>NC_084833.1:48854715-49548465 GCF_033115175.1 Lepus europaeus | reverse complement strand
GCTCGGCTTCCTTCTGTTCCCCGCACTGTTTCTGATTTTAGTGGAGGATGGAGCATAAGCTCGGCACGCAGGCCCCGAGGCTGTGCGTCTGTGTGTGTGTGTTCTATGTCAGCCAAATTAAATAAACAAACACATGGCAGAACCCCAGGCGTGCGGCTCCCTCACTTGGCACAGCCGGCTGGCACGTGGCTGCCCCTCCCCTCCCTCTGGAGTCGGGCTGCCGCCTAGGGGTTTGGCTGTGAATTTGGGAAACTCCCTCCTCTCCCCTCCTCAAGCTGCAGCAGGGCTCCAGACGCAAACTGCAACACTCCTTTTAATTAGACAGAATTGGAAATCACTTCTGCCTGAGAGTCTTCGGAGAATTGGTCAACAGCCTCTGTGGCCCCGGGGCTCGTGGGACAGGGCAGTGACCACGGGACCATGGAGAAGCTAGAGATCTGATGGCATCCCCATTGGCACATGTGCTTCCTGTCCACTCTGCTGTTTCCTTCCAGGTGGACCTGCTGCCATTCCTTCCTGCCGATCGACCCCTCCGCTACCCCAACAGCTTCCTTGCCACGGGTACCCAGCAGTTCAAGGGTCCGAGGTGGAAGTCATTGGCCCCAGTTTCCATCTCTGCCCCCCTCAGTGAGACCTCCCTGGACCTCCCCAGCCGGTCACTGACAGCCCCTTTTCCAAGGGCCCCAGCTAGATTCTGTCCTTGCTCTCACCCTCCAGCCACTCACTAGGCATCACTTATTTTACCACCAAACTGCTGTACCCATTTTGCATCCTCCTTTCCATCCCTCTTCTGCTTCCCTAGTTCATGTCTTCCTCATCTCCTTGCCTCCAGCCTTGTCTCTCTAATCTCTTCTTCCCAGCCACTCTACTGAACTCTCCAAGTTACTGATTCCATCTGGTCTCTGTTTACCAAGAAACAAGAAGGCTTAAATGGCTCCTATGCAGACATTTGTATTGTTTTTCATCACCATTCTTCTATAGAAATATAACTGTCACATTTTAAGTGGCCACTCAGGAGAAAGACTACATTTCCCAACCTCCTTTGCTGCCAGGTATGGCCATGTGACTCAGTTCTAATGAGTAGAATTTGCCTAGAAATCAAGTTTATGCAACTCTAACCATTATCCATAGAGGGAGATAATCTCCTCTTTGACATCCTTTCTTCCTCCCTGCAAGATGGAACACAGATGTGATGGCTGGAGCTGGAAGGACCATATTGGGGCATAAATGACTTAGAGCAGTGGAAACCTTCCAGAGCATGAGAGAAATCAACTGTGTAGGGGGCCAGCACTGTGGTGTAGTGAGTAAAGCCAGGTTCGAATCCTGACTGCTCCACTTCCGATCCAGCTCTCTGCTATGGCCTGGAAAAGCAGTAGAAGATGGCCCAAGTCCTTGGGCCCTTTCACTCACATAGAAGACCTGGAGGAAGCTCCTGGCTCTTGGCTTTGGATCAGCCCAGCTCTGGCCGTTGTGGCCATTTGGGGAGTGAATCAGTGGTTGGAAGAACTCGCTCTCTCTCTCTCTCTCTCTGCCTCTCTATAACTCCACCTTTCAAATAAATAAATAAATCTTTAAAAAGAAAATTTTAAAAAAATTGTGTAACATATATAAACACTGACTTTTTCTTCCAAACTTTCACATGGGAAACAAAGAAATTTCTTTTCTGATTAAGCCACTGTTATTTCAGGATTTTCCTTTCTTTCTGAGAATTATTCTACTTGTTGGAAAGGCAAAGCGACAGAGAGAGAGAAGATGAGTCAGTGAGAGAGAGATATATCTTCAGCTTACTACCCAAATGGCTGCAACAGCCAGGGCTGGGCCAGGCCAAAGCCAGGAATCAAGATCTTCATCCAGGTCTCCCGCATGGGTTTAAGGGGACCCAGCACCTTGGGTCATCTTCTGCTGCCTCTCAGACTCATTGGCAGGGAGCTGGATTAGAAGCAGAGCAGCCAGGCCTCAACCCAGCTCTGATATGAGATGCCAGCATCGCAGGGGGTGGCTTAGCCCACTGCACAATACCTGCCCCTATCTCAAGGTTTTCTGACACCCTAGCTGATCAGAAGTCTAATGAGTTATCACTTATAAAAGGGGTGCAGAGCAAACATTCCATAAAGAGTCAGGTAGGCAGCATAATTTAGCGATGTCTTCAGGGAGCAGGGGACCAGAAGGATTATTTTTTTTTAAAGATTTATCTATTTATTTGAAAGAGTTACACAGAGAGAGGAGGAGAGGCAGAGAGGGAGAGGTCTTCCATCTGCTGGTTCACTCCCCAGATGGCCGCAACGACCGGAGCTGTGCTGATCCGAAGCCAGCGGCCAGGAGCTTCCTCTGGGTCTCCCACACGGGTGCAGGGGCCCAAGCACTTGGACCATCTTCTACTGCTTTCTCAGGCCATAACAGAGAGCGGGACCAGAAGTGGAGCAGCTGGGACTCGAACCAGGGTCCATATGGGGTGCCGGCACTGCAGACAGCAGCCTACCCACTACGCCAGAGCACCAGCCCCAGAATTTGTTTTTACATTCATTTTTTATTTAGTCATTCAATTTTTTTAACATGCATTTATAAGGAGCCATTATGTGGCAGACACTCTTAGGCACTGGTAAGGCAAAGATAAATTGGACTTGATCCCTTCCTCAAAAACAGCTGGGGGTGGGGGGGCTTGTTTGGGAAGACAACATTTCAAAAGGACAACTGTAGAGAAGAGCTAGGGAGACCACAACTGCTGATGTTATGCTTAGCAGTAGAAGCAATCCAGAGTGAGGTCACCTCTAAGGATCTGGAAACTACAACTTCAAGAAGAGGTAGCCCCCTCTGAGAAGATGGCTGAAGAAAGGGATTCTGGCCAAAGCTAGGAGGATCTTATTTGCTTTCCTGTGTGGACTAAACACAATGGCGACTGTCCAGGCCTCAGGCAGCTGGGCCCTGGGCTGTGCTGGGAAGATGCCCTGCAGTTAGTTCCCAGGTAACCTGACCTTTCAGTGAACATCAGCCCTGCCCCAGGAAGCATCAACCCTGACCAAGGACACAGGTACTGTGCGGTAGGAAGGAGTGCGCTCCCCATCTTCATGGCCACTGCTTGCCTCTGTCCGCGTGTAGAAAACATCCGGACTGGGAAGAGAGGTGCCCCCTTTAGTCAGACATCACATCCCTTAACTATTACCAGGTGTTCTTCAATTTTCAATGCGATTGATAACCACATATAAATCTGTATTGTTTAAACCAGATTCAATGCCAGACTTACCCTGTAAGAAAAGCATAAAACCTATAACCCAACTCAGCCTTGCTGGGAAAGCCAACTCTGGCAATTGGCTGGTTGTCTCTGGGTTTAAATCGTCAGTTGGACTGGCTGAATAAACTTGCACTTTGATTCTCCAACTGGACTCGGATTATTTCAATTGACACCTGTTTAAAGAACTGTGAAAAGTTTGACCAGAGCCCATGTGTACCAACTGCCCAACCCCCAGCAGAAGGCAGTAGGGAGTTGGCATTGGTCTTGGACTTGATCAGGACAGTTCACCAACCCCTTTTTTCTCACTGAATTCTTGACAGCAGTTGATAACCCTGGAGCAGCATAGCCCCTTCTGACAGCACCACACCCTAGCAGACCTGATGTTTAGGCTCCTCAGACTTATCTAAGGAGAAGTCACAAAGTAAATGATCATTCGTATGACAGCACAAAGAATTCTTCTTGAGGGTCTCTGATGCTGCTACTCTCCTGCTCCAGCATCCCAAGGAAAAAAATCCTGGAGTTTTGGCCAACACTTGGAATATCGCACAAATTCAGTATCACACAGGATTTACTAATCAGGTCGGAGATCAAGGTAAACAACCCATTCCACGTGTGCACCACTGTGCCTCAGCCCTGCCTGGGGCAGGCTCTTCAGAATGACAGCATGGTGGCAAACTCACCTGCATTTCTTACTAGCATTCAAAGAGACTGCTCAAAGCACACATTCCAGAAGCAAAAGGGCACAAGGCATGGGCGCTAATTAATTTCCACTTTGCACCCACTGCTGCTTCATCTTGGGATGCAGCCCTATTCAGATCCCACTGGAGCCCAATGGGGCCAGCGGTTAAAGGCTGGGACATTCAGCGGGCTGCCCCCCCTCCCCCAGTAGATCAAACCGTCACTGGCCTCCTTGGCTTCCCTGTGGGGCCCAGAGCCCGGCTTCCTGCACAGTGGTCCTTTTCACTCTTCAAATACCGTGGCAAATCCCCACTGCCTGCCTCTGCCTTTGCCATTGCATCCTTTACAATTTCTGGCTCTGGGAACTGTCCTGAAGATAACCAGGGCGAACACATACCTGACATATTTTCCTCTCTGAAGTGCTTTCCTTGCGGGAAAACTCTGTTCAAAGACTGCCTTGAGAGAATAGAAAAGAACAAGCATTTGTCAGCTGATAAGGACCTTAGAAATACTCCTCCAGCTGCTCATTGCTATAAGTGGAAAGCTGAGACCCAGAAAACTGGAGTGGTTTGCCGCCGAAAAACACAGAGAGCACTTTCACACAATTCTTCAGCAGCTTCAAGTGTGTGCACTTTGCAGTCCCACTCTTTGCCTATATTTTGTAAACAGGTTTTGAACACCTGGAAGAGTGGTCCACGGCAGTTAGCTCCAAGCACTCACATAGTCCCCAGGATGCCTTCTGGGACCCTTTTGGTCCAAGTGAGTCTGGAGACCCTCAAGGCTCTGGAAAGTCACATGGAAGGAAGAGCTGGCACTGGGGAGCCGGGAGGAAAAGCCATGGGGAGCCCAGGTGATAGGAGGCGGGGCTGGACTTTCCCTCCCAGGACCTGAGGCTTTGAACCTCCTGGGCCCAGTAGGTGGGCAGCAGGGTTGGGAGCATTAGCATTTGTTTTTCCACTTTGATCCTTTGTGTTTTGCATGGTGTGGAAGATCTTGTTGGCAGGAGCCTGACTCTTCTAAGAGGAAGGAGGGGGACACCTTGATTGATCTGCCAAGGAAATGAGCATGAGCCTGCGTGTCCAATCACAGGAGACCCAGGACCCTTCCCTTCTGAAAGCTCCGTGATTGACTCATTAGACCCATGTGAGTCATTTTCTTGCCCGTCCCACCTCTTAATTTTTCTCATCTACGGAGTGGGAGGGTTAGACTAGCCCACCGATTTTTCAGTCTTCGCCTTTTAGCATCAGAGCCTCACTGTGTGTGTGTGTGTGTGTGTGTTTTCTTTTTAAATTTATAACTAGAAGGCCAGTACTCAAAGCAACAACTGCACTGCTTTAAGCTGGACTCAGGGATCTCAGGCCATTTGATCCCCATCCTGAGGGCAGCTGACCCTCACAGCTCCAAGGAAGTCCTGGGAATCCAGTTTGAAAGCCTCTGGACTGGACAATCTTGAAAGGCCCTTCCTGCTCCCCTTCCAATTTCTAGAATTCTCTCAGAGAGAACTGACCCATGTGTAGCTGGTGCATGCCCAGGAGAAGAGAAATTGCAGAGCTACCTATGCTGACAGGCTGCTGGTGCCACCGCTGCTCTGAGTTCCAAAGCGAAGCTCCATGAATTAGGAGGGTAGGGACGCTAAGCCAATCATAGAAGGGACTGATTCAAAGTCAGAAATGGCACTTGGTTGACCCAAGATATAGGGCAGGCTCTGTACTTTCCTTCCAGGTCTCCTTCCCACTGGGGACTCCATGAGGGGGCCCCTCATTCTCTCTTAGCCTTACACAATCGTCTCTTGCCATCTGGCTGGTTCCTGGAGACCAGGACCTAAGACCATGTGAGGGGCAGGTACTTGGCTGAGAAAAGATTATGCTCTCCTATTGGAGGAGAGAACGGAGGGGTTGTTTCCATGACCTCCTTGAAGTGCTGGTGCTCCCACCACTGAGAAGTCTTTTAGAGAGAGACAGGAAGGTCCACTGTCTAAGGAAACTTGAGGGAGAGGCTGGTGAATTTTCTTAAGCCTCTCTCAGCCCCAGGAGAGGCCAGGCTTCAGAGATGTGAAAGACACTGCATTTGCACTATGAGCCAAACACTGTGCTCTTCTCTGAGACACCAGACGTAAAGTACAAACCTACTCTTGAAAGTTTGGAAATGCAGATATTACCAGCAGGATTCCTGGGACCTAAGTCCCCCCCTCACCAGAATGTCAGTGGAATTCAGAACCAAAGGTGGGTGAGAGGGATCAGCCTTTCTTCTGGTTTCATTTTTGTCTCCCTGCTCTTTGCTACCCACTGACCTGGCCATGTTTTTTGGTTCGAGCGCTGCAACTATTTGCCATGCTTCTCAGCCTTTCTTCTGTAGTTCCTCGCTTGTTCTGACTTCATCAGCTATGCTTACCGGGATGACATTCATTGTGTTAGTCTCTTCTGCCCTTGTTTGACACTGAACTAGTGTGAAAATGCGACTCCAGTACGACGCAAACAGACTGTTGTTCTCGTCAAGGAACAACAGTCAAAGAGAAAGTTCCATGAAATCAAATGATATATAAAACATTGCAAGATTGTGTCAGGCACATGGGAGGCACTCAATACACATCACCTGTTACCATTAGAACTCCGTATATCTCTTTCATGTTGACAGTTACCTGGAAGAAGTCCCATAATTCAAAGTCTGGCTCTCATTATCAAGTGGCTTCTTGACTATATCAGCTGGAGTGTGGGCCTCCTGCTTGTATCACTGCTGGTTTCCATGCTTAGCATTTTTATTAAACCTTGAGTGAGTCATGTCTGTTCTTCTCTCCTTACCCTGCTCTTGCCTTACACTGCCAAGAGAAGCAGAGAAGTGAGCATTTCCCAGTAAGTGTTGACCACCCCTTGAGGACAATATGAAGTCATCCACCCATTCAGCAAGTGTCCTGAGTGCAGACTATGCTGAGAGCGCAGTCACTGGGAGCCAGGAGCCTTCAGAGATAGGTCAATCAAAGTCTCTTCCCGTCAGAAATCCCAACGTGTGAACCATGTGGAGCATAGCGCATCCCGGGGTGAATAAAGTATCCCTCTGCGTTATGGCACGTGTTCCTGGACACTCGTTAAAATAGACCATCACACCTAAAACAAGGAACAAGCAACAGGCTCCATATTGTCCAAAATCAAACCGAAACAAAACTGCATAATATTTATGGAAGACTAGAGACCTGTTAAACAATGATTAACCAACTCCTTCTACCACCTCCAGTGGGAAAACTACTCTTTTTACCCTACTCATGTTGAGCATGACCACATGGCCTGCTTTGGTTGAAGCAACAAGTGTTTCTGTTCTGAGGCTAGGGTCCGAGGTGCATGTGTGTTTCTATTGTTCCTCCAGGAGCTTCGGACCTCCTCCATGACAAGAACACAGCCCAGATAAACATTAGCTTCTAACCTGGGCCTACAGTGGAACGAGCAGAGCAGACGTGGAGTTGATCCCAACTCTCACACAGAGCCATCCCAGCTACTTGCAGGTCTATGTGCTAGGAAGTCAGGCTTACTCTGTGTCTGTGTGTGTCTCTGTGTGTGTGTGTGTTATGTGCTGAGATGCTACGGTTACTTGTTACACAGTGTGAGCTGATTCACGCTGTGCTCAAGGTCTCTTGCACCCTATGACTTCACCTACCCCCTCTAGTCTCATCTCTTTCTAACCATACCAAATTCACCTAAGCCCGAATGGCCTTCCAATTTTCTACTGCTGTCTTTTTGAAGTTCCCTCTATCTGTAAGTTTCTTCTTTACATACTCATCATTCAAGGTCAGGATCGAATTGTCAAATTCCACCTCTTCCTGATGCCTCTCATCCTTCTCCAAATAAAACAAGAGCAACAACCAGCTACTGATACTGATACATTCGTAATGCATTCAGTATTGGTTGGATACCCACTCACTAGCAAATGTGTGCTCTCCTCCCTACGTGTGTGCCTCGTTATTCACCCACACCCACTGTAAGATTCTGATCGGTTGCACTGCAGCTGCTGCCTGCCCCCGACCAGCCATCGCCTCTCTCAGGGAAGAAGCTATCTCTTTTATCTCTTGTGTCTGGGTGTGAGGAAGAGCACAAAGTAAATGTTAGTGGAATTCAATCTCCCTACAAACATCACTTGACAGATAAGTAGCTGGTTTCCTGGTAGAGAGAAAAAGAGGTCAGAGGAGCCCACAGCTGGGGCTGACGCTGCACCCACCTGCAGGCTGGGCCTGCTCCAGTTCCAAACCAAATCTGATCAGGAAAGCAAGTCCTTAAGCATCTTCAGAACCCGGTCCAATGGGGCTTAGTGTTGATTCACTCTGTTTAGTCGTCGCATCTGTGAGTCATTTCCCCAGCACTGAGTTCAGGATTCCACTGTTTTTCCCGGCTCCTCTTTCCATTGGTCTAGCATGCGGGTGGCTTGCGGTAACCACTAGGCTTCCATGTGCCCTTTCCCCTTACCTCCCACTAGTGAATATACTTTCAGAGGACTCACATTTTGAACTGAACCTTCTTGCTCAGTTCTCCCTGGTACGAGACTGGCCTGTTTGGTCCTCTAAGTCCTGGACAGGTCTCTCCAGTCACTTGTTTCCTTTAAGGGGAGGGTACAAGTCTTTCTTGGTAGCCCCCTCCCCAGTTACTGAAGTTAACTTGCTTCTGGGACCTGCTCTTGATGTCAGTCATTTCAGTCTTTGACAACTGAATATAAAACCCCCACCAGATTTGGTGAGTGCAGCTGCCACTGAACAACCCACTTCTCGAGAGTAGGGACTTCATTCCAGAATATCTAGAATAAATAGGGCCTGTCTTATATGCACCACTGACAATATATTGAACAAGGAAGTGAGAGAATGAATGCCTAACTCCAAAACTCAACTTCCATATGATAAGGTAACAACAGAATGTACACATAACCTCACATTTGCCTTTCTCTTATACTCCAGCCTATCTTATCAGCTCTTCTTGCAGATCCTAAAAATTTCTATCTCAGCTCAAGGCCTCCTTTCCCATTACCGACTGCCAGTACCCACACTCCCACTCTTTTCCTATATTCTCAATTTTGGCTCATCCCTTCCAGCATAGGCAACCATGCATGAATTTGCCCATGGTAAGGAATGTCTTCATTGGTGAGTTTTGTGACCCTATCCTCAAGTTATGGCTTCACTATATACACCCTGGAAAGATATTCTGAGTGTTTATAGTGAACTCCATGGTCAACTTCGAATCTCAACTCAATCGTGACTAGAAAAATCTACATCACTGGTGCTTTCCCTGTTTGAGCAGGAGAAACTCTGCTTTTATCGCCTGCATCTAGTTCAGCTGCGTCCCTTGCAGCCCCCAATACACACTACAGCATCATGCTGTGATGGAAATCGAACAAAGGAGGCTTTGGTGTAGCGCAACACTGACCCACCACTGGTAGTGCCATAGTGAGCAGTCATGCCTCATTGCGAAATTTTGGGATGGGACAGAGAAAAGAAGGCAATCCAGAAATCCGGCACCCTCCCCTGGGTTGCAGGTCTCTGTTCTCCCAGGATTCTGGAGCAAATGATTCTTCTGGGAACATCCCCTACAAGATCTGGAGAAGAGGATAAAGCTTGGAGACCAGCTCCAAGTCAAGCAAGATGAAGCACCCATCAGAAGGAGTGCAGGCCTTTCAACCCGAGACCAGACAGGCCTTCGGGGCAATGCCACGAGGCAGACAGCACAGGCAGAACTCAGCTTGTGCTAAAGAAGCAGCTCTGGGCTTCTTAGGGCCACACAGAGCCAGCTGGGTGCTGGGCAGCCCCCACCTCAGGGAGCCAGCTGGCTGCTAGGTCTTAGCAAATAAGGTCATGGGACAGGAGAAAGCCTTTTGGCCTAGCCTGCATCTCCTAATCTCAGAATCTTGAGAACTGAAAGGGCCAGAGATGTACTGCAACCCAGTCACTCTCCTCAAACACCTCTGATAACAGGCTGTCCTATTTTAGCATACCTCAGGCCACAGGGACCTCACTACCTCCCCAAGCCATACACAGTATCTTCACATATTATATTCTCTTAGAAATTGAGCTAAAACCTGTCTCCACATCAGACAAAGTATTCAACTCTCTCTCAGCTCTTCCATCTAAGCTCCCATGATGCCCCAGCTTTGAGAGGGCCCAGAGAACCCCTAAGGTAGTCTAATAATCCCCTAGTTTACTACACTCCTCCAAAGCAGCCAGAATCCTATTTTTCTTTAAATATCCCTTGAAGGCTAAGACTGTCTAATAAAAAGATAAAGTCGTGAGCTCGGAAGGCCATTTTAGGTCATTAGAATTCTCTGATGTCTTTAAGGCATTGGTTTATGCTCTGGCCTACAGAGAGGTACCACCCCCACCCGAATTTACCAGTTCCTTCCACTCCAGGTCAGTGCCCCCCACCACACCCGCACAGGCGTCTTGTCTCAGCCACCCCTTTGCCACTGGGGCTGCTTGTTTTTACATGCAAATTTCACATAAAATTCTTCAAATGAAAACAGGTACTTTTCATTTTGCTCCCATAAACAGACACTTTCTAAATATTTAGACATCTGTATATAATGCCCTTAAACTGTTTGTTCTGAAGCATAAATAGGTATCTCCGTGTTTTAGTTAGTGTCTGATATGTTTCTCATTTAAGGAGAAAACATAAAAAATAATTGGAATAACTGCAGCCAGGAACAATGCTTACACAGCATGTCAGTGTCTTTTATTGTGTCTTAAAGTAAAAGCTTCAATTGTGGGATTCATTCTCTCTCCCCGCCGAACAACAGCTCTTGCTTGTTAACCCTTCCCAGAATTCAAGCATCTCAAGGCAAACGACCCCCATCCCAGACCCTGCTGTGCTGTCTAGTGAACTCAAAATCTGGGGACAGTGCCTTGCTTCCTCATTCTTTATTTTCACCTTTCATTCCTGGTCTACTCCCCCAGCCCACTGAGTGGTACCCTAGGGGCTGGTGAGATGAGGACGGTTGTCAGTGCTTGCAGGTCTATGCTCTTAAGTTCACTCTTCTCAGTCTCTACCAGGGAGCTCTGAGATTGTCCATCATCAGACCTGGGTCAAGAAGTTTAGGTTAGGGTGAGGGGGGTAGAATTGAGAAGCTGAATGGGCTAGCGTTCCATACCAGGTTTTCCAATCATATATTTATATTAACCTTTTATCTTCATACCTTTTGTTGTACTAGCTTTCTTAAATAGTCTGAATTTTAGTAGGAAGAGTGGCCAATTAGTATTATGCTTAGATGCCTACTACCAAACAGGATATTCCCAGCCCCAACAGGCAAAGTGTCATAGTTATACCATACCATTCAAGTTCAGTAAAGCTCCAGGAAATCTATTTCACCTCTTTTGGTATTGTTGTTCAGAGCCCTGCCAAACGGTTATCTAGCCTCTGCTTGGATCTCTCCTCCAGCTTGGGAGGGAGCCTCTTCCATTGCTGGACAGCTGTGGTTGTTAGAACTTTTTTTCATGATAGGCTGAGATTCCTGTATTGCTCACCCATTAGACAAATGCATTCATTCATTCACTTAGCAAGCATATAGTGAAGTCCTGGTTGTGTAAAAACACTTTGTGAGGTGTTGACATTAAAATAAAACATGAGGGCCTAGCAGTTCACATACCTGGATTGTATATCGGAGCTCAGGTCCCAGCTCCATTCCTGATTCCAGCTTCCTGCTACTTCATGCCTTGTTTGGGTCATTGCCACCTACGTGGGAGGTCAGCATTGAGTTTCTGGCTCCCAGCTTCAGTCTGGCCTACACTAGCAGTTGAAGGCACTGTGGGAGTGAACTAGTGACTGGGCGCTCTCTCTGCCCTCAAATAAATAAATACATAAAAATGAGAAGATTTCTCATTCGGAGTCCGCAGAGGACAAGGACCAACCAAGCAAACTTGCCTCTGTGTGGTGGACTCTGGCCACCTCCAGGAGGTAGGAAGCAGGACAGACCATTCCCATAGAGCCCAAGCCTGCAGAGAAACATGGCTCCCACGAGAATACAGGCGCTGCTGCAGCCAAGGAGCAGGGCCCTCGTGTCTGATGGGGAGCAGCACCGTGGTGGGCAGCAGTGCCTGTGAGCCACGCACTCCTGCCATCTGCCTCAACACGACAGCCAGAGGGGCCCTTCTCAAGCATGGCATCACACCACTCACCATTATAACACCCTTCTTGGGCTTCGGAGCACTTGGGGGGAAACCCAAAGCCCTCACAGTGGCCATGAAGTCCACATGATGCTGCCCTCCTTCCCTGTCTTTGTTTTCTGCTGTTAGTACAGCAGCTGCATTGGGCAAGTTATGGAGAAAGGGGGGTTATTTTGGCTTACAGTTCTGGAGGTCAAGGTCAGGGGGCCCATCAGATGATGGCCTCCTTCTCGGCAGAGTCCCAAGGTGGCATCATGTGGTGAGATTCAGGGAGAGCATTTGTAATATATCCTCTGTTCTCTCTTCTTATGAAGCCACCAGAAGTCAGTAATGGGGGCTTCACCCTGGTGACCTTACCTAACTCTAGCCACCTCCCCAAAGCCCCACCTCTAAACACCATTGGTGGATTCAGTTTCTACACCTTTTTATTTATTTATTTATTTATTGACAGGCAGAGTTAGACAGTGAGAAAGAGAGACAGAGAGAAAGGTTTTCCTTTCTGTTGGTTCACCCCCCAAATGGCCGCTGTGGCCGGCTCACTGCGCTGGTCTGAAGCCAGGAGCCAGGTGCCTCCTCCCAGTCTCCCATGTGGGTGCAGGGCCCAAGCACTTGGGCCATCCTCCACTGC
The DNA here is from genome assembly GCF_033115175.1 of Lepus europaeus. Lineage (NCBI taxonomy): Eukaryota > Metazoa > Chordata > Mammalia > Lagomorpha > Leporidae > Lepus > Lepus europaeus. Next base: position 49,535,808 of record NC_084833.1, on the reverse strand, counting down.
CCTCCCAGGCCACAGCAGAGAGCTGGCCTGGAAGAGGGGCAACCGGGACAGAAACCAGCACCCCAACCAGGACTAGAACCCGGTGTGCTAGTGCCGCAGACAGAGGATTAGCCTAGTGAGCTGCAGCGCCGGCCATTTCTACACTTTTAAAAGTTCACAGTGGGGATTAGACTCCAACATGGGTTTCAGAGGAGACAAACCATGTCCAAACTACAGCATCAGCTTTTTGCAGATTTTCCAGGTCTCTTCCCCTCAGTCCCTGGTTCCCTTACTAGAATGTTCTCTGTGTGTTCCCACCTTGGGGCCTAAGCACTGGCTGCTCTGTCTGCCTGGGACACCTTTCCCAGGTGCCTGTGTGGTGCACATCCTCCCCTTCTTCAAGTCTCTGCTCTAGCAGCTTCTCAGTGAGCCCTCTCTGACCACCCTTGGAATACAGAAACACGCCACGCTGTCTCCCTGATTCTCACTTCTATTTTCATTTTCTCTGGACAGTTCTAGTTGCTCTAAGATACCCTATTGTTAAATTATCTCTTTTTATTGTCAGCCCTCTAGTCTGCTCCACATACACACTAGAATACAATTTTCTGAGTACACAATTTCTGTGTGTCTCACTCACTGCTATATTCAAATCATCTAGAGCTGCACTTGACAGATTAGCCATTCAAAAATTGGTTAGATAAATAAACAAATGCTGTCAGAGGAGAACGCAAATCAAATATTGCCTTGATATTAGCCTTGTAGCTCGAATCCTCTCGCAATTTGCAGAAACAACAGGGGTTGACCAATACTTTACACATAAACACATATATTGCATATCCTCTGACTGATTTAAACCTCAGTAAATTCATCCATTCATTAACTTTTTTATTAACAAATATTTCTTGTAATCATTGACAATCCTACTCAACGTATCTTACCTTATGCACTCCCTGCCTGTGATAAGAGCCTTGACTTACACTGCTATCGCTTGGAAGGGACAAATGCTTTCTCTTTGTGGACAAGCAGGATAATAGCCCTTGGCGCCAAAAGCCAAGGAAGCCATGTCTCTGTCGCCTAGGGTAATCCAATGCCAGTGACAACTCCATTATCCAGCTGCAAGGCACAAGCACAAAAAGAAACTCCCACCAAGATGAAATTTGTGGAAGGCTCTTGTGGGACACACCCCATACAAGCAAAATGGCACTTGAACAGGGACTCTTTGCTTTGCCTTCTATGAGCTTGATTTTTTCACCATTTATTTAGTTTGTTCTTGCATCTATAACAAAACACCTGGTCTGGGTAATTTATAAACAAGAGGAGTTTATTTTCTTATAGTCAGAGGATTGAGGAGTATACAAGAAACCAGCAGATTCAATATCTGGTAAGGGCTTGCTATCTGCTTCCATGATGACACCTTGTAGCTGTGTCTTCCAGAGGGAGCAGGCATAAAGTCTTTACCTGGCTGAAGGGCTAGAAGGAACTAAATAGTTCCCTCAGCCCTTTTACAAGGGCACTAATCCCACCCATGAGGGCTCCATTCTTGTGACCTACCTACAGGGTTCCAAAAGGTCCCACCTCTCAGAATATCACCTTGGGGGCTAAGTTCCAATATAAATTTTGGAAGGGCACACACACTCAACCATAGAATCTGTACAGTGGAGTTCAGAAGAGTACCTAACAAATACAATTGTTGTGAGGATTAAATGAGATAATCTATGAAAATTAATTAATTTTTAAAAAATATTATGTAGGATCTCTGTCTTTAATGTGCTGTACAATGTTATTTAATGCTATAACTAGTGCTCCAACAGTATTTTTTTCACTTTGTGTTGTTATATAGGGGCAAACTGTTGAAATCTTTACCTAATATATACTAAACTGATCTTCTGTATATAAAAAAAATGAGATAATCTATGGTATATGCTGAGCACAGTGTCTCATTTATTAATAAGGTTAGTTGTTATTAACTAGGAAAAGATGGATCCAAAATGGTATTTGTTGCTATCTCAGCTCCATCAACTTAGGACTTCATCCACCACCTCCTGAAAATTCATAAGGAAAATTTGTACCATATTCTCTGTGCTCAATAGTCTTGGTTTTGGAACAGATGTTAGTACAGTATCAGAATACCTGGGTTCAAGTTCTATTTCCACTTCTGATCCAACTTGCTGCTATGTGGCACCCTGAGAGGCAGCAGATGATGGCTCAAGTATCTGGGTCCCTGTCATCCATGTGGGAAACCCAAAATGAGTTCCACGCTATTGGCTTTGGCCTGTTCCAGCTCTGGCTGTTGAGGGCAAATGGAGAGTGAACCAGAGGAGGGGTAATCCCCATGCCCTCCCCCCACAATAAACACATAAATAATTAAAAAAAAAAGAAGCCCTAGTCTTTGGTACTGGTACTATCCAGTCTTCTGGTCTGAGTTGGCATGATTACTGTACCTGAGAGTTTGAGCAGAGTGAGATGGTGAATATATGTGAATTTGGTGCTTTCTCTCCTTGTCTTCTGAGCCTTGCTTTTATGTATTTCCTTATAATTCACATCCAGTGTTGCCTGGTCCCCAACCAACCCTGACAATGACATGTGGGACCAGGCCACAAGGTTTGGAATGAGTCACATCATCCTAGACCTGCTATTCTATTTTCTTGAGAGGAACTCTATCTACTCTACTCTCTGACCAAGCCATACCTTTATGTAGACCTCAGTGGAGCTTTATTGCAGATGGAGTTCCCAGGAAAGCAGACTCTGAGACAAAGCCCAGCATCCCTGACATTTACTGAATAGTGCCCTGGGGTCAACTCCAGTGAAAGAGAGGGGAAGAAGGTAGGACTGAGCAGAAGGAGAAATACAGCTGTGGTGCTGGCCCAGCACGGCACTTGTCAATGCACTGGGAGCTGTGAGGAGGTTTATTTGGTGGTACTGAAATGGCCAGACCCGTATACTCCTGTAGTGGGTCCGCGAATGTGGACCTTCAGCAAGGGGATCTCAGCAACACCTGAAGGCCCAGCATCCTCAGCTACTGAGCACCATGTTCTTCACTATAGCAGCAAGAGAGCAGCACACAGCAGCAGCCACACAGGCTGCTGTCCATCTAGTAGGACTTTGGCCTTGGTTTCCCATTTAGCGTACTGGTTACCCAAGCCTTCTTTAAACCTTGGCTTATTTAGTTTTGGCTCAACAGCTTTTCGGTTCTTTCCGACCCCTCCCATTGGGAAATGGAACAGAATTGCTGTATCCTCCCAGCCGGCGCTGCGGCTCACTAGGCTAATCCTCCACCTTGCCTAGAACCGGGTTCTAGTCCCGGTCAGGGCACCGGATTCTGTCCCGGTTGCCCCTCTTCCAGGCCAGCTCTCTGCTATGGCCCAGGAGTGCAGTGGAGGATGGCCCAAGTCCTTGGGCCCTGTACCCCATGGGAGACCAGGAGAAGCACCTGGCTCTTGCCATCAGATCAGCGCGGTGCGCCATCCGCAGTGCGCCAGCCGTGGCGGCCATTGGAGGGTGAACCAACGGCAAAGAAAGACCTCTCTCTATCTCTCTCTCTGTCCACTCTGCATGTCAAAATAAATAAATAAATAAAGAATTGCTGTATCCCAGCTTTGTGCTCTGGAGGGGATGCTCACTTCCAATCTCAATGCTAATCATTGCTAGACTGTGGTCATCATTCACTGCTCAGGGAATATAGCTGTGCTCATGAGCTAGGACTTCTGAAGGCACTGACCCTCAGCTAGGATAAAGCAGAATTTCTATAGCTATGGAGGCAACACCATGACCAAGCCACATTCCTTAGTCCTGGTCTCTATTCCATGAACTTGAGTTCAGGTTCATTTCATCCTGAACACTTTTTTACAAAACAATGATATTGTCAATACCTCTCATCTTGATACTATCTTATAATCTGTACGACTCCCAGTTTTCTGCAGAGTACCCCCAGAAGATAAGTATTACTCCTATTCCTCTTCTCCAGCTCAAGTTCAGGGTGACAACGCGACCTTACATGGCTCTGTAAGCGAAGCTGGGGCAGTGAATCCAGGGCTTACAGCTCCCAGCTGTTCACACTCTGCTGACTTCATAGTGCTTCAGTCACCACAGCTTTGCGCCTTCTCCTTGTCTCTCTCATTTCCCCTGCTCAGTCTCTTTTACAACCCAGCCTAGCTCAGACACAAGCACTTCTGAAGATGACCAGCTTAAATAGAAGGAACAGATTTCTAAAAACACTGTAAGTTCAGCAGAGAGAAACAGACAATGAGGATTGCAGTGATCGATTGCAACTAAAAGAAAAGTCTACAGAGAGCCTGTATAACTTAAAGAAAAAACTCCAAAGTTATAAGACTTCTGATACAGGCCAGCAAAACCCAGCTCCATCTCCTCCGGGAGGAGACGAGACACTGTGGGCAACAGGAGGAGGTGGGGCTCTCCAGCCAGAAGGATACAGAATCAACCCCATCCCTCGTTCTTACTTAGCCTAGTGACTTCACTGGATGGGCTTCATTTTTCAAATGAGGTTAATGATCTCCACCCCAGGACACTCTTTATTAACTAATGGATGCAGAACACTGAGCAGAGTGCCTTCCTTACCTGCTGCTGAAGCTCAGAAAACAGAGGTTCCTCCCTCGTCTTCCTTTAACTCCCCATTCCTCCATCCTTGGCTGGGAGAGATGAGGAAAGCTTTTGAACAAGCAGAGGGGAAGAGAGTCCCCAGTAGAAAGAGCAGAGCACGCCAAGGGCTGAGTTGGGAAAGACCCTGGTGTTCAGCTCACAGGGGGAACACAAAGGTGAAGGTGGCCACGTGGCTTGAGGAAGGAGACTGTGGCACAAAGCAAGGTGCTGATTGGGTGGGGGCTGGACCTCACGAAGCCTTTGCAGAACAGAGCTTAGATTTTCTGCCAGTACAAGAAAAAGCCATTGTGGGGTTGCCAACAGGGTGGTGATGCGCTCCAGCTCTCACCATAAGACCCACTGTGGTTGTTGGTGGAAAAGTTCACATGCAAGCTTTTCCTCCTATTTTATTGGCTCTTTGATTTGCATTAGTTAGCTTGTTGGTGGGCTTGTGAGTATATTAATTTTCTAGGGGTGTCATAACAAGACACTGCACGCTGGGTAGCTTAAAAGCGACAGAAAATTATTTTCTCCTAATTCTGAAGACTGGAAGCCCAAGATGAAAACATTAGTATGTCCAGCTTTTTTTTTCTCTTCTTTTTGAAGATTCTCTGTTTGGCTTGGAGGTGGCTACCTTTTTGCTATTTCTTCACACGGTGGTCTCTCTGTGTCCTAATCTATTCTTTTTAAAAAGATTTGTTTATTTATTTATAAAGTCAGAGTTATAGAGAAAGCAGGAGAGACAGAGAGATCTTACATCCTCTGTTTCACTACTCATGTTATTGCAATGGTCAGCACTGAGTCAGGACAAAGCCAGGAACGAGGAACTTCATTCTGGTTTCCCACATAGGTCGTAGGGGCCCAAACAATTGGGACATCTTCTGTTGTTTTTCCCTGACTATTGGATTGAAAGTGGGGCAGCCTGGACATGAACTGGTGCCCATGTGGGATGCCAGCGTCACAGGTGACTGCTTCATCTGCTATGCCATGGTGCCGGCCCTTCACTTCTTCTTATAAAGGCATTAGTTATATTGGATGAGAATCCAGTTAAAGACTCCATGTTAACTTGTTACCTCCTTAAAGGCTCTGTCTCCAAATACTGTTACTGTTTGAGTTCCCTGGGCAGGGGTTGGAGGTGGGGTGAGAATTTCAACATGTGCATTTTAGGAGGATGTAGTTCTGCCCATGACAGTTAGCTGGTTGACCATTCTGTCACTTGATAGACTGAATAATAAATTCAAAACAAAGTAAGTTTGTAATTCTTTTATGTCACATAATATACTGCTGGATCCACATCAGGAATCCCTTAAAAGTTTGTTGAATATTCAGATGGTTGATGTGATCATGTGAACAAATGTATAGAGGAAAGCTGTTATTTTCATCCATATACTTGGGTGCCACTGACATAATGACTGTAATACGAGACTAAGGGCCAACCTTCATCCAATGCCATGCGCCTACAAGAACCTAAAGCTCAATCAAATCTTATTTCTGGTGTAGGAGACTCTGGCATACCACCTCTGACTGCAGACTGCACTTCTGCCCTTGTCATTGGAACAGCACCCAGGATGGAGGCCATTGCTCAATGGACAGCCTGTTCCATGCAGTGCTGGATACGTAAAGAAAACAAGGGTATTAAAGTCAAGTGTATGGGATCCAAGGATGCGGAAAATACTTGAGAAAATGATTAGGATTGGGGTTGGGGTTTCTTTAGTTCTCAGAAGGAAGCAGCTCACCTCCAGGTAATTTTCTTCTTGTAGGAACACAGACTGTCCTTATTTCTGTAGGACCTGGACATCTGAATCCAACATGAATTCTGGCAATTCTATGTGAAATCTTCTGAACTTTACAATCTGATCACTAACTCAAACTGAAAATGAAGACAAAAATCAAACAATGTGCAGCAAGAATATCTTTAGCCTAGATACTGCTTGTATCATTATCTGGAGACTTCAGATCAGGACTGTTACTGAAATAGAAAATTAGAAATTAGAAAAATAGAAAATTAGAAAAATTAGAGAAAGGTGCCACTTCTCAATAGATGCAGCCCTGTGGGTGCATGATTTCAGGAGCAAAAAGGCCTGGGTTTCAGTCATCAGTCAGCCTCTCAATAGGAAGTTGATACAGCACACAAACTGCCCAACGCAATTCCACTGCTTGCCTTTCTTTTGGTTAGTACGTTGAAACCAATCACCCTGCAGTTTCCAGATGCTGGAACCACACAGTGCCTGGACATTCCCCTCACCCCCACCCTTTATTACCAAATTACACTTAAAATCACTCACTCAATGTTTGTTTTTTCAACTCAATTAAAAACTGAAAGAGGGCAGGAAATCTCTTGTTCCTTCATCTATCTTCAGTGATAAGCAAAGTCTGGCACATAGACAGCATCCAACAAATATTTATCCAGTCACCGGGGAAAAATAAACATAGAACATATCAATTCCTTCTTTTTTTAAATTTTTTTTTATTGTTTGACAGGCAGAGTGGACAGTGAGAGAGAGAGACAGAGAGAAAGGTCTTCCTTTGCCATTGGTTCACCCTCCAATGGCTGCCGCAGCCTGCACACTGCGGCTGTCGCACCGTGCTGATCCGAAGGCAGGAGCCAGATGCTTCTCCTGGTTTCCCATGGGGTGCAGGGCCCAAGCACTTGGGCCATCCTCCACTGCACTCCCAGGCCACAGCAGAGAGCTGGCCTGGAAGAGGGGCAACCGGGACAGAATCCGGTGCCCTGACCGGGACTAGAACCTGGTGTGCTGGCGCCGCAAGGCAGAGGATTAGCCTATTCAATTCCTTCTTCCAGATTTGAATGAATTACAGATTTGGAGCCAGTTGTTATAACTCCCTGATCTTCTCTACACTCAATGTGCCCATTTCTTTCACCCTTTCTGCACAACACCTGGGTCCCAGAATCCTCCCCATCCTGGTTTCCTTAGCACTCATTCTACTTCATCCACAGTACTGGGCAACCGTGGTTCTGAGATGTAGTTTGCAACCGTAGGAATAGGAACCCCGGTTTACTCTATCAGGCACTTTGCCCCTGATTCTTTGTGCAATCTGCAAGACGGTCCTCAGGCAGGGATGGTTTTATTGTGTTACCGGAGGAGAAAGGAAGGCTCCTGGAAGTTAGGTAACTGAAATTGTTCTGACTCCCCAAAGTCGTGGTCCTTCTACAGAGGTAGGCCTCTCTGTTCCACTGAATTAGACTTAACCACCAGGCTGGGGACTGCTGTGGGTCCAAAGAGCTGGAGCATGAGTGAGATCAGGCTTGTCAGGCGTGTGGAATCAGAATCAGTAGTTGGGTCCATTGGGAGCAAAACACCAGGTCGCTCCATTGAAAGCCATGCTTCAGCCTCACAAGGGAAAAGATGTCTTGGGCCAGGACAGCTGAAAGGATGTTTATGGAGAGAAAACCTGGCGGAGATTAAGCCCTGTGCACCCACAACACCCGTGATCTCAGACTGCTGTTTATGACCACGGCAGCAAAAAGCCAAACAGAGACTATTTTTCCCCCTCTTTTTTTCCTGGTAATAGCTTTTGGGATTTATCTTAGGACAAAGAAAGAAGGTTGCTGACCCGGGCTAACTGCCACCCCTCCGCCTTCTGCAGCCTCTGGAAATTAAAAAAAAAAAAAAAAAAAAAAAAAAAAAAAAAAAAAAACAGAAAATGAAGGCAGATGAAGGTGAAAATTCCCAACTTTTCAATATCCACCAGGTCTCTGCGTTAGGGTTTTGGGGGTCATCAATAACTAAACAAAGTGTTTGAGTTTGGGCCGACTGCTGTCACTCTGTCTTTTTGTAAAGAACACTTCAAAACAGCTGGGCAAGAAGAGTGAGGCCAGAATTATCCTCAGAGGCCAGTCAACTTGGAGCAAGGATCCCAAACCTCAGCTGGAAAAAAGTCAAAATAATCTTTGCAGTGCCAAAGAGCATATTTTCTGTTGTTTCTAGTTTTATTTTTATCTTCAAAAAATTGACAATTAAGGGGTCTGGTGCTGTGGCATGGAGGGGAAAACTGCTGCTTTTGACACCGGTATCCCATATGGGCACCAGACGAAGTCCCAGCTGCTCCACTTCCATTGCAGCTCCCTGTTAATGGCCTGGGAAAGCAGAGGAAGATGGCCCAAGTGCCTGGTCCCCTGCCCCCATTGGGAGACCTGGATGAAGCTCCTGGCTCCTGGATTTGGCCTGGCACAGCTCTGGCTGCTGTGGATATCTGAGGAGTGAACCAGCAGATGGAAGATCTCTCTCTCTCTTCCTCTGTGTCTCTTCCTCTCTCTAACTTTGCCCTTTAAATAAATAAAATAAATCTTTAAAAATTTTACAATTAAAAACCTTATAAAGTATTGGAGAAGAATTTGAAAGAAGCAAATTAGAAAACAAACTACTTCTGATCCCATATTCCTTACCCAAATATCTTGCATTGTGTGTATTTTCTTCCCATCTTTTTTCTTCTGCATGGATCCAGGTTAGCATCATAGTGTTCTATACTGTTTGTTTAATTCTGTATATTGTAAAATTAATATTGTATCCTATACTTTAAAAATATAATCTCTCTTGAAAAGATTTTAGAAGAGCTATGTAAGAATACTTAATTGTTGCTTGACTCCCACATGCAAGCTGCATTTTCATTAATGCATTAGACTGCTATTATTAATGTAATAGATTGCTAGTAAATTAATTATTGTTGAAGTTTAATTGTAGTTCTCAAATCCAAAGATATATAACAAAAGAGACCTCATTTTATAGGTGTATAGGGACTACACAGATCTGATTAAAGAAGAATTAAATCCTAGATTCTTAGCATTAGAAGGGAATGACAAAGTCATTTAATCCGCAATTCCCACTGGTGATGGCTCCTTGATGTTTATGGTGAGCATGCTCAGTCATGGGGAGCTCTCTCCAACACAGGCAGCCAGTTCTGTCTTGGACTCTGACATCTTCCTATCTACAACTTCCTTACTGAAATAAATCAGTTTTCTCCTTTCCCATAAAAGAGAATATCTCTTCCCTCATTCAAACTAAGGGAGCAATTCCTCAAGTCACTTCATTTGTGCCTTACCATTCAATAAACACTTCCTGAGGGTCTCCTACATTTCAAATACTTTCTTAGACACTGGAGGTAGAATGGAGAGCACCACATGCTTGGTCCCAGTTGTCATGGAGCTTTTAGTCTAGTGTAGATGTGATCAGGAAAGTGAAAGACACGAAACAAACACCCAACCGGGACCTGAGGGATGCAAAACACAAAGTAGAAGTGCAATTGATATGACAAGGCTATAGTGGACATTGTTGGAGGCAGAGGAAGGAGTACATGGAGAGCCCGTAGGAACACCGATTAGGGAAGAAAACCAGAAGTATCGATAGCATGGTCTTGCTCAAGACATCACAATAAAGATTTTGTTGGAAATTCTCTACCATGGGGGTTACGGGGATTATCTAAGAGATTATTTGGTTGGCTATTACCCAGGTGTGTGCTGAGGAGCATTTCTTGGGTGAAAAAGATGCAGACTGGTACAAAATGACTTGGGTGCTCAAAGATATTCCAGAAACACAAATTTAAATGAAGATAAATAGATGTCTTCATTGCATATCTATTTGGACCACTTCACAGGTACATCAGCATTATCATTTTCTAAAGAATATAATTATCAAACAATCATTTTATGTGAGATGTGTAATGGAATTAAGCTCCCTGGAGCCATTTTTTGAGAATGCAGACACAGACCAATCCTAGACTTTCACAGATAAGGAAACTGAGACCAAGAAAAGGAAACTGCTTTCCCCCAGAGCATATAGAGAAAGAGAGCAGTAATTAACTTCTTATGACTCTCGGATCACTGCATAATTCAATATAATTTAATGTCTCAGTCATCAAGCTAATGTTACCATAAGTTATCTTCAGCATAAAGTGGAAAACTACAATGAGCCAATTGCATGGCCAATGGCCTATTATTCAACTTCTATCACTGTACTGAGAAGCTCTGGTTTGGCTGCAAAGGATCTGATGAGATATTTCCCTTGGGTTCACCTAGGTGCCCTGCTATGGGGACCATTGTATTCCCAACCAGAGCCTTTTTTGATGGAGCTGATGTTCTGAAACCAAGACAAATGAGCCCTGGGGGTTCCAAGTATAAGAGCATTTTGCAGTCATACTGTCAGTTTCTCGGCCAGGAGAGGAGCAGTGATCCTCCATGCAAACCTTTCCATGAGTGGAGAGCTCACTACTTGAATGTGTTGAGTCTGGATGTTTTGCAGCTGTGCAGGCCCTGTACAGATACACAGTCCGAAGCCAGTGGAGGCTCCTTAAGGCCAGGAGGAGAGTGCTGTTGGGTAGAAAGGTGCAGCCCAGAGTACCACAACCTGGTGTTCCCTTTCCCTCTGGCTACACTGCAGCGAAGATGCCACCAACCTACCTTGGGAATTCACTGCTGGCAGTCAACAACCATATTTGACTTGTGTAGCATAGGGCTTCAAGATGACTTGTCTAAAGTGAAGCAGCTATGGATTTGGCTTTGATTGCTCTTAATTCTCTTAATGAGAAAATCTATAAAAAGCTCCAAGAGGAAGAGTTTTATTGTCTTTCTTTTTTTAATGCAACAGGAGATCTAATGAAGGCAGAAGGGGGCTTTCTTCTGGGAGCAGGGGTCTCTTTCCCACAAGAAAAGGTTGGCTGAGTCCCAGCTCCCCAGGAAGGAACTCATGAGAAAATGAAGCAGCGGGGGAAACAATAAAACTTCTAGGGAAGGGTGCGTGTCTTCAGAGCGAACGTGGGAGCAGCTGGGAGAGCAGAGAACGCCTGATGAAATCAAGATTTGTGTGTGGCTTAGGCCTAGAGCTTTGGGACAAGTGAAAGAGGACACCTCCTTGATGAAGGAATCTTTCCCAGGAAAACATGGGAAGCTTCTAGGCACCGTAAATCTCCATGGAGGCTAATTCTTAACCCAATCATCACACAGAGAGGTGGCAGTAGGCCTTGCAAGAGAAGGGCCAAGAGGCAAGAGCAAGGCGTGTCCCACCATTTGTCTGTCTGTCAGCAGCTGCGATGGCCAAGTCCTCTCTGGCCCCTGCCTTTGTGGGCACAGTTGTTTGCTTCTCTAGTGCCTGTGGGTTCTCACCTCCCTGGCTACCCCCACGTCTGTCCCAGAACAAGGTCATGCCCATAAATCAGCTGCCACAGGTCCAGGGGAGAGTTTACAGCTTCCAGGCCTGGCTTAGCCTTTGCTGACCTGGTCCCAGACCTGGTCTACAGGGACATTTCACTTGATCTTAGCCAAAAGGCTGAGAAGTGATTACAGGGACATTTCAAGCCAAGGAAATCAAATGGCTATCAGTAGATCCGTGGATTGTGAATGTTAGACATAAATATCACCCTTGGAATAATTGCTTTCCATGACCACTGAACAGAAGAGGACACCAAAGCCCAGCATGGGGAGCGATTTGCTCAGGTTCCCACCATTGACGAAGCCAGGTGCTCTGCCTCTCCTTCCAACTCTCTTTCCCTGTCGCATCATAGAACAGTGCCAGGTGTGAACAAAGAGAGCTGTGCTACTGTCTTGTCATGTGCTCCCAGTCCACACAGACATGCAAACTGAGCTCACGGAGAGGGGCGTGCCAGCAGAGCCAGCCCCAGGTAGCTGCCTCTGCTTCAGATCATCAGAGCCCCAGCTTGGTGACATGTTCAAAGCAGGATGACCTGGAAAATGAGGCAGTTGTGACCATCATCTGTTGGATAGGTTCCTGGCTTCCCAATATGCAATTTCCTTAAATAATCCTTTTATGGTGCAACCCTTCTAGTCAAGAACCCTTGAAGTTCTTGATGGCCTGGCACAGTAAGCCCTTATATCAGCATAGTCCAGAAAATACAGCCTCCAAGACTTCGGGGGAACAAGGGATTGAAATACAGAGATTAGGATTTACTCATATGTGGGAAAAGTTGAGGGAATGAAGGTCAACTCTGAGGACCAAGAAAACACTCATTGGAGTGAATCCTGATGAGCCAGAGTGGGGAGCTTGTTGGCCCACAGCAAACATGCAGGGGTAGAGAGGAGATCCAGAAGTCGACTGTGGCTGACTGCCATAAGTTTCTCTGAAAAGGAAGACTGTGTGGCTCACACTTTCCCAAATCCATGTGTCCTCTCATTGGCAAACTAACCCAGAACCCAAGGGCAGGACACACTTGGAAATACAGTTCATCCTTAATGGCCACCATACATGTAGCCTATGGAGCTTTTACTTAGATGTCAACACAGTTGGAAGTATTTGCTACAAAGTCAACAACGTTTGTATAAACCATTATTACATACTAGGCCCTGTGTTAGGGGCTTAGTAAGGTACAAAGGTGAATCAATCAGGGACTAGTGAACATTCTTTCATTTGGAAATATACACACTGATGATTCTTTCTGTGTTTTTAAACACTTACTTTACTAATATTTATTGGGTCCATGTTGCTAAAAGTCAGCATATGATGTTCTGTTACATCTTGAAGCATAACTGGCAAGGAGAGAGGAAAGGGGTGTTACTGTGTGATTCTCTGGCCTGAGATTCATGGTGAGAGTAGTTTATATCCCACACCTCTTTACCATCTTAAAGGAATACAACGAAAAACCAGGAACATAGGCCTACAAAAAAACATAATTTTTCACATTTCCTCTGCATCATTTAGCCACCATGATGTGAAATTTATGAAAAAGAATGTTCAAATGGGATTCTTCCTCTCTTAATTTTAGCAGAAGATAATATGTAAACTCTAATCCAAAGTGAGGTAAGAAGCCAAGAAGCAGGATTTGCAAAGGATAAACAAAATCTTGACTTTGTAATTTTTAACTTTCATTCACAACAAAGATAAAAATGAGCTGAGATGGAGATTAGAAAGGAATGTGGTAGAACTGTCTGTGTTTTGGGTTGCAGCTCCTCAAGAGAGAAAACTGGGAGCTACTCCTAGCTTTATCTCAAATCAAATGAAGGGAACCTCAAAAAGACCACAGTGGAGTCTTTATATGTTACCGCTGGAGTGAAGGCACTTGGTGGCTTGGTCAGGTCCAAGAAATCTGGAGTGTCAGATAATATGGACAGCTGGCTTGTTGGGTAGAACAAACAGGAGATTGCTAGATTTGGAAGGACCACTCAAATCTCAAGGGGCCATAAAAGTTAGGACACATGTGGGCCCACATGAGAGACAGCCTGCTTGGGGTCATCCTGTATCTTTTGGAAAAGGACCTGGAGAGCTGAAGACATCAACTGAAGCACCCCCAGGGCAGGTGTGGAAACAGAGTAAACAGCTGGCTAGAAGGGAGTACTGAACACCAAAGCCTCCAGCAAGGAGAGCCAGCACAGTACCCTCACTCACCAGGACCACTCACATGAGAACCTGGGACTTCTCTTTTCTCAATCATCATGCTCCAGTCCTGGAGGTATACAAAGCAAGGGGGGAGAGAAGAGAAAAAGCACTGAGTCAGCAAGAATATTGCTGGCTCATGTCCCTGCTGTCACTACAGCAGACCCAAAGGATGGGAAGGAGAAAAGCTGTAACTACAAGCCTGATTTCAAGATTTTACTATTACATGGGACAGGGCCATCTAACACACACTGAGACTATGTTGTTGAGATTTAAACTGCCTGATAAAAGCCAGCTCTGTGGCACAGCAGGTTAAAGCCCTGGCCTGAAGTGCCAGCATCCCCTATGGGTACCAGTAGACAATGGCCCAAGTCCTTGGGCCCCTGCACCCATGTAGAACTGGAGGAAGCTCCTGGCTCCTGGCTTTGGATCAGCGCAGATCCAGCTGTTGTGGCCGTTTGGGGAGTGAACCGACGGAAGGAAGACCTTTCTCCGTCTCTCCCTCTCACTGTCTGTAACTCTACTTCTCAAATAAATAAATGAAATCTAAAAAAAAAGAATAAGAAGTAAGAATTAAATTGATTTCTAAGGATTACAAAGGAACATGAGGAGATTTTGAGGAAGAATCGTAGGTACATTTAGACACCCATCCAAACACACAATCCATGTTTATTTATTTTTATTTCTGCGAAAGTCAGAGTGCCAGAGTGAGAAAGAGACAAAGAGAATGATCTTCTTTCCATTGGTTTACTCCCCAAATGCCCACAGCAGCTGCGGCTTGCTTGGCCAAGCTGAAGCCTGGAGCCAAGAACTCCATCTGTGTCTCCTGCATGAATGGCAGAGACTCAATACTTGAGCCATCATCTACCACCTCCCAGGTGCATTAGCAGGAAACTGGATCAGAAACAGAGGCAGAGGTGGAAGTGGATCCCAGGCTCTCTGATATGAGATGCAGGTGTCCCAGACAGAAGCTTAACTTGCTACACCACAATGTCTGGCCCAAGTAGGTCCATTTCCTGATTTTAGCAATGTTATCATGAATGTATATGTATGCCAAAGGTTATAGTTATATATTTTAAGTATGTGAGCTTATTGTATGTCATTTATACTCAATAGGAAGTTGTTACTTAAAAAATAGTTATTTTCAATTTATGCCTCAAATAAAGCTTGTTTATTGTAAAACAAGTAGAATTACTTTTCTTCCATCTTCTTTTTGCCTAAATCTTTCTATCCTATATGGACCCCCTTTGATACCTAGATTAGTTACAAGTACTATCAAAATACTTTTATATTTTCTGTATACACATGAATATGCACACACACAAACACATGCCTTTATTCTTTAGTTTCTGAGACATTTTAGGCCAAATATTAGTCACATAAAAACTCAAGATTCAGACAGAATTGCAAGCTGTTCTAAAAAGCAGAGGATAAAACCTATTTACTTCCCTTCTTTCTTAATCTCCAATCAGGAACAAGACATTACTTCCTTAAATTCTGTTTCCCTGTTGATTGTTTTAGAATGGGCCTATTAAATCCTCTGTTTTTCTCATGGACAATGTTTTATCACCCCCTTAGGAATTTGGTTTATATTCTATGGTAGGCAGTCTAGAAATATTATAAATAGTTTGAATCCAAATTGCCTAATTGGTGAAGCAGTACCTCTTAGAATGGCAGAAGCAAGGATTAGATGTCACTCTCCATCCACTTTCCAACTTTTATTTTAGGATGTGAGCTGTTATGGTATTGGTAATGGAGTGAAATAGAGAATATTACAGAAGTTACTATATTGGTATGTGGAATCTCGTCTATGAAATCTCTGTGACTCTGCCTTCCATAGGAACATCATGTGACTATAATGTCGCATGAAGCTTCAAGGCGAATGATCTCCTAAGGTTTAGAAACACAGACCAATCTCTGTTTAAATTATGCTGCATCGAAAGAAATGTTGAAATGAATAGAGGACAAGGCTCTTTGCACCTACAAGGGACAAAATCTTGTTCTATGTGATCACCACAGCCCTAGGTTGGGATTCATGGATCCATCTGACACCTACAAAGCACCTGTTATATCCATGGTACTTTCTTAGGTACAGTGAGGATAGTTGGGGATTTTCATAGCTGAGTTGGGTGGTGGGGGAAGATGCTGCTTTAGATTGGATTCCCCCAAGAATCATATCTTGAGAAACGGAGGAAAAGGATGGGGATGTGGGGGCAGGGAAGGGAAGGAAGCCAGGATGGGTCAATGAGTCCTGCGTATCTCAGCCAAGCAGCACAGTTCTGCCTTCTTGCCACTGTAATTGTTCATGGATGAGCACCAGGATTAAATTGGTCCAATCTGTAACCAAGATTATCTGCTAGTTGAGGAAGAGATTCTCTGGACATGGACCACAGAAGTAGATTGACCAAAGTGATACTGGTAGATGTCTCATGACCATTGAGTCAGCTTTGAGATGAAGCTAAACTATGGGAGGAGGAAAAGAGAAGATGGGAAGAACTGGGTCTTGGTGATGTCTTGGATCTTGGCATCTTCCAAGATATCACTTGGAAGCCAATGTTTTTCCTTATCACTTAAGATCATTTTAGTGGACTCTTCTGATGATTTCTACAAAAAGAACCTTAGATATATTGGTGGTGTGTGTGACATATAATAAGTGAAACACAAATGGTTTCCCTAATTACACAGAAGAAAATGTAGCATGAAATCATGAAATTAAATCTGATATCAAGCCCTCAAAATTGTGTGTGTTTGCATTTGTATGAGTATATGCCACTATCTGTGAATAGGAAGGGTTATCTAAAGACATGTAGAATAATATATGATTAAAAAAGTGACCAGCATCTTTCCATCTCAGCCAGTGCGGAGAATAAAATTCTTCAATATGCTCATAAGACAATGGGAGCATAACTGGAAGAGTATCAGGTCCCCATCTTCCCCGACAGATGTAATTCATATTGCAACCCAGGACATGATGGAGGCATCCTGTCCCCCAGATCCTCACTGCAAAGTCACATCTCACAGTTCCACTTCCCATAGTCCTTTAGCCTCTTGCTATGTCTGAAACTAAATCCAGCATGATTGGCTAGGACTCTGACAACTCTATCATCCCTTTCTCATCCTTTTAACCATGCAACTAGCTATGATCATCTTTTGCATGCATGAACACCATTTTCCCAATGTGCTCACATTATGCCACAGTGCCTGGCATTAACGGTAACTGTGTACAAGAAAAAGCACACCCCCACCTTGATTGTTAGATTGGTATATGCTCTGCCCAAGTCCAAGGATAAGTCTCAGTTCCCTGCACTAGTGCTTGTCAAAGCAAGCAGTTTGGAAACAAAGCATCTGTCACAGCTACTATTCCTGGCCCAAGAAAGGGAAAGAAATGGAGGTTCATGGACTCTGCTCAGCCGGCCTGCCCCATGCATCACAGAGTTGACACCACCAGAGTTGAGGCCATTCTCCCTGTGGCAGCCCCAGAGACTCCCCACGTGTGGAGAATGTTTCTCTCTTCTCTTTCCCAAGGCCATCTCTCATTCTCACTGCAGAAAGACTGGCAATTAAAATTTTCATTATATTCTCCATTGCTCCTTACAGATGACTAGAAGAACACAGTCATCTGAATACATTTTCTCTCTAGTTTAAGAGGTCTACGATAGCCACTTCATTACACCATTATATAAAATGTTTTTGTCCCTCTTTCTGGACAGAAGGAGTTTGTTCGTACCCTATTTTATACATAATTATGCTGCTTTCTTCTGGGTTGGTATCTGGTATGCAGCAGCAACTCAATTAACATATGTTAAATGAATAGAGAGATAGGTAGATGGATAGATGAGTGATAGATAAAAGGATGATAAATTAATGAAGATGTAACTGTCCCAGGAGCTAAAATAATGTCTCATGGGCCAAGCTCCTGGAACTAGAAAAGAACAAGCATCAAAAAAATCTTAAAATCTTAGACTTGATCTTGTTGAACATTTTTACAAAATTGCAATGTAGGTATTATGTAGTTTGCATCTGAGGAAAACAAAGTCCAGAAGGATCAAACAGGTAGGCTGAGTACCAGCTAGTTGCTGGCCCCTCCCTGGAATAAATTCAGGCCCTATGCTTCAGAACCCAGACTGCTTCCACCACCAAGTTACCTCTTAGGAGAGAGTGGGAAACCTCTGAATTCTTGAAACAACATTAGACCTTTTGTAGAAATTAATGTTTAGTGCATAGAGTAAGAATGCAATGGTAACATAAAAGATTTCAGAGAAACTTGAATGTAAGAATAGAGTGAACTATTGCAGAATAAATACACATTTGTACATAATGTGATTTTCCTTTCCTTTCCTTCCTTTCTTTCTTTTCTTTTTCTTTCTTATTTTTTTTTTATAAACCACCGACTTGCAACAATTAGGTTGTAGTTACAGGCAGTTTGGGAAAGGATGTTTTGAATTAACAACTAAATTGTCAGGCTTCTTTGTGAAGCATTTTACTGGTGGGTACAGTTGGAGGGAATCAGTCCCAGGGGAAGCCATTTGTCATTCATTTCACTCTGCTAAGCAGATGACTTTCCCACAAAATGTTCTTCCTCCTCTTTCCCTCCAGTCTTCAGCATTCCAGCCACGCTTTTTAGGGCCACCAGGACTATGATCAGAGTTCCTCAGAATGGAAAGAGACCTCAGACAGCAGTTGGTGTGAGCCCTAATCCATGCAAGGGATCCCTCTTCAATCCCCCAAAATAAGGTCATACAGATTCTGTTTCATCACTGATTTCAATAGGAGTAGTGTGGAGAAGTCGAAGTTCAGATACAAGCCTGTCCCTTGCTCCACATGAGCTCTGCTTGATCAGCCAAGTTCCATTACCTCCAGACTCAGTTTCCTGTTCATGTAGAGTTTTAGGGCAAGCGTGAGACACGATGACTTAAAAATTACAAAACGTCTCCCTACAGACTCTGGCTTATGATGGATGCTCAGTAATTGATGTATTCAATCTCTCCCTCTTTTTATTGTTGGGACTACTAAAGTGTGAGGATATTTTACTTTGTAGCTCTCCTTTACTTTTTAAATATTTGTTTTATTTATTTGAAAGGCAGAGTAACAGAGAGGGTATGAGACAGAAATGGATCTTTCATCCACTTGTTCACTCCCTAAATGGCCACAGTGCCCAGGGTTGGGCCAGGCAAATACCAAGAACTAGGAACTCTATTTGGATGTCCTATGTGGATGGCAGGGGCCCAAGTAGTTGGGCCATTTTTTGCTGGAAAATTAGCAGAGAACCAAATGGAAGTAGAGCAGCCAGGATCCCAACAGGTGCTCTGATATTGGATGCTGGTACTGCAGGCAGAGGCTTAACCCACTGTTCCACAACATTGGCTACCCCTTGTAGCTTTCTAGTTCTGGTTTCTCCAACCATGAGGAGCAAGTCTTCCTGAGCTTCATCTTTAGTTCTGACAACAGCTCTTACTGGCCCCATGTCATCTTTTCTTACGCACTAAACAACACTGGGCTCTGCAGCCCTTCTGACACGGCGTGGTTGGTCTCCCCTCTGTCCCTTGATCTCTCTGGCCTGCGTGTTCTTGGCTGTGCCAATGATCCTGTTACATTGTCATAGTTCTCCTCTGAAGGCCGTCTGTGAAGGTGATGAGCTCTGTCCTTCATGTAGCTGCTGCTTCTCTTCTTCCGCTCTGACCTCTGAATGTCCTTTACTCACCGCCTACCCACAGGTGACACAGGACAGACGCTGCCATGGGGAATGCTGGATCCAGGCCAGACTCAAGATAGGACATGTTGAGAGGAAGTGAGCGTCCAGACTTCCCTGATGTGACCTCCCGTGATCAACTTTCCCGAGAATCACCAGGGCACAAATCCTTCCTCTACTGTTCAACAGAGGAGGACTGCCTTTATCTTCTCATGGTGAGGCTAAGACTAATTTTGCTTCTGAGTTCACAGGCTACATGAGCATATTCTGTGGGTGAGCAAGAACCCGTGCCCATTCATATAACTCACTTTGATTCCTCATAAGCATCAGGAGTTATTGCCAAGAGAGGCCAAGAGTTGGGGCTTCAGCCAACACGGGTCACTGCCCATTGCCATGCCCATTATTGATGCATTTGTCAAAAGCTAAGGCAGTATTCAAAATCATAAGCGTGGGCTGAAATCTTTAATGTGTATCCAAAGTGTCTGAACACATAAAGAGATTTGTGATAAATTGGGTGTAGATTTCTGAGATTTCAGCAGTTCTTACACTAATGTCTGGTTTATTTGTTATTGGAAAATCAAAGAACCCAAATGCTTTATGTCCATAAAGTCTGAAGGCCAGGCCTTTAAAATTTTAGACTTAAAGAGATCTAAAAGGAGAGGCACCCCACTGGACAGTAACTCAGGTCTGTAGTTCAAAACCAGGCTGGGTGTTAGAGGCAATGTTTCCTTAATCCTTTCCTGGCTTCAAAGATGGGTCACCAGAGTGATTAGTCAGGAGTGAGTAGGAACAGAGCCAAGTATGGTGTTGCGTGCATAGGGCCATCGTTCCTGGAATCAGGTTCAAAGGCTGGCTTGGATCCTCATACGCACACTTAGAAAGCAATAGACTGGAGATCCCAACTCAAAGATGTTATTTTGCATACTCAGTGGTTTGAAAATTCAACCTTTCTTCAAAACCTTTTGGCAAATACTCCTGGGAATTAAAGATTTATATATATATATATACATATATACATATATATATGCGTGTATATATATATATATATATTTATATATCAACTTTGAAATAGAGCCAAATGGCCTGTTGTTTCAGGATGGAAGAGAAAGAAGTGCCTTTGCTGATTCCTGGCTCTAGGCATAGGGAGAAGCCCAGGCTGAAAGGGAAATGGGCCCAACACATATAGTAAGTGGTGGCTTCTAACACAGAGGGATTTGTCTGGTGACACCAAGGCCAATGGGTCCAAATGCTCCCCACTGCCTGTGCCAGCATGTCACATAACAGGTTTTTTTTTTTTTTTCATTTTTAACTCTTATTTTCATTCTCTTCACGAGAATTAAGATATATCTTTCCAGGAGCTTACAATAGCTTTGCCAATGAACTAATTTTGAGCCCTTAATTGTTTGTTTCAATTTTCATTTATTTATTAGGGGAAGAGAGAGAGAGAGAGAAAGAGTGGGAGAGAGAGCTCCCATATGGTAGTTTACTCCCTCAAATCCCCACAGCAGCTGGGACTAGGTCAGGGCCAAAGCAAAGAGACAGGAACTCCACTCCAGTCCACCATGTGGATGGCAGGAACCCAATTAGCTGAGCCATTAGTGCTGCCTTCCAGGGTGTGCATTAGCAGGATGCTGGAATCAGGAACTGGAGCTGGGAACTGAACACAGATACCCCCGTGTAGGATGGAGCCATCTTAACCAGTATGGTGACTGCTGGGTTAAATACCTCCCTCACATCCTTACTATTTAAAAGCTGCTTCATGTACATTCTAACAGTTACCCCTACAAAATCCAGCCATCTAGATGAGATTTGTTTCTCCCCATTATCCCAATGAGAATACTCAGAGTTCAATCATCTCAGATAGACTTTCCCAAGATCACAGGACTTGGTCACTAAGCCTTGCATTGTTTCCACCAGACAGTGCCACTTGCTGGTGCCCGAGACCCCGGAGGAGAAGAGAATAGCTGGATTAGGAGTAACGACTTCCAACAAGACTCTACGCAAAACCTAAAGTTCATTAAGCTCACCAAGTGTGTGAGATGTCACAGTTTTCCCATTTGGAAAACAAGAGTGATCACTGCTCACTTGGCAGAGTTTCTGTGATGAGCAAGTGATGGGGCCACACGAGAATGTTCTGCATATGCTTTGTGTTTGTGGCCCGTGCCCAATATGTCAGCTGAACCTCCTTCAGCCCCCAGACACCAGCTTCAACAAGGAAGCTGGCAGTGAGGTACAGCGAGGGGGCATGGGGCATAGTAGAGCTATTGTCCAACTTCAGAGGCCAGCTACCAGCGTGCTGAGATCAAACATCCCACTGTGAGCGATGGCCAAGGAAGAACAAATATAGACACCCTTGTCTTCCCCGAGTCCTTGATTGTGTTTGCCTTGTGAAAAATTCCATCACTGCCTTTATGGTAAACTGTAAAAAAAGTGTTTTTGCTCCTCATCTAGCCAAGAATAACACAGTCCCTGCTCCCCCCTCCATAGCTATTTCATTATGACCGCAATCAAAGCTGAAAACAATTTCATTTTCCTGCTTTGAGGTCTTCAGAAACAATTTTAATTTCTTAATAAAGTGTTGCAGCACAGGGTCTGTTTCTTAGAGACAGCAGATAAGGGTGTGAAGCCAAGGATCCAGGAGACACAGCTGGGCCCACGGCAACCTGTGCTCCAGATGGCCAGGAAAACACTGCGAAGCCATTTGCTTCTTCCCAGCAGGCTCTGACCATACAGGAGGAAGGGAACAGACCCGCTTTCCTGGAAAACAGGAAACAACACGAGGGAGAAATCTAGCGCTTCAGCAGGCAGTGGCGGGGCTGAAGACTCCACAGAGAGGGAAAGGAACATGTGCCAGGGGGACGGGCACTTCCCTGTGCTGCCCACTCCACAGGGAGGCCCCACCTGGGACCTCCACCCTAGACAATGGAGACACCACCACCACCTCCACCACCACACCCACCGTCCCCAGGCAGAAGCCCGAGCCATCCTGGATGTCCCACACCACCACAAGCATTCAGGCGTCAGGTGCTCCCTGCCTTAGTCGTCTCTCAGTTTTTTCCTCAAATTCACCTCTTAGCTTCCACCCGCCGCAGCCTGCGCTCAGCCACCCTCACCTCCCTCTCACCAGAACTGCTGCTGCAGTCCCAGCTCTACCTTCCATGCAGTTCCCTAAATGAATCTTCCAGTGGCACCTCGTTTCCTGCAGCATTAAGCCCCCGTTCCTTAGCTTGGTATCCAAGACTGTCCATTATTCAGCCTCGCTCACCTCTTCTCTTCCACCCCTGGCAAGCTAAACTCCAGTCCTCCTGAACTACCGACACTTGGATCACACCTCTGCTTATTGGCACATAGTGCTGTCTTCACCTGAAATACTCTTGCTTCCTTGTCTACCTGGAGAAAGACTTACGATTTCAAAATCCAATTTCCTCTGAGAAATTGTCCTGGGCTCCCTTCTGTATGTAGCCTTCAGAAGGTTCTATTTTTATTTACGGTTCATTGGTCTTCTCTAGTTAACCACTATCTCCTTGAACAAGTGCCTCCATATTTGATTCTTCTTTGTGATCACTTGTCACCCACACAGTGCTGGCACACAGTGGCGGGGGAACAGAAATGGAGGGAATGATCAAAGGAAGGGAAGAGAGACAGGATGCGGGTGGGAAGAAAGCAAGAAAGAGGAAGGGGGGGGGAGGAAAGAGGGGGGAGGAAGGGGAAGGGGGAGGGAGAAGAGAGAGGTAGGGAGGAGAGGAGGAAGGGAGGGGAGAGAAAGGGCAGATCTGCTTAGCCTCTAGAAAGACAGCTTGTGTTGGTTTCCCAGAGATTTTCCCACTTGGAGATATAAAAGATAAGTTTGTAGGGACTCTGGGCCTCTAAAACACAGTGAGAGAGAAGAGAGATGAGAGATGAAAGAAGAGAGAGAGAGAGATGAGATAGAGAGGAAGAGAGAGGGGGGAGAGAAAGAGAGGGAGAGAGAGAGGGAGGATATCACTGAGTGGTTATGTGGACTGTGTGGTTTGGGGAATGGTGGAGCTAGAACTAACATAACTAAATACTATAGTCAGGAATTGCTCTTTTATACAAATGGGTTTTAGTTCCCATTTTTCTTAAGATGAAAATTTCCAAGGCAGAAAAGTCAGAGGCATTGCACAGTGAATATCCACATACCCACACTTAGATGCTATAGCTAATGTTTCACAGTACTTTATCATGTTTATCTCCATTTCTCCATCCATGAATAGATTTAACTTATTTTCAATTTTTTATGTTTATCTTATTTATTTGAAAGGAAGAGAGACAGAAAGAGGAAAAAGCAGACAGAGATCTTCCATCTGCTTGTTCACTCCCCAGTGCCCACAGCAGCAGGGGCCAGTGCTGGTCAGGGACTCTGTCCAGGTCCCCCACAAGGATGGCGAGGACCCAAGGACTTGCGCTATCACCCACTGCCTTCTAGGGTGTGCTTCAGCAGGAAGCTGGGCTCTGGAGTGGGGCCAGGACTCAAAGCCAGGTGCTCTGATGTAGATGTCTTCACCATACACCCAGCAGCTGGCCTGCAGCTTATTTTTTGATGCATTTCAAAATAAATCCTAGCCCTCAGTATTTTGTACCTCTTAACCTTCAGCATGTATATCATATGACCATTAGAATTTTTTCCCATTCCTCTCTTCCTTCAAAATGGTTTCTGACCAAAGCATGAGTGTATTAGGACCAAAAGATTTGCAAAATATAAAACAAATCACAAAAAAGGGAAGAATTAATGGGAGAGAAAAAATTTATCAAGAATGTCTGGTTGGGGCCAGCGCTGTGGCTCAACAGGCTAATCCTCCGCCTAGCAGCGCTGGCACACCAGGTTCTAGTCCCAATCGGGGTGTCGGATTCTGTCCCGGTTGCCCCTCTTCCAGGCCAGCTCTCTGCTATGGCCCGGGAGTGCAGTGGAGGATGGCCCAAGTTCTTGGGCCCTACACCCCATGGGATACCAGGAGAAGCCCCTGGCTCCTGCCTTTGGATCAGCGCGGTGCACCGGCCGCAGCGCACAGGTCACGGCAGCCATTGGAGGGTGAACCAACGGTGAAGAAAGACCTTTCTCTCTGTCTCTCTCTTTTACTGTCCACTTTGCCTGTCAAAAAAAAAAAAAAAAAAAAAAAGAATGTCTGGATGTCTGGTTGAAGGAAATAACATCAAATGAGTGCAAAAAAAAAAAAAAAAATTCACCAAACTTCCCAGAAACCCAAAATCATGTTAGATACCTGGGTTTGATCTTGTTGTAGCATGTCTAGCAGGGACACATTCTTCCAAGTCTTGCTGCATCACCCCTGTGAGCACATGTATGAGGAGCACGTGGCAACCTAGGGCACAAGGCCGACAGGCACTCTGGTTCAGGGCTGACAGCCTGGGGCCAAAGATGCCAAGTTCAGATCCAGCTGCTATCATTTCTTAGCGCCGTGAGCTTGAGTACAAGCATTCAACCAACCATTGTAAGATTCGATTCCTTTCTCAGCAAAATGAGGGTCCCATGGTCCCAGCCTCCTCTTGTCTGTGTCGCATCTTCAATCAGGTAATTCACACAAATTACTTAATATAGTGCTGGCTACATAGTAAGCACTCAGTCATTGTCGTCGTTGTTAAAGCAGTAAGAAAACGCTTCAAGGGAAGGCGAGATTATAATATTAAATCATGGTTTTATGGCGGCTATTTTTGTGAGTGGCACTGCTCAGGAACACTATTTTATTTTAATCTACTTACACACACTGAAAAGGCAAGAAACTCCTTAGGGAATGTTTGAGATGCCATTGATTGCTTACCCAACAATAATCCTTGCTTCTTCTTTCTGGTATAATCTGAACTTTTTTACAGTTAACAGACAAAATTTGGGGCAATGCACTTAGCTCTAGGAAATGCACCATTCTAATTCAGGGCCCGTTTACTATCCCCATCAGGCAGTGATTTGTCTATAAATGAATAATAAAGCTTAAGGAGATTTGTGCTAGAGAAAATGTACAGAGAGCCTTCCTGATAAAGAGAGACAGAGAACTCCAAGGAAAAGTCTGTCTCTTACTTCCTGTTTTACATACTGTTTTCTGAGGATGTGATGCATGGCGCTGCAACAGCCATTTTGTGATCATGAAGGGGATGCCAAGGGATTGTAGAGAAACTGACTCAGAGTTTTGTCTTTACTTCTTGTTACATGAACTTAAGGAGTATTTTAAAGTCATTTTAGATGGGCATTTATGAAATTCACTTGAATGTATTTTAAATCAAACATAAAACTAAAAGTACTTCTCTTCTGCTCAGCCTTGTTGTTTGTTAACTTTCTTGGGCTAGTTTGACAATAATTGAAAGGCAGATAAAGGATTTTTAATATGTTAATCTCATAATGTGCATAATTAACCAAAACAAAGGCCAGCTACCAGGAGCTCTCTCCTAGAGAGATAATGGAAGGGATTTCCTACTGCATTTGCAGAAGCACTGCTCCCTGAACTCTGAAAAAGGTTTGGCTAAACACTCACACCATCCACTGGCCCACTTAGAGAGGAAACCCCATTAGAGAGAGAGAGTCAGCTCTCAACCATCAAAGGCATTGCCTAGCAGAATATGAAATAGCAGCTTCAAGAGACCTTTTTGCTACCTGCTGGAGTGATGTCCAAGTAGTTGGGGCAGAGGAAAACTCAGTGAGCCAGGGGAATGACCATTTGCTGTGTGCTATGTTTTGACACGTGAGTTTATTGAAACTGATGTGCAGGACAATGGATGCCAATGGTGTATCTGCATACCATAAGGCAGAGCTTGGTGGGGGGACTCAAGTTGCATTGGCAAGGTTGGGGTACTGTGTGGCACAAATATAAGGATTCATATATGGAATTTGCATAATATTTTTGGGAACATATCTACAAAATCATTATGGGAACATACCTGGTTGAATATTTAAAAAAAAACTGGTAACATGGACCATTTAGTAATATGGAGGACACACGAGGGAGGGACTGTGCACAACCCAGCACGGGGCTGAGCTACCCTCTGGAGCGGACAAAGGGGAGGAAACCAGAGAGGGAGCTAACTTAGACTGATGCACCACCGACTACTTGCCGTTCACTAAAATCCACAGCAAAAAGCACTTCCCAGTCTGTTTTACAGTTAGGCATGACAATGTGACTACATTTTAGCCAGTAAAATATGAGTGGAGGTACTGTGCTTGCCATTTTCAGGGCTGAGCAATCAAACCTCCCTATGGCCCACTCATGTGCTTTCTGGTTCTGCCATGTTGATGTACACTGGGGGAATATCCTACAAGAAAAAGGGAGTCTCCATATGGAAGGAGCCAGGATCCCAGAGTTTCTGAAGAGAGGAAAGAACACTGAACATTTACTTTGGATCTCCAAATGAGTGAAAAATGAAACTGCACTGTGTTTGAGACTTTGTATGCTGGTTGGTTCTATTTGTTGCAACAACTTAGCCTGTACTAAGGCATACAGTGGTGTCTACTAAGTGTAACACATGGGTGCATTGCCCTACCGGAGTCCCATGTTTACTACAGAAGAATGTTACATAGGAATATAGCAGGTTCCCCCCTTAACTGTGGTTTTGATTTTCACAGTGTCGGTTGTCCTTGGTAAACTACAGTTTGAAGATATTGGTGACAAATTCCAGAAATAAGGCTTAATTTATAAATGTTAAATTATGCACCACTCTGAGTCATATGATGAAATCTCTCTTGCTCCACCCTGAAAAAGAAATTTGTCCCGTGTGTCCATGTTGTATATGCTACCTACCCATTAGTGGTTTAGTAGCTGTCATGAGTTTTAGATGGACCGCCATGGTATGGCAGTGTTTGTGTTCAGCTACCTCTCGCTTGACTTAATAGTCTCAAAGTACAAAAAGTAGTGAGCAGAGATGCCGGCAAGTCAATTATGCCAAAGAGAAGCTGAAAGCGTTTCCTATAATTGAAAAGCTGAACATATAGTGAGATATGGAGAGTTGCAACATTCTATCATTCTAATTGTTTTATTATTTGGTGTGAATCTCATTACAGGCCTAATGAAGAGATTAAACTTTATCATAGGTATATACCTAATCAAAAAAAAAAATAGTATGTGGTTGGTACTAGCTAGGGTTTCAGGCGTGCACTGGGGTACTTGGGCTGTGTGCCCATGGATAAGGGGGACGGCTGAACGTACAGCAAGATAAATGCAAGGGCCTTCTTTTAGTTTAGTAAGGCAATCTCCCCTACAGAATCATCTTTGTTGACAAATCAAATAAAAGGAACGCATGTTTGAAAAGCCGTCCGGGGTCAGAGGCTGGGCTCCTGGGACTTTCGATTGGTGTCAGTGAAGCAAGAGTAGGGGTTCCCTCTGGAGGGCCGGGTAGCGGAAGCAAGAGAGTAGGGGTTCCCTCTGGAGGGCCGGGAAGCTGAAAGGGACAAGCCTGGTGGCCGAAGCGGCAGCGCCAAAGGACGTGGAGCCGTGCAGCGGGGCTCCACGCCACTCGCCGGGGCTGCTGTCTGTAGCGCATCCTTAAAGAGCTTGTGCGGGCTGCACCCATGCGGGCGTGGCGGGAAGGCGAGGCATTTCAGATACCCGCACAATCCACACTTCCTGGGAAAATGCGCCAGGGACCGCCCGCTACACACAAGAGGGGCCGCTTCTCCTGACGTCAGAGACGGGGTCCAGGAGGCTGACTCATCTGGAATCCGCCAGTGCAGAGAAGGGGCGCGCGGGCCGCCGAGCAGAGACCCGTAAATAGATGGCCGTCTTGTTATACCATGGCCTTCACGCACTGGCCGATTACTGGGCCTTGGTGCCTGACCCTGTCACACCACCATGACAAATGTGGTTAGAAACACCCTCATCACTGCGGCTCGCTCTGCCCTGCGGGTTACCCAAGGACAGGCATGTGGAACTCACTCCGTGAAGGGCTGGGTCTCCCAGAAGTCTTGTCAATGACCCTGCCTGCTCCTTCTCAGCTCTGAGAGGCCCCTTTCTTTGATGGGCATCAATTGTGCTGTCAGGCTTGGTTTACAACACAATAAGCTTACAGACACTTACAATTAATGAACTTCTCCGGAGTGCTCACAAGCGCATTAAAAATGAGCAGGTAGGAAATTATCTATGACCAATGACCTGCGCTCATGTAAATACCTAGTTTTTAGCAGCCTGAAAATGTTTACAAGTCCCTTGCTGTTTGTCAGCAAGGTGACCTGTCGCTCAGCTTGTTCATGGCTCGCCATACCCACTAAGCTCTCTAAACTGTTTCCTGCACTTCCAGGAACCTACCCACACCCCAGGCCATGAATCTTAGCCAAACTTGAAATCTGGGTGTCTGAACTCCTGGGAACCCACTATGGAATTCTAGGGAAAATTCTCTTTGTTTTTTTCTAAAATGTATATCCACAAAAAATATGTAGGTCTGAGCAGTGGGGAAGACAGCAAGGGTGGGTTTGATTCAGTCTCTGATACTTACTAGCTCTGTAATTTTGAGCAAGTTACTCGATGTCTTAGTCAATACTTTCATCTGCAAGTGAGGATTAAATAGAAGATTCGACTACGTGGTAAATGAAACAAAAAACACAACTGATAATGAACTTACACAGCACTCTGCAATGGTTGTAAGCACCTCTATGCTAACTCAAATTTATCCTGGCAACAATCTTATCTTAGGAAAGCACTATTGTGGACCTCTATTTTGCAAACGAAGAAATCAAGGCCCTGAGAAGGTAAATCATTTTCTGAAGGTCACGGAGCTAGTCTGTGATAAACCTGGGATTCGAACTCAGGCACTGACTCTTCTCAGTAAGCCCTGTGCTGGGCTGCCCGGTGTGCCACCTGCAGAGGAGCCCGTGCTCTGGGAGATTAGCTGAACTGGAGAGAGCAATGCGCTGTGTCCCTAGGCTTAACGAAAACACCAGTGGTTTAGAGAACTAGGACCATGTGAGCTCTTGGTTAGTGCTATCTCCAGAGTAGCCATCTCAGAAATTCTTCCTTTCATTTGTGAATGAAGGTGAAATTAAGACTTTTCATAGCAAACAGAAACTGAAAGAATTTGTTGCCACTCATCCTGCCCTGCAAAAGATGCTTAAAGATGTGTTACACACAGAAACACAGAAACATGGTCACCAATATGAAAGAAGGTAACGGAAGGAAACCTCACAGCAAAAGATCACAGGAAGCTCAATTTCTCTTTGACATAGAATTAAACTCTGATGCTCTGTTAAAGCAATGTGTTAAAGTAATCTATTATGTTCTCTTGATGTCTGTTAAATTCTAATTGTTCAAAAACAGCTGAATTTTTATTAAGAGCTATGGGTTATTTAAATATGTGCTTATTTTCAAAAATTTGAATAATCACCTTGTAACAATGATCAAATTTGGTCTATGTTATGTCATGATTTTAAGAAATCTTATTTCAACCAGATAGTTTGGATTTTGAGCCTTCTTGGCATTCTTGACAGGCATTCAAAAAATCAGTTTCAAACAATCTGGTCTCTAAAATTTCCAGTAAATCCTGGACTTTAGTTTTTCCAGTTTGGGCCCAACTGAAAAAATCGAAGGACCTATGTCTCTCATCTTATAGAGACACCAACTAATCAGTCTATTTGGATTATATTAGAAGGACTGTCAAGATGTGATGTGGTACCAGACTTTAAGTTTCTATAATGGAAAATGCTATTAATACAAATGTTTGAGAATTAAAAAGTCTAATGATCTTGTGTTACTAGACATGATAGTTATCTTAATGAGAAAGCCCCAGAGGCCTAAAGGGTTAAATACTTGTAAAATCCTACAGGTGCTTTCAAAAATACTGTAAAGTAAGCAAGTGCCTCTTGTTGGTTGATAAGTTTATAATTTTAAACATGGCGACTTAAAGTCTTTTGTCATCCACAGTTATATATGATTTGCTGCTCATAAAACTAAAGCGTTGTTGGTTCTGTGTTTAGCTGTCCTCCTATAGGTTCCTATGGACTTTTTCCAGCCACTTGTATTCAGTGCTTTGGGATGTCTCTGTAAACAGATGAAGCCAATAATGTATTAACAGTACCAACTGAGAGAAAGTATGGTTAACTGAGGTTACTATAAAGAAAAAGCAATTCAAATCAATTGGCAATCTACAAAAAGAGTTAAAGATTTTAAAAGCTATTATTAAAATTGCTATATTGGTCTATTGTGTTATGTTCTATGTGTGTACATATTGTATGTCCACATGGGGAAACTTTATTAAGAGTTTTATTTTAAATGGCTTATAGATAAGATTGTCCATAAATTTAAGCTGCTAAAATCAATCAAAGATACATTTTAATTTGTGGGACCTGAATCTGTGTATCATACGTTTTAAACTTGTTGGTAGAAAGAAACTAAAAACATTTTATATGGTTGTGCTTAAGTTTACTGGCTAAACAAACTACACCATGTTAGATATTTAAGGGGTGTTTTCAAATACATGATTCTTAAAATTTATAGAAGGCATTGGACCTTCTGGTAAATGTTTTCTTAAGTTGTTATCTAGTGGTTGAAACAGTTTGCTAAGTATTCATGTGATATTGCTATTGTCAGCAAGCGATCTAGGACTTGCTCCCTCATTTCTCTATTCTAAGCCCAACTTGTTCTTTCATTTCTCTATTCTCTTCAAGGTAGGAAACTAATTCTATTTTGAAGGAATCTGTAGGATGCACAATTTAATCTTTAGACCTTATAATAGAAATGGCTAACATTTTTCTGTAATAGCATAGCCAAAATAAGAACTTAAATAATAATCTCATAGCTAGATTCACTTCGCCATCAGCAAAGTATACAGTAAGTAGAAAAAACCTCCCTTTCAGACCAAAGGGAAAGAAAGTTTTAAAGTGAGAATATAATTTTCTTCATGGGCATTGTCTACCTTAGAAAAACTACTACAGAACATGCCTGTGACTATAGACTTGTAGTTCAGGCCACTGAAGATTAGAGATGGGACACGGGCACTCCCTTGACTTGCATCCTCTGGTCTGCTTTAACACAAACCAGGAGGAAAAGAAAGCTAGGCATCAGAAGCAATGGGTGGCAGGCCTATTAATGGCTGATCTGTACAGTGATCTGCCCTCAAGGAGACCCAACAGGCCAGTCCACTGCAGTGGCTTTCAATGTGGTAAGCCTGGGCTTCAGCAGAAGTCAGCTTGTGAAGAGCCCTGGCAGCTCTGCCAAGAGTTGGATCGCTGGAAATGGACCTGCTCTGGAGTCGAAGGATGCCCAGGTCAGAGCCACAGATCTTATTGGCTCCAAGCTGAAAAGCCCTTCACTCAGCCCAACTTCCAAAGGGACCACTGCAGCTGAGGGTATGGTCAAGTAGGGTCAGCAACATTGCAGGCAGAACTGTAAATTTCTTGTTAGAGATGCCCCCTGCCTTTACCTGGCCAGCTCTCCTCCCAGGCCAGCCAAGTAATAAAAGTCAACAGAGTGCCTTCCCCTAGGAGGTTCACACCTCCCTTAGGATATACCCCATGTGAAGAGATAGATAGGTCTGGGCCTCTGAATTTACAAGGCCTAAAGCCCACCAGATTATTATCAAGCCCCTTCTATCAGGTTCTATTTGCCTCTCAATCAGAAAAGTTACTTGTAGCTTAGCACCTTTCTTAGCTCCTCTAATAATGACTCTGTCCTTTGTTCTAGGCCCTGTCTAGTGCACTTGGGCCTCATTCCTTTGTAATCATAACCTCTACTCTACCACCAATGGCTCTACTCCCAACCTGTGTGTACTGATGGTCCTCTTCCCCACTTAATGCTGTATAATTGTTCAAACCTGGTAAATGCCACTCTTAGGATCATTGGTTACTATCCTCACTCTGTCTTTTATGACCTCGTCTAAATATGATCAGAGTCGGCAAACTTGGAAGGCTTCCATAGCCTTGGCAACTCATGACAACAGCCTAGGATGGTTACTGGCGCCATAAACTAGAGTGTCAATTTGTTGGGTCAACAACAGGAGCCACTGTGCACTTGCTCCTCATGTGGGATCTCTGTCCTTAATGTGCTGTACATTGTTATGTAATGCTATAACTAGTACTCAAACAGTATGTTTCACTTTGTGTTTCTATGTGGGTGCAAACTGTTGAAATCTTTATACTAAATTGATCTTCTGTATATAAAGAGAATTGAAAATGAATCTTGATGCAAATGGAAGGGGAGAGGGAGCGGGAGAGGGGAGGGTTGCGGGTGGGAGGGAAGTTATGGGAGGGGGAAGCCATTGTAATCCATAAGCTGTACACTGGAAATTTATATTCATTAAATAAAAGTTAAAAAAAAAAGAAATTCTTCCTGTTGCATAACATGTAGCTACAATTCGGTGACTTAAAGTCACACCTGTCTGTTC
The DNA here is from genome assembly GCF_033115175.1 of Lepus europaeus. Classification (NCBI taxonomy): domain Eukaryota; kingdom Metazoa; phylum Chordata; class Mammalia; order Lagomorpha; family Leporidae; genus Lepus; species Lepus europaeus. The sequence goes on along the minus strand of NC_084833.1, from coordinate 49,502,880 downwards.
TCTCACGGAGTGCATGGTCAGGCATGCAGGCTGGCTGGCTCACCTGGGTCCTGTGCTCAGGATCTCAAGAGGCGGCAGTCAAGTGTCAGCCAGGCGGACCCCTATCTAGAGCTCAGGGTTCTCTTCCTGCTCACTGGGCTGCCTACGAATCTCAGTCCCTTGTTCTGGAAGACAGAGTCTACCCCCCAGTTCCTGAGGTCCGTTCCCTGGGGAATTCATATCAGACCAGATTGCTCCTTCAAGGTCTGGAAAGTTCGTTCTCTCTCTCTCTCTCTCTCTCTCTCTCTCTCTCTCAGATTTATTTATTTATTTGGAAGACAGAGTTAGAGAGAAAGATCTTCTATCTGCTGATTCACTCCACAGATGGCTGCAATGGCCAGGGCTAAGCCAGGAACCAGGAGCTTCATCTGGGTCTCCCACATGGGCAGCAGGAGCCCAAACACTAGGACCATGGTCTGCTGCTTTTCCCAGGCCATTAGCAGAGAGCTGGATCAGAAGTGCAGCAGCCAGGACTCCAACTGGCACCCATATGGGATGTTGGTATCACAGGCAGTGGCTTTACCTGCTATGCCACAGTGTCAGCCCCTAGCTTCTCTCTGTAGTCTGCTAAGATTGAGTCCTCTGTTGGACACATAACCCAGGAGTGACTATCCTGTCACCTCTGCCATATTCTATTGGGCAGAAGCAAGTCACAGGTTCTGCCTGCATCCAAGAGGAGAGGATTATAAAGGATCATGACTCATGAGGTCATCATATAGTGATCTGTTATTCAATTGGGACACTTCTAAAAATGTATTTATTTCTTTGAAAGGCAGAAAGATACACAGAGAAATAATCAAATCTGTAGAGAGAGCTCCTATTCACTGGTTCACCTTCCAGATGCCCACAAGGGCTGAAGCTGGGAGCCAGGAACTCAGTTCAAGTCTCCTATGATGACCCAATTACTTGAGTCATCACCACTGCCAGCCTAGGGTCTATATTAGCAGGGAGCTAGAAGCAGGAGCTAGAGGCAGGTGTTGAACCCAGGCACTCTAATAAAGGATGCGGGCCTCTTAACTGCTAGGTCAAACACCCAGCCACAGACTGGGACTCTAGAAAGTGAGGTTGGGCCTACAGAAATAAACAGACTATCCCTAGCAAACCGGGATTATATGATCATCCTAGCTATAAATGGATACGCCGCATATTATGGGGCTAGTGGGGACAGCATGTCCTCGTGATCAGGTGGATCATGATTTTTCTTTGAGGCATGAAGAATGGGTTCAATTTCCATAAGCAGAAATGGGAAGCGGGCAGGGGAGGATTCTAGGCAGAGGGAGCACTGTGGGCAGAGTTGCAGCAGTGAGGAGGAAACAGGGACAGTTCTCGGAGTGAGAAAAGCCAGGGAGGAGCTTACGAGATGTGTTTCCTGGGCTTTGTTCCAGGGCAGTGGGCACCAGGGTGTCTCCTGCTCCATGCTCTTTGGCTGGGCTTTTTGCACAGAGGGCACCTTTCCAGCCCTAAGGTTTCTTGCCTATTATACAGACCCACAGAGGAGAGAGAGGCCATCATGTTCTGCTTCCCAGGAAGCATCTTTGGTACTCACATGTGGATCAGGCAGCCTCTCACCTCATCAATACTGTGGAGAAAATTCTACAGGAAGGAACAACAAAGGATCAGCTAATTCCATAAATTTGATCAATGACTTGCTAGGCAATTAGATCGCTACCTCAGTCTGCAGATCGGCTCTGCATAGCCTGTCTATGAGCTGTGGCGGGTGTGCAGTATTTATTCTGTGGTCATTCCTAGAGGGTGCTTTTCCACGGAGCAGCGTGTACCTGACCAACACATCTCTGCTTTGGGGTGCTCTTGTTTGTTTTCCATCCACCTGTCCCATTCTTTGACTCAGTGGCTGCTCTGACAGGATCTCACATAGGCAAATAGGAGTGACTCTTGCCATGGCCATGCAGAAGGACCCCCTCCTGCCACTGGCCCACTGTAAGGTGATGCGTGCTGGCACCACATGGAAACCCCCTCTGAGAAAGGGTCAGGAAAGGTGCTCTGGAGGATGGGTCATTTGGTTCAGGCAAGGTCTGAGTCGCCAGCTCAGGGGCCAGCAGAGAAAGCTGCTGGAGGTGTGGAGGCACAGCTGCACCAAGCTGTGGTAGCTGCGCGACTTCCTGCTCGGGGGCAGAGGATGAGTCCACATCCTGCATCCTTGAGGGGAGCGGGGCAGGTGCATGTGGTTGGAGCGAGGAAGGAAGAATGGGAGTTAAGAAGTCCAGAGACCTAGAACACATCCATTCTACCCCATTCTGACGCACAGGATGTAAATTTCCTGGGACTCATCTGATCCTTTATTCAATAGCTATTTACTCATCTTCTCCTAGGTGCTGGGCACCGAGTTTGGCACTGGAAGCTTGGTGGTGACCTGGAGATAATAAGAAAGAAAGCAAACAAAGAAAAGTAGAATAAGTGGGGGTGGTGGTGAAGGGGTATGCCTGGTTAAATAGATGGAGAGGAAGTTCTGTCTAAGGAAGCAACATTTTATTTGAGATGTAAAGGATGGGGGCCAGTGCCGTGGCTCACTTGGTTAATCCTCTGCCTGCGGCGCCGGCATCCCATATGGGTGCCGGGTTCTAGTCTCGGTAGCTCCTCTTCCAGTCTAGCTCTCTGCTGTGACCCGGGAGGGCAGTGGAGGATGGCCCAAGTGCTTAGGCTCCTGTACCCTTGTGGAAGACCAGGAGGAAACAAGTGGCTCCTGGCTTCAGATCAGCGCAGCTCCGGCCATAGCAGCCATTTGGGGGGTGAACCAAAGGAAGGAAGACCTTTCTCTCTCTCTCTCTCTCTCTCTCTCTCTCTCTCTCTCCAACTCTACCTGTCAAATAAATTTAAAAAAAAAAAGAATGAGAAGCAGCCAACCACCAAAAGTCTTGAAGAATAGGGGACAGCATGTGCAAATGCCCTCGAGTAGGAAAGAGAAACTGGGGAAAACCCTGTGTGGCTGGAGTGACTGAGTGAGCAAGGGGAAGGCTCAGAGTGACAGAGAAGTTCAATTTCATTCTGTGTGCACGGGGGATCTCATAGAAGGTTTTGAGTATATTGCACTGGTCACTCCATTGTGAGTAGATGAGGTGGGGTGGAGGGCAACAAGAGAAACAAGGGGACTCATTCAGAGGAGGTCCCCACAGTCTTCTAAGAGGCGCTGGTGTCCAGGATGAGGCTGGAGTCCATGCGAGTGGAAACGGACGTTCGGGTACAGGAAGCATATTACAAGCTGAGGGGTTTGATCTGGGGGATGAGGATGAAGGAGGAATCGACCCTCACTCACAGGTTTCTGGATGGGTGAATGTTGGCGTCTTTCCATGAGACAGGAAAAATTAGAAGAGATTTTGGGGCAGGGCCTGCCTGGAGCCTTCAGAAGCTGAGTCTCATACATGTCCAAGGGGAAGTGAGTTGGAGGAATAATCACCATAGGGTCCTTAGGACAGGGGGCTTTCCTGCCACTTGGTTTTGCATTATTTTGTAATCTGAAAAAAGGTTGTGGAATTTCTGGTTGCTCTAAGCTTTGTAACAAAATCATCTGCTTGAGACAAGAAATCTGCATTTCCTCTGGGGATGGCGATGTACCTGCGCTACATCCAACAACCTGGCAGATAGCAGGGTCCAAGTGCCAGCTGATGCAAGTATTTCTGTGCATCTTGAGAAGTTAGCTTGGATTAAAAGAAAGTATGGCCAGCTTGGAACACTGGAGTCCAGCTGTGGGCCGTAGAGATATACTGGGCTCATCTCTCTCTCTCTTAGTGCACATTAGAAGTGTTTCAGTTAAACGCTAAGTAAGGGGACAAGGAGGCACTAACCAAGAACTTTGAAACTGAATATGAAATTTAACCCCATCCTGATAACTGCAAGAATTTATTGAGTACCTACCATTTGCTAAGTACTGTGCCCAGTACTTTACCCAGAGCAAGTCTGTGAAGCAAACATTATTTTCCTCATTACAGCTAAGGACACTGCGGCTAACAGAATTGAAGTAGCAAAGTCCACTTGATCTTATTTTCTTAATAGGATATCATCTATAAAATGAGCTACTTATGTCGATTATACTGACATGTTCCAAATGATTTAAAGTTGCATAAGAATGACAAAACAGATACAGAAGGGTAGGTCCTCTCTGAGAAAGGTGGGATCAGAAATGGATCTAAGAGTATACAGGAGCACAGACTACCCAAAGCAAAAGAGCAGAAGCAAACTCCACACACTGTCAAGTGTGATAAAGCTATTAGGAATGCAGGTATTGCCTTAGTGTTTGCAGCACATTTCAGGGTGCTTGAAATATTCATAACAAAAAATGAGGCCTTGGAGACAAGTTATGGTCTTGATCACTGGTCTTAATTCTGCCTAGGAAATGTCAATGGCTAAATCTCGACCCACTGCAGCCATAGCACATGCATTATGGGTAGAAGGACTAAACAAACTTCGTTGTGTCTCTGGGGTACTAGAAGTGCACAGCCCAGCCAAATGAAGTGTGCAGCTCACAAATGTCAGTTATGCTGTGGCAGTGCAGGGCAGGGGCAAAGGACTCCAGCAGAGTACAGAGAAAGCGTCCTCAGCTGGAAAGAGATTGCTCTCTGCAGCCACACAGGCCGGCAGGGCAAGGTCAAGAGGAAGGTCTTTCAGGGGCTAACGTGTTCCCTGCTTCTCTGATAGATGCTCTAAACACAGTGTCCCATTTACTCCTGGAAACAACCTATGAGAGGTGTAACACACTCATCATAGAGATGACAGAAACTGAGGCTTGGGGAGACTGTATGATCTGCTCTAGATGCACAGGAGAGAGATGAGGCCCTAGGCTTCCCATCGGATTTTCATCTGATTGTAAGGATTTCCATTCCATCAAGATGCCGTGTTTGGTGAGCTCCTTTCTACACGAGCCCAGTACTGCCCCCGTCCTCTCTACCTGCAACAAGACAGCAGGGTCAAGGTGTGCTACCAGGAAGATCGAAGACAAAGAAAGGGGCCAGGTGGCAGAAGAGAAAAGGAGGGCCATGAGGGAGGCAGGGCTCCTTTTCCAGGGTGGTGCTCCCTAGGTACAGCCGTCGGACGAGGGACTGTGGTCCTTGCTAGGGAGACTGGCAGGCTGGAGAGACAAATGCCCTTAAAGTCAGACTCAACTACACAGGATTCTCCTGAGGTGGCCAGTGAGGATGAGGAGGGCCGCTCCCCTGCCAAGAGCAACTTCTAGAAGCAGCAGATCTCTCCTGATCTTCAGGCCAATGGATTTACTGATCCACTAAGAAAACAGAGCCTAGGAGAACGGATCTGATGGGGACATGGGGAGCAGGGGAAGAGGTAACACTGTCCAAGCCCAGAGATGCTGTTGAGGATGGTTCCAGAGGTGACCCCCACCCACACATGGACTTCTGGGTGCCTAGAGAAAGTGGCATTCCCTACAGGGAGCATGTAAGGGGTGGAAGGGGCGTGCTTACTTCTTCATGCTTCAAACAGGTTCAAGAATGGCCACATTCAGTTCTTTTCCATGACCAGCAGACGTCTTAATAGAAAGGGACTGTTCGTTTTACCTCTTTCCCAGAAAGAATTTCCCAGTGGAAAGACAAAAAGACCAATAGTGTGGCAGGCACTTATGCATGTAAATTCACTCCAAAGAAAGAGTTAAAGTGCTTTCTAATATAAATTGGTTTTCGGTATTTCAGTGCCAATATAATTAGATTGTAACAAGCAAAGCCCTGTAACATAACACAGCGAAAATTTGAAAATTTGATTCTGCCTGGCAAACAACCAAGTCCCTGCGTGTGCGCAAACCTGACATTAATAAGCTACAAGAGATTACATGATTTAGAAAAGAAGCACTTGGTGTTACCAAATCAAATAATAGATCTCTAGGCTATAATTAGGAGAATTGGGACTCAACAATGAAGTCATAATACTGTAATTTAGCTGTGAGTAACAGAGCCATGGAGTCACATTAGGAGGTGGGATAGTGTCTCCGTGGCATGCAGCACCCAGCAGGGCGGCTGCTCCAGCACCCAGCGCCCAGCCACCTGTTGGTATGATGAAGCCACATGATGGACTCTGTCTGGCCCTCTGTGGCTACATGGGACCCTCATGCTCCAGACACAAAGCGTGAAAAATGGAGCTCCCCAGAGACAGCTGGGGGCAGGGAGTGGGCAGAGCTGCTGCCAGGCCCATGTGAGCAGATTGATGCCCCAGAGTGCTTTGGGGGCTCACATATTAAAAATGCAGAAACATAAACAAAGCAAAACAAACATGGTAACAAATAAAAGGAGAGCAAGAGAGCCCAGCAGCATCATTTAGAGTCCCTGAGCTACAGGGGATTGTCAGGTTGGGTGAGCGCATTTTGCCTCTGAAATTGTTTCTGCTTCAAGTACAGAGCTTTCCTCAGCCACCTCCTGGCACAGTAACACAATCCACGCTCTTAGGTCATAAAACCTTATAATTGTACATTGAAAAGAAACCTTAGCAGGGCTTCTTAACCTGGGGTTTCCCCAAAGGGTCTCTGGATAGGACCGCATTTCAATATAATTGGTTTTCTTTGTAATCCTATGTATTTCGTTTTATGAGTTTCAAAACCTTGTTCTGAGGCAGGGGGTCTGTAGCAGGCGCTAAAAGTGCTCCTCTGCACATCCCACCCGTCTTCCCCTATGTCATAGCTTGCTTCCAACTCCAGTCTTTGAGTCTCCAGATTGGGAACTCTCTACCCCCCAAAACTACAGAAAGAAATGCCGCCTGGTGTCCACGTGGAGTACCCGCAGGAGGACCCTCAGGCGTAGGTGTGGAGTTACCCCAGCTCCCTCCCCCTTCGGGTGGGAAAATTCTGAGCCGGGTTTGCTCCTTGCCCCAGAGTATCCCTACAGGAAGAAGCTCCCGCTTCCCACTGTATGGGTTTACTTTTCCTTCCCGTCTTTCCATGTGTATTTCTACCTCCCAAATAAAGCACTTGCACTGCAGGTCAGCTTCTAGAAAGGGCCCATAGGTCAATGGACACCGAAGGGCTCCGCGGTAATAAAGGGAGTGCAGAAACCTTGCCAGGTGAATTCCCAGCGCTCTTCTCACTCTGTTTCCACCCCAGCACTAAATCTTGTTACGGAACCCTGCAAAGGATAAAGGTACCATCTACCCAAGGGGTGACTCGATGGACGGAGTTGGTGTTTCTGTTGAATGTGGCAGGAGAGACTCTTCGCCTGCACCTTGCTGTGGCTCAGACCCAGGGGTGGCTGCGTTTCTTTGAAAAGGTGATTGGAGTGAGAGGAGGACCTGGCATGTGCCTAGCAGGGCTTATTCACCTCTTCCATTGCTACTCAATGGGCCTTCATTTATCCCTTCTCTGATAGTCTCCATTTCTTTATGTAGTTCTGACATCATTTCCCTTCCTCCTGAACAATTTCTCTTTAATGTTCTTGACAGGAAAATGTATCGGGGGATGGATTAACTCAGGTTTTGTTTAGCCTTCATGTTTGAAGGAAAGCTTTCACTAGACATACAATTCTAGGTTCGTGTGTTTTTTGTTTTCAACATGTTAAAAACCTGGGACCTACTATGGAGCCCACTGTTATAAAAGTATAGATGACTCCCAACAGAGGATGCAAAACAGAGGCCAGGGCTGGTGATACCCTGGCATATCCAGAGCTTCTGACGAGTTTCTGGTACTGAGAGGTGAGAGGAAGATCAGTTAGCCAGAGTGGGCTACCAGGACCAGATTAACCTGACACAGACAAAGCATAGTTAAGGGAACAAACCACAGAGACACACACAGACGCACACACAAATGGGACGAGAGCCAGCACGCAGAGGATGGCATTATTTCACAGATCAGGGAAGCTAGAGGACAGTCCAAGAATGCCTCCTGGGCCCAAGGATCCCTGCCCTTACAACAGCACAAAGTCCCATTTGAAACATTTCCCTCCCCCATGTTCCTGGATGTCACCTGGATCTGCAGCCACAGTAGGGAAGCAAAATCCTCAGAGGTTCTTGAGATTCCTCTATGGCACTAAAATTACAGATTGGGCTAAGAAAGTGAATTCATTTCCATACCAACCATGGGAAAATACATGAGTAACAACAGAGTTGAGAAATTTAAATAAAATACATTTTCGCTGTTCTCATCTGAGTATAGTGGGCAATGTATGACTTTACTACATTCTTCTGCCCATTACTCTGAGTATGTTCCTTATAATATTTATTATGATGGGAATGGTTCTTATTTATTTGGTTAACATGTCTATGGTGGAAAGAGAGCTCCAACATAACGGTTGCTGGGCCTGTCTCATTTACCACTGAGTCCTTTGCCCTGAGAACAGGGTCTGGCACAAGAAAAGTGTTGGTAGATGCTTGCTGAATGAATGGTGCATTATAAAACCTCTTTGTAAGTTGAAAGACATGGGCATATTGGATTATGACATTAATTGATATATATTAAGCGCCCAAAGCACTTGACATATGGTGACTTGTTTAACTACTTCATCATGAAGTCAGTGCAGGTTGAGCATCCTTAATCCAAAAGTCCAAAATCCAGAATGTTCCCCAAACCAAAATTTTATGAGTGTCAAATCCAAAAGGTTTTGGATTTCGGAGCATTTCAGATTTCAGATTTTCAGAGCTGCTCAACCAGTAAAGTCTATGCAAATATCCCAAAAGCTGAAAATCCCTGAAACTTGAAACATTTCTTGAGGCAAACATTTGGATTACAGGATTTTTAGCCTGTACTGTTGATATCCATAATTTCCAAGTGAGGAAACAGAGAGGCAGTGAAGAAGTTAGGTACCCTGTGCCGGGTGACAGAGCTCCCCAGAGTGCCAGCCGGGGTTCCAGTCAAGGCAATCTGGCTCCAAACCTGCACGCCCAGCCACCGCACCATACTGCCTCTCAGAATCTCATGTGTGGCCTCAGCTCACCGCCTCCGCCTCCTTCCCCTCCTCCCTAACACCAGATGAGCCACAGACGGCTAAGTAGGCAGAGAACACTTCTCAAGATGTTTTCATCGATTTTGCCAACACTCAGCTGCTTTATCGGCTCTGATGAAACATTTGTGACAACCACAGCAATTGCAATGATCATTTCCATGCTGAAAACATTTGCCTACAAAGCAGACATTTTCTCTTCAAAGTAAACACTGGGGCTGCTGAGAGACGGCAGCCCCTACCCTCGCCCGCGGCTTCCTCTAAATACCTCGAAGTCAAACTCCCCCTAGCACAACGGCTTCTCCTCCAGGAGACCTTGTCTGACATTGCCAGGCTGCTCATCAGGGCTCTCCTTGTATTCCCAGCCCCGTCCTCCCCATTGCTTTGCACATATGAATCCCACCAGGCTGATGGCAGTAACCCTTCCCAGCCGCGTGTCTGTTCCCTGTGTTGACTCTGCGACTTGAAGGGTATGGATGATGCTTGATGGACCTTGCACCCCAGCACTTGGTGCAGCTGCTTCCTTAGTTAGTCAATAGTAAATAGGAGACCCTGCAACTCTCAGAAGCAGGTCTGTGGAGTGTGCAGAGGAAAATGCCACAGAAGGCAAGAAATTCGGGTAGAAGGTAAAGAAATGCGTTAGGGGCAGAGTTTCCCTAAGTTGGCTTCAGTAAATCCTTTTCTAAAGGATAGCAATGTGCATTTGGGGTGAGGACAAAGTGGGGAGGTTCTCCTTAAGACGAATGCATGGTGAGTTAAACTGGATTTAAAGATCTTTAATCTGCAAGACTTTTCAGAGACATCGGCATGCACGCCAGGGTGCCTGGTCAATCTCCAAGAGGGTTACACAACGTAGAGCACTTTGTGAATGCATTGGCCCACAGACTGTCATTGGTCAGGCCCTTCCGTGGTCAAACTTGGAGAAGTGCCATCTGCACAGGACAGGGGAAACCTCAGGGTGACATCATTTTGCATGGTTGTGTACAGCTATGCAGGCGACAGACAGCTGTGGCCATTGTTAGTGTGGCTGAAGTCTTCCTAAGAACAGAGAGCCTCTCCCTAGACAAGAAGGCATCGCTGTTGGAACTGCCTCCCAGACACGTACAAGAACCTACTGGGAATAGACTGCCATGAGCCACTACCTGCTCAGGCACTGGTCTGGGTTCTCAGGGACCTAATTCAGCCCTGGAGAGCCCTGTGAGGCCAATATCATTCCGTCGGACAGATGAGGAACTCCAAGGCTGTGGAGGCTGGGCTGTGGGTTCATCCAGACAAGACAGAAGTCTTCTGAACACAGCACCAGCGTCTTCTTTACTTCATTTGGTGAAAAAATTAGAACCTAAAAGTTGTGAACCATTTCTCTCTTTTCCAGAGCTCTGGGATCTGAAAGATCCATCCCCTACTTGTGGGTCTTCTTGTAGGACCTGGCCAGAAATCAGCTGCATCTGAGACAGCCAGGGGGCAGAATGGAGCCCTCTCCCAAGCCCAGCAGAAGCTCCACTCTACCTCATCTCTACACGGAATCATGGACTTAGCAGCACTCCTAAGTGACTGTGACTGTTTCGTTTGCGAAATATCAGTCGGCCTGTTCGAGTAATTTTATACTTAAATTATTTAAATGCAATCTATCCATTGAAGCAATTTCCCCTGCACAGGAGAAGTGTTTTCTTTTTTAGGGAATTGCACGATAAATAAATGAATAAAGACTTGTACCAGTGTCTGTCTTCTCTCTCTCTCTTTCTCTCTCTCCTGAAGAAAGCACTTCAGTGGCAAGTCCCTCCCGTCAGAATCTTGGAACTCATAATATTCCCTGTGGTTCTGCCGCTCAGCATTAAAAATAACCAAAGACCCGAGTCACAGTGTTGTTTTTCCTTTTTCTTTTTTCTCCTAGACACGAAGCACATTTTACGCCACAATGCCTGGGATGACACAGGGACAGTGCAGAGCTTGCTAATATTCTCCACTGCCTCTCTCCCCAGGCCTGCGAGCAGTTAGAATGGCTTAGTGGTGATCACAAATGCTGTCCCATTTGGAAAGCACTTCTTTAAGGCAGTGCAGATTAAAATTCATGAAAGGCGGCTTGCTTGCATAAATAAATTAAAAGATGCAAAACTAAAGTTTAAACACCCATACACAACTAGCATTTTGCAAACACCATATGCACTGCAGTTCTCAATTCTGGGCTGTCATGCAAGAAGTAGGGAAAGAGGCCTCATTGGGTTTGAATGCATAAAACCGGGAGCACCTTGCTCACCTTTGGCACAAAGGCATCTCAGCAGCAAAGTGTGAACTAATTGATTTGAACCTCATCTAAATCCATAAGGATTTTAGGGGAGCGTGCTACTATCTGGAGAGCATCGTAACAAGCAACTGAGAGAAAGAACACAGGCTTTGCAATCAGATAATGCCAGGTTCAACTCCTGGCTTGGAAATTACGATGCCACCTTGGGTACATCGTGGCACTCTCTGATTGCTGATTTTCTCATCTGTAAAATACAATAGTCCCTCCTTATCTGTTTTCTCTAGTTTCAGAGCTCCTTAGACAACCAGGGTCTGAAACTATGAAATGCAAAGTTCCAGAAATTCTGAAGTTTTAAATGGTGTGCCATTCTGCACAGCATGGACGAAATCTCATGCCATCCGACTCTTTCCCGTGCAGGATGTGATGAGCCCTTTGTCCAGCTTATCTGTATGGTATACATCACTTGTCCAAGAGAGCCATCTTGGTTATCAGAGCATGTTGCAGCATCAAAGTATGTTTATATAGGGTTGGGGATTATCTGCAACCTCAGGCACCCACTGGGGGTCTTCCCACAAATGGAGGGGTACTACTATAAGAAAACTAACCTCTAACCTTTGACCGTTGTTTGGGGAATAGATGATATACTGTACAGAAATTGACTGGCAGAGAGGAGGTGCTCGCAAACTTTTCCTTCCCTTCTTGTGTTTTTATTTGCCAGTGGTAGCATTGTAGACCAGGGATGAACTCTGGGGTCCGGAGCTTCAGATCTAAGCCCCAGCTGAGCCCTTGACTGGCGAGGTGACCTCCGAGAATTCACTTCACTCCTCTGAGCCTCAGTTCCTTCATTCCTGAAGTTTAGATAACAACATTGTCTCTCTCCCAAATCTGTATAATATCCGAGAGGTGCCTGATCTTTGCAACACCATGTGTTAGGCATGGCCTATAACCCTATCACCATCTCCTTAGTAAGGAAACCTATGCTAAGAGGCAGAGCAGATGGAGCCCAGACTTGGTTGACTGAGAGACTCAGAACCACAGTGCGTACATTCTCTGCCCTGCTTTCTCCCTCATACCTTCTTTTTTTTTCATTTATTAAACTTTTATTTAATGAATATAAATTTCCAAAGTACAGCTTATGGGTTACAATGGCTTCCCCCCTCCCATAACTTCCCTCCCACCCGCAACCCTCTCCTTTCCCGCTCCCTCTCCCCTTCCATTCACATCAAGATTCATTTTCAATTCTCTTTATATACAGAAGATCAGTTTAGTATATATTAGGTAAAGATTTCAACAGTTTGCCCCCATATAGCAACACAAAGTGAAAAAAAATACTGTTGGAGTACTAGTTATAGCATTACATAACAGTGTACAGCACATTAAAGACAGAGATCCTACATAATATTTTTTTAAATTAATTAATTTTCTATGCCATTTCCAATTTAACACCAGGTTTTTTTTTTTTCATTTCCAATTATCTTTATATACAGAAGATCGATTCAGTATATAATTAGTAAAGATCTCATCAGTTTGTACCCACACAGAAACACAAAGTGTAAAAATACTGTTTCAGTACTAGCTATAGCATCACTGCACATTAGACAACACAGTAAGGACAGATCCCACATGGGATGTAAGTACACAGTGACTCCTGTTGCTGACTTAACAATTTGACACTCCTGTTCATGGCATCAATAATCTCCCTAGGCTCTAGTCATGAGTTGCCAGGGCTGTGGAAGCCTTTAGAGTTCGCTGACTATGATCTTATTCCGATAGGGTCATAGTCAAAGTGGAAGTTCTCTCCTCCCTTCAGAGAAAGGTACCTCCTTCTTTGATGGCCCCGTTCTTTCCACTGGGATCTCACTCACAGAGATCTTTCATTTAGGTCTTCTTCTTTTTTTTTTCTTTTCCATGGTATCTTGGCTTTCCATGCCTACAATACTCTCATGGGCTCTTCAGCCAGATCCGAATGCCTTAAGGGCTGATTCTGAGGCCAGAGTGTTGTTTAGGACATCTGCCATTCTATGAGTCTGCTGTGTATCCCGCTTCCCATGTTGGATCCTTCTCTCCCTTTTTGATTCTATCAGTTAGTATTAGCAGACACTTGTCTTGTTTGTGTGATCCCTTTGACTCTTAGACCTATCAGAGCCATCAATTGTGAACTGAAATTGATCACTTGGACTAGTGAGATGGCATTGGTACATGCCACCTTGATGGGATTGAATTGGAATCCCCTGGCACATTTCTAACTCCACCATTTGGGACAAGTCCGATTGAGCATGTCCCAAATTGTACATCTCCTCCCTCTCTTTTTCCACTCTTAAATTTAACAGGGATCACTTTTCAGTTAAAATTTAAACACCTAAGAATAATTGTGTGTTAATTACAGAGTTCAACCACTAGTACTAGAACAACAACAACAACAAATACTAAAAAGGATAAAGTATTATATTGTACATCTAGAGTCAGGACAAGAGCTGATCAGGTCATTGTTTCTTGTAGTGTCCATTTCACTTAACAGGTTTCCCCTTTGGTGCTCAGTTGTTGTCACCGATCAGGGAAAACAAATGATATTTGTCTCTTTGGGACTGGCTCAATTCACTCAGCATGATGTTTTCCAGATTGCTCCATCTTGTTGCAAATGACTGGGTTTCATTGTTTCTTACTGCTGTATAGTATTCTATGGAGTACATGTCCCATAATTTCTTTATCCAGTCTACTGTTGATGGGCATTTGGGTTGGTTCCAGGTCTTAGCTATTGTGAATTGAGCTGCAATAAACATTAATGTGCAGATGGCTTTTTTATTTGCCAAATTAATTTCCTTTGGGTAAATTCCAAGGAGTGGGATGGCTGGGTTGTATGGTAGGGTTATGTTCAGGTTTCTGAGGAATCTCAAGACTGACTTCCATAGTGGCTTAACCAGTTTGCATTCCCACCAACAGTGGGTTAGTGTCCCTTTTTCCCCACATCCTCTCCAGCATCTGCTGTTGGTAGATTTCTGAATGTGAGCCATTCTCACCGGGGTGAGGTGAAACCTCATTTTGGTTTTGATTTGCATTTCTCTGATTGCTAGTGATCTTGAACATTTTTTCATGTGTCTGTTGGCCATTTGGATTTCCTCTTTCGAAAAATGTCTATTGAGGTCCTTGGCCCATCTCTTAAGTGGGTTGTTTGTTTTGTTGTTGTGGAGTTTCTTGATTTCTTTGTAGATTCTGGTTATCAACCCTTTATCTGTAGTATAGTTTGCAAATTTTTTTTCCCATTCTGTCGGTTGCCTCTTCACTTTCCTGACTGTTTCTTTTGAAGTACAGAAACATACTTTCTTACTGACTCTCTGACAGATCAGAGCCTATTGGGGGAGCCCCTGGTCCAGGTTTGCCCCTGTTGTGGGCACGTGGGGTCTTCTCTACCCTGATGGAATGAATATGTTTTCATTCTCAATCTGCAAAACCCTGCAGCCAGATTCTGATGATTCTGTACAATTGGTATCAGTGGGATGAATTTCAGCCTCCCGGAAGGAGGGAGCGTGGTCTTTGTTACTTTTCTGAAGACCCTAAGCTGCTGGTTTTAGGCAGGGAGAATGCCATAGCTGGACTTCTACAGCCTTCACATGGCAGTAATAACTTCATGGGGGAAGAGCTGAACTGGTTTGAATGTTACTCTTCATGAACTGCTCTGGAGGGGGCATGGCAGCAGGAGTCTGGGGGTCTACCTGGAGCCCTCTAATAAGATATCAGACTTCAGGAACCATCCAGAATCAGGCTCAGGCCCAAGGAGACAAATTCTAAACTGCATTGCTCTCAGTAGTGAGCAACAGAAATAAATTTGGGCTAATAGAAGTAAATTAAAAGCATGAGAGGAGTTTTTTTTAAAAAAGGATATTGAGGGAAATACCCTTCAACAGGTAGAACTGCAATCTGAAATTCTCCTGTTACAAAATACCTAGAAATGCTAGAAAGAACCAGCAAACAAAATACACATCTGAGCACATCATCATTTAATAAAAAGTAGGAGAACTTTGGAGCAGGCACTTAGCCCCTCATCAAAGTGCTTGGGTGCAATTTCCAGCTCCTGCTTGTGACTCCATTTCCTTGCTAATGCAGATCATGGGGAGCAGTGGTGACAACTCAAGTAACTGGGTTCCTGCCATCCACCTGGAAGACCTGGATTCCATCCCTGGCTCCCGAGTTTAGCTCCAGGCAGCACTTACGCACTTATGTGAATTTGGAGAGTGAACCAGTAGGTAGGAATTCCTTTCTCTCTCTCTCTCTCTCTCTCTCTCTCTCTCTCTCTCTCTCTTCCTGCTTCTCAAATAGATTTGAAAAAAAATCAAAGGAAATCCCCAGACGGATTAAAATAAAAGGAAACACTGACCCTGGAACTACCCTGGTAAGTAGGTAGGGCAGTGGGAAAGAGGGCGTGGGTGCCAGCATCCTTGACCTAAAAGCTTGAATGTTCATGCTGCACTGGAACAAATGACCTACCCTTGGGCCTGCACAATTTCACACTTGAACAAAGACCCCTCCATAAAGCCAGGACACTCAAGGGATTGCAGCACATAAAAGAACAGTCTCCCAAGTCACCTCTTCATGTGCAAGGATGCTTGTCTATCATGACTGAGTGACTCAAGTGGGTAAAATAAAATCTTCTCCAAGGACATATATCTTTAAGGAAATATCTCACACTGGTTTGGAGTTAATTTTTTTTAAGATTCATTTTATTTGTTCAAAAGGCAGAGTTACAGAGAGAGAGAAAGAGACAGAGAGATCTTCCATCCTCTGGTTCACTCCTCAAATGGCCACAACTGCCAAGGCTGGGCCAGACTGAAGCCAAGAGCCAGGAGCTTCTTCCTTGTCTCCCATGTGGGTACAGGGGCCCAAGAACTTGGACCATCCTCTGCTGTCTTTCTAGGCCATTAGCAGGGATCTGGATCAGAACCTGAGCAGCCAGGACTTGAACTAGTGCCCATGTGGGATGCCTGCATCACAAGTGGCAGCTTTACATGCTACCCCACACTGCCAGCCCCTGGAGTTAAAACTTATGCTATGTATGTTGTGCTATGTCTCTGACTCCCCAAACACAAAGGAATTAACAAAAAATAGATCCTGGGGTCAGCATTGTGGTGTCGTAGTCACACCGCTGCCTGAGTGCTGGCATCCCATACGAGTGCTGGTTTCCGCCCTGGTTGCTCCTCTTACAACCCAGCTTCCTGCCTGGGAAAAGCAGCAGAAGATGGTCCAAGTGGGTCCCTGCACCCAAGTGGGAAATCCAGAAGAAGCTCCTGGCTCCTGGCTCCTGGCTCCTAGCTCCAGTCTCTTCAGATCAAGCCAATTCCAGCCATTGTGGCCATTTGAGGAGGGAACCAGTGAATGGTTCTCTCTGTCTCTCTTTCTCTCTGTAAACTCTGCCTCTCAAATAAATAAATCTTAAAAAAATAGATTCCAAAGGAGCTATTTGGTGCACTTGGCAGGTGGAAGACTCCTATCTTTCTAAAGGAAGAAGCCTTTAAGCCAAGGGGCCTAGGAATTCTACATATAATACCTCACCCACTAAAGATCTGTATATAATTCAACATTATAAAACATTTGAGTGAGGCAAAGATAACTTGTTACTCATCTCAAGAATTTCCTTAGCTCAGGCATGTGGCATAATGGTTAATTCACTGTTTGGGATGTATCAAGGTACAATATCCTATACTGTAGTCCCTGGCTCAAGTTCTGGCCACTCTACTTCCCACTAACACACATCCTGGGAGGTAGCAGTTGATAGCGCAAGCACCTGATCTTCTTCAACCCAAGTATAAGAATTGGATTAAGTTCCTGGATCCTGGCTTTGGTCTGGCCCTGCTCTGGGCATTTACAGGGTGAAACAACAGATGGAAGATTCATTCTCTCTTTCTCTTTCTCTAATAAATAAATTAAAATGTAAAAAATAATTTTGACCCTCCCCATCCTCCCTTATTTAGAACCCAGAAGTAATCAAAGCTCCTGACAGCTGGTGGGGTAGCTACGTGATTATGTTCTAGAGAATAGGAGATACAAAGAAGTGTTGTATGGGAGCTCCCAGTAAATTCTCTCCACAGACAGCTGGCAAGTGCCTTTTGTGCTGTCTTTCATTTGTTGTCCATCCTGCTATTTGTCATATGGATACAATGACTGGGGCTCCATCCTGGACCATGAGGACAGCTGTGGAGTTATCATATCACATAAGCACTTTTCTTTGAGACAAATTAACTTCTATTATTTATGTCATTATTTTCCTTATTTATGTAACTCACAGTAAAACCAACTAATTTATATAACTCACAGTGAAACTCCTAACTAATGCTATGTGGAAAAAATCTACCTTGATAAAGTTAGCAGGTTAAATAAACAACAGGGCTATGGTATGCAGCAAACTGAATAACATAAAGACCAGAAAGTTATTGTAAAATAATCATCTGTCATATTAAAAGCATACAAAATCAAATAGTATATATGAGACAAGAGAGAGACATTAAGGAAAACAGGCAATTTAAAGAATAAAAATATAGTAATGGAAAAAATTTAGCCATTAGTTTTTTAATATTCTCTGTAGATGAGCTAAATGATCCCATTATACAGAATGGGAAAATATTAGTGACTGGAGGAGATACATTATGATGAAACCATAGAATTCCAAAAAGACAATCTTACTTCTCACAGAAACAGGAGAAAACAGAATATAGTGGAATAATATCTTCAAAGTCCTGAGAGAGAAATAAGTGTCAGTGTAGAATTTGATACCCAGCTAAATGATACTCTTCAGTCATAGGATTGAGGGCAAAGACATTTCTAGACACACAAAGAAAAGAGAATTATCACTAATAAACCTTCATTTTTAAAAAGCATTAAGCACTCTATTTCAAGAAGAAGAACATTGAATAAGGAGAGATTGCATTGCAAAAGTGAATGCTAATGAAAGAAATTGGTGAGCATCTAGGTAAATCTAAATAAGCAAAGCTAACTAGGCAATTATAAAAACAATTAATTTGAAAGGTATAACTAAATATAGGACAATAATATAAAGTGAAAGAAGTTCATTGGTATTAAAACAGTCAAGGTTCTTTTGTTGTCACTGTAATGTAATATAGTATTTTATATAGTATACATTTAACATATGACATATATGAGGGGGCTCCAACAAGTTCATGGAAGTGGAATTAAAACAAGTTTATTTTGCTGCAAAATTTAAATATAAGAGTGGGAATAAGAGAGGGAGGAAATGTACAGTTTGGGACATGCTCAAGCTGACTTGCCCCAAATGGTAGAGTTAGAAACGTGCCAGGGGATTCCAATTCAATCCCATCAAGGTGGCATGTACCAATGCCATCTCACCAGTCCAAGTGATCAATTTCTGTTCACAATTGATCATAATGATAGGACTAAGAGTCAAAGGGATCACATAAACAAGACTAGTGTCTGCTAATACTAACTGATAGAATCAAAAAGGGAGAGAAGGATCCAACATGGGAAGCAGGATACATAGCAGACTCATAGAATGGCAGATGTCCTAAGCAGCACTCTGGCCTCAGAATCAGCCCTTAAGGCATTCGGATCTGGCTGAAGAGCCCATGAGAGTATTGTAGGCATGGAAAGCCAAGATACCATGGAAAAGAAAAAAAAAACACACCTATATGAAAGATCTCTGCGAGTGAGATCCCAGTGGAAAGAAAGAACGGGGCCATCAAAGAAGGAGGTACCTTTCTCTGAAGGGAGGAGAGAACTTCCACTTTGACTATGACCTTGTCTAACTAAGATCAGAGTCAGCGAACTCAAAAGGCCTCCATAGCCTTGGCAACTCATGACAAGAGCCTAGGGTGACTACTGATGCCATAAACAAGAGTGTCAATTTGTTAAGTCAACAACAGGAGTCACTGTGCACTTACTCCTCATGCAGGATCTCTGTCCTTAATGTGTTGTACATTGTGATTTAATGCTATAATACTCAAACAGTATTTTACACTTCATATTTCTGTGTGGGTGCAAACTGTTGAAATCTTTACTTAATATTTGCTAAATTGATCTTCTGTATATAAAGATAATTGAAAATGAATCTTGATGTGAATGGAAGGGGAAAGGGGAGGGTTGTGGGTGGGAGGGAAGTTATGGGGGGGAAAGCCATTGTAATCCATAAGCTGTACTTTGGAAATTTATATTCATAAATAAAAGTTAAAAAAATTAAAATATGCAAAAAATTTTTAAATCTATATACATTTAAAAAATAAATTAATTAAAAAATTAAAAATCCATACACACAGGGAGTCATCAAAAAGTTAATAGGAGATGCATAGCTTTGGAAAAAAAAAGTTATGCAGAAATTTCAAGTTTTTGTTTACAATAAAATATTCATAAATGTCTCTTGTAATTTCATTTCCCACTAACCTTTTGTACCCTCATATGTATAACATGTAGAGATATATAGTCATATCATATATGTTTACATGTATATATCAATAATTCCCCCAAATTAACAAACTAAATCATAAGCTAAAAGAGAATATAGATTCAATTTAAGATAAAAGCATATTGGGATATTAAATTACTTCCAGTAAAGTTGATTTCTAAGTGCAAGCTTCAGTAAAGGCCTTTCCCCTCTAAACACATGGACAACATTAGGGTTTTTAGGAGACAAACACGTGATTCCACCCTCATCCAAGTTCAGTATAAATTGAGATATAGACATAACCCTCAGATGCATGGAGACCAAAGCATCATTGTATTACTGATAACAACTCCACTGCATTTTTAGATGGGCAACAAAATACTACATACTGGACCCCAGAAGCCAGACAGAGTTCCTCACCCTGTGACAGATAGTACAACCCAGCTTTACAACTTCCCTTTAAGAACAGAGTCTATCCCTGTAAAATGTATGACTTCAAGGAGAAAGGAATTCATGCTCTCCAGGAGATGAGAGAGAAAGAGGGAGAGAGGCGGGAAGGGAGGAAAGGTTAGGGCTGACCTTGCTCCGAGCCAGCTCCCCAGATCACCAGGGTCTGGACTAGTGAGGGAGAGACGGGGGCTAGAGACCAAGCATGCCCCTCATGTGGGCAGATCACATGAGCTCCAGCCACAGGGATGCATGACATCTGGTGAAAGTAGACTCCAGTCCAATGGCCTTAATAGTCCAGAGATAAAAATAGAAATGCAAAAAGGCAGGCTACACAGCAAAGCTGTGTACCAGAAGCAGAATCAGAGCAGAAATGTGAAGCGCCAAGCAGGCAGATCACATGAGCCTGTTGGGCCCATGTCAGAAGCAGGCTGTTCCAGCCAGGCAATGGGGACAGGGAGGGATCAATATAAGACAAAGACATGTGCTGCATTGTAGCTACTTTGCTTAGTTTGGAAAAGAAAACGGAAATGTTCCCAACCACTGAAGCTCAGGGGATTATAAACAATTACAGTCTCCCAAATGGGAACAGAAACAAGAAAACTGCTGGCTCAGCAACCAATAAGCTGGAGGAACCCATCAATAGCCTGATGTGTTCATGTGTCCAAGGGTGTCTGAGTGTCACCATGTGATGGGACATCTAATTCTTGACTGGGGTATAAAGCCAGGTGAAAGTGGCCATGAAAACCACTAGATAAAGAGAAAAGCACCAAGAAAAACAAGAGGAAAAATAGCTAAAAAGAAAACTTCCCACTTCAAATGATCTTACTGACCAAAAGTATAAAACACATAAAGAAATCCAAAGCTAACAAAAGTCACTGACAAAAAAAATCAGAATCTGTGTTTCCTCCACATAAAATTATTAAATCAGTCTGCCAAAATACTAAATTATAAGTATTTCAAATTCCCAGAGAATTAGGAAATAAGTCTCATTAAATAGTGATAAATGATGAAGCAAAAAAATCAAGAAATAAACAAGAAGTGTATATGATGAGGAATCAATTCCCAATCTTAGAAGTGATCAACAGGGCCTGCGCCGTGGCAAACTAAGTTAATCTTCCTCCTGCAATGCCAGCATCCCATATGGGCGCCGGTTCTACTCTTGGCTGCTTCTCTTCCAATCTAGCTCTCTGCTATGGCCTGGGAAAGCAGTAGAAGATGGCCCAAGTGCTTGGGCCCCTGCACCCTCATGGGAGACCAGGAGGAAGAACCTGGCTCCTGGCTTCGGACCGGCGTAGCTCCAGCCATAGTGGCCATTTGGGGGGTGAACCAACGGAAGTAAGACCTTTCTCTCTGTCTCTCTCTTTCACTGTCTGTAACTCTACCTCTCAAATAAATAAATTAAAAAAAAGAGAGAATTGATCAAGGAAGGCGTTAAATTAAAATAATCAATAAATTCTGAATCAGACACAGCTGAAATGAGAACTAGCAAACTAGAAGGTGACAAGAAATAATTCATCAGAACTCAGTAGAAAGAGAAAGTTAGTTAATATAAAGAACAGTTAAGAGACATAGAGGTAGACTAGAGGTTCCAACATACATCTAATTGGGGATCTCGCTAAAATAAGAGAGTAAGTAAAAGAGAAGCAACATTTGATAGTACAATTTGAAGAAAGATATAAAAACTTTTGTTTAAAGAGAGAGAATTGGATATACCCATCACACTTTGGGTTTGTTTTTTTTTAAATTTTTTTTTTAATTTAAAGTAAATGAATTTCACGTATCCCATATATACAGATTCAGGAACACAGTGGCCCTTCCCACCCCGCCCTCCTTCCCACCCATGCTCCCACCCCTCCTCCTCCTCCCTCTCTTACTCTTTCTCTTAATCTTTACAATGAGCTACTTTCAGTTTACTTTTAGACTTAGAAGATTAACCTTACACAGAGCCCAACAAGTGGTAAGAAGAAAAAACATTGTTCCTCAACATAGAGAAAAGGGCTGCAAACAATCATTGAATCTCAAAATGTCAACTTCATTTCTAATCATAACATTTTTGGTATTCTATTAGTTACCACATATCGGGAAAAAACATATGGTCTTTGTCTTTTTGGGACTGGCTTATTTCACTAAATATAATGGTTTGACCCCTCCCTGAATCTCATGAAAATGAAAGTGAAGAGATTTTAGCAGCCATGCATTAGCAAAGAAAAAGAGAACAGGAGAGAAGAAAATAGCAACCACGTTTGGAAGTCATAAATGCAGCAAGGAAAGTCTGACTGAGTAAATTGGACAAAGCTGACTTAAACCATCAGTGGGAAGAGTTGAGAGGCAAACCAATTTATATCACTAAACTCCCAAAGGCTCAGACATTCATAGCAACTAAGAACTCCTTGAAACTGGGGTGAAGATGGGGTAAAATCAGGGGCATTGGGTTGAGAGTCTGTTTAACAATTAGATCCCCTACCACGCCTCACAGTTCAGCAACTGTTGCTGCACAGCCAATGAAGGCTGGAGTTCCACTCTCTAAACAGCAGTTCTCCCAGTGTGATCCCAGGCCCAGCAGCCACAGCATCACTTGGGGACTTAGACATGTGAATTCTGGGGCCGCATCTGTGGCTTACTGCAGCAGAAACTTAAGGAGTGGGATCAGCAATCTGAAATTTAAGAAGCCTGCCAAGGGAAGTTGGAGAAGCACTGCTCCACCACGGGAGACCTGGCCTGCAGGGCAGCAGGCATTGTGAAGACTAACATACCATGTGGAAAGTAGGGGCATTTAGTAAAAGGTAACTTCCTGAAGCTGCGCTTCAGAATCATCTTCTCCTTGACTCTAGAATGCTGACAGATATAGGTGACGACTCCAGGAAAAAGACCCGAAGTCTCTTCTCTGAAGAATCTGACAAATACAGAGGGAAAGACCCTAAGGCACTGGCATGCAGGATTCTCTTGGTAGAAGTCCAGCCACATCACCCTGCTTTTAGGCTCAGAGCTGACAAGTCTCAAAATGTGTGTAAAGCCTCAATTCATTCTGAAGTATGTTCAGATAACCAAGGATTATCAGAAATCCAGAGCTCTAAGGAGAGGTGCATAGCTGTGTGTGTGTGTTTGTGTGTGTGTGTATTTTAACATTTATTTATTTATTTATTTGTGAAGCAGAGTTATAGAAAGAGTGGGAGAGATAGAGAGAGAGAGAGCGAGCAAGAGAGAGAGAGAGAATCTTTCATCTGCTGGTTCATTCCCTAAGTGGCTGCAATGGCTGGGACTGGGCCAGGTTGAAACCAGGGGCCTGGAACTTGATCCAAGTTTCCCACATGGGTGGCAGGGGCCCAAGTACTTGGGGCATTTCCTGCTGCTTCCCCAGGCACAGGGAGCTGGATCAGAACTAGAGTAGCCAGGACTCAAACTGGTATTCATATGGGACACCAGTATTACAGGCAGTGACTTAACCCAAAGAGCCACAATGCCAGCCCCAGTGCATAGTACCTCTTCTTCTTTTTTTTTAATGGTACAACATGGAGGAATGTGAAAAAAAAACTTTAAAAACAGGGACTGGTGATGCAGCAAGTTAAGTTGCCACCTGTACCACGGGCATCCCATATGAGTGTCAGTTCCAGTACGAGGTGATCCACTTTTGATCCAGCTCCCTGCTATGGCCTGGGAAAGCAATAGAAGATAGCCCAAGTACTTGGGTTGCTGCTGCCCATGTGTGAGACCTAGAGGAAGCTCCTGACTCCTGGGCCTGGCCAGGTTTTGTCCTGAAACAATGGATGGAACATTTCTCTCTTTCTCTTTCTCTCTCTCTCTGTAACTCTGCCTTTCAAATAAATAAATAAATAAATAAATCTTTAAAAAATACCAATCACTCATATCCTTGGAAAATTAATAATATAGTCATGCATAAAAAACTTGAGATAGCATATTTACAGAACAAGGAGATAATAGAAACTAAAATTATGATTAAAAATAAAATCACCATAGAATGAATTAAATGAGAAAAATATCACAGAAAGTAAAAAAAGACAGGAAAAAAGTTGAAATTAAATAGAAATAAATTAAAATATAAGTCAGGAAATCTAATAACCAAATAATATGATTTCTAAGAAATTTGAAGAAATAAAACCAATTTTCAAAAATATAATTCAAGAAAAGTTACAAGGACTAAAGAAAATGAGACACCTGATAAAAGATCAGGACAATGGATTAAGAAAAATTTTTAAAGAAGTAAAGCAAGGCATATGATGTTTAAATTTCCAAATAATAAGGACCTGGGAAAAGTTCCACAAGTTTCCAAAGAAAAATCACATCGCAAAGGCTCACGAGTCAGATTGACCAATCTGGCGGCCAGAAGACAATGGACCAATGCCTTAAACATGCATTCTGATTCCAAATGATTAATAAAAGACGGGGGTAAAATAAGAACAGCAAAACCACAAGAAATTACCCCCTCCCATTCAGCCCTCTCAGGAAGCCACTGAGGATGCACTCCAACACAATAAGGGCACAACTGGAGTAAGCTGATGGTGTGGGGTAAAATCAAAGAGAGAACAACCCAGGGGAGGTGAAGGCAATCCCTAAGAGGATGGTGACAGCAGATACCAGGAAGCTTGCTGTGCACAAGGCAAAGAGCAATTGAAAGAGATCAGGAACCTCCTGGAGATAAAATGAGAGAAAGCTTAATGCAAATGAGTCTTGAGAAGAGATTTAGAAATTTGGCAAAGGCTATGCAATTTAATTACAGACCTGTACATGTAATAGAAAGCAAGTAGGAAAAAATGACAAATATTAACTCTAAGAAAAACTATATGTTGTAAGGGAAAGGAAAAAATAACCAGTTTGCTAAATGAGTCATCTGTAAAAATCATTACATAAGGATAATGATATAAACACTAAATATTTATCTCTCGCAACCATAATATTACTGTATTATAATTAGAAGGAGGTGGGGAGGGGAGGAATGTGAGTGGGTCAGGGGAGCAAAGGGCTAAATTCTCATCTTCCCTCTCAGGAACTCTGTGAATCATGCCAAAATTATACACTCAGAAAGCGGCAGTCTGGGGTATGTGTTTGACACAGTGGTTAAGGTACTGTTTGGGACACCTGCATCCCCCACCAGCATGGGTGCCTGGGTATTCCAGTTCCCTGAAAATGGACACCAACAGGAGGCAGCAGCTGATGGCCCAGGTTGTTAGATCTCTGCACTCCCATGGGAGACTGGGACTGAGTTCCTGACTCCCAGCTTCGGAATGGCCCAGCATCCGCTGTCACAGGCATGTGAGGAGTTAACCAGTAGACGGAAGATTTCTTTCTTTCTTTCTTTCTTTCTTTCTTTCTTTCTTTCTTTCTTTCTTTCTTTCTTTCTTTCTTTCTTTCTTTCTCTTCTCTTCCTTCCTTCCTTCCTTCCTTCCTTCCTTCCTTCCTTCCTTCCTTCCTCTCTCTCTCTCTCTCTCTCTCTCTCTCTCTCTTTCTACCTACCTGCCTACCTACCTACCTGGCAATCTGTGCATATTACTTACATAGGAGTAAATTTAAAAAAGATTAGGTTGGTTGTTTTTTTTTTTTTTTTTTGTGACAGGCAGAGTGGACAGTGAGAGAGAGAGACAGAGAGAAAGGTCTTCCTTTGCCGTTGGTTCACCCTCCAATGGCCGCCGCGGCCAGCGTGCTGCAGCCGGCGCACCGCACTGATCCAAAGGCAGGAGCCAGGTGCTTCTCCTGGTCTCCCATGGGGTGCAGTGCCCAAACACTTGGGCCATCCTCCACTGCACTCCTGGCCACAGCAGAGAGCTGGCCTGGAAGAGGGACAACCGGGACAGGATCTGGCGCCCCGACTGGGACTAGAACCCGGTGTGCTGGCACCGCTAGGCGGAGGATTAGCCTGTTGAGCCACGGCGCCGGCCAAGATTAGCTTTTTAGGGTGTAGTTGCCTCTGGGAAGGGGGAATTGGGGAGATAGGAATAGGAAACTTCTGGCTTATAGAATTGACTTTGTAAAGTTGTTTGATTTTTCAAATTTTATACCACAATTAACATGATAATTTTCATAATTTGACTATCATCCTTTGAGCCCTGTCAGACCAAGAATTAAATCTTGGCAGCCACCAACAATGGGAAAAGAATTAAATTGGGCCAGGCATTTCTAAAACTATTGATTCTTCAAATGTTATCCATAATTAACTTACATTTAAAAATGATATCAGAAGAAAAAATTGTAAAGGGGAAATAAAGTATCAGATAAGAGAGCTTTGAATTGAGTTATAGCTTTACTTAAAGTAGGATAATGTAATGCGTCCAAGGAAGATGGCTTAACGTTTTCTGACATAAAGGAGTTCCTTTTAGTGAATGTGTCCTAGAGAATAAAAAGCTCCCTTGCAGGTGAAGGGAGATGTTCTGAGGACGTGTTAGACAAGGCAGAAGGCATGAATAGGAAGGAACAATCCCATTCAGTCACTCAGAGACCTTGTTGGAGTAGCCTGAGAACTGCTGGGGCAGTTGAGACAGGCCGGACAATGTCCAAACAGCACATGGCCTCATCTTCTTTGAAATATGAGGCTGTTCTATTATTTTCCACAGCCCAAAAAGAAACTCACTCCATGTTGATACCAGTTCTATTTCCCATTTCTTATCATGCAAACCTTACAAAAATTGCAAACTCTAAATCTGGGGATAGGGTAGAGTGATGAAAAAAACAAACATTCTATCATCTAGTTATTTCTGTTGTTGTGGAGCTAAAAATAAAACCTATGTTGCTTATGAAGGAGAAAACAGATGGACAATAGCTAGCAATGAATGGCTGTGAGGTGTCAGGGAGCCACCCCAGTGGGGAACGACACCCAAGGTCACATCACGGAACTGGTGCAGTGCAGATGCAAGCCCTGCCTCACGCAGCCCTGACCTTACATCTCACACTCACGCCATAACCAGCTGTGGACAACATCTCCACACCACTCCCACACTGTGGAAGGATGTGACTGATGCTTGTTCTTCAACCATCAAGGTTACAGAAACTCCTCCCCCTGCTCCCCACTCCTTGAATCACTAGCGCTTAATCTGAAGCCAGGTGGTGTGTCTATTGGTTTCATCTGGTGCATGCAACCATTCTGTAGTTATGGAGAGAGCTAAGAAAATAGTACCTGGCATTTTTAACCACCCGCCGAGACTCACAAAGTGGAAGGGTATTAGGTGTCAAGGCAACGGTAATGGTGACTGTCATAATCAGACCTCCATCAGATGGTAGTGGAGCATAGGGCCTTGGCAGTCAGACTCTCTGAGCTCCAGTCCTGTCCCCTTTCCTTTAGCTATTGAGCCAGGCACACTCCCAGTGCAATCTGGCTCTTCCTGCCCCCTGAGATTCACCTCCCTCCAACCTGGGCCTCTTCATCTCTGTAAGGCCTATTTTTTTTTTAACTTTTGTTTAGTAAATATAAATTTCCAAAGTACAGCTTATGGATTACAATGGCTTTCCCCCCACCCATAACTTCCCTCCCACCCGCAACCCTCCCATCTCCCCAATCTCTCTCCCATTCCATTCACATAAGGCCTATTCTTTAAAGCCACATCCTTCTCAGCCTTCCCAACTCCCTCCCACAACTTGGATTTGTCCCTAAATGCATTACCATGAGATAAACCACACAGCTTACCTGCTGATCTTCTTCCTTACTGTTTCTTCTCTACTCTCCCCTTCCCACTTGTATACAAGTAAGCCCCATGAGGATAGGGGTTTTGTCTGTTTTATCCATTGCTATAATTCTCCAAAACTCAGAACAGTGTTTGGCACAGGGTGGACATTCTATAAATATTTAGTGGCTGAATGAATTGGATCAGCCATCCAATTCACTTCTCTTTCATTAAAGTAAAAGGACGTTAATAATAGACACTGCACCATCTGATTGAATGATTCAGTAAGATCAGTGTATATGCAGGGAGATGGTGTTAGGTATTCTCCTTTTCCATCCACCTTGCATTTGCTGGTTCATCTCTAACCTCACTCATTGGGTGCAGTTAGAGCAAACCTCCTACTATTTTAGGAAAACTGCAGTGGTGTAACCAGAGTACAAAGACATCACATTCTTGGCTTTGAAGTTCAATTCTCTCTCTTCAGAAAAAGGCAGAAAATGTTTAGGAGAACACATGACCAAGTAAAACCAGTTTTTCTGGTCTCACACATCCCCATAAAAGCTTCCACAGTAGGTGGGGAGGGGAGGGGGAGGGACAGAGCACCAGAAAGGAAGCAATAGGACTCTATGAGAAGCGGTTCTTCCACTCTCCCCCACCTCCCTTCTTCAGGTACCAGCTGCAGACACAAAAAGTGGTCAGGAGAGCTGTGGATGCCAGGGAAGGATGCACTGCCATGCCTCTGTCTGTCCATCTGTGAGACGGCAGCCCATAGAGGCCTTGAAGCAGGGATGGCTCCGTGAGGTTCCAGAGACAAACCCGAGCCACCCACGAGTCTCCACAGCCCCAGCATTACACTGGAAAACAGCTGCAGCCTTCTGTAACTCACAGAATGTCATCAGAATTAGGAAAGAACAATGTCACAAAAGAAAAGAGAAGAGACAAGGCACCCAGGGGCCCGGCAGAAAATGGCAGTGGCTGCCCGCCTAGGGGCAGGATGCCAATGATCGCAGACCAGGGGCTACATGTCGCAGCTACCAGCACTGGCAAAGACCAGCACTGGACCAGAGCCTTGGCCTTTCCCCGATCCGCACCCATCCCAGGAAATCGGTCAACCCTAGAATGTAAATGCCACACCAAGAGGAAGGAGAGGGAGGGAAAATGTTTGAATTCGCTGAGCCTAAACCCAAAGCAACTGAGAAAACACCGAGGTGGCTGAGATTCTCTGGTGATGACTACAACTGGTTGCCTGCCGTCAGCCAGAGCGGAGACTTGAAGTTAGGCTTTGTAAGCAAATAATTAATAAATACAAATAAAGTTATAGAAAAATACACAGGGTTACAGTTATTGAACTCACCTAACGTGTGGCATGTGAAAACTGTCCTTACTAAAATATGTAAAGAACTTATTACAGTGTCTGGCACTTAGTGAGCAAACAAATAAATGGCAGCTGTGGTTGTCACTGTCACGACCTGCCAGACACCAAGACATTCACTTAACGTGTGTCATCTCCAACTTCCACAACCGTCCTACAAGGAAGATATTTCATTATTTTCCTCCTGGAACTAAGAAAAGCGGGACTTTGGGAGATTCAACGAGTTGGACAGTCTTTTGCTTAGGAAAGTTTGGAGTTGGACTTTGAAAGCAAGGTTGCCTGATTCCATGCAGGCTCCCAGTACGGCCGTGTAGAGGATGGGAGTCCTGCCTGGGCTAGGGAGATGCTTGCTCTGTTGACACAGCCAGTGGGGCTGCCCTGGCTGGTGGGCACTGCCAGTCCTTGAGGCTGCTCCCACCCATCCATGGCCAGGATTCCAGGCTTGAGAGGTTGTCCAAAGCCATGCTGGCCTCTGCAGGGTGACCCAGGTAAACAGGGGCTGCTTTGTCATGTAGAGAGCAATCAGGAGCCTGTGGGCTTTGAACTTAGACTTTTTCCAAAGATCTCTAATCACGCAGCAGTCCCAAGACCAGCTGAAAAATGTACTGTGCAAACAGGAAAGTCCCCCTTTGGAAAGCTTAAAAAAATTTAGTTGGGACACAAGAGGGAGGAAATCCTTACACATCTCCACGGGGACATTCAGGCATCACAGTCTTGCTCTTGTCAGTCTCTCTTCAGGAGAGTGAAAAAGGCCCAAACAGGGGGTTTGCACCAAAGGCAGGGTTACAGAGTCCCCATACCCATCAACAAGCACCAGTGAGTCTTGGGGGGGTCCTTGGAGAGATGTGAGGAGACCACAGGTTGGGGAGCCATGATTGGTCTCGGAGTCCACACCCTTAGCTTTGCCTCACTGAGTGCCGGTGAGCTAGGTGTAGTTATGCATTGGCCTTGAGGTGACTGGCTGACCTTTGCCCTGTCATCCCACAAAGGACACACACAGGCGCACAGATCAACCCCCCCGCCCCAACACACACACAGAGCCCTGGACCCATTCTGCTCTCACAAAGGCTCCTTTTCTGGAATAAAGATGTGCCTTCTCTTCGGGCAGCTTGTTAGACTTGGTACCTCCAAGCCTTCCTGCGTCAGAGCCTCCCCCTTGTCCTGGGCTTCTTCACTCCACCTGAAACGCCCACGGCCCACCACTTGCTGGTCTGTTTAGGCTCTGCTGTTTCCGCTATTAGTCCCGCGACAACTCCTAGGAAAGCTGCTGTGCCCTCCTTGATCAAAGAACCCCCAGGACAGAGCTGCTGTCCCAGAATGTCAGGTGGTCCCCTCAGATCAGGAAGTCACAGGAAAAGGCACCCTGCACTGTGAACACCAGAGCCTCCTCCCCCAGGGACCCCAAGGCGGCAGGGCTTAGGAAAGCAGGCAGGGGCCAGCGCCATGGCTCACTTGGTTAATCCTCTGCCTGCAGCGCCGGCATCCCATAGTCTCAGTTGCCCCTCTTCCAGTCCAGCTCTCTGATGTGGCCCGGGAGGGCAGTGGAAGATGGCCTAAGTGCTTAGGCCCCGCACCCACATGGGAGACCAGGAGGAAGCACCTGGCTCCTGGCTTCGAATCGGCACAGTGTGCTGGCCGTAGCAGCCATTTGGGGGGTGAACCAACGGAAGGAAGACCTTTCTCTCTGTCTCTCTCTCACTGTCTGTAACTCTACCTGTCAAATAAAAAAAAAAAAAAAAAAAAAAGGAAAGCAGGCAGCAGACCCTGTGGGGGGTTCTGTTTCCCTAGAACTGATTGCCAAGGCTACAGGAGCAGGGGCCAGAGTGGGTGCCAATTAAAACTGCCTGACAAGGTTCCACCCTCCCCTGTCCTGTAAGCTCTCTCTGTCTCTGCATCAGGCAGAGGTAGAGGAGGTTCCCTCGCAGTGGAAATGTTTTGGACAGAATCCCAGGAAGGCAGAAGCAGACTCTTAGGCTCTAGGAAACTTGAAGAGATTGAGTCAAAGCCATGGCCAATGGCATGCCCTCTCCACACCCAGGCGAAGGCTGGCTGGGGTGGGGGATGTTCCTACAGCGGGGTCTCTGGGCAGGTCGAGGGCGAGGCCGGACCTGCTTGAAAGTGCATTGCCCAAGAGACAGCAGAGACGCCCGTGCCCCTGCCTCGGTGGCCTCTCTGAACCACGATGTCTTTATCCGCATAAAAGCTCGCCGCCCTGGCAAAGAAAGAAATCGCCCAAAGCCAAAGCATCAATCAGATCGCAAATGACTCTGAGATAATAGCTAACCGTTTCTGATCTCTCTCGACGTGTCAGGCCCTGTTCTAGGTGTGATTAAGTTCTCAGTCCCCGTAACCCTTCAAGCCAGCTTCCGAAGGTGGGTGCTATTTGCTCTCCTTCTTTCACAGGTGAAAAAAACGTGAGGCATGGGGAGCCCACGCCATCCAGCTGGCACAGTCAGGAGTCCAGATGCAGAACGGAGAGCGAAGCCGCCTGGCCACGCTGCCTCCCCGGTGCTCACTTCCTTTAACCCAGTGCGTTGCCACGTTCTCCGTGAGGGCAGGCCTTGTGTCTTCTCTATCGTTTATTCTCAAAACCCAGAATGGACACGACTTAGTCCATGTTCAGTAAACGCTGAGTTGATTGATGGATCTGGCCCTAAAATGCTGGTGCTTGCTATAGAGCAGAAAGGCGAGCAAGGAAAGAGAACTCTCACACTGCAAATAGCATTGTGCTTAAGCACGTTGCCTGGATTCCCTGGAATTCTCTAAGAAGCAGATGCTGTTAGCCCAGCTTCCCAGAAGAAAAACTGAGGCATGGAGGAATTTAACTGGTATGCACGTGGCCCCACAGCTACGGTTCTCATTTAGACATTTGACCCCTTTGTCCATGCACTTCATTTCTGACCTGATGCACTGCCCTGTGCTATGGCAACAATGGGCCTGGGGAGGATGGCAAGCCTTTCACCGAGAGGTTCAAGGAAGCCTTCCTGGAAGAGGAAGCATCTGGCCTAGATCCTGGAGGCTGAGTAGGATCTGGACACTCAGAGATGGATAGGCCACTGCAGGCAGAGGAAACGGTGTGAGCCCACACAGAGATACAAATCTGCAGCATGTGCAAAAAAAAAAAAAAAAAAATCACAATTCCTTCCACTTTACTGATGCTCTGGATAAGTGAAGAAGAATGTGGGCGACCAGTGACAAAGGAAGCCTGAAGTCCAGCTGTGGAGTTTAGCATGATGGGATTTGGATTTTAGTCACTGGGCACCAGGGAGCCACTGAGTGCTTTTGAGCAGAGAGTAATAAACACATCAGAGCTCGGCCTAGGATGATTTAACAATCAGAAAGAGGGTGGCTTAAAGCATGGATTCACAGGGAGGCGAAAGAGCAGCTAGGATCACGAGAAAGAGTGGGACAAGCATCTTCAGAGGGAAAAGAGACAACAGAGGATTTGGAGCCAGAACCAATTACCTTGCAATTGGTAAGGCGTGAGGGCCGTGGTGGAGGAGAGAGTTAAGAGAGACGCTGAGGTTTCCTCTTGGCTTGGCTCCCTAGGCGGACAGCCTGTTCCTGGAAACCCAGACCTGGTCAGGGCTGGTGGGTGAGGGGAGCTAATGAGCCCCTTCCCTTACACTGCGAGCATTTTCGAAAGGGTCCAGTTGGAATTCCAGACCAGCTGCCCCCCTCTGCCAGGAAGGCTCCGGTTGGTAAGTCAAGGCTCAACTTCCATTTCTTAGAGAAATTCTCTCTGCAGTTTTGATTCTGCAGGGTGATGGATATCAGGGATATGTCAGGCATCAATAGCCAGCAGACACGCCCACTGCCACTAATGACCGGCAACTTAATGAAGCTCCCCCCCACCCCCCGCGCCTCTATGGGAGCCGCATTAGCAAGTTGATCCGGTAATAGAAGACAAGCCGCACAAATTGCAAACTAAAAACTTCCAGATTTCATCCTGCTTTTCCTTATGTCACTTATTTTATGCTGCATGAATTGGATATTAGTTTCCCCGTTTCGCTGAAACGTCGGATCACTAGAGTAGCTTGAGCAGACTCAATTTCGCTTCGAGTAATAGAGTGAGATTATTCAAAATTATTTCCAGTGGGCTGAGCCTGCCTGTTCCTTCTGTTAGGAGAACAGAAGTAAACAACTCGCCACCCTCCTCGCAAGCTGACTGCCTTGCCACAGCGCCCCTCTGCCGAGCTCCGTAATCGCCAGAGCATTTTGGTGTTAGCCACGCTCAATTAATTCATCCAGGAAAGGGTCCAGTCAGAAAGAGTTGATTTAAAGTGAGATAAACTGGGCATCTGCTTGCAAGACCAGATGATCCCAAATATGTCTTTCATTGTGAGCAAATGAGGAGCTCTCCCCCCTTTCGGAGCTGCAACTTCTCGGTGGCAGTGTTTTGTCGTTCCCGTGAGGGTTGAAGCCGTGTCAGCAGCAGGAGCGATGACTGGGTGGCCTCTGCCAGGCTTCCACCAGGCTGCGCCATCAGGGGCACAGAGGCCTTGGTGCTACCCGTCGGCCCCGCTGTGCCTCTGGGTCGGGCAGGACCAGGTGAAAAGGGCGGGCCGGGGAGTCACAGTGGAGTTTTTCTCCCGCTAGACACACACGGCTGGTTCCTCTCTTTGCAGTCGAACACAAAAGAGCTGAGCCAGCACTTGGGAAAATGGGATGTCAACATTTTTTTGCTCAAATTTGATAAGCAGCATAAGACTAGCACCTTCCTCCAGGCTCTCTTTCCAACAATGCTTCTTTCAAAGCCGTCAAAGCGGCCAAGACAATCCAGACCCTGCAGGCAGCCCGGAAGCTTCCAGGGGGAGGAGACGGGCAAGGAGCTCCCAGCAAAACAAGGAGGATGAGGTGGGACCAAACCCAGGCCCACCGCTGCCCCGCCACATGGGTTGTCCACGGCGCTTCTCGGGGCTGGTTCCATGGTGTTCCTGGCTCAGAAAGAGACCACACAGCGAAGCCTCTGTCCAGTGGGCAGGAGGACCCAGGCCCTCAGCGGCCTCGGATCACCCCAGGCATCCTGTTTCAACTGTGCCGAAAGCATGACATGGTACAAACAGGCTGGGGAAATCAAGGACCAATCAGAGCATTAAAAACAGGCTTTTCTGGCTGCCCCGGGAAGGCTAAGGTTTCGGCTCTGCTGCCATCTCCTCACATTTTCCACTGATGTCACCCCCGCCCAATAATTGGTGGAGAGGAGACTTAAAGGAGAAGAGAGGAGCTGCGCGAACCGAGCGGTGGGATCGAGAGAAAAACAGGGCACGGGCTGGCCCCAGCTGTGGCCATGGGAATCGCACTCTCGCTTGGCAAGCGGGACTGTGGGCCAGCCATTCACTGCACGGGGCGTCCGTCCTCTCGTTGCTGGGTAGAAAACAAGCCAGCGAAGGCACGCTTCTCCTCCACAGAGGACAGGCCTCTGCTCCATGCCTGAACCAATCGGGCCATTGATCCCAGCCAGGGAGCCGACTCGGCAAAGCGGCAGGCTGAGCCTGGCCGTCAGGAAGCAGCTCTGGCTGTGTCTCTGCTGGACGCTGGCACAGCCACAGCCCGTCTCTGGGGGTTGACCAGTGACTCTGATTGTGCTGCGGGCTGCTCAGTCATGACCGTGTTACCAACAAGCCAAACTGAAGGCCTCTGCAGGTGAGCTCCTTCAAACCAGCTGCAATTCCAGAATTATTAGTTACATGGCTCCTATGTGCCAGGCTCTTTGCTATGTACTTTGCCCAACGTACGTTTATCTGACTTATGCATTAAGAACTGTAAATCGGGGCCGGTGCTGTGGCATAGCAGGTTAAGCCACTGCCTGTGATGCTGGCATCCTATTTGGATGCTGGTTCAAATCCCGACTGCTCCACTTCTGATCCAACTCTCTGCTATGGCCTGGAAAAGCAGTTGAACATGGCTCAAGTGCTTGGGCCCTGCATCCATGTGGGAGATCTGGAAGAAGCTCCTGGTTCCTGACTTCAGATCAGCGCAGCTCTGGCTGTTGCAGCCATTTGGGGAGTGAACCAGCGGATGGAAGACTTTTCTCTCTATCTCTCCCTCAGTCTGTAACTCTACCTCTCAAATAAATAAATAAAATCTTAAAAACAAAGGACCTATAAATTACCTGCTCTGTGTGATCAGTTTGCTAGGTGCTGTGGATAAAACAGTAAACAGGACGGACACAGCCCCTGTCCTTCCGAACCTGTCCCAGCTCCCTCAGTTGTCCATGGCAACACCAGGATATGGTAGTAGTAGCTGCATTTTCTAAATAAGGAAACATCAGCTCAGAGAGGTGAAGTGACTCACACAGGATCACACAGCAGTCAAGAGCACAATCAAGGAAGAAGCTCTGTCTCCTGGCTTTAAGACTACGTCTTCCCCATGGTACAACCCCACATCCTGTGCCCACATTAGCGGGGGATGCTAAAACAATCTCCTTGGCCCACTGAGGGGAGGGGAGCAGGAAGGGGGAGAGAGAGAAATCCCTGCTCTGGAATTCGCACAATAAACTATGTTTTTAAACGCTTCCTCCAACGCTCACTCTCCAGGAGGCCCAACGCTGTGACCTACCCAAATTCTATTTCTCTATTCCATATATTTCTTATCCCAACCAGGCAATCAATGCTGGAGGGGCCAACCAAAAAAGTAAGGCTCTAATAAGAATAATAGGCTTACATTAAGCCAAATAAAGTCATTCTGAAATGACTAAAGAGAAATAGCAGAGGAGAAGTGCCGCTGGGCTCCCACTCTGTTTATGCACTGCACATTATACCTTTTCATCACAATTACCTAAAGTGGTACATTTGTACTTCCATAATGTATGGAATTCATTACAGAGTTTTGCAATGAAATTATCACACTGTGCCTGGGACATCTGCACCCTGTCATACATCATTCTATTCATTTCTAGTTAATTTAATCCCAATATCTGCCCACATGATAAGACAGATGTTCAGCTACACTGCAGCTTCGATGGTTTTCTGCCTTGAAGAAAGTTGAAGCCGTTGAAAGAAATGACATCTTTCAGACAGAAAGCGTACAGTATTAAAAAGTTGAGGAAGGGGGGTTGCCGCCTCCCTATTAGTCTCTTTATTTTTCATTCATGTAGAATGGTAACCTCTGCCGTGATGCTCAACATGTGAGATTAACTGAGGCAAAAGGCTAATGGGGGGTTTTCTATAGCCACTGAAATGGAAGCCCCATCAAAGCTGAAGTAGAAGTATTCCCATGTCACTCAGAAAAGAAAGGATCTGGACATTCCACTCGGGTATCTTAGCCACATGTGTGGGAGGAAGCCATCGCTTCCCTGTGCCAAGCTGGATGCGTGACACGTGGCTCCTGCACTCCTCTCTGCCAACCTGGGAGATGGCCACTGCGGCGATCTCCCATCCAGAGTCTCTGACTCTCTTCCCCCTCTGCTTCCCACCCTCTCTGATGACGTGTCCAGATCTGAACAGCACACGTGCCTTGGAGACAGCATCCCTCCGGGGTACGTCCTACCTGGCGTGTCCCGGCTGGGTAATTTGGGGAAAGTGACTTGGCCTGTTGGAGCCTCAATGTCATCCTTTTCGTAAAGTAAATAATGGCAACGATTTCAGGAGATGTGAATCCCAGCAGAGACAACACCTGTGGCAAGTGCACGTTGAACTCAGTCGTGCAAACAATAACATATTACTTTCAACAACAAGATTAGCACTTTTCACCTGTGGAAAGCTTCTAGGAGAGCTCCCGCCTCCTGTAGCTTCCAAGCACATAGCAGATGTTATTATTATTGAGAACATCACGGTTGCTAGTATTATTCCACAGTGGTTGCCCTCCCATGCTCCAAATTAAAATCATTTCTAATTTTTACAGTGGTTCATTTTTGCCCTTGTTGGATCACATAAAACGTCAGCAGACACCAGCATGCTGTGTGCAACAAGAGGGATACAGGGAAGGGAGTCCCGAGTCACACTGGGGTGAAAACATCTTTCTGAGCTGGGGCAGAAGAGTATGAAGGCATCATCTTCTTTTTCTTTTTCTTTTTTAAGATTTATTTATTTCTTTGAAAGACAGAGTTACAGAGAGAGATCCTCCATTCACTGGTTCACTCCCCAAATGGCTGCAACAACTGAGACTGTGCCAGGTCAAAACTGGAATCCCAGAACTTCTGGGGCTCCCATATGAAAGCAGGAGCCCAAACACTTAGGCCATCCTCCACTCTTTCCCAGGCATATTAGTAGGGAGCTGGATTGGAAGTGGGGCAGCTGGAACTTGAACCAGTGTCCGTATGGGATGCCAGCATCACAGGCAGCAGCTTAGCCTGCTCTGCCATAGAGCTGACCGAGACTTCATTTTCACCACCTTCAAGTAGACTGCCCCTGGAGGACTGGAGGAGTCACTGCATTGTAGATAAAGAACCTGATTGTTCCCAGCTCCATTTATCCAAGAAACATTTAATATGCCCCAAGTAAATGCCAGAAGCTG
Organism: Lepus europaeus; assembly: GCF_033115175.1. Lineage (NCBI taxonomy): Eukaryota > Metazoa > Chordata > Mammalia > Lagomorpha > Leporidae > Lepus > Lepus europaeus. The sequence continues at coordinate 49,465,433 of NC_084833.1, read as the reverse complement.
TGCCAGACTCCTGTGACGATGTCGGCCAGGACTGTGGAAGGTATAGAAACTAGACTAATGGGAACATGGACATATATACACATACCAGGGACTTCAGAATGTTCATGGAAAATGGAATTAAAAGATGAGTTTATTTTGGTATAAGAAATGTTTGAGATTCATGCAGTTTCCCATAAGAGGTATTTTCCATGAACATTTGGAAGTATATATGTGTAGATTCTGCATCCACAGATTCAATAGACCATGAAAATAGTTGGGGGTAAAACTGGGTCTCAGCTGAATATGGGCAGGCTTTTTTCTCCCTCTCATTATTTCTGAAACAATACAGCATACCAACTATTTGTGAAGCATCCACATTTTATCAGGTCTTTTAAGTAATCTAAAGATGATTTAAAGTGTGCGGGAGTATGTCCATAGGTTTTATGCAAATACTGCATTGGTTCACATTAGGGACTTGAGTATGTGATGGTTTTCATAGCAACACTAGGTCCTGGAACCAATCCTCCTAGGATACCAAGTGGTGACTATATACACACACATTTGTACGTATACACAAATGCACAATATAATTTGATATATGCTATTATTTTATTACAGAGATATATTTTAGCACAAAATAACTAACCAGACATTGAATGTAGATGGGCTTTTCACATTGTGGGATCCTCTAGTACCTGCTTGTGCACGATGTTGACTAAGTTGCAGGCATATTGCTTAGGAAGAGTAGCCAGCTCCAAGAGAACCTTACAGATCCAACCCAATGGAATTCTGTCAGCAGAAAATCTCCAACATCCTTTTCCCAGCATCTGGGAATAGTTCAAAATAGGCTCTCCATTCTCCATTCTCCATTCTTACTCCTTTCTACTCTGTTCGGAATTCCCCTATTTATGCGCTCATACATTCACAAGGCTTGCCGTCTGCCACCATCTAAACACACACATTTTCACTCAGTGTCTTTTTTATTTTTCTTCCATCTAACTTGGTCATAGGCACAGTGACTGGCTTCCTGATGGTTTCATTGGAGGACTACCTGAGTCTGGCTTTGTATCTCTTCTGCTGCTCTACCCCCCACTGAAACTTGCCCCTCCTTGGACCACCCTTTCTGGCATGATTTGGAGGGGTTGGAGCATCTGTAGGTGACCCACAGGTGTCCTGGGGTTCGGGAAAGGGACAAGAAGGACACACTGATTTTGCATTCTCCAAGCTATCCAAGCAGCTTGACCCTGTAACATGCTGCATGGGCCAGCAAGAGATCATAGGCTCAAGGATTGTGACAAAACTGAGCAAATTCCTCTGTACTTGGAATACTGAGCAGTGTTGTGAGAGATGGAGATTAGGGGTTGAATTAACCTTGTGCAAGCAGTCTCTGGCCACCAAGCCTTCCCAATCCAGCAATGCCACACCAGGATATAAAATGACTTGGTTCTCTGGTTGATGCTGGGGAATTGTGTTCCCAAGATGGCTTCTCCAAGTGTAAGTTCAAAGTGACTCTACAGGGGCTGGCACTGTGGCATTGAGGGTAAAGCCACCACCTGCAGTGCTGGCATTCCATATGGGTGCTGGTTCAAATCTTGGCTGTTCCACTTCTGATCCAGCTCTCTGCTATGGCGTGGGAAAGCAGTGGAAGATGGCTCTAGTGCTTGGCCCCCCGCATCCATGTGGGAGACCAGGAAGACACTCCTGGCTCCTGGCTTTGGATCAGCACAGCTCTGACCATTGCAGCCAACTGGGGAATGAACCATGGATGGAAGACCTCTCTCTCTCTCTCTGCCTCTCCTTCTCTCTCTGTTTAACTCTGACTTTCAAATAAATAAATCTTTAAAAAGAAAAAAAAAAGTGCCCTTACAGATCAGCTAATCCAACCTTATTGTACAGAACAGAAATGTGAGACTGAGAATGTATTTATGCCACCAGTCCACCACTCTTCTCACTGTGAGCATCCCTTCAATTCTGTGTTCTAAATGCTTCATCCCTAGTAGGCCCATGGTGACAGTTCAGTGACAGCTCAATGAACTAAAGCGAGGCGAGGCCCAGACAGGCCTAAGAGCTCACCAAATTAGTGGCAGAGCTATCAGTGGAACCAAATGCCCTTATGTCCACTTCTATCCCACCAGGCAGATTTACCTTCCTGGAGGAATGAACTCAAAGCTTCATGGCCAAGCCCATCTCTTTCATTGCTTACAACCTTGCCCATTTTCCTAAGTCCAGAAAATTAGCCCACCTTGCCTGCCTTATATTCAGGGATCCAAGGTCAAGTTGTTCTACTGTCTGGGTTCCCATTTCACCACGTTTAACTTGAGTTGACTGTTTTATGACACTTGCATACATGTTTGAAGAATATGCATTTCTGTTCACTCACTGCTGAGTTCCTAGTGATTAACACAGCATCCACAACAAAGTAGGACCCTTGCAAACATTTGGTGAATGAACAAGTAAATGAATATGCCTGGTATTCCTTTAGGTTTCAGCTCATAGGCCAACAACTTATAAAAGTAAATCCTGTGGCTGGTATTGTGGCATAGCTGGTAAAGCCTCCACCTGCAACACCAACATCCCATATGGCACCAGTTTGTGTCTTGGCTGCTCCACTTACAATCCAGCTCCCTGCTATTGTGCCTGGGAAAGCAGCGAAAGACTTGGGCTCCTGCCACCCATGTGGGAAACCCGGATGAAGCTCCTGGTTCCTGGCTTCATACTGCCTCAGCCCTGGACACTGTGGCCACTTGAGGAGTGAACCAGAGGATGGAAGATCTCTCTCTCTCTCGCTCTCTCTGTGTGTGTGTGTGTGTCTCCCTCTCTCTCAATAACTCTGACTTTCAAATAAATAAATCTTAAAAAAAATAAAAGGAAATTCCTAGAATTTGTTTAGGAAGAAATCGAAGACAGCTCCTAGACTTTCTGGGAAAAACTGTTACGATTAATTAGTAACACCTGTCATAGGCTCATGTGCACACAGAGGGGCAACGTATTTGCTATCCCCAGATCGTATTTGCTATCCCCAGATAATTAGGGATGGGAGAAGAGAGAAGTGTGCAGCTTGGTTTTGTGGAAAGGGACAAAGAGAGTGAAATATGAATCAAAGGTGAGATGCAAGATGAAAGCCACTGTGCTCTACTTCCAGATTACTCTGATGATGATGCTGTCATCACAGGGGGTACATTCTTGGTGTCCAGCCAAGGCTCCCACAAGAGGCCTAGCCAAGCCCCTCACAGCCCTCTGGGACCTTGGCTTCATGGGGCTCCTCCTTCCTCTTCTGGTCCACTTAGGCTCACTTTCTGAGTGATGGAATCTGGTCAGATGGGCAGTGCTTTTCCAAATTAGAGCAGAGTCCTGACCAGGAACTGCTTTTGGTTCCCAGGGATACATAGCTCAGATGCTAGCGTCAAACAGATTTGCCTTCAACAATCAGCTCTGTAAACCAGGTCTTGTTTGACATAGAAAAAACTATTTAACTTCTTTTGTAGAAAATGGAAATAATAATAATAATAATGAACAGAATGAAATCATCTGTGCCAAGGGATTAGCGCACTTTGTATCTTTGTCTTACAGCATTCCCTCCTTGGCTCCATTTTGCCTTAGATCAACTACTTTTAGGCGGCACCAATATTGTTCCCAAAGAGCCTTCATTGCTTAAGTGGATGGAAAAAAGGGGCCTCTCCTCTGTGGTTTGCTGCAATAGTAGCTGCCGTTCCCAGATCCTGGAAGCCAGTTTAATACTGAGCTCCCTGGCTGGGGGCCTGCAGATAAGCCCTGAGCATATTGAACTCCAGCTGTTGAGCGGAGGAACAGCTGGAAATTGCACAATTGACACCTAAATGGAGGCGGTGATCCCTGTACAATCACCTCTCGATTACCTGCATGCTGCATCCTCCCCCAGCCTTGCTGATGGTTCCGGGGCTGCCCAGGCTTCTCCTGACTTCCCAAGCTGGAACGGTGTGTGGCCGGCGGCAGCCATGGCGCTGATGTGTGTGTGTACAGCTGATTATCGTAGCCAAATGCACACACAGCCTGGGGAGCACATCCTGATTTCCATCATCTGTGCCTCTGCTTCCAAATACATATATTTAAAAAATCGGGAGCATTCCTTCAGATAGTCACTGGCTGGGCAGAGCAGAAACGGTTCTTGGCTGCTTGTCAGCCCTGGGGCACGCAGCACCAATTGTTCCTGAGAGACTCTGAAGAAAGGCAGAGTGGTGTGCTAGGAAAACCCCGAACTTCTGCTGCTGCCGAGTCCAGTTCCTGGCTTCACCCTGCCCAGCTGGCTGACCTTGGCCATGGGATTTATTTTCTCCATCTTACCTTGCCCAAGGTCACATTTGGGATCACTGAAAGATACAAAGATTCAAATTGTGCTAAACCCTTATGAACACTAGTTCATCTCTCCAAGGTCCCTTTGCCTGGTCATAAAACACTGCCGGCCTCATTTTCTGCACCAATTGAATCTGGTCCCATACAGGTATATGTACCTGCTGGCCTGGCATAGATTCTCCCTCACCCCCTCCAATGCAGACTGAGGATGGCCTGTTGTCCAGACAGAGGTGGGAACCAACCCTCCTGGTAAACCTTCAAGTCTTTCTTTTCCTTATAAAAGGTAAGGCAAAGGAATAAGCATTCATGATTCACTACTGTCTTCCGGGGGCTACGGTTGTTGGTGCATCTGCCAAGTGTCATCTCCGATTTATGGGCACAGTTTCTGAGAATCACAGAGGTCAAGCGACTTACTTGCATTCACACGGAGAGTGAATAAAAGTGGCAGCTGGCCTTAGCGGCCAGCCGGGGAGGAGCAGCAGCTCCCAGGCAGATGGCAAGATCTCAGGCCCCTGGCCTGAAGCTCACCCTCTAACTTTGTGGCAGTGACTTAAGAGGGAAGCTAAGGAGGTGGTGAATGGTAGACACAGCGGGCTGCAGGAGCAGTAGTTACACTGGAAGGGAGGAGCCCTGTGGCAGGGACCAGGACCACGGATGAAGGAATGGCTCTGCGTCCTCACGCATGCCTGCCAAGGAGAGGAGGGACTGGGGCAGAGAAGAGGAAGTGAGAGACCCCAGGGAGGAAACTACACACCTGCCTTGTTATTTTTGCATTATCATTGAGGCCTGAACCAGGCAACTTTCCCTTCGTGGGCTGGCACAGCAAACAGGCAGACACCTGACACACATTTACAGAGGAGAGCAAGCCTGTCTTCTGTGTGCATTCAGAGAATACATACTGCCTGCCTGCTCAGGACCAGGCATTGTTTGAAACTTGGGGAATAGAGCAATGAGGAAGACACGCAAGGTCCCTGCTCTCACAGAGCTTTTCCTCGTGCCAAAGAGGACAGACAACAAAAAGCAAACATACATGCTGCTGGTGCTGAGCCCAAGTTGGTACTGCCTGCCAAGTGGGGGCATTGGATATCTGCAAGGTATGTGGTGGGGGGAGGGTGGGTCGTAGTCATAGACTCTCCTTCCTCACCTCAAACCCACCTTGCTACTTAGGCTGGACCTGGAATGTGAAATGCCAACTGCTTTGCAACGGAAAGATCATTCTGCACGGTGAATATTTGCCCTGCTCAAAACGCCAGAGGCACCCTGATTGAGAACATAGCTGAAAAAAAATACATAAATAAATAAGAAAGTTGTAAATAGTGGTGGATGCCTGGTAGGAAAGAAGACAAGATAGTGAGGTGGAGGGGTGGTGGGGTCTATTCTGGCTTGGGTGATGTGGCAGGTTGAATGGTGACGCCCTTGTCCTAATCCCAGAACCGGTAAATATTACCTTAGCTGGGAAAAGCACTTTTGTAGATGGAATAAGTTGAGGATCTTGAATGAGGAGCTCATCCTCGATGTTCCATTGGGCCTTACATCCAAAGACAAGATGAGATAGAAAGAGATTTGAGAGAAGATGTGCAGAGCAAACAGGGATGAGCTGAGGAAGGCAGGGAGGGTAGTGATGCATTCACAAACCAAGGACGGCCTGCAGCCAACAGATGCTAGGAGACAGGCAGCAAACATAGTCTGCCTGCAGAGCCTCTGGAGGATGTATGGCTCTGTCAGTACCTTGGTTTTGGACTTGGCCTCGAGAAATATGAGAGAAGTTTGTTACAGCCAACATAGGCAAGCAGCCCAAGAAGGCTGCCCCTGCTCTTTCTCCCTCTCATTCTTCCTCTTCTTCTTCTCCTTTTATGATTTATTTGTTTGAAAGGCAGAGTAACAGAGAGAAGTGCTCTGCCCCAGAGAGAACTTCTGTCTGCTGGTTCACTCTCCAAAAGTCTGTGCAACAACCAGGGCCAGGCTAGGAGAAGCCCGGAGCCAGGAACTTCATCCTGGTCTCCCACATGGGTGCAGGCGCCCACGCACTTGGGCCATCAGCCACTGCCTTCCAGGCATTTCAGCAGGAAGCAATCAGAGGAACTCAACCAAGCTCTCAGATATGACACATCACATTTATGTTGCGGCCTGACTTCTCTGAGGCACCAACCATCCAGCAAAACACCAAAATCCCCCCAAATCTGACTTTTCTAAATAAGACCAACAAAGTCCCTTCTGTCAAAAGAGGTCACCAGCATCCCATATGGATGCCAATTGGAGTCCCGACTGCTCCACTTACAATCCAGCTACCTGAAAATGTGCCAGGAAAAAGCAGCAGAAGATGGTCCAAGTATGTGGGCTCCTGCCACCCACCAACATGGGCGACCCAGATGAAGTTCCTGGCTTCAGCCTGGCCCAGCACTGGCTGTTGCAGCCATCTAGGGAGAGAACCAGCAGATGGAAGACCTCTCCCTCTCTGTTGCTTCTTCTCTCTAACTCTGACTTTCAAAATAAATAAATAAATCTTTGGTAAAAAAATGCATGCAAAGGGAAGAATAAATTAATTTAATCATGTGGTCCAGGACCTGACTCCCAGGGTTCACGTGCAATTCTATTAAATAGTAGCTTTGTGACTGGACAAGTTGTGATCTGTGTCTCTCCTCCTCACCTAAAAATGAGTTTAATCATTGGGCTCCTCCTAATTTGAAAGAAATGAGTTAATCAACAAAGGGCTAAGAACAGCATTTGGCACAGTGAGTCCACAATAAATGTTGGCTATAATCACTATTACTATTATTATTATTATTATTATTAAATTTGAAGTCACCAACGGCCAGATCACAAAGACGTAAGTGGGAAGGCTGAGGCTGTTTGAAAAATGAATCCCTAGGTAAGGGCTTCCCCTTTCCAGTCAGTGGCCTCCCTGGGGGCGGGAACAAAGCACCCAGCTTGTTGGAGGACAGCTGGGGCTGGCACTGTGCACGGCTTGCAGATTCCTGCCTTTCAGAGATCCGTGTACGTGCCACTCAGCTCTCCCTTTAAAGGCACAAAACCTCCTGATAAACAGATGACTGTCAGCTCCTCTGATCCCACACCTGAGGGCCTGCGGGAAGGGAGAGGCCCACTGCATTGTCTCTCTTCCCAGGAGCTGCAGGCTGGCTCGGCAAGCACAGTCCTGCACCGCACCCATCCCTCTTTGTGCACTGGAGGGCTAGAGAAAATGACGTCCTGATGCAGATGAAGTGGTGCCAAGAGCAAGAGCCCGTGCCCTCTCTAAGGTGCCTCCCAGAGAGGCCCAGTGTGGAAGCCCAGCCTGCAATCAGCAGCTCACTGCACTCTCCACCAGCCTGGGAAAGGTCAAGGTCCTTCCTGCAGGGTGCGACGGCACAGTGGGGAGAAGGTGCCAGGCTGGGACTGAGGGGGGGTCACTGGGACAGGTGGAGGACCAGACAGAGGTGGAGGTGAGGACTGGCTTAGGGACCAGCATCATCCAATGGGTGTGTGGAGACGGTGGGCCTGCCACGTGCCAAGCAAGGGATAGGCTGTGGGGATGTCAACATGGGTTCAGTCACAGTCCTTACCTTCTCGTGCGTGTTCACCATCTAATGGGAATCATCACCCAACCCAATAATTCCATCTCTAACCCAAGCCTTCTCCCCTGGGACTCCGTGCCTCAGTCCAGACAGCTCTAGACTTTGCATTCAGACCTCGAAGTCTGACCCTGATCTCTGCCCACCAGATACATGACACCACCTGCACTTGGTCCGCGGAGGGGCATCCCCTCCTAACTCTGGTGCTACTGACAGGGGGTCAGCAGTCCCCGCCTTGATCCCTGAGCTGTTCTCTCTTTCCAGGCTTTGCAAATTTCTTCTTTGTGGGTTTTCTGCAATTGCTTAAAGTGAGATTGATCGCTGTTAACCAGAAGGATATGGTTCCAACAGAAATCCTTTGCTTATCAAGCAAAGATAAATTTCCAGGTGTGGGCTGGGTGTACCACCAAGATTTGCACAAACATTCCACCCTTTTTTTCTGCCTCTCACAGTCGTAAGGCTGTCAGGCGCTGGCTCCTGTTCCCCAGAGTGCAGCCAAGAAAGATAAATCAGAGGTTCATATCTGCTGATGAGGTGAAATATTACTTCCCGGTTAGAGACCCCCAACAAGCTCCAAAGTTTTCTTTGCTTGCATGAATTTCAATTTCTGTAGAGTGCTAAGAGTTGCCATTTAAAGCACAGTCATTTTTACATAGCTGTCACTCCAACCGTGGAGGTGGGCACGCGTGCAATGGCTGGCGAGCAGCAAGTTAGGGCCAGGGGCAGGATATGAAACCAGCAATTACCAGGATTTGAGGCAGCAGGCAATTTAGGCTGCTGCCTTTGATACTGCATGGCCTCCCCAGTGGGTCTGGTAGTTAATATGGATATAGGTTTAAAACACCATACGAAGTGCACAGGGTTATGGATGGAAATGTATCCCTATTCTTCACCGTTTGCCAAGGCATTGCCCAATATTTTTTAGAACTGAGAACTAATTTCCTCACTGCAGAGGTCCACTGATATACATGCTAGCCCATGTGTTTATTTAGAATGCCACACTAGTGTGTATGAGCATACAGATGGCACATATGAAGGAATTGTGTGTGTGTGTGTGTGTACCAAATTTTAGAAATGGGGTTTTTAGACTCTTTATCAGTCTAGCAAAGTTTCTAAGGCTCAGTTCCATGCACTTAGATATGCACATGTATAACAAACACAAGAAGCCCACACATAGTGAGGGTGACCCCATACGTATACCAATTACGACAGCAGATAACACAAGCGCTATGAACAAAGTGCAAGCATAATGCCACACAAGTCTGCAGGGAGGAGTATTACCACTGGTTGAATTCCTGGGGCAGCAGGGGCTTCAGCTGCTCCGGAAGATGTCACTGGACACATGAGGTCCTTGTAGACAGGGAGCACAGCATCAACACAGAGAGGGACGGTGGAGAGACAGGGTCAGAGAAGAATGAGCCCAGCAGTTGAAAATGCTTGCAGCAACAAGTGCTCATTTCAAGGAATGTGTATGTGTGTGTGTGGGTGGGGGGGGGAGGTTCTCCTGGAAACTTTATGCTAAAGTCTTGTTTCCATCCTTCAGCCTGTCACTTCCTACCCTCCTAAACCCTCACTGCCAAGGAACACCTCTTCTTCATTCACCTTCTCAGCTAGAGTGCTGCCTAGACTACCTACAGGTGTTTGAACTGCCCTGGAAGTCTGGCTCCCTGAGGAGGCAGCAAGATCCTGATCACTGTAAGTACACAAGCAAAGCAGAATATCCTGTTGTTTGAGATATTATAAAAACAGGTATGCTTGGGCATTCTTAACCAAATGCAGTAAATAAATATTCTTGTTCAGGGTGATGACATACGGGCATGCACAATTCCATCAGAGGAGGGGAGTGTCTAGAGATGCAGCAGACAACGGAGGAAACTGAGCTCCTGGAAGAACAAGTGACTCGTTCAAGGTCATCCAGCTAATGAATGGTGGGGCCCAAGTACTCTGAGTCCATTTCACAGCACTGTGCTGCCTAAATAGTCTTTCACATTCAAACTTGGGAACAATATCCATTTCCATCTGCCTAAATAAATTACAGGTTGCTAAAAATGACATTACTGGGTGTTAGCGTTTATGTTAGAAATCCCAAAGTTAAAAATAGTGTTCAAACAGTATGGATATTTTCTTCAGAAGTTATGTTCAGATGATTCTATAATTTTGGCAAGTTAATGCACTCTCATTATGAGTCCATTGGCTCCAACTTCCTGTCCACATGGAGAATTCCAGTACAGAAATTAAAAACTCAGGCTCAGGACAAGACTGCCTGGTTTTGATTCACACATGAAGATGTAGGAACTTGAGGATTCTTAACCTCTCTGTACTTTGGTCACCTCTTCTATAAAATAGCGGTAAATGCAGTACTTATCTTACAAGGTTGTAGTGAAGCTCAATGATTTGATAAATGGTAAATGGTTAGAATGGTGGCTGGCACATGGTAAAAGTGCAGTCAAAGCTTGCAACTGTTACCATCAGTTATACTGTTATTTTACATAACTGAAGCTCTCAATCTTCGCATTTGATTAGAATCAAGCACTCCACAAGTGATCTTTGTCCACGCATCTGTACTCCATGTGACCAGATCTAAGTGACTTATCCATCCCCTAAATCAATTACAGTCCTGGCAGGAAAGAGATGACACATTCAAACAGGTAATAAAGGAGACTTTAATAGGACTATTTATAGAGGTGTGGGGAGGATTAAAGGAAAGCAACAGGGGGTGGCTCAGCACCCCAGGGCTAGCAAGGGCGGGGGCCACAACCACTCTTTGGCCTCAGGAGCAAGTGAAAGGAGTGGCTGTGGGAGAACAGAGACAGAACTGGAGCTGTAGATAAAAGCTTACCTAATAGGAGCTGCAGCCTTCAGAAAGGGATCCAGCCGTCCGCAGTGCTGTAGCCGAGAAGGAGCGTGCTCCCACGTTCCATTGTCCTGCGCGTGCTTCCCATCAGCCAAGGTTCAACCACAGCAAAGGGCCAGAGAGCCTGAGCAAAGCAGTCCAGATAGGCCAGCCTCCTGGCACAGATCTGGACAGACATGAGTGGAAGGCCTGGAGGGGCCCTTGGTGAAGATCCGGCACACCTCACTCACACTGAAAATTTACCAGCTGGCACCGTGGCTTAATAGGCTAATCCTCCGCCTTGCGGTGCCAGCACACAGGGTTCTAGTCCCGGTCGGGGCGCCGGATTCTATCCCGGTTGCCCCTCTTCCAGGCCAGCTCTCTGCTATGGCCCGGGAAGGCAGTAGAAGATGGCCCAAGTGCTTGGGCCCTGCACCCCATGGGAGACCAGAAGAAGCACCTGGCTCCTGGCTTCGGATCAGCGCGAAGAGCCAGCTGCAGCAACCATTGGAGGGTGAACCAACGGCAAAAAGGAAGACCTTTCTCTCTGTCTCTCTCTCTCACTATCCACTCTGTCTGTCAAAAAAAAAGAAAGAAAGAAAAAGAAAAAAAGAAAATGAAAATGAAAAAGAAAATTTACCAATAGCAAATGACCCCAGCCTCTTAACTGGAGGACAGGGCCTCTTCCTTAAGCCTATTCAACTGGAATGTGGCTTATGATAAATTTTTTCATTCAGTATGTTCCTTACAACTTTCCATTCTACTAGGATTTTGTTGCCATTCAATTAGATAACCAAGTAAGATTAAAACACACATCAAACTTCCAAAAGTATGTGCCTCGGTATGTACGTTCTATATTCAAACGCCAGGTCTACTTCTCATCTGAATGACTGCTGGGAATGAATGAACTAAATTCCCTGATAGTGGAGGCAGGTGGTGCCAGGTTTGATCCACGTCAAGCACCATAGCACCACATCTTGACAGGAACCTAGACTACGGAAGAATGGGTGCTGAGATGTTGAAGAGCAAGGAAGAAGTCAGGAAGGTGGTGAAACCATTGACCAAGTTAGGGGATCTCAAGGAGGAGAGGGCTTCTCTTTCCCTGCATAAGAACCCATTATTCCCACTTTTTCTTCAAAGCCCCTTAGTCATTCACTTTCTTGCTAAATGGACACAGTGGACAAGTTGTGTTGGTAGCCTCTTTGCAACTGAGGTCCGTCCTGGCCCAAGTCCCCAGCACAGAGCTGCCACCTTGGACACTCAGTGAGTGGTTGGGACTGACTCCCTGATGAACAAGGAAGCAACTTTGCAATCTCAGGAGAGGGGTGATTAGAGCAAGTGGAGCCGCAAGGAGACAATCCACATCAAAAGCCTTTTGGTCCGGATGTCTGCAAGGAAGTGGCTAAGGATGGAGTGATTTTTATTTTGTGCTTTTAATTTTTAGCTGAACCAGGCCTAATTAGAACAATATCATTTGTTACACATTTATTCCCATGTGGTCTCTGGGCCCATAATCTGCTGCAGATAAGGATTCCTACCCTGGAGTAGTTTATAACCATGTCCCCTGTCTTGTGTTGCAGCTACAAGGCAGTGTGGGATGGTTTGTTTTGCTGCTGAGATATAGAGAGCAGCTGGAAAATTTATTGAGTTTGCCCCTCCATATACAAACAGATTGTTCTTCTCTTCCTCCTTTGCTGATGACATCCCCTACAAAGAATAGCATCAATTAAGAAGTCTGGTCACCAATGTCCTAAAAAGAGAGGGGAGAGATATGCTAACTTCTAGTGGGAAAACTTCCCAATAATTTTGGGGGAGTGAAGACTTCTAAAACACTTTCCTAAACCTAGTAATCAACTTTTATTAAGCACCAGTGGTGTCCTGGAATAGTGGGGCTACAACACACATTAAAACATGGTCTCTGGGGGCCAGTGTTGTGGCACAGTGGGTTAAAGCCCCAGCCTGCAGTGCCAGCATTACAGATGGGTGCTGGTTCATGTCCTGCCTGCTCCACTTCCAATCCAGCTCTCTGTTATGGCCTGGGAAAGCGGTAGAAGATGGCCCAAGTGCTTGGGCCCCTGCACCCACATGGGAGACCCTGAAGAAGCTCCTGGCTCCTGGCTTTGGATCAGCTCAGTTTTGGCCATTGCAGTCATCTGGGGAGTGAACCAGTGAATGGAAGATCTTTCTTTCTCTCTTTCTCTGGCTCTACTTCTCTTTGGAACTCTTGTCTTTAAAATAAGTAAAATAAATCTTTAATTTAAAAAAATGGTTTCTGCCATCAAGAAGTTAGAATTAAGTAGACAAATGCATACTGATAAGCAAATGATCAAGAACAGCATCCATGAACCATAAGACCTGGGCATCATCCCAGCTCCCATGAGCCTCTTAAAGCCACACAGTCCTGAGGTCTTCCTATGCAAAAGGGCACCAAAATGCCTAGCAAATATGATTTTTGTGAGAATTAAAATAAAAACTGCTTGTGAAAATACTTTAAAAATCAAAATATTCATTATCATTTATTGTGAATCACAATAGTATGCTAGAAATAACTTCATATTTCAGTGATACACTGGTTAAAAATGATCTAATCACATGAAAAAGTGGCTTGGGATAACCAGGAAAGCATTCATGCCATGCCATTAAATGGAAAATTGTGAACAAAAATTTTAGCATGGCTCAATTTCAAGTCGGTAAAAACAATACATAGGTGAAAATGCAGAGAAATACCACAATGTTAAATTAAATATTAAATGTCCAAATGATGACTTCCTTAATGTCAATCACAAACACCTAGTTTCTAAATACTTTGGTCCACTGAAAAGAATCAGGAATCCTTGAAGAAATGGCTGATGCCAGAGCTGGAACTGGGAAAGCCTAAGATGTGCTTAGAAGTTTGCAACCTCCCAAACAGTAGGGTAGAACTCGAAGGGCAACAGGGAGATGTCAGAGGATATAGAAACTCATGTGAAGAAACTCCCACTGGCCAAATTTAGGACTGTGTGAGAATCTGAATAAATAATAATAATAAATTGTAACACATAGAATAAAGTAAAAATATATGAGCCCACGCTTAAAACTAGATTTCAGATTAGCTAAATAGATGATAGCTATGGATAGATAGATAGGTAGATAGACAGAAAGATAGATGGATAGATAAAAATTAGGGATAAAGAAAAATTCTTTATCTTAGAATGTCAACAAATAAATGTATAAACAGAGATAAATTTAGATAAATGATTCAAGCAAGGATTATCGATTTTTGGTAAAACTAGCAGGTGAGTTTTTAATGTGTACTAAGTCTCAAAGTATTTTCTTTAAAAATACTTATTAATTTCAAAGGAAAAAATAGTAACTTTACACAAAGAAATCTGAAAATACCTCTTCAACTGAATGAGTAAAGTTAACATTCTTAGTAATGGGATGAATTTATATCCTGAGGCTGATACAACACTGTGAGAAGACACATTTTTACTTCTGTGATTTTTATAAAAATAGATAATTTGAATCCTATTATGAAAAATGAGATCATGCCCAAATTTAGGGGCAATATGCAGAAACTATCCAGTACTTTTCAAGAGTGTCAGAAATCATGAAATAAACCTGAAGATATGGGACCAGAATTGAGGCATTGCAAGGCCATCATCCCATATGGGCATGGGTTCATTTCTGGCTGCTCTGCTTCCAATCCAACTCCCTGCTAATGGCCTGGGAAGATGGCCTGAGTACTTAGGCCCCTTTCACCCACCTGCAAGACCTGGAAGCAACTCCTGGCTCCTGGCTTTGGCCCAGCCTAGCCCTAGCCATTACAACCATTTGGGAATTGAACCAGCAGATGGAAGATCATTCTCTCTTTCTCACTCCCTCTGTCTCTCTCTCTCTCTCTCTCTCTCTCTCTGTAAATATGACTTTTAAATAAATAAATAAATATTTTTTAAAAACACCTGAAGAGATTTCATAAAAGCTATTATTAGAAAGTACAGTCTCTTCAACAAATGCTGCTGAGAAAATTGGATCTACCCACGTAGAAGTATGAAACAAGATCCCTACCTTACACCATATACAGAAATGAACCCAAAATGGATCAAAGATCCAAATCTATGACCTGGTACCATCAAATTACTAAAGGATATGCTATTAGACATTGTCATAATCAAATATTTCTTGGGAAATACCCCAGAAGCACAGATGATAAAAACAAAAATAGACAAATGGGATTACATTAAGCTTAGAAGCTGCTGCACCTCAAAGGAAATGCTCAGCAAAGTGAAGAGGTAACCAACAGAATGGAAAAAATATTGGTAAACTAGGCAACTGATAAGGGATCAATACCCAGGATCTATAAAGAGCCCAAGAAAGTCAAGAAATTCAACAACAAAAAAACAAACAATCCAGTTAGGAGATGGGCAAAGGATATGAAAAGGCATTTTTCAAAGGATGAAATTCAAATGGCCAACAGACACATGAAAAAATACTCAGGATCATTAGCTATCAAGGAAATGCAAATCAAAATCAAAATGAAGTTTCATCTCACCCCAATTAGAATGGCTATCATCCAAAAATTAAAAAACAATAAATGTTGTTGAGGATGCTCAGAAAAAGGTACCCTAATAAACTGTTAGTGGGAACGTAAACTACTACAATGATCATGAAAGACAGCATGGAGATTTTTCAGAAATCTGAAAAATAGATCTACCATATGACTCAGCCATTCCATCCCTGGGAATTTACCCAATCGATATGAAATCAGCATATGAAAGAGTTATCTGTAAACCCCATGTTCATTACAGCTCAATTCACAATAGCTATGATATGTCCATCAACTGACAACTGGATAAAGAAAATGTAATATATATATATATATATATATACATGTATATATATATATGGAATGCTGTGGAATATATTTATATAATATGGAATATTACTCAATCATAAAAAGGAATGAAATCCTGTCATTAGCAACAAAATTGGTACAACTGGAAACCATTAAGCTTAGTAAAATAAGCCAGTCCCAAAGGGACAAAGATTGTTTTCTCTGATGTGTGGCAGTTAATATAAAATATAAACAAAACTGTATAGGAATGAAATGGACATCTTGTGATAGTATTGCTGTTTTGAGCCCTTGTTTATACTCCTGTGGAACTGTGGTCTTTCTACATTTTAATTGTTGAATAATATGGTTAGTGGTGCATTAAACCTGTGGTTACAGAAGGGATTGAAATTATGGCCTGCAAAAATCAAAGGAAAAAAAAAGAAAAGGAAGGAGAAGGATTGAGGGAGAGAGGGAAGAGGAAGAGAAGTATGCTTATCATCTTAGAACTATACCTATGAAATCTGTTCTCTTTATATTATTAAAAACTTTTAAAAAGGATAAAAAGACATTAGAACAATTTGAGAATTTCATTAAGGTCTTCAGATGAGATACTAGCATTGTACAAATGTCCTGATATCAGCCGGTGCCGTGGCTCAATAGGCTAATCCTCTGCTTTGCGGCGCCGGCACACCGGGTTCTAGTCCCGGTCGGGGCGCCGGATTCTGTCCCGGTTGCCCCCTTCCAGGCCAGCTCTCTGCTGTGGCCCGGGAGTGCAGTGGAGAATGGCCCAAGTCCTTGGGCCCTGCACCCCATGGGAGACCAGAAGAAGCACCTGGCTCCTGCCTTCAGATTAGCGCAATGCGCCGGCCACAGCGCGCCAGCCGTGGCGGCGGCCATTGAAGGGTGAACCAATGGCAAAGGAAGACCTTTCTCTCTGTCTCTCTCTCTCTCTCTGTCCACTCTGTCAAAAAAAAAAAAAAAAAAAGAAACAAAAAATCAAATGTCCTGATATCGATAAACTTTAGTGATGTAAGAGATTATCCTTTTTAAAAAATGCTTTTTAAGGATTTGGGAATGAAAAGGTATCTTGTCTCCAACTCATTATTAGTAAGTATAGAAAAAATAAAAAGATTAGATGAGTATGTAGATATATCCAGAATAATAAAATATACTAGATAAAATAAAAGTATTCAGGGAATCTTAGAAGAGTATATAAAATAATCTGTCCTGTTATTGAAAATTTTCTGTGAGTTTAAATTACTTAAAAACAAAATTTTAAAAAATATAGCAGTATTGGATGATGAGATCTCTTTTTCTTCTTTATATTATACTTTTCTATGTTAAACTTGCTGTAGTTAACTGATATTAGATAGATATATACATGTACACACATAAATACATACTTGAAATCCAGTTTTATACCACTCCATTAGTACCACTGTCATTGAACTGTATATGGAACCCCTCACTCCTTGGTGAAACTCTAGGGGATATATCCAAGGGAGCCTGGGATAAGATCACCCTGGGTCCCAAGGGGCTACTAATCCAATAGTCAAATGGGCTTTTGTTCATCCATGGCACATGAAAATTTCACTCCTATTTTATCAATAAAAAATTACTTGACTAAACCAAAATGGGCCAAGGAAGCATATTCCTCCCTGAGAGTTTCTCCAGATGTCACATCATAAGAGGCAAGGGTATATGATCTTTGTGGAAAAGAGAAAGCAAACGCAGGTAACAATGATATAATATTCCACTGTCTTACTCATGAATATTTGCTTTTTTCCCTCTACCCACAAATATAACTGTTCTCCAAGATCGAAGGCCAAAAGTTTGATAGTTTGATAGGATATGGCATTCAGTCAAATGCCTAAGTTCTTATAATAGTCTCTGTATCAAATATGATCAAATTGTGGCACCTCTCAATACAGGGATCTTCAAACCACAACAAAAACAATCAAACAAAAACTAGTTATCTTTTTTACCCAATCTCAACATACACTGGTTCTGGGCCAAAATCCCTGCAATGAAATTTCCTATTTGTAAAGAAGAGTGGGAGGGTAGAAAGTATCCCGTAGTCACTGGTCCATGGTGAGTCTGGCTGGATGACTGTTACTTTCCCTGGGAAGGGGAATATTCTGATTGGATACCAGGGCATCTCCCTAAACGGAGGCATTTTGGTAAGTCTTTTCCTGTTATCCTCTTTAAACATACCTGTGGAGAATATTAAAGAATATACTCTCTCTGGAAAATGAGTGGTGGAAAAATAGGATCCCTAATGCTATATGGTGCCTTTAATAGTCACAGTCTAATTGAAGCTGGTGGCTCTTTCAGAAACAAAACTTTATTGAAATATTTATTTGCTTTTTCACCAACCAACCTTGAATGTCAATAGCCATATTCACAATTCTTCTCAAGACATGTCTTTCTTTCTAGAATTAATCAGAGATGCTTCAAAGTTACCATATTTTAATGAGAAATAAAACCATTAGCTTTCTTCCCCTGATATATTTTGTCAAATTTAAATAATTTATTGGTCATCACCTTAGTAAATTAAGAATTTTAATAAAGTACATAGAACTTTGCCTTTAGACTATAACATAATTGGTTTTTGATGTTTAACACATTTCTCAGCTTAATTCTTATAGGTTATAAAGGAGGTCAGTTACAACCTGCATTTCCTAAGAGTTTGAGATTATCTCGTTTCCCTTTTAATTTCTGCTTGAAAACTGGCAATGTCCTTCTGAACCCATCTATTTCATGTAGTACCTGGTCACTACTACTTAGAACAACCAAGTAGGTCTAATCCCATTGAACACCTTCACCTAAAACTACAGCCTCATTAGGCTGTTTGGCCAGATATCTCAGCAAATAATTTTACCAAATGTTTAGTTACTGTCTAACATGAGTCACTATGTTGACAGCTTCAATAATAGTTTCCTCACTACTGGCTACTTGACTCTGAAGTCAATGCCACATAATTAGGTTGTTTGTTTTGCTTTGTTATGGTAACACCCCACTCCTGGTACCAATTTCTGTATTAGTCAGCTTTCACCCAGTAAGATCATGGTAACTACCTAAAGTCTCAGTGATTTCCAAAAGCAACGGCTTATTTCTGCTCATGTATACTGTCAGCCTTTCCTAGTAGGAGTTGACATACACTTACACAAGTGGAATGTGAGTTTTAAGGAAATGTCCCAGTGCCTCATGGATGGTGTTACAAGAACCAGAAAACCCTACAAGACAGGAGAAACTGACTCCTTCTTCTACTGTTTCCCTTAATACAGTGAGTGACTTCACCTTCTATCTGGCTTCCAGAAGCTACAAATAGATAGATGAGTAATTCTCTATTCTCCCTCTCTTTCACCCTCTACATCCTCCAACCATAAAGTAAAAACATTCCTGCCAACTAAAACCAATCTGACTCATTGTGTAGTCTCTATAAATGTTTGTTGTTTTTATGATAATGCAAACATCTGATCAAAAGAAAATTTAATGATTATTTAATTCCCACTCTGAAGTGGGTACTATAGCTCCCACGGCTGACAAGTGATAATACAAGAAACCAAATAGGACGGCATGCCACTGCTCTTTTTACAAACCATACAGCTTTATCAGACATTGCTTTGAGGCTAACTGGAGGCCTAGACATATCCTATTTTGCTGCTAAGTCATCCCTTGCTATGCATTCAAATATACTGCCAAAAGGGAAAACAGCCTTCCTACGTGGTAAAGCTAACCTGGGACAACTTCATCTCCCTTGGAAGGACTCCAGAGCATCAGCACAATTGAAGAGACTTTTCTTGGGCAGCATTAGTCCCTTCTGCTAAATTCTAGGATTACCCAAGAGAGAGAGAGAGACTTGTGTTGCCAATTTAATTACTTGGCCATTCTTCTCATCAGTCAGGAATTTATGAAAGGAGCACAGTGCTAATAACCTTGTATACAAGAAGTTGATCACATATTGTAGTAGTTCTGTAGTCTTCAATCATACCTCCCAGTGTTCATGTCCTGATATACCCTCCTTCCTCACAGAACTGGACTGGTCATTGATTCACTTCAGTCAATAGAATGTAACATTAAGTTTACTTTTGCAAATCTGAACTTAAGCTTTCAGAAAACCTGGTGACTTTTGTATTTTTAAGAGCCCTGAACTGCACATAGACAATCTTGTTACCTGTTGGGAAGAACACCAGGAGAAAACGAGTGGAAAGGCTGAATGGAAAAGACAGACACAGCTGTCTCAGAATCTCCGTCAACCTTTCCTGGCTCCCATGGATATTGTGAAAGGTCACATGAAATAATGGTTGAGATGAACTGTCTAAGCTGCTATCACATACTCAATCAATCCTAAATTTGTGTTAAGCATTGAGCTCAGTCAGGCTGTGATGGATAGAATAGGGAAGGAGATGTCAACTCTGTTCCCAGGGACTCCAATTGGAGAACAGCACAAACCTGTGTGCAGTGGTGACACTGTGTGTTCAGACACTTTCCTACTTCGCTCTTGTCAGGACCATGTGGATGGGAGATCAGGGGTGAGGGACATGGCTGGGACGGTGTATGCCTTGAAGGTCAGAGCACATAATGAGGCGGTCACACCACCTCTCCTAGGGGAGGCAGATTTGTTATGGTGCATTCTGGGGAAATAAACCAACTTGTCATGGGCTCTGCTGGTGAGATTTCCGCTCCAAAGGGGCGGAGTCTTAGAGGGGAGAGAGCAAGGTGATGTGGCACTACCTTCAAGGTGCCAGAATTCTGGCCAGTCCTCCTGCAGAGGACACAGGGAACTGTTTCAGGCAAATTCTCCTCTGAAATAGCCTTCAGTTCCTGGAAATGCCTCTAGTTCTTGGAGAAAGATCAAAAGTTCCTGGAAAAGAGCCACGACAGGGGCAAGACTGAGATATACTAATAGAGAGAGCACGCCATGGATTCACAGTGTGTGGTGCCAAGAACTCAAAAGAAAATAAATGAGGGAAAGTAAAATTCACTCCTAGCTCCAGTGGCCACAGTGGCCCTCAGGGGGCAGGGCAGCTTCACAGGCTGTTGGAACCACCAAACAGGGTGTTCTGGACAAGTCTCCAGGGCAGAAACAGAGCTGCATTGCAGTGCCCCTTCACATGACTGCTTTGCTTTGTGAAAGAGCCCTTCTCCAGGCCTACAAAGTTCTAGAATGAGCAAGGTTTTAAGATTCCAGCCAAACCTTGGTGCTTTCTGAGCATCTCAGCATGAGGAGTCTATGGTTATAAACTTGGAAAGACTTATCTCGAATCATGCTGGGACCTCAGCAGTACATACTGATGGGATGGAAGAAAAATGAGCTGACCTTGCTCTAAGGGAAAAGCCAAAGGATCTTTCTAGATGTTTATAGATGTTCAAATGAATGTGGTGAGACCAAATACGAATCAGGGTAGAGTTTCTGTCAAAGGAAGTCCATTCAGGTTGGGCATTGTAACAATAAGAAATCCAACGGGAACAGATTCATATATCAAGAATAATGGGAAATCAGCAAGACCCAGGGCACATGGGGCCACAAAAGACCTCCAGACCCACTAACAGGCTGGATGCAGCCAGGCAAATTCCAGGTCCTCTAGAGGGCTGAGTCTGACAAATATTCTACAAGTCTTGGTCAGAATTTACCCCTGGGGTTGGGTTTGATTGAAGACACCACCGCTTACAACTTGAAAAGTTAAGAATTGATCATCTCAGGTGCAGAGCGTTCTGTTTCCTCCAGTTCTCTGGAGCTTTCCCTACATGCACATAACCATATCAAAGCCTGGCTCATGTCCTGGGAGACCAGATCCGAATATTTGTCTCCATAACTGATGCATTTTCAGGTCTTTTAGCGCTATGACTAATGACTCAACATCTCTCTTCTCCTATGAATGCTCAGAACTGAAGATCCTCCCCCAAGCTGAAACTTTACTTCAACCACAAATACCCACTCCTAAAAGGTTGTCAATGATAGTTCATCACTCTATCCCTGTCTGAAAACATTCATAACCATTGCCTTCAATTCTCCATCAGGTTATACGACAAGATTTCTTATCCTTAAGCCCTCTTGCATACATGCCTCCTCTTCTCTGCCCAGGTAAACCTGATACACCTCAGAGAGATTTTATAATGAAGAAATGGGGTAGAAACATAAGCACAGACAAAAAGATAACATAAAACCATTTTAGCTGTGGAATGATCTTTCTCCAAACAATATTTTACACAGTGGTCCATAAGGTAGAAGGAACAGACATATGTCCAGCTGCTGAAGCTAGGACAGTGGAGAGAGTTTGTCAGAGCTCATCTGTAGGTCTCTAAGGGACTCACAGGCTTCCAAGGGGAAAATAAGAGAACCACTGACTTGGAACAAGTCACTTAACTTACCAAAAGAAAAATAGTAAACTAGAGTTCAGAGTTTGGAAGGAGTTTTCTCAGAGTCACAGAATAAATTGCTATTAGTGCCTACACAAGAAACCACATCTCTTCTGATATCATATTCTATCTCAAAAATGTATACAGGATGTCCCTGGAATCAGACAACCAAGTTTACAAAAATACACACTTGATGTGGTCCATCATATGCAAGAAATATGTAAAATGTTGTATTCAATAGAACTTCAAGCCCTATCTTATAAGTTCTGTTGATTTCTATTAGAATCCACAAAAAGCTTTTATTTTAGGAAAACCAGAAAATACTCAGATTGGACAAAAAGACTAAATCGACTGCATTAGACAAATATTTCAAATGTAGCTTGAAAAATACATTTTTCTCATAAGTCACTAAAATCACCTTTCTTTGGAAAATCAAGCTATTCCTTTAAATAGACTTGTTAACATAGGTGCTCCTGATCAACGCAAAAGGATGGGCTCGGCATTGCTTGAAGCCCGTGTAGAAAATTGAGCAGGATGTGAGATTTGGCAATACCTGCACTGTGGTGAGGTTAGTCCAGGGACTCAAGTTTTATAACATGCATATGGTGGCCATATTTTTTAAATGAAAAATCAGGACACACGGTTGACAAGTGAGAATATCCTTATGGGGACAATGGAATAGGTACAGCAATCAGGTCTGTTCCAGAGAACCTGGAACATATGGTCCAGGAAAACAGGCTACAGAGGCAGTTTTGTAAGGCTTGTCTCCTTCACAATTAATCGTCTCACACCAGGGTGAGGGAATCAATGTGTATTCCCAGCACCGGGTGCTTAACTTTCACTTTGTCCTTCTTATGCAAAATTTACTAAGAAAAAGAAAGCTCTTTGAAAAGCTAAAGTGCCTAAGAACTATAAATGAGAATAATGATTAACTATATTCCAAAAGAATAATTTACTTATTGCTATAGTGGACAACATGCTTTCTCATTCATCAGTTCAGCACATATTTATACACCTGTTTTGTTTGGGGCACTATGCTGGGCTCCAGGCTATAGTGATGAGTCAGTTGTGATCTTTGCCCTCATGAAGCTTACAGTCTGGAAGTCAGTGCCTTTACATTAGCTCAATAGCTAATAGCGTAATTGGAAGTCACGATGAACAGTCCATTTGCCATACTTTCAACCATCTCTGAGATCTTTTGTATCTATTAATATATCAGCACCTAGGTTTAGCTACTTACCAGATGTATAAGTCAGATTGAGTCACTTCAGTCTTTTGAGTCTCAGTTTACGTATCTGCCGCTTGGCAATAATTAATGCTCTCTGTTCATACTAGGGTAAATGAGGTTGTGTGTACAAAGCTTTTGCTGAGACAGTCCTACAGCTTGATTCTTTATAGCAAAAGTAGGAAAGTGAAATGCAAAAATAAAGTCAGTTGATTTAGGCATCCAGATAAATCATCTTTGCGGAACAGGTTATGAGCTCCTTGGTCTATAAGAGCTTCCATGCTCTCAGATCAACTCCTTCAGGCTCAGAGAGAAGTGACTTCCCTCAGATAGAAAACTGTTCTGCCTTCACTACTGTGTGTGCCTGTATCTGCTATGAATGTTTGAGAAGCTGTTGTTACACAGAAGTCTCAAAAAGCAGGCAAGGAGTATGACCTAGGAGTTTCCAGGTATCTCACAAACAGCTGGGCCCTCACAAAAGGAAACAGGAGCCCCACTGCAGGTGGGAAAGAGACTCCAGTTCCCTTAGGAGATGCAGATCTGAAGAGCAGGTATTTCCCTACAGGAGGAGTGACATGGATCCTATGAGAAAGGGCGGGTCGAGAGGTGGGCGATGTCATGTTGTCAGTCAGACAAGGTTATTTTCCAATTTGTTGTCTGGAAGACTTTCTGCTTCCTCACCTCTGGGTTTAATAAATGGTTGCAGACATGGGCAACTTTCTACAGCTTTGCCAAGGATTACTAAGGGGGCTCTGTGCCGTAGTCCAGCAAGTCAGCTCCAAGTCCTTGCTACATACACATACACTACCAGATAGTTGACATACAATTTCCCAAGCTCCCAGGGTAATATATCCCCAGCTCGCATTAGACCCTGCTGGGTTGATTAATGATCAGAAAGACACCTGTGGTTTTTCTCTAGACAAAAGAAGTAAGGGTGAGGTCCTGATGGAACACGGTACCTCCACAACCCTACGTGACTCTGATATTCTGCATAGAACCAGCAGGCTGTAGCCCAAAGCTGGACGGGCTTGTGATGTTCTTCCTTCCCTTCTCTCCCTTTGGGGCAGCTGGAGAAGCAGGCAGCTGGAGGAACAGGAGCTGTCCTGCATGCAGGACTCACTTCTGGGTGATGAAGAAAGGGGTGGGGCTCACCAGAGGCAGGAAGAACAGGACTCGGCGTGCCTCCCGGCCTGGTCTGTGGTTCACTGCTGGCCGCACTCCAGGGGCCAGCCTCCAGACATGTAGGCAGTGGAGACAGGAACGGAATTCTCTGGAGGCCAGAAAAGCCAACTGGGCACCTGGGAACTTAGCCACCACCAACATGGACAACATTCTTGTCATAACAACGAGTGAAAAGTAATAAACCCTCCCTTATTTAAATAGTAAATGATTAGGACTGGTCCTTTTTGCTTTCAACTGAAGAATAAGAGAAAATGATGAAGAGGAGAGAAAACTAAGCCCAATTTATGCCCTGAGCAGTGAGGCAAGAATTGGGAGAGGCAGCCTATGTTTAAATAAAGCCCATCAGTGCGAGCCCAGCTGGACACCTTCCCTTCATCGTCACCGCACACGTAAGACTTCCTTCCCTTTTTAGGTCAAAACCTTTGTTAATCTGGAGATCTTTTTTCTGGGATACAGGGAGTGCCATGTATATTATGTTTGTCTTAATAGCCTAACTTCGACACTGATAGGTTCAGGCTCAATAGGCATTTTCCTGCATTCATGGACTTAGAAGATAGACACGCCCACTCGGGCATCACACCTGTCACCTGCGTTGCCAATCATATGAATCAACTAGCCAGGCAAATTCTGCTCCTGGAAATATCATCTTCTCCTAAGGTTCTTGTCGTCTGCTACCTTCCGCACACAAGTTGATCTCACTCAAGCTTTTGCATTCCCAAGTCTTACGTTATGATAGAACCAGAACTCCTCGGCCTTCATGGAGCATGGTCGCATCTAAAACTCCAAGGCCAGTTAGGTCATCAAAGAGTGAAATCTCAGGGAGCCTGCTTTGCCCAAGGAGACATTTGTGTTTGTCATTGGTCGTTTCCAGGTCAATTTTGACTGTCTTCAGGAATTCATGCTGGCTTTCTCTGCCACAACAAGTGCTTGTGTGCACACACACACACACTCAAAAATATCATTAGTGCCCCTGGTTGGTTGACGTACACCTTCTAATAGTCGTCTCAGGACAAAGGCCTGTGTGTCATCTTAGCTCCCTTCCTGAAGCGAGGCCAAGCCCTCCTGCCTACCTTTCAGCCCAGCTAAGCCCACCTGCGTTACTAAGAGTTACCACATCATTTGGCCTGGAAAACTCCACCGACCTCGAACAGATATTCAAAGTGTTTAGGAGAAAAATAAAATACCTTAACAGCATTGCCAAATAACTTGTGGGGAGGGAACCCCAGAAATCCCCACAGGCCTGACTGTGAAGTCTATGAATCTTTGCAAAGCAAAATCCTTTTAGCACAGGATCCCTCCAGGCAACGGAAAGCACGCTTGAGTCTATGAAGATGGATGCAATTCTGCTGTCCACACCTCGGGCTGCCGGAGAACTTGTGCATTTTTTAAAACGATGTTTATCGGGGCTAGGTTGTTTTTCCAGCTCAAAACTGAGACATGAAAACGGAATTTTTAGCCAGTAACTCATACATTTAGATTCCTGGTTTTTAGGTTTTGGAAAAAATGCACCTAGTTGTTTTCTTATTACAATACTGCTGGTTTTGTTCACCGGTCCATGTTTTTCTTGGACTGTGGTAGAGTGGAATGTTTTAAATTATGGGCTCTTGCTTTTTAGCCTCCGATGTCTACTAAATAAGTCCATCGTCTAATTCTAAAATTGTGAAGCAGCAAACATGCTCTTGTAGCCAACAAAGCTACATTTTTATTCCAGAAAGGGCATTTCTGTTCTAAATTTACAGCAAAATAACTCTGGAGACAAAGGCAGGATTTGGGCCAAACCAGACGTGCTCCTTTATAATGGCAGGCCGCTTACAATGCCTTGCTAAGTATTCTACCTTACTGAGGGTATCTTTTCATTAGTAAAAACTGTAGTGTTTTGAAACCTCAGCTGATGTAAAAAAAAAAAAAATCCATGTTTTCATTTAGCCATCAAAACAAAGTCAACAACAACAAAAAATAAACCCACCGTTCTGTGGGATGAAGAAAAGTGATATTATTTGGAATCAAAAACGAAGTCGTATTTTAGGCTTCCATTACCAACAATGTTACCAATCCCAAGCAGTCGTAAATTAAATTTAAGTGAAGTGGATTAAATCCCTCTCTGTGGAGCTACTGCAATTTGGCCAGACTCCTTGTCCCTCTGTTTTCTACTGTAATCCTCTTCATGCCAGGGGCTGAGGCTGGGGCTGGATACTGGATGACCTTCAATGCCCCATCCCAATCTGAGATTTCAGGGCTTTTGCTTTTTGAAATGAGGAGTAAAGCCAAGTCAGTGATTCTAAGAATCCTGATTCTCTGCCTGGGTGCATCTCAGATACCATCAAAGGCAGAGGGTGTTCTCTTAGCCTTTAATAGGAACCACGGTCATTGTGAACTAGAAAACCACAGTAAATATCATTTTCTCTTCTAGTAGGCATCCAGCTACTGAACTTTCTCCTGTCAACAGCTGGAAAATCACAGGCAAAATGTGATGTACTTATGAGGACTTTGGACCACAACCTGACTATGAGTAGACAAGTAGAACAACAACGCAACCACAGATACACCATGTGACGGTGTGTCTTCTAGAGCAGTTTCTGAGTTAGCATGTTTACAGAAGGCTTGAGAGAAGAAAGTACGCACGCAGACTAAAAAGATCCTTGGTAATCTTTACCTCCTCTCAATTTCTTTCCCTTCGTTTTCCTTTGAGTTTGAACTAGTAAGATAAACTACTATTTAAAAATTTTTAATTGGGAAAAACACAAGACTACTGCAGTTCCCCTGTGGACACTGGCTTGTGTTGGGGGCGGGGAAGGGGTGCCTATTCAGCAGCCACCACCTCCCAGCTCCCAGACTAGCTTCGGCTGATCAAAGGCCAGACTCCTGCTTGCTACTAAGCAAGCCAGTAGGGTGAGAACATACTTTCCTGTGCCATTAGAATGCCATATGAAACTAATTCTACTTACAAGGGCTCCTTTCTTCAACCCTTGCTCTAAATCACAGTTTTCCGTTTCTTATCTATTATTTATAGATTAGTACTAGAATTTGGGATCCTGGTAGAAAGTTGTATCATTGCGAGACAGGGAATTATTGCGAGAAGAAGGGAACAAACAGTCTCATGTTAGCAAAACATATTCAGCAGGAATCCAACTGATTTTCTTTGATGTCATCTTCAAATCCTTGTTTTATGTTATGGTGCTAGCTCCTGCTAGTTTTTGATCGTGGCCCCTACTCAAATGCTAACTCTGGTGTCCATTTTTCAGACCCATAAGTGTCCATTGGACATAGCTCTCTTAGCACCTTCCAGCCATTCCTGTATGGCCATGACATTTACATCCTAGAATGTCAGGACCCACTCCCTATTGTGCTGTGCTCATGTCTAGTCAGGGTAGGACTTCTGGAATTCTCAGTATTTTCATGCTAAGAGGGGGATGGTCTTAAGTAAGGATACTATAGGATTCTAAACTTGGATATTTATAATCTAGTCAGGTCAACAGGGATGACAGCTACCATCATCTATGTTGTGAAAGACACAAAGTAACCCTTACCCCCTCTCACCACCTCAGTCATATTACAGGGTCTGGAATGCTCAATACTTGTCTTGGACCCAGGTCAACCTATGGAAGGTCTCTGTGTAAAAGATGTATATAAGCTTTCTGGAGAGTATGCAAAGCCTGCATTTTTTCTATATAGAATCACAAAGAATAGAATACCAGCATTTCCCTCAATTTTTTCTGTTCCATCTTTTCAAAATTCCATAACCCCCAAGGAAAGTTCACACAGTTTTGCACAGTTTGGCTTCTTATGAAGTCAATTCTATTGTTAAGGGTAATTTCCAGATTCTAGGGCCATGGACAATCTTAAAATTCTTTACAGTTTTGTTTTTGTATGCTATAAACAATTCTCTAGTAAGCAAATATTATTTCATTTCAAAGTAAGCTTTATTATTTTAAAAATAGAAAATCTGTTTCGATATGAGCCAAGTTCTGCAACCCTAATATTTTCCTTTGCAGGCCTCCGTCCTGGCATCTGAACAATGACCCTAATCCTTCTTCCATGTGACAAGTGTTTGTCTGCCTTAAGGTATCAACTATATCCTTGCTCCTGCTGTTTATAAATGTAACCACTTGATCTTTTCATTTTATTTGGTTTCTGATCCCTTTTCCAGTCTGCTCAAACACTGCATGATCTCTAGCCTGCCGGCAGCATTTAACAATGGTCTAGATCTGAATACAGTACAGCAAATATGAGCTTGCATAGTATAGATAACAATTCAGCATCAATCCCTTTGATCCTGCTTTTTTAGTAATCACAGCACGCTTTTAGCTCCTTTTGACCTTTTGTTTCTCTAAAATGTTTAGGGAACTTCCCCTTCGTCCCCTCCCCCCACTCCAACAACACACATACACATGAGCAAGCATTTTCCATCTCACAATTGGATAATTAATTTCTCAAGGCTACATCAGATTTTTGCATTTTTGTTCCATTCCATCTTGCCCTTTGGGCCCACTGTTTTGGCCCTCTGATTCTATGCTGACTCTTGACCCTACCTTCTAAATGTCAGTGCCTTCTCTGACCTTTGTTGCGTCTGTGAGATGGTCATGAACTGAAGAAGCCCAGGGTGGCCCTGGAGACTCAGCACTTGGAGGGCCCAGCCTCCAAGCTAACACTGGTGATTCCTAACATGCTGGGAAGAGAACTGCAGAGCTGATGTGAATTAGCCTATCCAAGTTCCTGTGCCCTCACATAGTGACTTTTCATTTCCTTTTCCCAGGGTGGTTGTGAGGATTAAAAAATTTTAAGGCAACATCCAGAAAAAGTGTTATACAGTAGTTGTTCTTCCTATTTTGGTAGAATTGTTCAAATAGCCAAGAACCAATGCAACCATACCATTACTCTCTCCCACACTAAAAGCCTTATACAAAGCCATCTCTGCACTGTCTACGGCAGCATTGCCCACAGTCTGCCAAAACACAAAGTGATAGGTTGTCCTTCAGAGATGCACTTGAAACATCATCATATTGTCTGTCACTTTGTCACAATGGTCTTATATCAACTGCTACAATGGCATGAAATTCACAAAGTAATTGTTGGTAATGACATGGTGTCTCATACTTATGCAGACTTTTGCAGTTTTTAGGATACTTTCTCATGTATAATAACCTGTTACTCACAACAGCTCTGTCCATTTAGGATTCCTAGCCCCATATTATAGATTAGGAACCTGATATCTGGAAAGTACAATAGTTTGCTCTAAGTCACATAATCAATAACTGAGCTGATACAAAACCCTGGTTCTTGTGAGCATTGTTTTGGCACCTTTCATTTCACCTTTTTTAACTGTCAGGATGCCTGAAGTTTCAAGTATCACCTCTAAGGAGATCCCTCTAAGAGGACTTAGTGTAATAGTCAAAGCCCCATTTCTATAGGAATCACACAGGTATGCTTATCAAATTAGCCCAAGAAAACAGCAACAATCTAAGGGTCAGACAAATTTTCATGGAGGAGAGCAAGGAGGGACAAGGTAGTGTTAGAAAGGATCAATCCAGGTTGAAACGTGACAGTAAGAAACCCAGAAGATGAGAGCAGGGAAAGAGCTAAGAGACAGTCATTGAGAACTGGGGACAATCTTTGTCAAGTTCACACCTGTTTCCCAAAGCCAGTTCTGTGCATCAATGTTTGACCTACACTCCTCAGCCCCACATGTTAAATAGCACCTTTCAGCTCTGCAATATCCCCCGAGAGCCTTGGCTCACTTCTACAAGGATCTGTATCACTCGCCTGCATGCATTTGTAAAGTAACTGCTCCTGGTCGGTGCCAAGGAAAACACACCCACAACATAGCCATGGTAAGGGTCTGGATGGCTGGATGTAACACAGTGGTGCTTGGTTTTCATTACTAAGGACCACTCTTCATGTTTCTCCCAAGGACCTCAGAAACTCCTACAAAGGCAGGCAGCAGACAATCAGAACTTCTGATCCACATGAAATAAGGAGGATCGCCAGGCACAGCCAAAGAAATTCCATTCCAAAGCACAAACATTGGACATTTTGTAAGGGCTTGGTCTTATTTAGGCCAAGTGTACATTTTCCATTAAGCTCATTTATTTGTCCGAATATTTACTTGTATGCATTCATGCCCCATTTATTTCTACTAAGTGTTTGAAGTGACTGTATAACATAAATGCAACAGCGAAACAAAAATAAGTAGAAGGATAAAGGTAGGGAAGTGGAAGTAAAAATGGAAAATCAAGACCGAGAAAAAGAAGTCTGTAAATACATCAACTGTTAGGATCTACGTCAGCGCCTTGAAAGGACGTCTTATTTTGTTAAGACCATCCTGCAGCTCAGGGAAAAATAAAAACAAAACCTGGTCCCTGGCTTTTGCTATTGAAAAGAGGTGCTTACGTTGGGCTTTGTGCAACACTGGAAATAGTCCTAAAATTTCTGTTTTAGCCTAATAGTTTTAGACCTCAGGGCTCCTATACAATAAAGCCAAAGATTGATTCTTGTCTGGGCACCTGCTCTCCAACCCTAACAAGTCCTTAATGAGTCCACCAGTAGTAACAGCAAAGAAAACAGACCCCTGGACCACACAACTCTCCTGTTTTCTGCTTTGAATTGGAATTTTTAGGGAGAGAGCAGGACACCGCCCATCCCCCATAGCCACAGGCAAACCTTATAAAAATGGTGTGAAACCCAAGAAATCATTCCATCTCTATGGTGTGTATATATAGGGCCTCACATGTGCTAGAAACTGTGCCAGAATATTTACATTTACAAAACCCAACTTACATAAATTTAAAAAAAAAAACCAGCAATAGCATTAATATTCATCCATCAGGTTTGGGAAAATGGGAAATTCCAATAGAAAGTGTTGAAGTATAATATACAGTAAGCATAGAGTTGGCAAACTTTATCTGTAATGTCTTATAATAGCAAATATTATTATATAGTAGTATTTTATATCTAAATATTTACTAGGAGTAAATATTTTAGGATTTGTAGGCCATATATATATATATTTTTTTTTTTTTGACAGGCAGAGTGGACAGTGAGAGAGAGAGACAGATAGAAAGGTCTTCCTTTTTGCCGTTGGTTCACCCTCCAATGGCCGCTGCGGCCAGCACATCGTGCTGATCTGAAGCCAGGAGCCAGGTGCTTCTCCTGGTTTCCCATGTGAGTGCAGGGCCCAAGGACTTGGGCCATCCTCCACTGCCTTCCCGGGCCATAGCAGAGAGCTGGCCTGGAAGAGGGGCAACCGGGATAGAATCCAGTGCCCCAACCGGGACTAGAACCCGGTGTGTCGGCGCCGCAAGGCAGAGGATTAGCCTGTTAAGCCACGGCGCCGGCCAAGCCATATATTTTTATACTGATTATTAAACTTTGTCTTTGTGGTATGGTGGTGAGAAAGCAGCTATAGAAATATGCAAATGAGTGGAGATGGCTGTATTCCAAAAATACTTTATATATAAAAACAGGGCAAGGGTTGGATTTATCTCATAGGCCATAGTTTGCAAAACCCAGCTAAAATTGCACATACAAATGCCAAACTCTGTCTCTGAACAAAGACCTTTAAGTCGAGCTTTCAGGCTGGCATGCATTAAGGACTCTGTTAGCTATCTCTGAGGCTCTTGGTTTCTAGAACTTCCAACCAAAGCGTGTGAGTCCCTACGGTTGCTTCTTTTCAAGCCTCTTCCAAGAGATACTGTGTCTGATCCTGTCTGTGCTGCAAATGAATGGAAGATTCTGAAGCACAAGTTCCAGGGAACACACTGATAATACACCGGTACATGCTGCTCAGCACACAGTCAATGCTTCATCTTTGGACTTCTCACAGCCCTTTTCTAACACATTGATGGCACGCAGCGTGGGGCAGAGGTGCAGGGAACGTGATTACTTTCATCAGACAATCAATCTGGCATGAATTCTTAGGCAAGTCACTTAATCTGCCCCACTGGTCATTCATACTAGCTGTATAATGCCACCTCACAGAGTTACACAAATCAAATTGGAAGAAACGTGGAAAGTACCGAAATGCAAAGTGAATGAACTGAAGTAAGAAGGGAGAACTGGAGATCCAGGAGACACATGCAGCCTGCAGATATTCTGTGTGCATGGTCAGTTCATTTGGAGCCGAGCAAGAGAAGCCTCCTTGCTGTGGATACATCCTCTCCAGCTCATTCCGGTCCCTCCACTTCCTGTTGGGTTGCCTTGAGTTCACCTCTCCAGTCCATGCTACCTGCTTGGACTATGTAGATATATGAGCTTGTAACTTCTGGAAGAAACGATCCTTTTGTGCTTCTGACATTCTACAGGGGGTTTTGAACTCTCAGTTCATGGCCTTCACTGTGCTCTGTGCTGTGGAGCCTCACAATGTTCTCAGTAAGGGAAACTTGAATCTTGATAAACTTTGACTTCAGATCAAAAATCAAACAAACCAGCATTCAAGTTCTGCCACTTACGTTCTGCAGGTCTTGGGCAATGTCATTCATATTTTTGAATCTTAGTGTCCTTACACAGGGTACTTCAAAAAGTTCATTAGAAGTAGAGCTAATCGGCCGGCACTGTGGCTCAATAGGCTAATCTTCCACCTGTGGCACCGTCACCGCGGATTCTAGTCCTGGTTGGGGCGCCGGATTCTGTCCCAGTTGCTCCTCTTCCAGTCCAGCTCTCTGCTGTAGCCCAGGAAGGCAGTGCAGGATGGCCCAAGTGCTTGGGCCCTGCACCCGCATGGGAGACCAGGAGAAGCTCCTGGCTCCTGGCTTCAGATCAGCGCGGCCATTTGGGGGGGTGAACCAATGGAAGGAAGACCTTTCTCTCTGTCTCTCTCTCTCACTGTCCACTCTGTCAAAAAAAAAAAAAAAAAAAGTAGAGCTAATCGGTATGAATCTAGATTTTCCTCTCTCCTCTAGATAGGGCCCTCACTCTCCTATGCATTTCTCTCAAGGAATAAAAGCTTAAAATGTAAATAAATAAATAAATAAAAAGTAGAGCTCAAAGATACGTTTATGGGGCTGGCACTGTGGCTTAGCAGGTAAAGCCACTGCCTGCAATGCCAGCATCTCATATGAGCGCTGGTTTGAGTCCCGGCTGCTCCACTTCCCATCCAGCTCTCTGCTATGGCCTGGGAAAACAGTAGAAGATGGCCCAATGCCTTGGGCCCCTGGACTCACCCTCTTGGGAGACCCAGAAGAAGCTCCTGGCTCCTGGCTTCGGATCAGCACAGCTCCAGCTATTGTGGCCATCTCAGATAGGAGAACTCTCTTTTTCTCTATAACTCTGCCTTTTAAATAAATAGATACATCTTTTTAAAAAAAGGTAAGTTTATTTTGGTGCAAAACATTTTTGAAATCTATGCATAGCGTTTATATCATATACATTTCTACTAAATTTTTGAAGAACCCCTTGTATATCAAAGGAGGATAGAAACATAGGAGGCCATATTGCATTGAATATTTGTGTCCCTTCCCTCTACAAATTCATTTGCTGAAACCCTAACCCTGGAGGAGAAGGTATAAGGAGAAGGGACATTTGGGAGATGATTCAAGAGGCAGTGATACCCTCCACATCCTAAAACCATCACACTGGGGACTAGGGGGGCACATTCAGCACATTGCCCCTATTAGAGTACCCAGCATGTTATCAGGAACCAGTAAATGTAAATCATGCCTCTGACGCCTCTATCTTCATTGATCTGTAAACTGTCAGTCGTGGCTGCCTTTCTTAAGGGTGATTTTCAACAGCTTCACCACATTTTTTGTGCACTATCTGGAGATGAGGGGATGGGCTAAAGCCACCTTGATTGACACAGCCCCCTCATCATGCCTGTCTCTGGTTCTCCTTCTCATTTCTCAGATTTATCATCCCTCCCTGCCCCAACTACAG
The DNA here is from genome assembly GCF_033115175.1 of Lepus europaeus. NCBI lineage: Eukaryota > Metazoa > Chordata > Mammalia > Lagomorpha > Leporidae > Lepus > Lepus europaeus. The sequence goes on along the minus strand of NC_084833.1, from coordinate 49,431,273 downwards.
CCTGGGGTCTTATTGTCTAACAAGGGCCTTGGGTGTGAATCTACCTGCTAAGCATTAGCTTGCAAAGTCCTTGAAAGTCTTTTTTGGTGAATCTAGTGCTTCTGATTACATAATTTTCTGGACATTCTTCCTGCTGGCCCTTCATCGAGCAACAAGGAAGAACATCTTACATTAGAGAAGAATTCACCTTAAAAGGAAGTATGCATACTGGACTAGGATCTCATAATTGGAGAAGTTAGTAGAGACCCCAGAATCTCTCCTGAATCCTTCACAAATGACAAATAGCCTTTGATTTACCACTTGCATCACTGCCTTATGAAGGAGCAGTTTTGGACAACGCTGACAAATGACTAACTCATGTCCATTGTCTATGCAGTTTGAATCCTGTAGATTCCTATTTATTGCTCTAATCTTAAAAGTATTCACAAATTGAGAAGCATTGACATCCGTAAGTATCAAAACCACAAAATGAACAATAAACATAGGGCAGAACAGTAACTTTAGACAGAATCTGTAGCCTGCACTCAATGACCTTCGGTAGAATGGTTCAAGCAGGTATGAAATTCATGTTCACCCACAAGGTTGCCTTTCTTTTTTTTTTATTTTTTTTATTTATTTTTATTTATTTATTTTTTTGACAGGCAGAGTGGACAGTGAGAGAGAGAGACAGAGAGAAAGGTCTTCCTCTTTTTTTTTTTTTTTTTTTTGTGACAGGCAGAGTGGACAGTGAGAGAGAGAGACAGAGAGAAAGGTCTTCCTCTTTTTTTTTTTTTTTTTGTGACAGGCAGAGTGGACAGTGAGAGAGAGAGACAGAGAGAAAGGTCTTCCTTTGCCGTTGGTTCACCCTCCAATGGCCACCGCGGTTGGCGCGCTGCGACCAGCGCACCGCGCTGATCCGAAGCCAGGAGCCAGGTGCTTCTCCTGGTCTCCCATGCGGGTGCAGGGCCCAAGGACTTGGGCCATCCTCCACTGCCTTCCCGGGCCATAGCAGAGAGCTGGCCTGGAAGAGGGGCAACCGGGATAGAATCCGGCGCCCCAACCGGGACTAGAACCCGGTGTGCCGGCGCCGCAAGGCGGAGGATTAGCAAGGTTGCCTTTCTAAAGCTCTCTGAGCAGTAACATATGTATTCAGCGGTAGAATCTCCCCAGTAGTTAGAAAAGACTGAGAAAATGGAATATTCAATATTGGTCCTGGACAACCAGCCTGAGACCTTGAGAAGCTGAGGCTGTAGATAAATGATGACAAGACATCCCAGTCGGAAAGTGCTTTGGGCTGCATCTCCAGCCGGGCTTGCTTCATACTTACTGGGCTAACTGCCGTGGGAGAAGAGTGTGACCTGGTAGGCTAATTTTCGAAGCTCACTAGATGCTCAGTGTGTCAAACAGACTAAGGTAGAGCTGTTTCTGGTGCATGGTATCTTCAGGGAGCCCTCCCCACACATGAGACCCCTTAAGTAGCTCCTTAGGCAGACATTTAGGCATTAGAGAGAAACCTTCCTATTTTCGCAGCAGCACAAGTCTCCAAGTTGTCGTGGACTCGCTGTTTGATTCAGCTCAAGTCACTTTACATTGGAGCATGACTGTCCATAGTTGTGAAACGGAGTTCATGGAAATAAGCTTTGCTTCACCTCAGGAATGCCATGGCTCCTTAAATTGCATCATTACATCTACTAACTCAGTTTGTGATTACTCTGAACCACCAGAGAAAGTGGTCTCACTCCCATGGTAGAATGGAAATACATAGAGAGGTTGGGGAGAGATGAGTCTAAATCTTGTAATAGTCTCACCAGCCCAAAATATAATTCCTTGCACAACTCTTAAAATCAGCAGTTGTTTCTACTTTAAAATCTTTCATGCCAGAAAATCTGGTAGGAGATAAGTGAACAATTTTCCTGGGAAGATAGTTCCAAGTAAAAAGCTGTTTTGTTCAGCAAATGATTGTAACAGAATCATTGCTTCGCAATGAGGTATTTGATTTTTTTTTCCTCTATTAAATGTTCACCAACCTTGCTAAACTTAATGTGTATTTGTCTACAAAGAGAAGTGCACCTTCATTATAGACAATCCAAAATTACGTGAAAGTATACAAAGAACAACAAAAGTCTGAAAAACAAACAAATCAACTACAACAAGAAAACCCCTCATTACCCACAGAAACCATCGCCAAGACTTAGTAAATGCTTTTTAGATCCCCTCAATATATTTTTGTTTTCCATTCAACAATGTATATGTATTTAAGTATTTAAAGGGTAGGATAAGTTTTAAGGGAATTTAAGAACTATTAGATACATATAAGTCAATATGGGCATTTTTTACCTAGCCGCCATCTAATAGGTGGAGCCTATTCAATTGTTTCCACTTTTTTTTTTTTTTTTTGCTGCTAAATACAATTCTTCAGTGAACATGCCTGTACACTTGAGTTCTTTTCCAATTATCTCTAGAGAACAAATCTGCATTAGTAGAATCATAGGACATGCACATTTAAATATGTGCATCCTGCCATCCATGTAGATTGTACTTTCATACCTATCAACTAACACTTAAATGTTCCCTTTTCTCTACAACTTTGCCAGCTCCGGAGATTATCTGTATTTTCCTCCTTTATCAGTCTGAGAAGGTACAGGAAAAGCTTGCCATAGGCTTTATGTGCACTGATTTTATTGATGATCAGGTTATCAGGGATAACCTGTCCTTGGGTCTTCATATTAATTGCTTCCTCAGTGGCTGCCAGTAAGCTGTACCCAATTTACCTCTGGAATATTTGGTATTTTTGTCATTTGATGGTTTACAGTTTGATTTAAAGAACTTTGGGCTTTATATATTTTTCTTTATTTTGGAATGTTTAACACACTTAATCTCTTGTATGTGTTTTGTGCTATGGCTTCCTTATCTCCTAAAAATAATGATGCGTATCACCATTTTTAATATTCATGAATTTAATTTTTACACATCAATATATGAGTATCTAAAATTAATTTTTATATAAAATATAAAATTTTAATCTACCATTATTTTCCCAAAAGGCCAATTATTCCAACATTATGTGTTAAACATTCCATATTGCATATCACTGATTTGGAATGCCATTTTGTCATTTACCCATATTTATTTAAATCTATTTAAAAACTAATAAATTGAGCCATCTTTCTAGTCCTACAGTGGAACAACACTTTTAATATAGCATTATAGTATTTTTAAATGTCTTTTGTATGCCATTGTTCTTCCTAGTTAATCTTGTATATTTAATCTTATACAGATGAATTTTAGAGTAAGTTTTGGCAAATCTTCATTCCCAAGACAGTGCATATGTTGTTTGTGATTTTATTAGATGTGGTTTCTTAAAAGATTCTTTACAGTATTAATACTTTTAATGTCAGAACAACAACACATTTTCCTTTTTCATGTTGTGTGCATCAGTTTACTTCAAACACATCTTACGTATTTTTTGTTAAATTTATTCTATGTTTTGTGACTTTCTGCTAAAATAAATGGGCTCTTTATCTCATTATATTTGATGCTTATTGTTGAAATATAAGAAAACTCTTATTTTTGTTTAACCTCTAAATAATTCTCCAGACTGAACACATGGTATTTTCTAATGATTTGTGGATTATTTAGGTTTTTCAACTATACCACAGTATTGACTTCAAGTAATGAATGCTGTGTCCTTTATAACATCCATAGTCATAGCATTTCATGCTAACACTAGAGATTTGCTTCTTTGGCTGCCATAAACATCTACCACAAATTTAGCAGCTTACGCAGTACGAATTTACTATCTTACTTTTTTGAAGGTAGCAATTCCTATTCAGGTCTCACTGGGCAAAAACAAGGTGTTGGCAGGGCTCTGTGCCTTCCTGGAACTTCCTGGAAGTTCTAAGAGAGTCAGTTTCCTTGAACTTTCCCGTTTCTAGAAGCCGTCCACATTCCTTGGCTTGTGGCCTCATCCTCCATGTTTAAAGCCAACAATACTACACTCTCACATGGATTTCTTCTGTAGTCACCTCTGCCTCTGCCTCCCTCTTCCACTTGAAAGGGCCATCATGATTGCACTGGCCCACCTACAAAATCTAGGATTTTCCTGCTTTAAGGCCAGTGGATCTGTAATCTCAACTCAATGTGAAAACTTAATTATTTACTATGTAACCTGTCATAATCACAAGTTCTGGGCATTAGGAAATATGCATCTCTGGGGGAGCAGGGTTTTGCCTGCCACAGTAGACATCTTTGTTTTGTTCCTGATATTAAGTAATCAGAATACTTCCAGTGATTCACAATCAAATGTCTCAATATATACATATGCAAGAAATGGAAATAGACTTTCTGTCCTACTCTAATAAGGATGTTGCTATTATTTTATAATCAAGAATGGAATTTGGGTCTTAAGTTTTGAACAACCTATCAAAAGAGAATAGTGCTTTACCTTTTTGATTTGTTAAGATTCTCAATTATACTAGAGATACCATATTCTTAGCACATGTTTGTTTTATTGGTATTTATTATTCTTGATCATGGGATAGAATGTAAGCTCTTGAGAGACATGAATTTAGTCTATTTACTCTCATATATACCTGAAACATAATAATAACATAATAAAATAATATATAACATAATATATATAACATATATATAAATATATATAACATATATATATAACATAATAATATATAACATAATAATAACATAATAAAAGCTCAATAAGCTTTGAGTAAATTAATCTGATAATTGTATTATCAATATTTAATTTATTTTGGAATTTTTACATCAATATTTATAAATAAGATAAAATTTTATTTTTGAAAACCAAATCTATTGATGGGCATGAGTTACATCCCTCCTCCATGGTAAAATGGACTACTCTGAGATCTTTTCTCCCAATCTACTATTTTGGGAATTTACTTATTGTTCTTTTTTTATTTAATATAATTTTTTGAAAATTACAATATTTGCAAAACATTGCAACTCTAGTAACCATAGTTCTTTATGTATAATTATGTTTTTATCATACTTAATGCTCAAGTCAGTCCTTTCACACACAGCTTCCCCCATTCTTGAGCTCTTTGACTCTCACTATTCTTAAAAAATCTCCTGACTGTCTGAGTTACATCTTTAAGTAGATTTTTCAGAAACAACACATGGATAAAATGTACTTCAGATAATGTAATTCTCTTGAAATTTAAAAGATTTTTTGTTTTCTTTGAAACCCTATAGCTCCATTAGGCTACATGTGACGGAGTTTTGTTCTCTATTAAGTTTCCTGAAATAGGGTAAGCCCTTCAAATTAGAATGCCAGTTTTTCCTTTAAATCCAAAAACTTTTCTTCTCTTACGTCATGGAGTACATTTCTTATTTTTTTCAAATATCATGTTTTGCTCTCTAATATCTGTTCTCCTTGACCTATTTTCATATAGATGGATACTTGTATCTATTTATTCTTTTTTTCTTTTCTTTTTTTTTTTTTTTTTTTTTTTTTTTTTACAGGCAGAGTGGATAGTGAGAGAGAGAGAGAGAAAGAGAGAAAGGACTTCCTTTTGCCGTTGGTTCAACCCCCCAACGGCCACTACGGCCAGCGCACCATGCTGATCTGAAGCCATGGGGTGCAGGGCCCAAGCACTTGGGCCATCCTCCACTGCACTCCCGGACCACAGCAGAGAGCTGGCCTGGAAGAGGAGCAACCGGGACAGAATCCAGCGCCCCGACTGGGACTAGAACCTGGTGTGCTGGCGCCACAGGCAGAGGATTAGCCTAGTGAGCCAAGGCGCCGGCCTTCTATTTATTTATTTTTCTTTTTTCTTTTTTTTTTTGGGGGGGGGGGGACAGGCAGAGTGGATAGTGAGAGAGAGAGAGACAGAGAGAAAGGTCTTCCTTTTTGCCGTTGGTTCACCCTCCAACGGCTGCTGTGACCGGCGCATTGTGCTGATCCGAAGCCAGGAGCCAGGTGCTTCTCCTGGTCTCCCATGCGGGTTCAGGGCCCAAGGACTTGGGCCATCCTCCACTGCCTTCCCGGGCCATAGCAGAGAGCTGGCCTGGAAGAGGGGCAACCGGGATAGAATCCGGCACCCCAACCGGGACTAGAACCCGGTGTGTCGGCGCCGCAAGGCGGAGGATTAGCCTGTTAAGCCACGGTGCCGGCCTTATTTATTCTTTATTCTATTATTTTCTCAATCTTATCTCCACACCACTGACCAAACATTTTCAGATGTTACTGTTGATCTTTGGAAGCTAATGCTTTATTTTCCGATTTATGGCAAATAATTTGTTACTTTAATTTCTTTCCTCATCTTTGCCAGCTTTTAATGAGTTGCATAATTATCAATGCATTCTTCCTTCCATAAAGTCTATGTTTTCCTTGAGGCTGTGAATTATGTGTAACTAAAATGATTTTCTATTTTCTTGAATATTTTGAATTTTGCTTTGTTCATCTTTTTCATGTTATGCTCCATTTATTCATGCATTTATTTATTTTTACTAATTCTTTTTTTTTTTTTTTTTTTTTTTTTTTTTTTTTTTGACAGGCAGAGTGGACAGTGAGAGAGAGACAGAGAGAAAGGTCTTCCTTTTGCCGTTGGTTCACCCTCCAATGGCCGCCGCGGTAGCGCGCTGTGGCCGGCGCACCGCGCTGATCCGATGGCAGGAGCCAGGTGCTTCTCCTGGTCTCCCATGGGGTGCAGGGCCCAAGGACTTGGGCCATCCTCCACTGCACTCCCTGGCCACAGCAGAGAGCTGGCCTGGAAGAGGGGCAACCGGGACAGGATCGGTGCCCCGACCGGGACTAGAACCCGGTGTGCCGGCGCCGCAAGGCGGAGGATTAGCCTGTTGAGCCACGGCGCCGGCTATTTTTACTAATTCTTAAGTGGAGTTCTATTGCAGTAATACCTTTACATTTATCTTAAACAGAGCCATTATATCTGAATTGACTCCTTTCCTGAACTGCTGTGAATTCCTGATGCCCTGAGCCATGTTTGAGTCTTTCCCTTGGACTATGGATGGAAACATTGGATTTTCTTTTTCTTCTCCTCACTTAAGAGCCCAAAGGGTGTGGACAAAGAGCTGGGATTTTGTGAAATGACAATTAGAAAATTTTGTCTTTGCTCTCTCTATAATTTTTAGAAATAACTGAGGATAGCACCAACACGTTGATGACTCAGTTCTTAACTCATGGAGGTACAGGGCTGCATTTTGGATGTGGGCCTGATCTCCTCTTAGGGTGACAGGCTGTGAAAGGTGCTGTCCTTGCTTCTGTCCTTGTCTCTCACACACATTTGGCTTGGCCATGTGTCGATGTCCATACCCTACTGAGCCTGTGTTTGATGTTGCAAGATCACCCTAAACAGTGAATCTGAAGAAATTACTACTAAGTATCTTTCATACCTTCTGTCCTGCTAAAAGTTAAAGGAAACAGGCCTGCGCCGCGGCTCGCTAGGCTAATCCTCCGCCTTGTGGCGCCGGCACACCAGGTTCTAGTCCCGGTCGGGGCACCGATCCTGTCCCGGTTGCCCCTCTTCCAGGCCAGCTCTCTGCTGTGGCCAGGGAGTGCAGTGGAGGATGGCCCAAGTGCTTGGGCCCTGCACCCCATGGGAGACCAGGAGAAGCACCTGGCTCGGATCAGCGCGGTGCGCCGGCCGCAGCGCGCCAACCGCGGCGGCCATTGGAGGGTGAACCAACGGCAAAGGAAGACCTTTCTCTCTGTCTCTCTCTCACTGTCCACTCTGCCTGTCAAATAATAATAATAATAATAATAAAAACTCAAAAAAAAGAAAAAGAAAAAAAAAGTTAAAGGAAACATTGGCAGCAACTCCAGCTCAGATTTTATACTGTATTTTTATCAACATTGGGAAAAATATTCTGAAACAACCTGCATCTCAACCCCCAGGCTCCATTTACAGAATAGCAGCAAAATGCAAGTTTTCCTTTCCTTCCCTCCTTCCCTGTTGCAGGCATCCCCTTTCAATATTGTCCACATCATTCTGAAGCTGAAAACAATTTTCATAACACTCAGGGAATGAGATCGGGATACTTCCCTGGTATCCATTAATGGTTTAGTTTTTGCTACATTTGCTTCAATGTTTCATTCTTGTTTATCTAGGAAGAAGGAAACATTATGAATCACCTCTCTGGGATAATGTTTCATTGATTTCTTTTCCATAGTCTAATGATAAAATTCTATTTTTTTCTTTTGAGTCTTCACTTTAACCTGTGCTATTTTACAGTGTACTTTAATAAGATTATAGTACATCAAAAACATACTAACACTTTCACATCTTTCTCAGAACTCAGTCATCTGTTCCAGCATGACCTCCTTCAGGTCACTTCACCTCCCAGGGCATTACTTTACCCAGATGTTAGGCAGCCAGTTTTCATCAGGCTGTCTGTCAGTAGCCTCCCCGAGCCAGAAGCTCATAAAATGGGAAACACCAACCCTCAATTCCTGAAATTGCCACTGTCTTTGGTTTGGAATCTGCCTAGGGAGGAAGTGGAGGGGCAGGAAGGTATTGGGTTCTAATCTGTAACTGAATCATCTGGATCTGAAGCACACACACCGTGATCAGCACAGGGGATACATCTGGAATCCCCAGCCCCTGACTTTAAGAGTCTAACAAACAACCCCAAAGGAAAACAATGGTTCAGATTTCAGCCACTGGCCTGGAAAGTTAACACATCCACCCTGGCAAGACTCCCAAAGCTGAAGCACAAGAAGATTTTGAATCTGAAATTCGCATCTAAAAATATGTATTCTTTGAGAGTTGTGGTGTAACTTGATCCAATGGAAATCATCTCACTGTTCACTGGCACTGATTCATCAGGAGCTAATCATGGCCAATCCAACCTTATCTAAATCTAGTCTAAGAAAGTAGCCAAGTATCTCTCCCAGAAATTTCATCTACCCCAGTCCCTAAAGTTGAGGAATAGGCTGCCCTGTCCTACTAGGAGCTCATCTGATTCCACAAATCCAAAAACTAACCCTGTCCTGAAAGGGTACAGGGCCTTTGGATATCTTGATAGACATGTTTCCTAGAGCAAAGCGTTCTTGAGGTCCAGGTGATCTTGGGGGAAAAAGAAAGAAAAGGCAGAGAGAAAGGTGGGAAGAAGGCAAAACTGGCTGACAGTCAGGGAGAACCCTTGGGTAGGCTGGTGAATCGGGTCTCACCACATTGTTAGTTTGTTTAGAGCCCTTAAGTCCTGGTTACCCTGAGGTCAGTTAGGATATCCATGTCTCTTACTGCTTAGAGCAAAATGAGTCAGAATCTCACTTCAGGTCATATAGAAGTCAATCACCATTTCCCAGGGGACTCAGGTACATTGGTTATACTTGCCTCTGGGTTTTTGCAGAACTGTTTGCTGCCTGTATCAACCCAGAGACAACATGCATCTTTGTGAAATTTCATGAAAACTAGGATTCTCACAAAGCACTTGTGATGTAGAGGAGGGGCTGAGATGAAGGTGGATTTCCTGTGTGACTGGGTTAATGAGTTTAAATTAGGTATTAGGCAAGCCCACACCAAAAATCACTTTCAACGTTGCACCATTAGGGGTGTCTCCTGACCATTAGGGGGTGCCCTACTTCTCATAGTCTCTTAGGAAGTGTAGACTAAATGCTACAGCAAAAAACTCCGAAATCTCTGTTGTTCAAAAAATGTGTTTCTTACCCATATCACAGTCCAGTCGAGTATGAAGAGGGAAGTCTTAAGCAGCATTCCATGAGTCCACTCTCCCTCTCAGCTGGTTTCCTCTCAGAGTTCTCCTCTGGACCTTCTGAAATTGGGAGACAAGGGAACAAATGTGGAATATTGAGTATGGAGAACCACACAGGTTGTTGAGGTGGGGAGGTGTGCAAGCCAAGATATACACACATTATTACTGTCAGCATTTCATTGGCCAGAGTTTAGTCACACAGTCCTACCCAACTGTAGAGGAAACTGGAGAATGTGGTTATAAGAGACACAGAAGATTTGGTAAGAATGCAGCATTGCTTCTTCCGTACCAGCTTTCTGTTTCTTCCCCCATCTCATTCCCCTTCCCTCTTATCCCTACCTCTCATAGTCGCATATAGAGTAGTTGAAGCCTTTTCTTTCCTTTAATAATGTCTTTCCCACCAAGCATGCATAAAGCCTCAGAATTCTACTCAACACAACAGGTATGACTGCCAGAGTTGACCTAAGAATTCAAATCAATTTTCCCTATAATCCAATTATCTCATTTCACAGAAAGGAGGAATCGAGATCCTTAGATTTTGTTAGTGGGGGAACTTAAATTTGAATCAACATCTTGAATTCAGCACTTTGTCTTCACCATCACAGTGTGTCATCCCTTCAGTTAGATTGTGAGTCCAACACCAAAGAAAGCAGCTGTCACAGCCACACCTCAGCCCCAGCACTGAGCACAGAGGAAGACTTGTCAGGTGACAGACACTCATTAACTGTGCAGTGGAGCAATATTCTCAACAAAACCGGGGGGGGGGGGGGTTCTACTTTGGTGGTCATGAAATCCCTCCCAAGGCAATACAGCTTTACTTACCTTGGTGTAATTGAGGCCACTTGGAAACAAAGGGCATCTTTTGATCTCATTAAAAATGTTGCCCATAAACTATGAAAAGTTTTCATAGCATTCTTTAGACCAGAGCACTGTTTTAGAGCCAAGTTTCTGAACTCACTTTTTCAAGAGATTTTATCATGGAAAACGTGACAACAACAGAACTCTCTGGGCACAAACATGCTGTTGTAATTACTCCTCCAGACACAATGAAATCAACCCAAGTTAATTATTTATCAAAACCAATCCACTCTCTGGAAGCATCTCTGTTTTGGTAAAATATTTCCCTCTCTCCAGGAAATAAGTCAATGGTTTTCCCTCCCACATTTCTTGGTCATAGATTCTGACTTTCAGAATTAGTTCTTTCAAGTGTTTAGACACTTGTAAAGCCCCCAGGATTTTGGACAGGCAAGAGTACAGTTAAGAGTTCTGGGGCTCCTCGTTCCTGGATCCTTCCTAATTCAGCAGTTCTCTTCACTGGGAGTGACCCTGAAGAAGGAGAGTGAAACCAAGAATTGTTTATGGGCTTGTTATCTGTCAGGCCCTAAAAGAGGCATGCTATCACAATGTTTTTGCTTAATCCCTTGAAAAATCCTGAGTATACCCAGTTTACAGAGGCAGAATAGGGTCAGAGAGGGTAGATGATTTTCACACACCACTCACATCTGTCTAATTCTGGGGATGCGGTCTGCCATATCTGATAAGATAGAGTCTGAGCTGTGTAAACCAAGTTGCCGTTGAAGCGGGATAGTCCTGATGGTTTGGGGAAGTCTGTGGGCTCAGACCTGAGCTGTGGCTTGAGACACACCACTCAAGTTCGTCTAAGCTCACTTGGAGCCTCTGATGCCACTGCTCCAGCCTTGCCTACAGATCCCTAAGTCCCCACGACCTACCCTTTTTTCCTTTCGGAGAAACAGAAGTTTTATTATCATTACAAGATGATCCTGTAAGGAGATGGGGGAAAAACTCAAACCTATCTCCCCATTCTAAAGTGATTTGGGCATTTAGGGAGCTAGGTTAATGGGGGCATAGCTGGGGGAAACTAAGTGAACCAACAGAATAGGTGCAGAGAAAAGATGTGGAAAGTGCCTGGAGCATGCGCATTGAGAAATCATGCTCTGACTCTTGTCACACATTCCAAGATGGCTGCTGAAATGCCTTTGGAGGTGTGGCACTTAATAGTACAATGAAGAGAAAGTAACTCTCCACTGAGTCTGAGTTGATCTGTAGGAACTCCAATCACAATTTTGGCCGTAGCTGGTTCTTTCCTCATTTATCAGGGATACTTACAAAGATAGCTCAGCAGAATTTTAGCAAAGACAACTATTATGGGATGGCAAATTACTATGCAACATGTAATTAAATTACTATTAGGGGTTGCTAGTATGTCAGGTAAGCTTTCTGTTCAGCGAGGCGAGAGGGCATTTTTATTGCCCGCAGTTTTAAAGATTACAAAGTCTTTAGACAATTTTACCCTAGCTTTATTGAAGTATAATTGACAAGATTGTATAAGTCGAAGATGATTAGATGGATATATTTTGAAGAGCTTACCATAATCAAGTGGATTAATATAACCATCACCTAACAAATGTGTGTGTGTGGAGTGTGTGCAGTGAGAACATTGAAGCATATTTCATATTTGCACTGTAGTGCTCTTCCTAGAATCACTGTGCTGGACAGTAGAGCCCCAGAACTCTGTTCGTAATTAAAAATGTATCCCTTTGACCAACATCTCTTCAGTTCTTCCATTCCCCAGCCGCCGGCAAGCATCATTCTACTCTCTGATTCTGAGTTCACGAAGTCATTAAGTTCTGAAGCTGTGACCTTATTTACCACCACATAAGTTCTAATACCATTATGTGTGCAGTGTTTTTCCTATTTTGTGTATCAGAAGTCAGCTCTGCTTTCTCAATGATTCTCATCTATTTGTTGTAGACACGACACGACTTCAGATCATTATGACCTTGGCTGTGAACCTTTATTACCCCACAAGGGGTTCTTTACCTTGGTCCTTTCCGTCTTTCTCCTGTCCAGATCCAGAGTAATCTGTCTGAATTGGATGCAACAAAAGAAAGTAGAGCAAGGCAGGGAGAGAACCAAGAATAAGAAGATACTGGGAAGAAACAAAAGAGAAAGGAAGGCTTGTCCTCTGGTACTTTTCAAGCTTCGAAGACGTCGCCGTGAGCATCTTGGTTCCACAGCAAGAGCACTGAATTAGGAGTCAGGTTTGTGAATGGCACTCTTCTCCGTTCTAGCTCAGGCAAGCCTTCCATCTGGGCCTCCACTTCCTCATCTGGACATACTCAGTATGGATTTCTCCACAGTTCTCTGGGCTGGGTCTCTTCATATATCTTTCATTTACCCAAACTCAGTTGCAAATGGTCTAGAGCTTTTAGCCATCTCTTAGTCAAGACTCCTACCTCCAGCATCACACTCACCATCTTCTGATTTTTCAAGAACCTTGAAGGCTTTTACAGTCAAAAAGGGATGCACAGAGCATCTGACTCTGAGCCAGAGTGCTACCATCTTCTATTCAGCCACCATTCGTGTTGGCAGCATTTCTCCATGCCACACAGTGCAGCTGTAGGTGCTGGCACACTTCCTTGCTGCTGGCACGCCTGCGGCATGTGGAACAATGTCTGGTTTGTCTCCATCTGTGCCATAGGCTACCATGGTCCTCTGGAGGAATGAACCCTGGGTCACTCCACTCCCACAGAGCCACGTTGGACCCAGGGGAAGACTCCTCACTGAATCCTCTGGGCGGAGGGCTCTGAAAACCCAGTCATAACAACCACACACAGCCATCCGCATAGTAATCCCACTGAACCGGAGATGTCACGCCCACGAATGAGCTGTATTAACCAATGGCTCAAGTTTTCCTGAGCTTATTCCCAAGTTTCCTGGGTCTTTTTTTTCCCCCTCAGATTCAGCACATCCAAGACAAGGCTTGGATATGTATATGTATTTTTTTTTTATTTAATTTTTGACAGGCAGAGTTAGACAGTGAGAGAGAGAGAGAGAGAAAGGTCTTCCTTCCATTGGTTCACCCCTCAATGGCTGCTACAGCTAGTACACTGTGCCAATCCGAAGCCAGGAGCCAGGTGCTTCCTCCTGGTCTCCCATATGGGTGCAGGGCCCAAGCGCTCGGGCCATCCTCCACTGCCTTCCCGGGCCACAGCAGAGAGCTGGACTGGAAGAAGAGCAACCGGGACAGAATCCAATGCCCCAACCAGGACTGGAACCCAAGGTGCCAGTGCCGTAGGCGGAGGGCTAGCCTAGTGAGCCGCAGCGCTGGCCAGATATGTATATTTTTAATGTGTAGTACATAGGATTCTCACATATACACATATATACACTGAACACACATATACATTGAACTCCAAAGTGGAAGAACAGTGCTTTAGAAACACAAAAGGCTTATTTTTGCTCAGAGTTTGTGTGTGTATGGAGGGAGGGTACCCACCCCCTGCCTAGAACTTTCAGGGGCTTTCCTATTACTCTCTTGTTAAAGGAGAAGACTCAGGACAAACATCTATGGCTGATGGCTCACATAAATGTCCGTGCAAAAGCTGATTTGGTAGTTCTATCTGAGATGCCTCCTGCTATTTGAAAGGACGTTTACTGCAAGGAGGGTGGGAGAATGTTCAGAACGACTTACTGTGAGCCAAGGGACTATGATGTGAACCGACACAAGGAAAGACAAGATCGTGTAACAAGTCTACTTGTCAAGGATAATTCGAAATTTTTACAAGAAAATGCACTTTTGCTTCACAATTCATATGTAGCTATAGTTAGTGTAACAAGGCAATTAGTGCTCTCCAAATATTCTGTGTTCTCCCTTGGATTTTCCAGCTGTTCCTGCTATTATGCTGCAGTTATATGTTGAGTTCAGAGGAACTGGCATTGTCATTTCTAATACAAGGCAGTTAAAATTCTGCGTACTGGGGCCAACACTGTGGTATAGTGGGTAAAGCCACCACCTGCAGTGCAGGCACCCCATATGGGTGCCGGTTCAAGTCCCTGCTGTTCCACTTCCCATCCAGCTCTCTGCTATGGCCTGGGAAAGCAGTAGAAGATGGCCCAAATCCATGGGCTCCTGTACCCAGATGGGAGACTTGGAAGAAGCTCCTGGCTCCTGGATTCTGATCAGCACAGCTCTGGCCATTGTGGACATCTGGGGAGTGAACCAGTAGATAGAAGACCTCTCTCTCTCTCTCTCTCTCTCTCTCTCTGCCTCTGCCTCTCTGTAACTCTGCCTTTCAAATAAATCAATAAATATTTTTTAAAAAAATCCTGTGTATGTCTTCATGTTTCTCTCCCATTTCTGCTGGACCTTGCAATCTTATATTTGAGATTGTGCTGTCACAAGACAGTAGGTTTTGTCTCCTCCTCCACTAACGACTGACTGGGAGTGATATTGCAAAATGAGAAAAATCAAACTATTATGTCACTAAGTCCCTGAGATTAGGGAATAATTTGTTACTGTAGCATACCCTATTCTATCCTGACTAACGTAGCTTAGAGTGGTATGGAAACAGGAACTAAAACTAATAAATTTAGTAAATCAATAAACTGCAGTAAAAAATATTACGGGATCAGAAGGCTAAATGTTTTTTGTCAATCTTAGAAATTGCCAGTGTGTGGCAGGTCTTACAGCTGATTGGTAGGTACCCATCTATCACTTTTTATCATGAAAGGGTGGGGAAGGCAACCACTATTTATTGAATTGCTTTATGCTAGCCACTTTGCATAAATCGATGCATTTAATCTTCCCAATACTCTGAGTTAGGTCTCATCACTAGCTGATACATGGGAAAAGCAAGGTTTGTTGGTCAGACATTACTAGGTATATGGTAAAGCCAGGATGAGAAAGCAGTAGAGGGTGACATCAAGGTCCTCTTTATTATATCACATTGCCTTTCTATTTGTAGCCATTACTGTAGCCTTCAAAATTAGAACTAACTTCCAGTGATGATGAGGCAGGGTTTGGGATGGATCAAGTCCTCTTCATTTTACTGCTTGCAGTTTGCAAATGCTTTCCCCAGCAATGCTTTTCTAATACCCTCTGGCCCACTAGCTACCTATGAGATAACTCTACAATACAAATATGATCATGTTGCCCCCAGGAAAGAAAATACCTTTTAGAAAACCCCTTGCTTGCCAGGACAAGTCCAAACTCCTTAGCTTAACAACCAAAGCCTTTCTCACCATCTGTTTGCCTGACACTGCCCCACTGACCCCACCTCTCCAGCCACACCAGAGTGGGTGAATGTCCTAGGCACGGACACACCTGCTCATTCACTTCTGTATCTTTGTTCAATCTCTTCTCTCTACTAGGACTATACTGCATCCTCAGTGCCCACCGTTTTCCTTTGTGTTTGTCAAATCTCTTTGAAATGGTAACCAACAGAATCCGTAGCTATCTCTTCAACTTCTCCCATATCTCATCCCCAAGATGATCCCCAGGGGAACAGGAATTTAACCCAACCTTTGGGCTTCTGCCATCCCCTTGGCATAGATGCTAAGTGTGTATAAGCTTTTGGTTTGAATATTGGTTCCAACTCTTGTAATCTTTGTGATCGTACACAGTTACCTATCTGAGCTTCTGTTCCCTCACTTGTAAAATTGGATTAAATAATAGTGCTGAGATATAATCTTGTTTCAGGGGATGAAATGCAGTAAATAATATAAGCATTTGCTGTAGTGTTGGTATAGAGTAAGGGCTTGATAAATATATTTTATTTCTCATTTTACTGATTCATATTTTCTCCATACAAGACCCACAGTTGATTCCCCAATAAACATTTGTGAAGTAAACAAATGATTAAATGAATAGTTGAATTCATTCAAATGACTGAGTAGATTGACTGGATCTACCAAATACAGAGATCTCCTGGAAATCTTCGTATCACATAGGAAAATCAGCATTTTGTTACTGTATATGTGTGTGTACACACACACTCATGCTTCAGCTCTTCAGCAAAGCCTGGGTAGAAACTTGTATTTAATTTCAAAGTGAAAATTGCTTGGATGACCTGAGGATTTTCTTTCTCAAATTCAGAGCTGAGGATTTGATTTCTCATATACAAAGCCAGGGACCACCCAGTTCTGCAAAACTTCTTCTGTCCTCAGCCACAGCCAGTGGCTCTTTGGCGGAGTCAGCAGTCCACACACCATGGACCACTGGCCCTGACCTAAGGTCCTATGTGTTCGGTTTCATCTGGGTGCAACCCAATGGCCAGCTGAGCACATCTCCAGTCCTAGAAACAATCTAGAACTTGCCTAGCATGACAAGAGAGGACAAAAACCTCCCTCCTGGGAGATGACATTATTTCTTCCTCCAGGCCACGTAATTTAGCAGGCCCATCAAGGGATGAGATGAAATCAGGTGAGCGGCCGAGCAGAGCTTGAGTTAGGGCTGTATTGTGTTCGCTGTGCATAATCTCTAAAGAGCTTTCCCCTTCAGGTAACTGCTGCCTCCTTCTTACATTTCTGGAGCTTAGGACGCATCATAATTTCTAGACCTATTTCCCAGCCTCCTTTCTCCCAACAGTAAAGCTGCCACAGGTCCTCGGCCCGTCCTACATTTCTTCCTCCAATTATCTATCTATGGAAAGCAATTGGAAATCGCTGGTGTCTCTCTGTAACAGGAACTCTTGCAACTGTGAGTAACATGATTTTTTTTTTAAATAAATAAATAAATAAGAAGCTCGCAAACTATCCTAAAGCATTGTAAGTTCGCTTAATTGAGAAGCCCAGAGATAGGAGGAGCAAGAAGGCGATTCCTCTGCGGCCCTCCAAGTTCTGCCCCCTCCTGGGTCTGGTTTGCTCAGGGGCTGGCTTCCCCCAAGGTGGCAGCGTGGTGACAAACAGCAGCTGGGGTACCTAGCTTCCTCATTCACATCCTGGAGGGGAAGAGGAGATTCAAAGAAGACCTGTTTGAAGAGCTTCACTTCTGTCTAGTGGGACCCCCGGGGAGAATGAACCATGAATTCTTTGACTTGAGCCTGGGTTACACCAAAACCAAACTGTGGCAAGACGGGGAGGATTGAGGCTAACTAATGAGAGCCCATCCCCAGAGCTGGGGGGGATCTACAGCGCCCCAAGCTGAAAGGCTGACTCCCCTGGGGGACGGCTGGCTGGAGAAAGGGGCCCTGGCCACACGACCCACGTATTCTTTCTCTCCATCACTTTTATTTGCTACACTCACGTCCAAATGAATTTGCACACTCATTTCTTCTGGCTTATTTTGTTTATGTTATAAGAATAATATGAGTTTATGTGATTGAAACAACCATACCAAACAAGAAGCAAAACGGAAACAAGAGATGATTCAGAATTGTCCATTAAGCAGAGAGAGCAAGCCTTTGAGTACACAAGCTGTCGGTCTTCCCTGCTGAGTCTTTGCTGGGCCTAGCTACCTAGCTATCCTCACATGCAGGCGCAGGCAAAAGCCATGCATTCCTGCACACAGAGGAAGCCCGGTATCTCACACATCCCTCTGTGGCGGTGCAGTGAGGCTTTCCTAGTTACTCGTTATGATGACTGCTTGCATGAACAGCTTTGAATTCTAGATTTTCCATATGACAAAATCCCAGAGATCCATTCTCATTTTTCAAAGAATGTGTTTTAGTATAAACTGCTTTGTGTGGTATAGGAGGTGGCTGTTGCGTTTGGCCCTACAGCTGCACCAGGTATTGTTCTTAATTTCTGCTAATTTGGGTAGGAAAAAGCTTAGGGGGCATCTGATTACTGTTTTGATTTTCATTGCTCTGATTAGTATAGCAGAGACTTTGTTCAAATGTTTACAAATAATGTATTTCCTCTTTTATATGCATCTTCATAGACTCTCCCCATTATCCATTGAAAACTTAGTGTGTTCCTCATCAAGTTTTATGAAATCTCCAAATAGTAAGGCTATCAATTCTTTGACATTTACATCAATTCTCCAAGTTTTTCTGCTTTAATGTGTTTATGTTAATTGCCCCACATACAAATTTATTATATTTCTATGTAGTCAGATAAATCAATCTTTTCATTTGGCACTTGTATTGGTTTTAAGAGTACAAAGCCATTTCTAATTCAAATAGTTAATCAAAATTTGATTTTAATTTGGCTTCATTTCTGTGGTTGGTTTTCTTTGTACATTTAACTCCAGCCCTGTGTATTCCATGTCTTTCATTGGCAAGGTCTTTGCTTGAGTATTTCTCAGTGAATGTCTTAAAGGTACAGATCTGTCCTTTATACAGCAAAAGGTTGGCTGACCCATTAGATCATCGAACTGAGAAATCTCCTCGACTAGATGAGTAACTCGCAGCTTTAGGAACAAAGGAAGAATGGGCTGACTACCTGGATGTTGCTTCTTTTCTCTGATGCTCAATTAGTCAATTTGTAAAACAGGGAGATTGGGACAGACTGCCATTAATGAACAGGTTCGTTTCAACTCTGACCTTCGAAGTTCCAGAAAATCCTTCTTCAACTCCATGCAAGCCCCTCTGGTGTCTTCTTTTCCTGATTCCTTCTCCCACTTCAAGGGAGGCTTTCCCAGAGACCAAGTCCAGTGCATTCCTGCTGGGATGTGTCTTTCAATGGTGCTTTTTGACCCCCACTCTCTCCACTCTCTGTTGTCCACAGCCTCTGCTGAGGAAGTCAACCAGAAGCTGCTGTGAGTGCAGGCGGCCAGAGGTTGGATAATACATGGGCATTCTTTACAGGTGGTTTGTGCATTGGCCAAGCAAGGCGGTCTTGAAGGATGCTCTTCCGTGGGACCGAGGGTAGTTGGCTAAGCCGGTCCCATGGACTCCCTCCTCAGCTTAGACTGCAGCTTACAGACACAACTATCTCCTTGACCTTAGGATTTCATGGGAGCAAATAGAAGCAGAAACTCTGTGAATACAAGACCTCACAGCCCATGAGAAAAGCCCGGATCACAGTGGGTGTGGCCACAGGGCCGTCTTGGTTTGAAGCATAACCAGATTCCATTTCTGGTCTACACTCATCCTCACACTAAACCTCTCTTGTTTGAAGATGGTGTCTGTTTCCTGCTAACCACGAGCTGAGTAACACTCCCTGAAATGCTTCCTTCTCACTCTTACTCACATCCTTTCATTCATCTGGGGAGGGCTCCAACTGTGGCTACACTTCAGCATCCCACGGGGGATGGGAAGCACTGGAGTGACGAGATGACCAGCTGGATGTTAGGTAGCTGTAACCCTCCCACCATCTACGCCCATGCCAGTTGTGGCCTGCAGGTGCGCTGAAACACTCTCACAGCTTCAGCCCATCCCAGCGAGGTCTTTGAGTTGGCAGGAGGCACTTAATTGTGGACCTGCCTGCCTCTTCACGTGACCTCTTACAGGCCTTCCTGAGAATTGTTTTATAGAAACGTTATCACTGTGCCCAGGGCTGGCCCCAGGCAAAACTGGGAAGTGGGCAAAGTTGCACATTTGCCTCTTCCCACTTGTCTCTGGGCCTGCTCCCCCCTGCAGACTGCCAGCTGTGCCCCTGACCTGGATCTCCCCACCCCACTGTGCCTCCATTAACAACTACCTCCTTCTGTCTCCCACCTCCTCCGGGCCCTGCTCATGCTTGAAAGATGCCAGTGGGTAATCTTTACAAGAATCGTTAACAGGCAGAATTTCAACCCCCAAATATTGTCAAGTTGGAAAGGTTGCTGTGAACAGAAGAATGCTGTCTATTTAAAAAAAGAAAGAAAGAACACACAAAGCCATCCCCAAGTCCCCGTGTCCCCATGCCAGTGACAGCTTGGCTCTGGGCTGTCCTGTGCTTCTGGTCCCTCTCCGGCTTTTCCTGCTTCTATCTCCCAGGTCCTCTGCCTCTCACTCTGGCCCTGGTTCTCAGCACTACCACCCTGCACATGCTGCCCTCCCTACACCTCCATTCTTCACACCCTTCCAGCCCAGGTCACCTCCCCGAAGCAGCCAGATTCTAACTACACCCCATAGGGTGGTCGCCCACCCTGAACCCTGTCCAGGACCTCCTACAGAATCTGGACAGAAGTAGCTCAAAGGCAGGAATCTGAGCTCTTCAGGCAGACTCCTTGCAAAACTCTCACATCTTAGCATCCTGAAAATAGGGCATTCTATGCCTCAGTCTCCTCACCTGTGAAATAGTCATAAAAATTCCTCTGAGGTTACTGGGAAACACTTAATATGTGGAAAAGACCTGAAAGTGCCTGGCACGCAGCATGCGCTCTGAATCTTGGCCAGTATTACTCCCAGTGATGTGTTAAATCCTTTGGGCTGGGCCCTGCGAGGGAACTGTGGCAGGGGCTGCCTCGACCAGGTGGGGGCAGCAGAGAGCTATCTGAGGGTCAAGCTGGGACCGGTGGGGCCACCTGGGAGTCCAAACTGGGACACATGGCTCTCACCAGTCAGGAAATGAATGCCCAGACAAGAAACAGAGATGCGAAGAATCTACTCCAAAAGCCTCCTTTCTGGGCTCTCGACCTGTCTTACCTCCTCCATTTCTCATTTACCCTTTGCCAGAGTGATCTTTCTAAGCTGCAGTTCCAGTGTGGTCACTCCCTTGACTAAAGCACTTGGATGACTCCTCTGCCCATGGAGAAGCTGATAAGCCTGCCTTCAGGCTGATAACCAAGGGCCCCCCAAAACTAACCACCACCTCCCTACATTCTGCCCTCCCTCTACTCCCCATCTTCTTCCAACAGCTAACTAAGGCAGTTGCTTTCTCATCTTATTAAGGATATTTTCTGGCCTTTTCCTCTCCGAGCTAAGATCCTGCCCTGCATCCACGTTTTGCTCAAATGTTCTCTCATCATCACAAAGTCTAACTGGTTTGTACCATTCCCAACCAAAAACATCTTTCTTCAGACCTTGCTAAGTCCTCCACATCGGAGGGAGTTTCTACTGGTATCTGTTACCATCAACACTGTTTTCAAATGGTTAAATGGTTGCATCTCCCTGTCCCTGGTATAGTGTGCTCTCCTGAGCTGCCTTTTCTTTTGCAAAACGGAGGTGAGGACAGCTTCTGAGCAGGTGTTGAATATTGCAGGGAAATAATGCAGGAAAGCACCTGCAACCAGATCTGGGGCACAGGAAGTGCTCAGGAAATGTTAGAGGCGCTTCTGCTTCATCCTCACTGTCAAGGTCAGCAGCAGCAGTTTAACAAGAGGGCCTTTGCTCCTGAGTGGTCAAGGACTGGCAAGCTGAAGTCCTCAGCCTAGCCCTAAGACAAACGCTAGTTTACAAAAGTAAATTAGTTCATTCCAAAGAGGAGTGTAGGGGCAGAGTTGCAAAGAGTATATAGCACGAGAAGGAGGCTTCTCAGAGGCGCAGAGCCACTGAGAAGCAATGAGATCTCCCAAGGAGGCAAAGTGAGCGCAGGTAAAAGAACAAACTAGCACAGTGACAAGAGAAGAAACTTTTTTTTGTTGTTTAGGAAGATAGTGGTGTTTTCGATAAAAATTTCAACCCGGAAATTAAAATTTAAACAACGTAAGTGCCTCCGAGAATCAGGCAGCAGCGAGCAGTCCCTTAACGGTACTATGCACAGCCTTTATTTTTTAATGTGGAGAAGGAAAGGATTTGTCATTAAAGTTTAAAAATAATCAGAATCAAAATCCCTTTTGTTCCTGCGGGCTGGCAGAGCTGAGGGGCCGATTGTGTGTGCTGAGTGGGTGTCCAGGAAACAGTAGTCATTTGTGTGAGTGTGACAGGAGGAGAGTCCAAATCTAAATTTAAGCAAGTGTTGGCCTTCTTGGAACCCATAATTTTTGGATCAATTATCCTGGGCTAAGTGTCTGAGTTTTTTTGCTCTCGCTCACACATTCTCTCTCCTCCCTCCTTCTCTCCATTCTCTCTCTCTCTCTCTCTCTCTCTCTCTCTCTCTCTCTCCCCTTCTCTCTCTCTCTCTTTGCTGCATTTAATAATTACAACACTTGAGCCAATAATTTGCAGACCAGCTGCGGTGGCCTAACTGTCTGGTTCACTCATAATTTCTGGAACTTGATACAATCATGGCCTTTGAGCCAATTAGGGGAATATTTGGTGTGTTGGAAGTCTGTTCCCCACCCTCCCACCACCTCGCCAAGGTACGAAACAAACAGCCCATGTCTGTCCTACAGAGAAAGTGGGTGTTCTCCAATCTTACCACGGTCGCCGCCCCTCAGCTCTGTGTGTTCCATCCTTTCCCACAGCCGGGGAAAGGAAGGCAGACTGATGGCCTGAGAAGACCCCAAGGCGAGAGTCAGATAGCCCGCCACTGCCCCTCAAGTGACCATGTGGCGCTAGCTTGGTGGAGTCTGCTTTTCTGCAACATGCAGCAAGAGTGGTTTAGGCAGAGGGGCTGGAGCCAGGTTACATGAGTTCACAGCTCACTTCCATCACTTTCTTGCTGCAACACTGGGCAAATTCCTAAACCTCTCTGAGCCCCAGTTTTCTCATTTGCAAAACGAAGTCAATTATAATAGTAGCTGTAACATATAATTGGTGAGAAGAACCATACAAGAAGAACCACATACACACAAATTCCTAAACTCCATAAGGGCATGGGTTTTGCCCATTTTGTACACTTCTGTGTCACTAGGATCTATAATAGTGTTGATAACTTTCCTTAGGTAAATGAATGAATGAGTGAGCAGGCTGATTTATATGTATATGTCCACCATTCACTTCCGGTTTATTTTTCAGATTTCAAAGGAAAGTAGCGGTGCTTACTACAAAGCCATGACAATGCGACCAGAACATCACAGCTCACAATAAGGGAATGACAAGCAAAGGAGAGCTGTCCTTCCACTCGGAGCTCTCCAGCCACCCAGCTAAACTAAGCGCTTCGGAGAACCTCCCCAAGGCCAGCGTCTCAAGAGGCTGAGCCTCAGTGTTGGCGCCCAAGGTTCTAACTGTGGGTGTGACTTTGGCAACTCTCCCCTCTCCATTCTAAGTCTCAGTTGTCCCGTCTGTGAAATGTGGAGGCTTGACCAAAGGAGCAACGGTCCTGTCTTTTACCAAATAGCCGTGGGGATAAAAAGATAAAAGAGATCAAGAGATCTGGTTTCTCCCATCAAGAAGTTCGCAGTCCACTTGGAGAACTAAGACACACATAACTGCATACAGTAAACTAGAAAATGGTCCTTCGCTAAGAGGAATGGCGAAAGAAGAAAAAAATGTGCACTTGCAAAGAGTCCATAGTAGCTCTCTAGAGCTCAGGATGCAATGGTCCATGAAGAGAATTAGCAGATGCGAACAAAGAAAGAATTGCTGACAATGGGAAGAAGCCAGGAAAAGGCAAGAAGGTATAAAAGTCTACCCTGTCCCATAAAGCTAGCATGCTGAGTAGAGAGAGGTTAGGAGGTGTGTGTGCCACCACCTGCTTATCTTCGCTTATGGCAGTTTTAGCCTGCTGAGTCAGGATGTGGCCTCAGAATCCTTCTCAACACAGCATCCTGGCAGTACTCTCAAGTCCTCAGAGCTGGTCCTTAGTATGAACCTCTTTGCCCTCTCGATTTGCAGTGTGCATTTGTAAACTG
This sequence comes from Lepus europaeus, assembly GCF_033115175.1. Classification (NCBI taxonomy): domain Eukaryota; kingdom Metazoa; phylum Chordata; class Mammalia; order Lagomorpha; family Leporidae; genus Lepus; species Lepus europaeus. The sequence goes on along the minus strand of NC_084833.1, from coordinate 49,407,236 downwards.
ATAGTAGAAAATAAGCCTGAAAAAGAGGAGAGGAGCAAAATGTGGAGAGTCTTGGCTGTCAAGATCGAGAATCAGGAATACCCAAAACACGGCCTTCACATTCAGCTGCTATGATGAGCGTGGAATGTGTGGGCACCGGACAGGATCCTAATCTATGTACAATGAGCCTGCAAAAACTGAGCCCATCGCTGGCGAGGGTTTCCGCCATTCATCTGGGACATAATCCACCTCCCAGGCCACACAGTGCCTGGCTTGTGCTTAAACAAGGCGCACACTGTAACAGTGTTCTCACATCATGCTGTGGGAAGAAAAACAGTGCTGCGGCCCTATGCCAGAGTTTTCAAAGGGGCTGCCCTAAAGTGTAAACGTGGCCTCCGGACGTTCTCAGAGCAGCACTAGCTGTCAGCTCAGTGGCACCGGCACCGACACAGTTGTCCCATTACTGCTCGGTGGCTGTACTGACGAGGGCATTCCTGTGATGGATCCATTTAGCCTTACTCCAGGAAAAGGAAAATCTATTGCAAGGAACGTGCGAGAGAGTTCCATGAGCTCATGTCTAGTGCGGAGAGCAAAAGGCATCTGAGGGTTGCTGGGAAGTGAATCATATTGTTTCTCGGCTCCAAGTGTAACCCTATCCTCCTACCAGCCTCCTGTGGACCTCCACTCTCAGCCTCGGTGCACACGGACGTTCTAGAAGCAGGAAGCCGAGGGAACACAGGCCAGGGAGTGGCGAAGACCTCAGCTCCAGGTCTGTGTGCCCTTGAGCTATCCCTTATACATCAGCTTTTGTCTATACCCCATTCCCTAACAGAATGCTCTCCAGACTGCTCACCAAACACTTGTAACATAATAGAAGGAAAGAGAATGGGGAAGCAAAGAGGCACACCTCGAAGAAGACCACATGAAAGGGACGTGGACGTCAGGATTATAAAATGGAACATGGAGTAAGGCAAAAGCCATTTAACCTTTCTGACCCTCAGTCTCTGTGTCCCAAAATAAAGAAAATGCCTTATTTATAAAATTCTTGGGAGAACAAACTGAAACACTCTCCCTCGTCTCCCAAAAGGGAAACATGATTAAAACAAGGACAATACTGACCCCGTTTGTCGGGACACTCGGGGCTGGGGCAGCTCTAGTTTTGAAATGTCTGCTCCCTAAGGCCTCACACAGCTTGGAGCTTCTTTAATTCTATCCAGTGGGGATTCCTGAGATGGGTGAGGAACCAGGAAAAAACAGCCAGAAGAAGTGAGGCAACTTGAGAAATGCCTTCTTCACTTCCTTCATCCATTAGCGTGTCCTGGGAATAGCTTGGTTTTGATCACATCAGAAACAATGATTAATCTGGCAAATATCATGTACCACTTCTGTGCCTGGCTCCAGAGCAGAAATGTCCTCGCAGCATCCCTAGTCCTGATCCAGGCTGTGGCCACTCCGCAGAGCTAGGGAGGAGCTGGCCCACATGGCCATAAAGCAGAGATCCCTGAGCGCCAACATGGGATGGGGAGAAGGGTGCAGAGCAAAGGGAGAGTGGAGCCTGTGCTTGAGATGGAAGAAAGGTTCCTGGGAGAAGAAGGAGAAATCAAATCCGATCCTGGGAAGCTTCCTACAGAGAGAGTGTCAGAGGCGGGACAAGAAGGCCAAGGTGGAAAACCGAAAAGCATGCCGGATTGGTGAGAAGATGGGCATTTACTGGGATTTCGTGGGCCCTCCATCAGCTTCATTTCCTTGGATAGCAACACCTAAATTCACTTTTGGGAAGCTCCTACTCCCCTCCCCCCCATTCTAGTCCACCTTGTCTGGGTAAGATTGATCCCACCCCATCCAGCTGTCGGGAAGACCAAAGGTCCTAGCCCAGACTGCTGGGGTGTTTCAGGCCCCTTGCTGCAGTAACTGATTAAGGATGGCCATTTGCTGTTTCTACTGCAAGAGAGAAGCTCTTTCGACTGGACTTGCTGAGCCAGTGGGATGTGACAGGAGCTGTTAGCAAAGGTCTTGGCATGAAATGAATCACCCTGAAAAGGAAAGCAACACAAAAGTTGTTCTGAGAAGTAAGAGAAGACAGTGCTCCACGTCATCTGAGCACCCAGACCCCACCATGGCTGAAATGCCACGTCCTGGCATTTTTTGCTTGTATGAGTCAACACAGCCCCTTTGAGTCTTAGCCTGGAGTCTGTCCATTTCAGTATCTATTATTCACACCAAGAATCCTGCATGATAGAAGGGACCTGATCCACATAAACTGTGGACATTAGCCATGACTGAAAGGACTGCCACTGTGCCCATGGAAGCAGTGGCTCTCAAGGACCAGGAGAGCTTTACCTGGGAGAAGAAGACCAAGGGTGAAACTGGGAGCAGAGCACACTAGCCGCGAGATGGAGATGCCAGTTCACTGCGGTTGGAGAAATAGCTCTGTCAGGAAGCAGGGAGGGGAGGAAAGTACAGGGTCTTTCCCCTGGAGGGGTCCCCATTAGGTCCTCAAATCAGCTGCACTGCTGCTCCTGGGAGCTACAAGTCCATCATTCACTTCACCCTGGCTATGGCAGCCATGGAGGTCAGTGCAGAGCACAGACTTCAGAATTACACCCGGCTGTTCTCCACCACTGGTTATTAATGCCCACTTTTTAAAAAAGATTTATTTATTTATTTGAGAGTTAGAGTTATAGACAGAGAGAGGGAGAGACAAGAGAAAGATCTTCCATCTGCTGGTTCGTTTCCCAGATGGCCACAGCAGCTAGAGCTGAGCCAATCCGAAGCCAGGAGCCAGGAGCTTCTTCCATGTCTCCCACTCAGGTGCAGGGGCCCAAGCACTTAGGCCATCCTTTACTACTTTCTCAGGTCATTAGCAGGGAGCTGGATCAGAAAAGGAGCAGCCAGCACACAAAGAACACCCACATGGAATGCCAGTGCCACAGATGGAGGCTTAGCCTACCAGGCCACAGTGCTGGTCTCAGCCATGTTTTCTTAGCTTGGTGATCTTAGCAAGTAAAGGCTTAAGGGCTATGAGAGACGCTTGAGTGACTTGATTTCTTTGAAGCCCAGTAAATGTGAAGAACCACCATCACCTCTTACAAGACCACAGAAAGGGCCTCTGATTATTCTTGAATAATGTCCCCACATGCAGACAGAACAGACTCGGTTAAGACAAATGGGGTTGTGGTGCTCACTCGTCTTTCATTTCTCTGCTTCCAGTTGTCATTAGGATAACGATCCGAATTTACCCACTAGGCCTCAAGCCTGTGCATCTTTGGAAGTCAAATACTATTTGTTGTTTTAGCCTCATAGATTCTGTCCCCCTCACTACTCTACTTACTGAAAACCAGCTAACAATATGAAAAACACATTTATTGAGCACCCACGGCATACCAGGTATTGCTCTAAGAACCTTGCTCGAAAGAACTCAATTCTTAAAGTGAGCCTGTAAGACAGAGGCCACTGTAGGCCCCACATTACAGATAGAAACATGGACGCAGACAGGTTAAGTAAAGTGTCCAAAGTCAGACAGCAAAGATGCACCAGAGCCAGGTTGCAAACTGAGATGTTAGCATCCAGAGCTTCCTTATTCAGTCACTGTGTTATGCTGCCCATTTGTATGCATCCCACAAGCTTTGTCCCACTCTATGGCTGGGGTAGTAGTCTCATCATCTCCAAAAACATGTACCTTCTACTCCTCAAAACCTGTAAACATCACTTCAGTGGCAAAGGGGACTTTGCAGATGAAATGAAGTTAGAGTTGGAGACGAGGAAATGACCCTGGTTTATCCAGGTTGGTCCTACATGTGATCACAAGTGTCTTTCCGATAGGGAGGCAGAGGGAGGTTTGACTGTGGATGGGTCAAGGCAACCTGCTCTGTGACCATGGAAAGAGAGAACTCGGTGCTGCAGCCACAAGCCAAGGCGTGTCCTCAGCCACCGGAGGGCGGAAGAAGCCAGGAAGGGATTCTGCCCTGGAGCCTCCAGAAGGAACCAGCCAGCCCTGCCACCACACTCGCCTTGGCCTCCTGAAACTGATGGTTGCATATACAACGTCAGGAGATGCAAGAGAATAAATCTTTGTTGTATGGAACCACGAGTCTGGGGTAATTGGCTACAGAAGCCAACACAAGCACAGGCTATTTTCGCGCCACGAATGCTTTGACCCAACCCTTTGCCTTCCTTAACGCCCACTTACCCTGCAGGTCTTAGCTTCAGCTTCGCTTCCTCAGAGCAGCCTCCCATGACGTCCCAGCCTTGAATTCCCCACTGTTTCCTCCCACAGCACCTCAGACTCTAACACTCGCCACATTTACAATTCACTGCTACTGTCCTTGCTCATGCAACCAAATCCAGGGGACTTGGTACCAAATGTGTCTGTCTTGCGCTTCACTGACTGTCAGGAGGCTAGCCCAGGTCCTGGCATATTATAGATCCTCAATATATGTTTTTGAAATGAATCAACCAACACATACAATTGTTCTTGGGATTGGGGATTTATTTTTTTCTGAAAATCATGAGCATAAAGCACTTGGTATAGGGTTTACTCTACAATAAATTTCCAGAAAGTAGAGGCATCTGGGACCCTGCTCCTCTGCACTTGCAGTAGTCATTCTAACCCGATGGCCACACTGAGCATTTTAGAAAGCAAATGATCAGGGCGATCCCAGACACAGTGAGATATTAAGAAATCACAAAGCCACCTCCTGCTCCAAGATTATAGCAAGCCCTTGGGTCAATCAGCAGTGCATTGGGAATGGGTAAATTTCAACCCTTTCCTGGCCTTGTTGTGTGTGTGTGTTTGTGTGTGTGCATGCATGTGCTTCCAGCTGGGCCACAGACTGACTTCCCAGGCCCAGATGAATTCTCATCATTTCCCAGGGATCCTTCAGCTCGAGTTTGGTTCTTGCGCCAAGGCTCTGACAGCTTTATTAGCACCTATAATTCAACGTAAGCGTCTATGTGTTGGGAAACACTTTGAGGCTATCTTTTAAAGTCAACTTAATTCCCTCTCAAATGCCTCTTTGTTTGCCAAAGTGCCAGCCAGAAGACTTCCAGGTAGGCAGGGAGATGAGCTCCAGACAGGGGATCAGCGGGACGTGTCTGCTGGGCGCCCAAGTCACTTTTCTGGTGGCTGATGTCATTTCCAGTTAGTGGGCTCCTGGCAAAGGTGCCTGCAGATGCTCAGATGACATCACTGGAGACTGGCCTGTCACCATAGGAGATAACAAATGGAGCCCAGCCCTGAGTTCCTGCTGCCCCAGGAAGTCACAATTCATTTTTTGGCCTTGCAATGGGCCTGAAGAGTAGACAGCCTGTACTCTCACCACGGCCAAACCCAGTACCCTCCTGCTGGCTACTTTGCTAAAACAAAGCGGTGGAGCACTGAACTTCCCCCAAAGTGCACAGTGGTTATAATAATATAAACTGGTCAGGCTTGACGTAGCATATACTACTGGTCATCTACTCAACACTCATTGCATTCCTATGGGCTCACATATGCGCACTCCCCTAGAAGAGACTGGCACATTCCCATCTGCAAAGGGGGGATCCTCATCAGTCTTAGCCAATCACTCATTGATTCAACAACACTTTTTAACACCTGTTTTATGGAAGATACTGTTGTAGGCACTAAAGATAAAATCAAACACACACACACATACACACATACACACACACACGAAACTAAGTCTTTGCTTTTATAAAGCCTTAATTCTAGTAGGGATGTCAGGAAATTAACACATAAATATATATCATATAATAAACATGCAATATCAGAAGAAGAATACAGCTGGGTAAAAGCATAGAGATGGGCTTGCTATCTTAGATAAAATAGCAGGGGGGAGTGGATATATGAGCAGAGATGTGAATGAAGAGAGGTCTAAAACACTGTGACTCTCTAGAGAAAAAGGACTGCAGTGAACGTGAGTGGCAGGTGCAAAGGCCCCAGGGTAGAAACAAACCTGCACATTGAGAAGAGCCAAAAGGCCATTGCAACTGGATTGTTGTGCAAAGAAACCAGGTCATGGAAAGGACTGAGTTTTGTTCCGAATGCAATGGGAAGCCATGGGTGTCTACTTTAAGGGAGGAAGATTACCAGGGCCCCCACCATGTGGAAAGCAGACTAAACACAGCACGAGGGAAGCAGGCAACCAGTGAACATGAAAAACTAGGTGGGTGGGACAGTGCTAATTGGTTGGATCTGGAATCGATTTTGAAGGTAAAGGCAAAAGGATTTGCTGGTGGACTTGGTGGTAAGGGGGAGAAAGAGGAATGAAGAATAATTCTAAAGTTTAGGGCTGGCACAACTGAATAAATAAGAATGTCCTCAACTGGAACGAAACCACTGGAGGAGCAGCACTTCAGGGTGGGAAGAGATCCAGAGCTGGGTTGATATGTGCTCAGCTCGAGGTGCACATTAGATATCCAAGTGCCTGCCCCAACCCCTGGTCATTATGGTAAGTTGAGGAGTAAACCAGCAGATGTGAGGTCACTTGCTCTCTCTCTCTCAAAACTTTCTTTTTTTAAGATTTATTTATTTATTTGAAAGTCAGAGTTAGCAGAGAGAGGAGAGGCAGAGAGAGAGAGAGATGTCTTCCATCCAATGGTTCACTCCCCAGATGACTGCAATGGCCGGAGCTGCACTGATCCGAAGCCAGGAGCCAGGAGATTCTTCCAGGTCTCCCACGCAGGTGCAGGGGCCCAAAGACTTGGGCCATCCTCTACTGCTTTCCCAGGCCATAGCAGAGAGCTGGATCAGAAGTGGAGCAGCCGGGTCTCGAACCAGTGCCCATATGGGATGCTGGTGCTTCAGGCCAGGGCATTAAAACACTGTGCACAGCGCCGGCCCCTCAAAACTTTCTAATACATCTTTTGAAATATAAATAAATAAATAAAAATCTAAAATAATTGCCAAGTTTGGAAAATAAATTAGAAATCAAATAGAAGACCTAATGGGTGCCCTCCTTTCATCATAGTTGAGCACACCTAGCCTGACTGAAACTTCTCTGGTGTGAATTATTTCAACTCCAAATTGTTAGCATTATTGGGACAGTGTTATATACAAAGCTTGATTAATAGGACATGGGCAAATAGGTATATTGTGAATTAATCAGTGCTTTGTGTTTGAAGACTTGATCTTCCATAACTCAAGGAAAGAAATTAATAAAAGGGATTATCAGTACCAGAAAGTTCAGGACAAACAAGCTAAAGTGCAGCACTTTTCATTGAAGCCTGCTGGTGACTGTACCTCTGTCTTTTGATCTCTGAGCCCTAAGAACCTCTGAGCAGGGTAGCAGGGTTCCCAAAGCACAGGGCCTGGGGGAAGGGGGAAGAGACTCTCTGCTAATAGACTCTGATGCCATCTGAGCTAACTGGCTTTCAGCAGATATGCTACAGATGTTCAAATGGCCTCCCAGGAACCAGGATGTCAACAAGAAGACAGACACGCAGAGAGCCTGGGTAAGACTGCTGCACATTCCAGAGGTTTTGGAATCTCTGAACCTATTTCCTAACCTTCCCAAAGGAGGTAGGGAAGAAATGTGAGGCTATGGCGAGATCATGAAGAATTGTAGGGAAGATGGAGTTTATCTTAGTGGAGACAATAGTTGCAACAACAACAAAGTGCTCTCTTCCTCCTTGTATTTCACAGTTGGTCTTCATTCACTGCTACATCAGGAGCATTCCCTTTGGGAAGAATGGAGAGAGTGGGCATCACCTTCTTGGGGCCAGGTTTACACACAACCAACTCTCAACCCTATAGGAGAGCTGAAACTTGCCTCTGTCCCTGCATATGCAATCCTAAGGAAGGGCCTGGTGAGCTCAGGGGCCCCATCTCACGGTGCCCACGGACATAGAAATCCTGAGTGGTCAGGCCTGGGTTCAACAGTTGCTTCCCTTCCACTGTGAGCCTGGAAGGAGTAGAGGAGGAGTCTCCTTCCACCTCCTGTCTGCAACCTTCCCCAGCCCAGGGTAGCCCTCGTAAAAGACATTGAGTAAACATCGGTCAAGTTGAGTATGTTAGCAAAGCACTCAGCTCATAAGATATTGAAGAACTAAATAGAGAAGACGGACAACAGGGGTGCTTCGTAAACAGGCGAGTCAACAGGTGACCAATTTTTTTTTTTTTTATCTTCTATAGCAGCAGCAGTTCTGACAAAGCCCTGAAGACATTTTATCCAATAAACGCCTTCCAGAGCTAAGAAGAAAATTTCTCGTATGGTGGTTTACAATTATAATTTTACAACCTTTATTTCACTTGAGTACAATTAAAGAAATAATAACGAGACTCTTCTAAGTGCCATGCATGGTGTTCAATGGTGGGTTATGGCAGCAGAAACAGATGCCGTCCTTGCTCTCAGGGAATGCAGAGTGTGGGGCTAAAGAAAGATAATAATAGCATCAAGTATTTATCCAGAGCCTTTTCTGGAGTCCGCCACTAAACTAAGTTTCTAACACATACTGACCCCATTCATCCTTAGAATCATCCTTTGGGGATGCTCTTATGAGCCTTGCAAGTCCGGTGACTTATCCAGGGTAAGCAAGTGACAGAGCCAGAATTCAAACCCACTAGGTTGGCTCCTTGGCCATCATAACCATGCCTCCAGCCAACATCTGTGTTATGAGAGTTAAAATAGAAAGTAGAGGGGGGTCAAGGGAGGCACCAGCCTTTAACGCAGGCGGATCTTAGAGCCGGATCTATCAGTCCTTAAAACGCAGCAACTGCCCAGCAGTCCGTACAGAGGGCGGGAGCAGTGGCCCTCATCTAAGCTGCACTCCCAAGTCTCCAGGGGACTCCAGAGCTCACTGCCCACTGGCAGCCTCCCAACAGCCTCCGAATAAATAACCAGTAGGTTCTCCACATGCCCTGTGAAGAACTTAGAAACAAATACTCCTTCTGGTAATTGCATTAAGGCAGCCTTTCTGTTTGTTTGTTTAACTTAGGAGTTAAAATAGAACGACTTTGTCTCGAAAATTGTGAAATAATGATCAGAAGTTATTTGCTTATGTTTTTATTCAGAATTAAGGGATATTCCTTCGAGTGAATGCAAAATGGGTAGTGCTGGCATGGGACTGAGGGCTTTCTGAGAGGTGGATTATATTATTCATTCAGCTTTAATGATTAACAGTTAAAAATCCACTCTTGTTGTTCCCCAAGTCTGGGGAAGAATAGGAGCTTTTGTTTTTTTCTGAAACAAAAAGCCACATCTTTCTTTCCAGGGAATGCATTAGAATGAGGGGTTTCTACAGAACTGGAAAGAAGCCAGGACATTTTGGAGTCAAGGTTTCCCCACCACCACCACCACCACCGCACACACATACCGCAGTGCTGCCCCTGTTCTTGCAGGGGAGGGTATGGCAAGTGGGGCGGGAGGGAGTGACTGACTGCACCTGGCAGCCTCAACCTCAAGGGGCGTCACTGCGTCGGCAGAGTCAGGTATAGCCGCACAGGGCATCCAGGCAGCACTGAGAACAGCTAAGTGTCAAGAGGCATTGAGTGCTTCCTCTGGCCACATAGTACCAACCCTCTTCATATTTGGTAGCTCATTTCATTGGGGTGACACAATTAGTACCCCGTAGCGCAGGTAAGGGAAATACCACACAGGGGTTTCACTTGCCCAAGACTGTATTTCTAGAAAGCAGAGGAGTCAGAATTCAAGCCCAGGCAGTGTGGCTCCAGCAGCAATGCGTCCTTCCACGGGGATGCGACAGCAGAAGTGTCACCCCTTGGGATGTCACCACCCTGCTGATTCGGGAGCTTCTCAGGACCCTCCAGAGAGCACCCCTCTTCTAAGTTCTGCTGGCTCCACACCCAACGTTCCCCAGAGACTTCTGGTCTGTAACTGCCAAACTGCCTACTTAATTTAACCCCAGAGCTTCTTCCCTGGGGAACTTAGTGGGGAGACCTTGGGCTGGGGAAAGGGAGCAGAGAGAGAGAGAGAGAGGAGGGAGGGAGAGAGAGAGGAGGGAGGGGGAGAGACAGAGAGAGAGAGAGAGGGAGAGAGGCGAGCTCAGCATTTGTGAAGAAGTCAGACAATGTTATAACCAGGCTGTCAGCCCAGCAGTGAAAAAGCTATTGTTGAGGTACCTTGGCACCAGAGAGGAAGACAGAGATTTTCCCGAATCATTTCTCATTTCGTATTTAGGCTTCACACTTTTCCTGGGGCCTCCGGGCAGCCTTCCAGAGCCCGGTCCCCGGGATTGACTCTGAGTCCCCGAGTAAGTGATCTGTCAGTCCGAAGCGCACGGAAGGGGCCGGCGGAGGCCTGGGCAGCCCGTGCTGGCCCGGCCCCGACATTGTACACACTAATGCAGTGTGAAGGAGCACGTCTAAATAGCCTGTCCAACTTTTTTGATGTTCTTGAACCCACAGATGGGATTCATTTCCACACTGTTCGCAAAACGTAAACGATACAAGGACATTAAAGAGCATTAAACTACTTGATGACATTTTGGTCACATTAATGAAAAGTAGCATTTTTTAAATGACCAGAAAGAAAGAGAAAGAAGCTGAGGATGGAGAGGGGAGGAACGAAGAGATCAGGCGAGAGACGAAGTCAGGAGGGAGAAGGAGGACTGGGAGAGGGATTTGAATCCGTCCAAAATGTAGAAGGAAGGCTAGCAGTCCCAGTGGTTGTCAACCCAGTTGGGACTTCATTCAGCATGACAAAAGAAGTAAATATTTTGGTGGCTGGACAGATCTGCACAACGTGCCCCCCCCAACACACACACACACACACAGGGAGCAGAACAGACACACTGAGACAATAATGTGCCCTTCCGGACTGAGTAGTTTGTCAGAGCAAGCTGACATACTGTGGGGACACAAAAGATAATGGCAGGAATGTCAACTCACCTCCTCCAGGAAGCCTTCCACAAGTACATTTCTAAGAGTCATGAAGTCTCTTCTTTGGATTCACAGGGACCTGAAGTTTACCACACCATAAATGACACCTTGTCATTGCATTACTCATTCCCGTGCATGGAGCTCCATGGACTGTGGGCTTTTGAAGGCATATACCAGAGGCAGAAGCACAGATTTAAAGAAGCCTGGGCTCCAATATGGGTTTCATGACCTGGAGCATAGTTGACCTCTCTGGGCCTCAACTAGGACATCTGTAGAATGGGGCAAGAAGAAAACCTAGCTCAGAGAGTTGGAACGAAGCGTAGACTAGGTAAGGAATGGAAGCACACACACTCAACATGTGTTATAGATTAGCATCAGCAGCGTGCCCAGCACCCCCAAGTACTTGGCACACAGAAGGCATTCAATAAATACTGTTAAATAAATGAATCTCAACAGACTCACTTAGGGGGGAAAAAAAACACCCATCAAGAGGACTAAGGAATTAGACTCGGTGCTACAGAAAGTACAAATGGGTGGCAGAGACATTCTCTAACATATCAAGTCCTGGACACAAAAATCTAAGAACTTTCGTCCTGCGGTCTGTCTTGGGAGTGCCTACTCTCTCCTCCACCCCAGCAGAGCTGGAGAATGGGCGGAGCAGCCCCCCAGCCCCCAGCCCCTCCGGCAGCCTGTGCCCCCTCCGCTCGACCACTGCCTTGGCAAGGCTTCCTCCTTCCAGCCCTGGTGGTTACATTAATTGCTAATGACAATGGCAACCTTCACTCTGTGTGGTTTCCTGCCCAGATTCTGGATCCTTTACAAGGCTCTCTTTTCTTTTTTTCCCAGATAGGAAATGCAAGCCGAGACGTGTGAAGAAAAAAAACAGTGTGCCTATTGTCGCAGCCTCCTCTCCTCCCTGGGCTCCGGCTGGCTGTGTGTGCTCTGGGGTGTCTGCCCCGCCACAGGGAAGAATAAACCCAGACTCAAATCATAGGAAATTCATCAAATGTGCTTCTCAGGGCTCTGTCTTTCAAGGTCTGTTTCCCTGCCATATGATCTCTATAAACCAAATCACTGTTAGCCGGGGCACAGGACCAGAGGCGCCGGGGGCTCACGGATAATGAATGCCAAATGCATGTGACAATAGACTGATCAGAGAGCTGAATGGAAATTTCTGAGCCGTGCTTCTGTGTGTGTGTGTGTACATGCGTACATGCTGAAGTGCAAGCTTGCAGCCCTGCGCATGGTCGGGTCAAGCACGTGAGACGATCTTCATGTGGCGGGACCAACAGTGGGCCTTGGTGCCACACTCAGATAACTCCACCTCTCCAGGACTCTGCAAAGTTAGTAGGACGAAGAAGACTGGATCCCAAAAGCTCAGATCCCAGGTTGCCGGGGACACTCAACATGGAAGATTTGACTTAGAAATGGATTTGACTTAGAGATCCAGGATGTCTTGCGATAAGGACTAACCCGGGACCCCAGAGCATGAGAGCACCACCAAGAAAAACAAAAACGGGGCACTCATTCCTGGAGGCCAAAGGGAACTGGGAGAAGGTGCCCGAATTGAATGAGCCATTGGAGGATCTTTCCCAGGAGTGATTTGGATTCCTCCTGGGTCTGCCCAACTCATTCAGTTGCTAACCAGTTACCAGTGTGGCCAGGGAAGGGAAGAGAACACGGGGCAGAAACTAGCAGGCCACCAGCTGAAAGGCAAAAAGTAATTAATGTTATAGCCTTTTAGATTCTAGAAAATACCGCCCTTAAAACTGCAAGTCCACCACGCGGCTGTCGGCAACCGATAAATGCTTCCATATTCACAGGCATCAGCAGTCTTCCCGTTACAAAAAAAAGTAATAATACATACATATTAATGGATCACATTTTGTCCTTTGGGGAGCATAATTTTTAAAAGGGCCAAGGCAGCAATAATAGTTCCTTTAAAAATTCTAAATGCTGTAATTGTTTTCTCTGAGTTATGGTGCTAGGATTTAATTAGTGATGAATGTTCGGTATGGGGTTGGGACATTTCTGATGAATTCAGCCAAACAGAAAAGTGGTCTTATCCTCATCATTCCCTCCCCAGCCCCCCACCCCTTTTCCTTCCCTGGGACCTGGAAACCTGTGTGTGTGTGTATGTGCGCGTGCACGTCTACACGCGCACAAGTATGTGTGTGCATACACGCACATGTGCCCATGGATATGCCCACGAACATGCCCACGCAAGGATTTTATTTTCTGCATTTTGGCCGAAGTTGGAAGGAGATTGCTTTAACCACAGTTCAATGAGGAACATGAAGCGTGGTCAGTGAGGTCATGCAATTCAGCACAAGTTTTGAGGTTTTCTGGTTATAAGGAAGAAAAATAATAAAACACAAGCGGTAGCAACATTCTTATCATTAGGAAGTTGCTCCGGTCTTGAACTTGGGTTCCTGGGCTTAAAAGAGCACTAGAGCGATAGGGCTAGGGGTGTGGGAGGGGGCACTAGTGCAGGGGGAGGCTTTCTCCATTCATCCAACCAATAATCATGAAGCAAGCCTGACTGTGTCCAGGCTCTGAGCTGGGCACTGCACACACAGCCCTGGCAATGGAGTCCATGCCTGGGGTAAATACGATCGCTTTGTTCTTCTCCAAACCACTTCTTTGTACAAGCAGCTGGAGAGCAGCCCAGACTAGCGGCCATCCACACAGGCAGAATCGACGTGGCCTACACAGCAGGGCCCCTGGGGGCCGGGCCCACCCCTCACGTCCACCTTCAGGAAGGCTTTCATTTGAGACCTGAAGGCTGCTCCTGGGTTCCCAGTGTCCTTTATTAACATGCAAATACTCCTGGGAAAGGTCACACCTTGAGACCCCACCAGCTGACCTCGTGCTCACCAGTTATTTCTTAGCAAGGATTAGCAGAAACAGAACACCAAAAAGGCTTGGGCTGAGGGCCGGGGGAGGTCAGGGCTGGTGGGGAAGGAAGGTAAAAGGCCTCTTCCTACGCCAAGATTTTCCTGGACAGTCAATTTGATACAACAAATCAATGCTTTCTTTCCAGTAAAGGTTGACCTTCCTTAACTGTAAAATAAGATTGATCCCATTTGCATCCCTTTGAAATTGTTATATTTAAATGAATTTCTAAGTTGCATCTCATTCAGGACTCCACCACGTGTTCCAGGTGGAGCATAGGAGCCTATGGGCTTCATCCTGCCCTTATTATACTACACATGGCACCTGTTTCACAGTTTTGACCAAAAAGTAAAAACTGCAGGCCGAGACGGGCAGTGGGAGGGTTTTCTGCTCTATCTGGCGCCCCCTCTGGTTCTTCCTGTCCCCTCCTCTTCTATCCCATTTGTCTTGCCTCCTCTCTCCTCTGAGCATAACCCATCCCCACCTCCTCTACCACAGGCTTCCCCAGAGTGATGTTGAGGTCTCTGGGTCTAGCTGCTACTGAGCACTCATCATTCTTACTGAAGTCGAGCCTAGCCATTAGCATCCCAGTTAGGACACCCACATCACACCTGGGAGTACTTGGTTTTAGCAAAGTACTGGCTCTGGACACTCACTAGCTCTCTATTAGTACAGACCCTGAGAGGCAATGGTGATGGCTCATGTAATTGGGTTCCTGCCACTCATGTAGAAGACTTGGATTGTGTCCCCAGCTCCCAGCTATGGCCCTAGCCATTTAGAGAATTTGGGGAGTGGACCAGTGAATGGAGGCTGTGTGTGTGTGCATGTGTGCCTCTCAAATAAATAAATAGATAATAAATAAATAAATAAATAAATAAATAAATAGAATGCCATTCTAGAGAGGGCCATGGTGACAGGAAGGCTCCAGGATAGAGAGATCTGGATTCAAGTCTAGATTTGCCACTTCTAGGAACTGGAGATACATTATTCAGATTCTCTAATCATCATTTTCCTCATCATTTGTCTTTTGAGTGGAATAAGTGAAATTATAGTCAGTGCTCAAGAAATACTTGCTATTTTCATTGTCCTAATGCATTATCTTCCTTGTGAAAAGGGATGGCAGGTAGTTAAACATGTTAAAAGCCCCCCACCCCACCCCAGCATTACAAGTCCCATGAGTGTATGCCCCCAGAGGTGCTTTTTTAGGAATACTGACTTATTTTAACCTTGTTGTCACTGGCCATATGCGTTATTTATTCTTCCCACAAATGCCACTAGTAGCAGTGAACCTACACGATATGCTCAATATCTGGCTCCTAGGAGTTCATATCTAGAGGGTTAAAAACAAAGTAAGCAATACCAGGCACAAAAATGTATGAGAAAACCGTCAGGGAAGAACCACCTGTTTGGCACAGTCTAAAGACACCAGAGAGGCATGTGAGCTGAGTATTAAATGAAGGTAATATTTATTGCTATGTACTGGGACTTTTCTGGGTGCTGGTCACTGCCTGGGGGCCTATCATTTTCATTTACTCTACATAATGACTGTGTAAGATAAATACCTTCTCATTTTGCCATGAGCACTGCCAGTCTCAGGGGGTTAAGAGGTGTGGCTATAATCTTACAACTGGGATGTCAGAATCACTGAGATTGTATCTCTGGTCAGCGTGGTTCCAAAAGCTGTGCTCTCTCTTGTAAACCAGGGGCATATTAATCAGTCACTCGTGTCAAAAGAAAAAAAAAATTCATGATCCTGTTATTTATAGGCACATCTTCAGAATTTTTTTGGTTTTGTATTTTGTAATCTTTGATGCTTACAAAATAATTTGCTAATATATTTACATTCCTTACCTGGAAATGTATGTTATTTTATAAAACAATTGAAACACATAAATAATTGTACATCCATATGTATATATGGGCGGATGGTGAAAAACAGGCTGTTCTGTAGATAGAGGAAGAAAATGCTATGCAAGTGCAAATATGAGCACATTTTGTACATATTTGTAATTGTGTTTATTTCACAGATCAAGAACACATTTTTGATATAAAAATTGTACATTTATATTATCTTTATTCATCACTATTACATGTTTTTGAATAGAGTATCATTTTTTTAGCCTATTCTCTCTTCAGATATTTAGCTTCAATTTTTTTAATTATCATGGATAACATTATGACAATCATCCTTTGTGTAAGTGCCTTTGTAGTGTTTACCTAATCACTCTCTTATGGAAATAGAAATTGCTGGGCCTAAAGTTTAAGATCTTTGAAGTATTTTGCCAGATAGCATTTTATCATGATCAAACTTACACCTCATTAACTGTTTATGAATGTAGCCTGCCATTTTGGGTCTTACTGTTATATTTTTTTATTATCTTAATGATTTACAAGAATTCTTTATATATTAAGGCTATGAGTCCATTGTCTTTCATATATTCTATAGCATCTTTGCCTTACAAATGTATTCTAGATTTTATTAATGAAATCTATAAATTATTTATAGTTTCTGCCATTAGTATTGTATTTGAAAATCCTTCCCTAATCATGATCATAGATCTTCTTTTAGATTTTCTTTTTATTTTGTAATTGTGTCAGAAAATAAAACGCATGTTTTTTCCTCTGCTCTCACCCCACAATCAACACAAATCACTTCTTTTTTTTTTTTTTAACTTTTATTTAATGAATATAAATTTCCAGTGTACAGCTTATGGATTACAATGGCTTCCCCCCCCCCATAACTTCCCTCCCACCCGCAACCCTCCCCCCTCCCGCTCTCTCTCCCCTTCCATTTGCATCAAGATTCATTTTCAATCCTCTTTATATACAGAAGATCAATTTAGTATAAAGATTTCAACAGTTTGCACCCACATAGAAACACAAAGTGAAACATACTGTTTGAGTACTAGTTATAGCATTAAATCACAATGGACAGCACATTAAGGACAGAGATCCCACATGAGGAGCAAGTGCACAGTGGCTCCTGTTGTTGACCCAACAAATTGACACTCTAGTTTATGGTGCCAGTAACCACCCTAGGCTGTTGTCATGAGTTGCCAAGGCTATGGAAGCCTTCCAAGTTTGCCGACTCTGATCATATTTAGACAAGGTCATAAAAGACAGAGTGAGGATAGTAACCAATGATCCTAAGAGTGGCATTTACCAGGTTTGAACAATTATACAGCATTAAGTGGGGAAGAGGACCATCAGTACACACAGGTTGGGAGTAGAGCCATTGGTGGTAGAGTAGAGATTATGATTACAAAGGAATGAGGCCCAAGTGCACTAGACAGGGTCTAGAACAAAGGACAGAGACATTATTAGAGGAGCTAAGAAAGGTGCTGTCTAAGCTACAATTAAGTTTTCTGATTGAGAGGCAAATAGAACCTGATAGAAGGGGCTTGATAATAATCTGGTGGGCTTTAGGCCTTGTAAATTCAGAGGCCCAGACCTATCTATCTCTTCACATGGGGTATATCCTAAGGGAGGTGTGAACCTCCTAGGGGAAGGCACTCTGTTGACTTTCATTACTTGGCTGGCCTGGGAGGAGAGCTGGCCAGGTAAAGGCAGGGGGCATCTCTAACAAGAAATTTACAGTTCTGCCTGCAATGTTGCTGACCCTACTTGACCATCCCCTCAGCTGCAGTGGTCACTTTGGAAGTTGGGCTGAGTGAAGGGCTTTTCAGCTTAGAGCCAATAAGATCTGTGGCTCTGACCTGGGCATCCTTCGACTCCAGGGCAGGTCCATTTCCAGTGATCCAACTCTTGGCAGAGCTGCCAGGGCTCTTCACAAGCTGACTTCTGCTGAAGCCCAGGCTTACCACATTGAAAGCCACTGCAGTGGACTGGCCTGTTGGGTCTCCTTGAGGGCAGATCACTGTACAGATCAGCCATTAATAGGCCTGCCACCCATCGCTTCTGATGCCTAGCTTTCTTTTCCTCCTGGTTTGTGTTAAAGCAGACCAGAGGATGCAAGTCAAGGGAGTGCCCGTTTCCCATCTCTAATCTTTGGTGGCCTGAACAACAAGTCTATAGTCAAAGGCATGTTCTGTAGTAGTGTTTCTAAGGTAGACAATGCCCATGAGGAAAATTATATTCTCACTTTAAAACTTTCTTTCCCTTTGGTCTGAAAGGGAGGTTTTTTCTACTTACTGTATACTTCACTGATGGCGAAGTGAATCTAGCTATGAGATTATTATTTGAGTTCTTATTTTGGCTATGCTATTGCAGAAAAATGTTAGCCATCTCTTTTATAAGGTCTAAAGATTAAATTGTGCATCCTACAGATTCCTTCATAATAGAATTAGTTTCCTACCTTGAAGAGAATAGAGAAATGAAAGAACAAGTTGGGCTTAGAATAGAGAAATGAGGGAGCAAGTCCTAGATCGCTTGCTGACAATAGCAATATCACATGAATACTTAGCAAACCATTTCAACTATTAGATAACAACTTAAGAAAACATTTACCAGAAGGTCCAATGCCTTCTATAAATTTTAAGAATCATGTATTTGAAAACACCTCTTAAATATCTAACATGGTGTAGTTTGTTTAGCCAGTAAACTTAAGCACAACCATCTAAAATGTTTTTAGTTTCTTTCTACCAACAAGTCTAAAACATATGATACACAGATTCAGGTCCCACAAATTAAAATGTATCTTTGATTGATTTTAGCAGCTTAAATTTATGGACAATCTTATCTATAAGCCATTTAAAATAAAAGTCTTAATAAAATTTCCCCATGTGGACATACAATATGTACACACATATAATATAGCATAATAGACCAATATATCAATTTTAATAATAGCTTTTAAAATCTTTAACTCTTTTTGTAGATTGCCAATTGATTTGAATTGCTTTTTCTTTTTAGTAACCTCAGTTAACCATATTTTCTCTCAGTTGGTACTGTTAATACATTATTGGCTTCATCTGTTTACAGAGCCATCCCAAAGTACTGAATACAATAAAAGTGGCTGGAAAAAGTCCATAGGAACCTATAGGAGGACAGCTAAACACAGAACCAACAACGCTTTAGTTTTATGAGCAGCAGATCATATATAACTGTGGATGACAAAAGACTTTAAGTCGCCATGTTTAAAATTATAAACTCATCAACCAACAAGAGGCACTTGCTTACTTCACAGTATTTTTGAAAGCACCTGTAGGATTTTACAAGTATTTAACCCTTTAAGCCTCTGGGGCTTTCTCATTAAGATAACTATCATGTCTAGTAACACAAGATCATTAGACTTTTTAATTCTCAAACATTTGTATTAATAGCATTTTCCATTATAGAAACTTAAAGTCTGGTACCACATCACATCTTGACAGTCCTTCTAATATACTCCAAATAGACTGATTAGTTGGTGTCTCTATAAGATGAGAGACATAGGTCCTTCGATTTTTTCAGTTGGGCCCAAACTGGAAAAACCAAAGTCCAGGATTTACTGGAAATTTTAGAGACCAGATTGTTTGAAACTTTGATTTTTTGAATGCCTGTCAAGAATGCCAAGAAGGCTCAAAATCCAAAATATCTGGTTGAAATAAGATTTCTTAAAATCATGACATAACATAGACCAAATTTGATCATTGTTACAAGGTGATTATTCAAATTTTTGAAAAAAGCACATATTTAAATAACCCATAGCTCTTAACAAAAATTCAGCTGTTTTTGAACAATTAGAATTTAACAGACATCAACAGAACATCATAGATTACTTTAACACATTGCTTTAACAGAGCATCAGAGTTTAATTCTATGTCAAAGAGAAATTGAGCTTCCTGTGATCTTTTGCTGTGAGGTTTCCTTCCTTTACCTTCTTTCATATTGGTGACCATGTTTCTGTGTTTCTGTGTGTAAGACATCTTTAAGCATCTTTTGCAGGGCAGGATGAGTGGCAACAAATTCTTTCAGTTTCTGTTTGCTATGAAAAGTCTTAATTTCACCTTCATTCACAAATGAGAGCTTTGCAGGATATAGTATTCTGGGCTGGCAGTTTTTCTCTCTTAGTACCTGGGCTATGTCTCGCCATTCCCTTCTAGCTTGTAGGGTTTCTGATGAGAAGTCTGCTGTGAGTCTAATTGGAGATCCTCTAAGAGTGATCTGACGTTTCTCTCTTGCACCTTTTAGGATCTTTTCTTTATGTTTCACTGTGGTGAGTTTGATTACAACATGTCGTGGTGAGGATCTCTTTTGGTCATGTTTATTAGGGGTTCTATAAGCTTCCTGTACTAAGATGCCTCTGTCCTTCTCCAAACCTGGGAAATTTTCTGCTAGTATCTCACTGAAAATGCCTTCTAATCCTTTCTCCCTCTCCATGCCTTCAGGAACTCCTAGAACCCGAATGTTGGGTTTTTTAATAGTATCCTGTAGATTCCCGACAATATTTTTTAGATTTCTAATTTCTTCTTCTTTTCTTTGGTTTGCCTGTTTCCTTTCCTGTTCTCTGTCTTCTAAGTCTGATATTCTCTCTTCTGCTTCGCCCATTCTGTTTTTAAGGCTCTCTAACGTGTTTGTCATTTGATCTATTGAACTCTTCATTTCATTATGATTTCTAGTCACTATCAGAGTTTCTTGTTCCACTAGTTGTTTCATTTCATTTTGATTCCTCCTTAATATTTCACTTTCACGAGAGAGATTTTCTATCTTGTCCATGAAGGATTTCTGTAGTTCAAGAATTTGTTTTTGAGAACTTCTTAATGTTCTTATCAATTTTTTGAGATCCGCTTCTTGCATTTCTTCGATCTCATCATCTTCATAATCTTGAATTGGGGTGTCTTTTTCATTTGGGGGCGTCATAGTTTCTTCCTTGTTCTTGTTAGCTTGGTTTTTGCGTTTGTTGTTTGGCATGTTGGAGATATTTGGTTTCTTCATTGTGGTGTTTTTTCTTGTTACACTATGGCTCTATATTAAGTGGACTGTCTGCTTTCGGTGGAGCCTTAGAGGCTTGAGATGAGTGTGGACTGAGAGCTGTGTTTGGTTCCTCAGGGTTGAGGGTGTGTCAAGGATGACACTCCCAGGTTAGGTGTGGTAAATCTCTCTTTCTTTTTTTGATTTAAAAGGGAAGTAATTCCGCACAGCTGAACGTAATTGGAGGTAGTTAGCAGGCAAATGATATACCCACAGGAGCCAGAGATCGGAAGCTCTTTCCCAAGGACCACACAGGGAATCTCTGCTGTCCTCCGTGTGGGCTCCAATTCTCCTGCAGTCTCCCACTGGGTTGCCAAGTTAGATGCTAATCTCCTGTTATTTCACCCCTCCCCACAGAGTCAGGTTTTTCTGCTAGGCTCAGGGCTGGTGCAGACCTGAGGTCGCCCTGCTTATGACGTATGTTCAAAATGGCGCCTGCTCTGTCTTGCTCGCCTGTGAGAGGTGAGCGGAGAGAGAGAAACTTGTGTCCGTATCAGTCACTTTTTTTATTTTTTTTTCTCTCTCTTCTAGTTAGCCTGGTGAACTTTTCCCCACGGAGTTTCAAGCCTCGTTCCCTCTAGCCTCCTCTTTCCGCTTGCCCGCTGGTGTCTCGGGCTATGGAGGTTTGGCTCACCTCGCGTTCCAGCGCTGGTGCGTTGAGTCTGCCGCTGGTGTCCCGAACTTGGGCTCCCACGCTCTCCACGCAGGTCCACTGTGAATCACTAGTTCCGGAAGAGTTTCCTCTGCTGTTTCATCCCCTACTCTTCCTTGACCCTGCAGTATCTCCACTTATATTAAACTTTCTCTCCCCCCGGACTAAGTGTGCTTCCTGCCTATTCCGCCATCTTGCTGCCTCTTCCAACACAAATCACTTCTGCGACCTCAAAAGATGTAGGGCTTTCTCCCCACCATGAAGAGGTTGAGTGGATAGTGGCTGAGGGTCCTCTATTTCCAGTCAGCTCTGACACTATCTACTTGGAGATGGCATCACAGCCCAAGGTTGAGGGCTCAGCCCCCGCCCCACTGCAAACACCAGTGGTCAGGCCCCAGTGCTTCGGACCAACTGGCCGCTCCTTGGCAGCACACAGAAGTCAGGGAAGCACTATGTTCATAATGAAGGATATAACATAGGATGCAGATCATGGGATGCCTAGGGTTAGGTGTGGGGGAAGGACCGCCAGGTTTCCATGACCTCTCTGGGCACTACCCTCTAGGAACCTCCATGAGTTTGGCTATCTGGGAGCTCTCTGAACTCTCCCCATGTGGGTATTTATGGAGACCTCATTGCACAGCCATGATCAAAGCTATGACCAATGTGAACAGACAGAAGTTCTGATCTGAGGCTAGCAGCTGGAGTGGGGAACCCAGCAGAGCTAGGCCCAACTCTTCCCGGAATCTCAGTATAGCATTCCTTCCTCCTGGGTGACAGCCAGAACCCCTTCTGGAGTGAGTGTCTCATGACCTACTGGTCACAGGTAGCTCAGAATATCTCTCTACGGCCAGCTACAGACAGAAAAGCACAAGACTAGGGTTTTTATGGCCAAGCTTGGGGAAGGAGTCATAAGTCAGAAACTGTGGGTAAAAACCAAATATGTGTGTCAGATAACACATGGATCCAGTCACAATTTAATGTGGTGCATGGTAGGAGGGAAGAATCCAAACCAATATGCTTCTGGCCCCATCTTCCACCCCATCCTCCTTCTATTGCATACCAAGATTGATTGACTCTTTTCTGTGGAGCCATTTGTCTATTTCTGTCAACAGAACCATGTTGTTTTAAGCACAGCTGCTCTGATATATCTAGTATCTAGCAATGGCAGTTTTTTGCTGCCTTCTTTCAAAGACTTTAGTCTAAAATGACTGAGGGTATAAGTGGTGGATCACCTTAAAATGTACAGCAATCACAAGATTGACAAGGCACATTTTTTTTTTTCATCAGTATCGTCACACTCTACTCATTTCCACACTAAACGATCTTATTCGGACACTTAGGACCTGCTATGCCCAATCATTAGACCTATTCTATTCTGTTTGCCAAGAACCTTGGCAGGCAGTGTTTTCCATTCTGTTCATATGAAAGCCAGGGTAGATGAGAGCTAAGAGTGTGGCTCTAGCTGTGTGACATGGGACAAGCTTCTTAACTTCTCTGAGCCTTGGCATCCATCTTCACAATTGGAGTGACCACCTGCTACTCATTTATGAATAATACATGTGGAAGGCACTTAGAGGGGTGCTCACTGCAAAGTAAACACTCAATGAACTCTAACTGGTATCATATGTCCCAATGAGCTGGTCATTCTGGGCATTTGCTGATTTCTCTTAAATTGGAAGAAGGAAAATTGCAGGGAAGCCATTGGATCAGGAAAAGGAGTTGAATAAAATAAAACTTCACAATGTTTTGCAAATGTTTCTATGGATGAGAACTTGTTATTAAGATGTTATTTCTCAGGGCTGATGCTGTGACGTAGCAGGTAAAGCTGCCACCTGCAGTGCCAGCATCCCATATGGGCACCGGTTCAAGTCCTGGCTGCTCCATTTCCCATCCAGTTCTCTGCTATGACCTGGGAAAGCAGTTGAAGACGGCCCAAGTCCTTGGGCCCCTGCACCCATGTGGGAGACCTAGAAGAAGTTCCTGGCTCCTGGCTTCGGATAGGTGCAGTCCAGCCATCACAGCCACCTGGGGAGTGAACCAGTGGATGGAAGACACCTCTCTCTCTCTCTTTCTCTCTCTCTCTAACTCTGCCTTTCAAATAAATAAATAAATCTTAAGAAAAAATGATGCTATTTCTCACAGGGCCAGGGTTTCCTGTCTTAGAGCAAGCTATGGCCTGGCCATAGAGAGCCCACAGGGCGTCACACGAGGAGCCTGAGCAAGCCAGTCAACCCGAACCTACAGAAGATTCTATGGAAAAGCCTGGCCTTGTCCTTTGTCCATCCTGGCAGCTTGGAGCTCATATTGGGTCTCCACTTCAGTTCTTTTTCCCGTGCTCAGAGCAGATCTTCCCGGCTACCAGCTAAGAGGTTGAGAATGGGGCTGAGCGACGCCTCTGAGCTCAGGCAGGAGGCTGCCCTGGAGCAGTGCCCCAGCTCTACCGCAAATACCTCAACATTGTTCCTTTCTGAACTAGAGTTTTTGTCAGCCTAAAAAAGTGTGGATGTTTTGTCTTCCCTGAATTGTATATACAGAAGCATTTTGTAGGATGATAGAAACATTGTAGGTATTTAATAAATGGCACTGTATCAGTAAGGAAAGTTTGCTTCTAAAGAACAGAAAGGCCAACTCAAACGGGGCTGGACAATGAAGCAAGGTTATGCGTTTATATAACTGGGGATCCAAGAAAGTGCTGGATTTCAGGGGAAGTTTCTTCCAGGGGCCAAGAATTTGTTTGGGGCTGGTGTTGTGAAGCGGAGTATTAAACCACCACCTGCAATGCTGGGATCTGGCCCAGCCCTGGCCGTTGCAGCCGTCTGGGGAGTGAACCAGCAGATGGAAGACCTCTCTCTCTGTCTCTCTCTGTCTCCACTTCTCTCTCTAAAACTCTGCCTTTCAAACAAATAATCCTTTGAAATTTTTTTTTTGTTAATTTGTTCCTTCTTTTTTCACTCTTCCCATCACCCATTCAGCCTCTCCACAGGCTGCCTCCCTCTCATGGTTCCAACATGCCTGTAAATATCTGGAAAGGACAAAAGAGGGCCACACCCAGATATTTCCCCCAATGAGTGAAGCAGAGCTGTCCCAGGAATCCCTGGCAAATTTCACTTCTTATAGCTCAATAGCCAACACTGGCTCATGGGCCCAACACTGAGCCAATAACCATGGCTGCAAAATAGATCTGTGCACATCAGTGGGTCTGAACCACAAGTGTGGGGTGCAGAATCAATTCCTGCCAGTCCAAGAACTGTGTCGATGCAAAAGGATGGAAACTGGACCAAAGATCAGAGCAAGTATGGGGCTAAGCGTATAGATATCCAGGGAACAGTGACAATATCAAATCCACTCCTCGTCTTCCCGGGCTCCAGCAGAATGCAGAGTGGATGAGCAAGCCTCCACGGGACTAGAGGCCCTGAACTTTGGATTGGATTCTGAGTCAACATGGAGAAGGGTGCTCAGCCTGCTCTTCAGGGACTATTCCTCTCCATGATAGTAATAATAACGTACACAGCAAGCATAAAATGAATATTGAAAATAGCCTTTTGCAAAGAATAAAATGACCCTTGTTTCAAATCACTCGAGTGGTTATTTGGATCTGCACAGCCACCTGCAGCTCAGTCATAGGCACAATCTTCGTGCTTTGCAACACATCCGTCCCTGGGCCTTTTCTTTGTAGCCTGCTCCCTGTCTCTGCTTCTCCCTTCTTCTTCCTCTGTTTAGAGTTCATTATCCTCAAGAACCTGGGAAGAAATCTGGGAAGGAAGGGTCAGGGGGTACTGGGCTGCTGGGGTCCAGGGTCTGAGCAAGCCCACAAGGGCTCTCAGAGCAAAGCCACTGTAGAGAAAAACTTGCTCTCCCCCGAAAGGTGGACTGGCCGAGCCCCAGTGAGCCTTCACGCCTCCAGGTTGCTAAGCGACAAACACTTCAAGTTTGGAAATCTTTCTCCACACCGGATATATTATCCTGGCAAATTGGACTTTCAGATCTGGCAGCAATGGAAAGAGTCACTTTTTTAAAAATAGAGACAATTTAGATGATTTCAAAGACATCTGGTCTCTTTTTCCAGCAATGTCTGACTCTTCCCTTTCACGAAGCACATTGGATCCAAGCACTTCACATGTACAGAAGAGCAAGGTCCCTGCAGAAAGCCACGTTTCCACCACAGAAGGTGACCTTCCGAAAGTGCCGGCAGCTGGAAAGGCCTGGAACCCAGGAGGGCAGCAGTGCTGGGTGTGTCCTCGCTTCCTCCTGCTCTTGGCCGCACCCATCACCGGATTTCCTCCAGTACTCCTTCTGTCCCTCTGTGACCCACTCTGTTCCCACTGCCCCTCCTGTCCCCTGGCTCCCACCACTACCTCTCGCTCACTCCCTTTTCCTCGCCTCCACCCCTGTCCCTGCAAACTTCCCTGCGCCGAGACATCCCTGCCACATCCCCTCAGTTGGGGGTGGAGCTGGTCCTCCTCCTGCACCCCTAAATCATCACCGTCCAGCCTCGGGGTTCAGTCCCCCACCCCATGCCGAGTTTTTTAAAAAATAAAATTTCAGACAAATCCAAACACCAAATACCTCCTCCACCTGCTTGCTAATGCATAAAATTCCTTCAACAGAGGTCATTACATTCCACAACTAAAGACCAAGTTTCAAACGTAAATAATAAACAACTCACATCTGGGCAGCTCTTAGCAATTTTCCAAACACAGGCAGCTGTTTCCCACCAATTCCCTCATTTGACCCCCCTATACTCTGGAAATGGAAGCCCTATCATTACTACCATCTCCGTTTCAACATGGATACACTAAGGCTAACAGGTGTTAAGTACCTTTACAAAGGCTCCTACAACCCAGTTCTGTCTGACTCTGACGTCCAAGCCCTTCCCCACCCCACCCCTGTGAACTGTCACACATGATTGGGGGGGGGGAGGCCTCCCCCAACTTCTTCAGAGCCCAGATCTACCACAATTCCATCCATCTGAAATCCTTGTTAATTATCGATACTAAAACTTGTCACTGGGCTCTGATGCCACCAGTTGGCAGCTGTTGCTTTGATTTCATGCTGAGCTCTAAACTTTACTGTTACTAGAGTGGCTAAGTGTTTTTCTCATATTTTATCTCTTTTTAATCAAAATTATAGTTCACTAAAAAATTGCTAACCATCATAGCATTCCATATATACAGATGAAAATGAAATGAAGAGAAAAATAGATATTTAGAGAAATGAATACATAGGTTTAATTATGTGCTTCTTAAAATGCTCATGTAAGCAGTGGGCACTGGTGGGGCATCCCCTATCAGCGTGCCAATCTGCATCCTGACTTCACCACGCCATTGATCCAGCTTCCTCCTAGCATGCTTGGGAGGCAAGTGGAGGATGGCCCAAGGACTTGTACTTCTATTGCCCATGTGGGAGACCTGGATGGAGTTCCTGGCTTCAGCCGACCCTGCCCTGGCTGTTGAGGCCATTTGGGGCATGTACCAGGGGACAGAGCTTCTCTCTCTGTCTCTCCCTTTCTCTCTGTCTCTCCGCCTTTCAAATAAATAAATTAATAAGTAAATAAAATCTTTTGAAATAAAGTGATCACTATTAACAAGCATGATTCAATATAATTGTGTCCACAAGGTCACAGCCTGTGTCTAGTTCACAGACACTGGCAAAGCCAATATGGGATTAGTACCTTCCCATCCTGGCCACTCAAGTGCCCAAACACTAGCCCACTTGGGGAAGGCAGGATGGTCTTGAACTTCCATGTGTGTTAGAATCACCTGGAAAGTTTTTTTTAAAGCACTAATTTCAAAGTCTCAATTTCTGAATATCTGAGTTAGTAAGTCTGAAATGAAGTGTTAGATTTCTGTTTCTAACAAATTCCCAATTCCCAGGTGGTGCTAATGCCACTGTTCTGGGGTCCTGGTTTTTTAAAAAAACAACATTGGGTTATGTCAGGCATTTAATCTAGTAGTTAATAAATACCCATGTCCTACACTGAAGTGACTGGGCTCAGCTCCCAGGTCCAGCTTCAGCTTCCAGCTTCCTGCTAATACAAACCTTGGGAGACAGTGTGGTTCAAGTAATTGCATTCCTGCCACCCACATGGGAGACACTGATTAAGTTCCTGGCTCCTGACTTTGACCCTGGGCCAAGCCCAGCCATTGTAGGCATTTGGAGAGTGAGCCAGCAGACAGGGGCTCTTATTCTCTCACTTTCTCCTCTATCCATGTTTCAATTTCTGCCTCTCTGCCTCTCAAGTAAAAAAAAAAAAAAAAAAAAAAAACTTAAACCACTGGATTAAGGCAAGACACCCTAAGGGCTAAGGGGCCGGAGCTGTGGTGTAGGGGGAAAGCTGCCCGCTGCAGCACAGGCATCCCACACGGATGCTGGCTCACATCCTGGCTGCTCTGCTTCTTTTCAGCTCCATGCTAATGCACCTGGGAGAAGTAGCAGAAGATGGCCCAAGTCCTTAGATCCCTGCAGCCACGTGGGAAACCCAGAAGAAGCTCCTGGCTCCTGGCTTCAGATCGTCCCAGGTCCTGCCATTGCGGCCATTTGGGGAGTAAACCAGAGGATGGAAAATCTCTCTCTCTCTCCCTCTCTCTTTCCCTCCCCTCCACCCCAACCCCTTCCTCTTCTTCCCTTCTCTGTAACTCTTTCCAAAAAAAAAAAAAAAAAAAAGACACCCTGGTCTGACTCTAATAATTTCCCTTCTCTCTTGTCTCTTACCAACACTGTGGAGTAGGCAGGTGGAGCCCCATAGCCTCCCAGCCACATCTGGGGTCCTACTGTGCATGATTAACCAGTAGTCTTAAGCTTGGTGGCTGGCACTCAATTAACTTTGGATAACTTTCAGTGCATATTTCTGGAGCTCAGAGCTACCTTCTGATCAGACGTTCTTTCATCTCTATGATCATCAGAACTACGTACACTGCTAATCACGACAGAAATGCTAGCATTTATTAAAACTGCAGTCCTGAAGCAATCCTTTCATTGGCTCATCTAATCTGCACAATAACACATTAGGAAGATTCTGTTATCAGTTCTTTACAGGGGATCAAGATTACAAAGCCATTATAGAGCAGAGCCTGCACAAAACACCAGTTTGTCTCCAGAACACAAGTTCTCCATCATTGCAGGTACTGAAGCTAAGTCTTCAGTGTGGATACTGCAAATTGACATCCTGACTCTTCCAGATGGTTTCTTTCTTCTGGTCCTCTTTCTTTCCTCACTGGTCCATGTCTATGCCCACCAGCCAGTCAGGATGCCTGCTGTAGCTCCCTCTCCTCTCTCTGGATCTCCTGCTCACTCCACATTCTAAATGGTGAGGGAAACAGAAATGAAAGTCGCAAGTCTCTTCCAGAGCACTAGGCAGCACAGACAGGTGCACAAGGAATCCCCTGGTGGCACTTTCTGAGACAAGGAAATGGAATCAGACCTCCTATAGTGAGCTGCCACAAATGCTCTGTCATTGAGTTAAAATAGTATCATAAACCTCCTCTTATTTAGGAAAGAACTATGCAACTACATTGTGAATGAGCAAAGACAATGAGATAAAGAAAGCGGAGGGAGGGAGAGAAGGAGAAACAAGGAACAAACCTAGCAGGAAACAATGAAAGAACGGAGCAGACACTTCATCATTCTTTCATGTTATGTAACATCTTAATAAGAATATAAATTCATGAGCATAAGGGCTGAAGGACAAGATAATGAGGCTAAAAATGAAAACAGAGGTTGAAGGTCTAAGGAAAGACACTGAGGACCCAATCAACACCATTGTAGAACTAATAACAAAAATTAGAATGAATGAGGAACAGGAATATATTCCACTGGAAAGAAATTATTTATATGGATGAGCATTTGATGTAACCATAGTAAATGTACATTGAAACAAATCAACGAGGGGCCAGCATTGTGATGTAGTAGTTAAAGCCTCCGCCTGTGATAGAGGCATCCCATTTGAGTGCTGGTTCAAGACTAGGCTGCTCCACTTCTGACCCAGCTCCCTGCTGATGTGTACAGGAAAGCAGTAGAAGATGGCCCAAGTCCTTGGGTCCCTGCACCCACATGGGAAGGAGCTCCCAGATGCTGGCTTTGGCCTGACCCAGCCCCAGGCACTGCGGCCATTTGAGAGTGAACCAGTAGATGGAAGCAATCTCTCTCTTTCCCTCTCTATCTCTCTCTATCCCCCCCTCTCTCTAACATTGCCTTTCAAATACATAAAATAAATAGTTAATGAAATATTAGAGCAAGTACAGAGTAGCTAATAGATTTTTAAAGCACCTAATAAAAAAGATAAGCATCTAAATCCAAGGATGAAATTTTTAAACTTATCTAAAGAAAAAACCTGAGTGTACAAATTGAAAAACATACCATATACCAGATTTCCATACAGAAAACTCAAAATAGACATGCACTAGCTAAATACCAACACTTCAGACCTTCAGTCCCGCAGAGCAAGTCACGACAAGGGGTTGAAGTCAGGCCTTTCTCAGCCTTCTCCACAGCAACATTTAATGCCAGAAGAGACACTTCACAATGTTCTAAGACAGAGAAAGTGCAACCACACAAGAACGTTAAACAAAGGAACCGTCAGACTTTGTCAAACATGGAATACCCAGGGGCACAGCATCCAGGCGCCCTTCTTGAACAAAACTATGTATGTGACCATAACATGCAGCCATTGAAACTAAGCAGGAAGAATTTAGAAACCGAAACACCATGCATAGATTCTGCTGCTGGTGTCCCGAGCCGTGGGTTCCCACGCCCTCCATGCAGGTCCACCGTGAATCACCAGTTCCGGAAAAGAGTGGGAATAAGAGAGGTAGGGAATGTACAATTTGGGACATGCTCAATCGGACTTGCCCCAAATGGTAGAGTTAGAAATGTGCCAGGGGATTCCAATACAATCCCATCAAGGTGGCATGTACCAATGCCATCTCACTAGTCCAAGTGATCAATTTCAGTTCACAATTGATCATATGATAAGTCTAAGAGTCAAGGGATCACACAAACAAGACTAGTGTCTGCTAATACTAACTGATAGAATAAAAAAGGGAGAGAACGATCCAACATGGGAAGTGGGATACACAGCAGACTCATAGAATGGCAGATGTCCTAAACAGCACTCTGGTCTCAGAATCAGCCCTTAAGGCATTCAGATCTGGCTGAAGAGCCCATGAGAGTATTGTAGGCATGCAAAGCCAAGACACTCTGGCAAAAAAAGAAAAAAAAAAAAACTAAATGAAAGATCTCTGTGAGTGAGATCCCAGTAGAAAGAACGAGCCATCAAAGAAGGAGGTACCTTTCTCTGAAGGGAGGAGAGAACTTCCATTTTGACTATGACCTTGTCTAAATAAGATTGAAGTCAGTGAACTCAAAAGGCTTCCATAGCCTTGGCAACTCATGACTAGAGCCTAGGGAGATTACTGACACCATATACAAGAGTGTCAAATTGTTAAGTCAACAACAGGAGTCACTGTGTACTTACTCCTCATGTAGGATCTCCATCCTTAATGTGTTGTCCAATGTGAAGTAATGCTATAACTAGTACTGATGCAGTATTTTACACTTTATATTCTGTGTGGGTGCAAACAGATGAACTCTTTACTTAATATATACTAAATCGATCTTCTGTATATAAAGATAATTGAAAATGAATCTTGATGTGAATGGAATGGGAGAGGGAGCGGGAGATGGGAGGGGTGTGTGTGGGGGGGGAAAGCCATTGTAATCCATAAACTGTACTTTGGAAATTTATATTTACTAAATAAAAGTTAAAAAAAATAGAAATCGAAACACCATGAAAAATAATTGAATTGATCTCATCCTTCTGCTAATGTCAAACAACGCTTCTCAATGAGGCGGACCCTAACTGAGTCATTACTCTGGCAAAAGGTGCCCCTCACCAACCCCTCTGCAGCATTCTTGGTCTCCCTTACTCTTGCTGCTTCTCCCTTGTATTCCATAGCTCATGCCTTGCATTCTATTTTTTCTGTTGTTTGTTATCTGTCCCCCAACCCTTTCCCTTGGAACATAAGGGGGCTGGGATTAAACAGTTGTCTGAAATATGGGAACAATTTGTTATAGAGCAGAATGCAGGGGCTGCCAATTTGAACAATGTAAAAATAATAAGATAATTCCGAAAATTCAAGTTCTGTGGAGGAAGGAAAACAGAAGAAACATGAGAATGCCTAAGATCCCTATCTTTCACAACTCAAATACAATTACTATTAAGATTGAAACATGCAATCCAAAAAGAAATGATTAATTGTATTGCTGAATGTCACCTATTGATTATTTCCATACTCACTGTGATTAACCTTAAATAGATTTTTCATAAAATATTATCTACAGTAAGGAAGCATTTATTTGATAATTTCTTTAGTTTTACTTTGCAATATTTTCTTCTGTTGAATTCCAGTAAAGTTGGAGATTATAAATGCTTCACAATTTAAATAGTTTTTAGAGTTATGATCTCACTGTTATTAAAGTGTTTTTCAGATATCTATTTTTCCTATGTACATAAATACAAAGACAATAGTGGTGATACATGCTTATTCTCAATAAGGGTGATTTTGCATATTAATATTTGCAGCTATCTTACTGCTTTCATCTTTTAATTTTTTCTATTTTATTCATCCAAATACAATAGAATAAATTGACTGACTTTGTTTTAAAAACAAGGAAAGAAAAATATTAGAAGCATATTTGTGAGGATATCTTTGGAGACAGGTATATTTGGCACTCAAGGTGGAGACACTTGAACTTGAGACTGACCTCCAGTTACTTTGCCTTTCTCTCTGTTACCAGAACTCCCTCTTGGACTTTCCAGATGGAAGGAAGGAAATGAATGCTGACCAGAGGACTCACCAGGTGCTTTTCCATAAACTTTTGTTCAAGTCCATGGAACAGGAAAACTGTGATGATTTTAGAGCACAAATTTGAGGCTCAGATAGCTTGGGAGTTGCTTGAATTTATACAGTAGGAGAGATGATGATGATGATGATGATGATGATGATAATAATGCAATAGTAGTACAGTCATAGATCTGTTGAGTACCTACCCTGAGCCAGGCTCCATGCTAGGTATATCTACAAGGAATGTTTTAATCCTCACAACAGCCCGTGATGCCAGCAATTTGTATTTATTTTTAAAACATGGTTCAGAGAGATTAATTATATTGTAGACTATCACTCAACTAGAAAGCGGCAGTGCCAGGAATGGAACTCAGGTCTGTCACACATCCAAGCCCACGCTGTTTCCTGCACCTTGGGCTCTCACTGGGCTGAAAGAGGAGTGGCTTATGTGGACCACCCATGGGGTCTCTGAGTGACTGCAAGTTGGCTGCTTGGGCAATGCCAGCAGGCCCTGAGAATTTCATCATGTTGAGAGCTAATAGAGGGTCAGGCTCCCACTGGGAGCTCTGCCGCCTGCACAGTAGTGAACCCCCTCATGCCCTCTTGGCTCTCCCTGCTGATGATTTTCCAAGATGGCTCCAGGGCCAGCTGCCGGCGAGCTCAGATTCCTTCCCAGTGAGTGTATCCTGGGTGGCTCTGACACATAAACACCCAGCCAAGAAGAGGAGCTCCAGAATGCCCAGCTGAGTGCAGAGCGTGGCTCCATTCAGTGGGTGTCAGGAGATCCCTATTTGCTTTTCTCCTCTGCCATCTGTCTCTTTGAGATACCACTCTGGGGAAGTCACTGGAAGTCTCAGGCCTCATTTTCCCCATTAGAGAAATGAAAACGGTTTAGTACTGGCCGTTTTCCAAAGTGCCCAGCTCAGTGCTTCTAAGACTCAGTCAGAGAAGGGGATTCTGCCTTTATAGAGCCTGGGTAACTGGGGTCAGGTTCCCTCTGAGAAGGTAAACGGGAGCCAGGAAGGAACAAGCGGGCTTGGCAGGACCCCGAGGTGAGGAGAGAGGCGTGATGTGAAAGAGACAAGCCTTCGAGGCCGTGGGAAGGGGTCTCCATTTTAGACCCTTTCTTTCCTCCCACAGGTGGGCCTTGGCAGCTGGGCCACAGGCCTGGGTAGGCCACAGACCTTTATGAGATTATCTGCTAATCACAGCCTGGACATGAGCCCTCGAGAGGTGTCGCCTGAAGAATGAGATGCTTTTTTATGATGCAGTAAAAGAGAGGAAATCACCTTGGCCTCTTGCCTCGTCTTGTGCTAAGTAAATAGGCAACCCGAGCCCAGCCTCCCACTGGCAAGGGCTCAGAGAGCTCAGAGTTTCCACCCGGGAGCTGCCATTTCACAACAGGACCACAGGGAGGGGCCAGCACTGGGACAGGAGAGACAAGCAACCTCTCCAGACATTTAGGAGAGCTCAGGGATTGCTAAAACCCACAGACACGGGAAGTTTAGAAGAGCTAGCGTCAAACACTCCATTAGCTACATTAGCCACATTATGTGCTCCCAAACGCAGAGTAAATCACTGATCCCGTCTGGGGAAGGAATTTCTCCTAAATGCTGTTACTGGAACAATATATTGTATTTTCTCTGAAAATAGCCCATGCCCAGTACCATTGACCCACTACCACTCATTATCAGGATCTAGGGATATTTTGTACCCCAAAGATTCAACAGGAGGTTCAACCAAGATTTACTGACTGCTTGCTACTTGCCAGGAATTGTGCTGAACACTTTAGCATTTGTAAGCGTGAATGCAATGAATCAGCATTGGTCCGTGAACTTTACATGTATTGACTTAGTAATCCTACAACAATGCAGATTCCATCAAAGAAAAAAATTGAGGTGTGGTGATCACTCCCACTTTACAGCTGAGAATACTGAGTTCCAGAGATGTTAAATAAAGTACTCAAGATCATGCAACTAGTGAAGCAACATTGAGAAGCGACCTCAGGCTGCTTTATGCTTTTAACCACCCCATCTCTGCCACTCATGGTTTATTAATCAATATAAAATACAGGTCTCTGGGCTTGCCTCACCTCAAGAATCAAGGAGAACCATCCTTTTTCCTCTTCAAAGTGTTAGGAAGGAATTTTTTGCCCCTCACTTAAGCCCCTCCTAGGTTCTGTTCCAGGGAGGGGGAGGGGGACTTACTTGATGGGCAATATAGCAGGAATGTGACTTCCATGGTGGTTGGAGGTAATGGCTGGCTGTCCTCCTAGCAAGGTTGAACTCAGTGATTGTCAGACTGAGAGCTGCTGTGATTCTCCTGGCAAACAGCTCAGTGAGGGTCTGTCGTGCAGAACTCAGGTCTTTCTCAGGTAGGTTCCATCTAGACTAGAAAACCATACTGTGGCTCAAATTCAGGTGCCAGCTACCAGCTGTCAGTCATCACGCTTCTCTGCTACTGGGACCACCACCCCTGCACATCAACCCCTTGGTTTAGTTCTCGGAATCCAGAAGACATAGAAACAGAGAAAGATAGTCATTATCATGAAAGAATGTGAAGGCGGAAAATCTAGTAAAAGTACAAAGGCAATCCAAAGCAAACAATAGGAATATTTATGGGAAAATGGCAGGACCAAGCCAATACTTATCAATAATAATCTTGAATGTAAATTCTCCAATTAGAAGATACAGACTGGCTCAATGGATTAAAAAACAAGATCCATCTATTTGCTACCTGCAAGAAACACAGCTCATCAAAAGAGATACACACAGACTGAAAGTGCAAGGATAGAAAAAAGATATCCCATGCTAACAAAAAACAGAAAGCAAAACAGTACAGGAGTAGCCATCCTATATCAGACAAAACAGACTTTAACTCAAAAACTGTTAAAAGAGACAAAGAAGGGCACTACGTAATAATTAAGGGATCAATTCAACAGGAAGATGTGACTATAGTAAATATGTATGCACTGAATGTCAGTGTACCTGAAGAAAGGACAGTCTCTTCAACAATGGTGCTGGGAAAATTGGATCGCCACATGCAGAAGTATGAAACAAGATCCCTACCTTACACCTTAGACAAAAATCAACTCTAAATCGACCAAGGATCTAAATCTGCAGCCTGATGTCATCAAATTACTAGAGGAAAACATTGGAGAAACTCTGCAAGACACTGGCATAAGCAAAGACTTTTTGTAAAAGACCCAGAAGCACAGACAATAGAAGCAAAAGTAGATAAATGGGATTACATTAAGCTATGAAGCTTTTGCACTGCAAATGAAACATTCAACAAAGTGAAGAAGCAACCAACAGAATGGGAGAAAATAGTTGCCAACTACGATACTGATAAAGGATTAATATCCAGGATCTATAAAGAGCTCAAGAAACTCAACAACAACAACAAAATAAATAATCCAGTTAAGAATGGGCAAAGAACACGAACCAGGATTTTTCAAAGGATTGAATTCATACGGCCAACAGACACATGAAAAAATGCTCAGGATTACCAGCCATCAGGGAAATGCAAATAAAAACCTCAATGAGGTTTCACCTCACTCCAGTTAGAATGGTTATCATCTGAAAACCAAAAAACAATACTAGTAAGGATGTAGGGAAAAGGGTACCCTAATATACTGTTGGTGAGAATGTAAACTAGTACAGCCATTGTGGAAGACTATATGTGAATACCTCAGATACTACACTTGAACTTGGCCAAAAGGCTGAGAAGCAGTGTATGGAGACCTCAGAAATCTGAATATAGATCTACCATATCACCCAGCCATCCCACTCTTGGGAATTTACCCAAATGAAGTGAAATCAGCAGATGAAAGAGTTATCTGTAGTCCTGTGTTTATTACAGCTCAATTCACAACAGCTGAGATATGGAATCAAATCAGATGTCCATCATCTGATGACTGAATAAAGAAAATATACACTACAAAATACTACTCAACTCTAAAAAAGAATGAATGAAACCCCATCCTTTGCAACAAAATGGATGTAACTGGAAACCATTATGGCTCATATGAAATGAGCCAGTCTCAAAAAGACAAATATCTCATTTTCCCTGATTTGTGGTAACTAATATACAGAATACAAAAAATGTAATGTATATGAACAAAGTTGTCATTTTGAGATTTGATTATTGTTTGTAGCCCTTGTCTATACTCCTAAGGAACAGTGGTTTTTCTACTTACTAATTGTGGAATTCTTTATTTAATGGAGGGTTAAGCTTGTGATTATAAAACGCCTATTCTCTGAGGGTATCATCCCCATCACTTTGAATCTAAGGTTCAAAGAATTAAAACAACTGGTTGGGGCCAGCACCATGGCTCACTTGGTTAATCCTCTGCCTGTGGCGCCATCATCCCATATGGGCACTGGGTTCTAGTCCCAGTTGCTCCTCTTCTAGTCCAGCTCTCTGCTGTGGCCCGGGAAGGCAGTAGAGGATGGCCCAAGTGCTTGGGCCCCTGTACCCACATGGGGGACCAGGAAGAAACACCTGATTCCTGGCTTCGGATTGGCACAGCGCCAGCCATAGTGGCCATTTTGGGGAGTGAACCAATGGAAGGAAGACCTTTCTCTCTGTCTCTCTATCTCTCTCTCTATCTATCTATCTATAACTCTGCCTGTCAAAAAAAAAAAAAAAAAAAAAACCAAGTCCATGGGATCTGTGAAGGTTAATTTTAGTTGTCACGTTGACTGGGCCAAGGAATACCTACAGATCTGGTAAACCATTGCTTCCGGGAGTATCTGTGAGGGTGTTTCTGGGGTGGGGGGAGAGGAATGGAGGTGGAGTGGGTGGGGAAGATACACCCTCCATGTGAGTGGGCCCCATCTAAACTGCTGGAGTCCCAGATAGAGTGAACAGGACAATTTGCTCTTTCCTGGAGCTGGGGCACACATCTTCTCCTGCCCTTGGACATCACAACTGCAGGTTCCTTGGCCTTTGGACTCTGGGTCTTGCACCAGAGGCTCTCCAGATTCCCAGGCCTTAGGCCTTGGGCTAAGAGTTATAGCACTGACTTCCCTGGTTCCAAGGCTTTGGACTGTAAGTAAGCCACACGCCAATATCCATCTCCATGTTCCAGATGGCCTATGGTGGGGCTTCTCTGCCTCCACGGTCGTGGGAAACAACTCCCCTAATAAATCTCTCAATACAATGTATCCTATGGGTTCTGTCTCTGTGGAGAGCCCTAATTCAATATCATCATCCATTGCTTTTACAATGACTGATAGGAAATCAGTCAGAATTCTTGCACCAAACTCTGCTT
This sequence comes from Lepus europaeus, assembly GCF_033115175.1. Classification (NCBI taxonomy): domain Eukaryota; kingdom Metazoa; phylum Chordata; class Mammalia; order Lagomorpha; family Leporidae; genus Lepus; species Lepus europaeus. Next base: position 49,369,845 of record NC_084833.1, on the reverse strand, counting down.
GGAAGAGGCCAACTATGGCCCCCAGGCCTCAGGAGAGCTGGGGTAGGACCTGTCCCCTGGCGGTGGAGTGAGGGTAGAAGAACAGGCAACTAAGAGTAGGCTGTTGGATTGGGTGGATAGCACAGGGTGTCTGTCTCACTGCCATCAGAGGAGCCCCTCCAGATCGAGACACCCAAAGTCTGCAATAACACATCCATCTCAGCAGACTTCTACTTGCTCCTTGGTGTCAAAGACAAGGGACCCAGAAAACCAGGATGACTGAGTGGGTCATTTTGCAGTCATCACCCACCCATGCCAGTGAAGCCTCAATCACACTTGCTACCCAGGATTCCTATCGTGTGGGGCTTTTGTGCAAAATACAGCCTGTTCCTTGAGGAGGAAGGACAAGGAGGAACAAGGCACAGAGCTTGATTTTTGAGAGGGAGAATCAAGAATAGAAAGATGTTTGTAGGTGGCACAGGTGAGACAGAGAACATGGCACTTTGGCTTAGAAGCTTTAGAAGCTCATGGGTGCATTTCTCCCTCCCTGCTCATCACCCACACCATCCATCTAAACCTGCGCGGGGTGCTATGCCCAGCCTCCCCCAGACATTGAACCTCTACCGACTTCTTTCCCTGGCCACGTTTCCCATTTTCTGAAATAATTTTCCTTCTCTTCTTCTGCTGGTTAATTCTAATTTGTCTTCTAAAAGTCACTACCCCCTCCAAGAAACCTTCCTTGACTCATTCTTTTTTCTGAACTCCCATTGTACTCCGTGCCCATCCCATGCACACTCCCACATGACACTCCCTGTTGTGCTACTGCTTTATCTATATTGGCCTACACAGAATAATTTTAAGAGGCATTGTTAATAGCGTGACATCAGACATGTCTAAGCCAATTCCAGCTCAAATGAGAGTTTTTTTTTTTTTAATATGGGGGCAAACTGTTGAAATCTTTACCTAATATATACTAAACTGATCTTCTGTATATAAAGAGAATTGAAAATGAATCTTGATGTGATTGGAAGGGGAGAGGGAGCGGGAAAGGGGAGGGTTATGGGTGGGAGGGAAGTTTTGGGAGGGGGGAAGCCATTGTAACCCATAAGCTGTACTTTGGAAATTTATATTCATTAAATAAAAGTTTAATAAAAAAAAATCCTAGCCCCCAATATGACAATAACTTCTCCAGTATCCTTCTAATTCTCTTCTTCCTGGCACCACCACAGTCTAAATACATAGGAGAGAAAGAAAGAGTTGTTATCATGAAGAGCACTCCTGTAAATTCCTTTAATATTCTACATGGGCTGTCATCCTTATCACCCCATACCAGATGGGACCCTGAATCACTTCACATGTATATGAATTAGCAACTTCAGTGGCCTGGGATGGACCCATTGGAGCTGATGCTGACCTCTCAAGAGCAGTCTTGGGTCCCTGATTGGCCAGAGGTTCCCGCTCCACTTGACGATTCACAGAGAGGTGCAGATGGAGAACAGGCAGAGGCATCAGGTGTGGGGATAGAAAGAGAGGGATCTGGCACATGGGGCAGTGACTACTTACTACCCAGCATGGAAATATTCTGCTAATTTTACACAGTTCACCAGAAATAGGGGCTGTGCTGTAGACTAGGGAGGGATCTAGACAGCGGACTAACTTCATTTCTTCATTGAGGCTCTAAGCGACCCTAAGCTGGCATTCCCATAAGGCCTGACCCATAGACGGCAGTTTCAAACTGTTTTCTATTTTACGTTGACTAGGCAATGTCAGAGAAGTGGGTGGAGAAGATACGAAAGTTCCCTGAGGAGGCCAGCGCTGTGTGTAGTGAGCTAAGCCTCCACCTGCAGCGCCAGCATCTCATCTGGGGGTTTGTTCATGTCCCCAGCTGCTCCTCTTCCAATTCTGCTATAGCCTGGAAAAGCAGTGGAGGATGGCCCAAGTGCTTGGAGCCCTGCAGCCACAAGGGAGACCCAGAGAAAGCTCCTGGCTCTTGGCTTCGGATCAGCTCAGCTCTGGCTGATGTAGCCATTTGGGGCGTGAACCAGCAGATGGAAGACCTACCTTTCAGTTTCTTCCTCTCTGTCTGTAACTCTGCCTCTTAAATAAATAAATAAAATCTTAAAGCAAAAAGTCTGGGGCCAGCTCCATGGCTCACTTGGTTAATCCTCTGCCTACGGTGCCAGCATCCTATATGGGCACCAGGTTCTAGTCCCAGTTGCTCCTCTTCCAGTCCAGCTCTCTGCTGTGGCCCAAGTGTTTGGGCCCCTGTACCCACATGGGAGACCAGGAGGAAGCACCTGGCTCCTGGCTTCAGATCGGCGCTGTGCCAGCCGTGGAGGCCATTTGGGGGGTGAACCAACAGAAGGAAGACCTTTGTCTCTGTCTCTCTCTCACCGTCTGTAACTCTACCTGTCGAATAAATAAATCAAAATCTTTTTAAAAAAAAGTCCCCAGAGTTCCTGCCAATGTTGTTTGTTTAGCAAACTTATTTCCATTTACTATCAAGTCTCCGTAGCCCAATCTGGTTTCTACTCCTCAGTGGTGTCCAGGTGCTCATGGCTGCAGTCTGCTCATTTTTCCTAGGAAGAGGTAATTCAGATTCTCAAGGTAACTGTCAATATCACTGATAAGATTCTCAGGCTACCTGGTGGCACTTATTCTACTAATGGTAATTGTATGCTTTAAACATGTTCATTATTTTCAATCATTATTTTAATTGAACAATTAGCACACACACACATTCTTGAAAATTAAGACAATCCAGACACAGGCAGAATCTCTGTCAGTATTCCTTCCCCCGTCCTAACTCCTCTCCAAGGCAACCACCATCCCTTCAACCTGTGTCCTTCACAACAGATGCACACACACTGAAGTGTACTTGGGAAAATACAGCTTTGTGTTGTTCTGTGCTTTTTTTTAATTTTACGCGGTATTACATGAGTTATTCTGCAATTTGTTTCTTCAATTAAAATACGTTGTGAAAATCTTTCCGTCTTCCCATTTAGATCTGGATTGAATTCCACAGATCAGTGTCATGTTAGTTTGGTGAGCCACCTGTGGCTTCCAGTTTTTTACAATCGAAGGGAGAACTTCAGCGAGCCTCCCTAAACACGCCTCTTGTGCACCTGTGTTGTCCTGCAGGAGAGTCTTGGGTGTTCCTAGGCTGGGCGAAAAGTTCCGTGCGTCTTTATGCTCAGTGTCAGTTTGCTGTTCTCTGTAGCATACGACAGCCCCAGTAGCTGCTGAATTTTCCTCGGCATGATGAATAAAGATGGTTTCCCTTTATCATTTTCATCTGCGTTTCCCTTCCAACTAATGAAGACAAGCGTCTTGCCATGCATTTAAAAGTCATTATTTTTTTCTGTAGGTTGCCCATTTGGGTCCTTTGGTGGGCAGACTGGTAGAACGGTCCCCCCTGGCCCCCAGCCCTTGGTATTTGTGCCCTGACGTGATTCCCAGCCCTTGGGAATGGGCTGGATGCAGGGAGATTTGTGCCTAAGGACTTGAATACAGCGAGGAGGACAGCTCGTCACTTCCAAGGTTGCGTCAATCAGAGCGTGGCTTCCACCGCCTATCATGCTTTCTCGCTCTGCCTCTTTTGGCGTCTGATGACATGAGTTGCCATATTTTCACCCGTCCTGTGAGGAGCCCCACATGACAAGGAATTGAGCACGGCTTCTTGACAGCAGCTAGCACAAAATTGAGTCTCTCAGTCCAGCCAGCCTGCGAGGAACAGAATCCCATCAATAAGCCTAGAACTCAGCTTAAGAATGGGTTCTTCTCCTGCCAGGGCCTGGGATGGTGACAGCCCCAGCCAGCACCTTGGCCTTAGGCAGGAAGACTCAACCAAGCTATGTCTGTCTGGACTCCTGACCTACAGACACCGTGAGACAATAAATGCTTTTAGCCACTAAGTCGGAGAGGAATCTTCTAGACAGTAGCAGATAAAGGACAGGCATCTTTTGCCCATTTTTCTATTTTTTGATGTGTAGGCTTTCTATACAGCAGATTTGAATATGTTTGTATATGTTACATATTTGCTACTAGTCTTTTGCTTATCATTCACTTGGTTGATGATGTCTTCTGTTATACCAACCTGTACATTTTTAATGCCTTCCAGTATATGAATCTTTTCTTCCATGGCCTTTAAATTGTGTGTCCTCCTTAAAAAGACTTTGCTATTGCAGAACTGTTGGCATCATTATTATTTCCTCACCTCTTTCTTCTGACTTCCACTGTAAGTTCCATGAGGACGGGGGCTCTGAGCCATGATTGTCTCCGGATTGCCAGCCCCAGCCGCAGTGCCTCCCAGGGTGTTGGCATTCAGAAACACAAGTCTGCATTTTCCCCTCTTGGTACAACCTCTGGTGTCTCCTCTCGACTCCTGTCCAAAGTGTGTGCACATCCCCAAGAGCCCCTTGCTAAGACAGAGAACAGATACTCTCTCCTCCAGCCCTTTCCACAGCTCCCTCCTTTGACCCCTTCGAGCATGCAAATGCACACACATCTCTGTAACTGCAAGGTCTGGGGTCTTGAATATTGCTGGTGTGCCAAAGATTGCATACTGTGAAAGGGCAAAAAAAAAAAGGGGGAGTGGGGGGGATAAAATAATCTGAAGATTTTACTTAAAGTGCTGGTAAGGATTTGGTGCCAAGAAGTGTAAAGAAATTTACAGAATAAATTAAATTGACCTGAAGACATACCTGAGAACAGGCTGCCTAAGCCTGCCAGCATAGCCCCCATCCTGCCCATTGACATGAAGTCAGATGCTAAGGAGAGCAATGCTGGGGGGTGGGGGTGAGGTGGGGGCTGGATTTAAAGAGCCAGGCTAGGTCAGGGCACTCTAAACAGAGCACAAGAAGGGCAGCTGAAACCTGGATGGATGAAAATGGGCACCGGGCACCTGGGCTATCACTGTATTCAGTAGGAGGTGATTTGGGATGATGCACTTGACTCTGCCATAATATACATCTGTGAAAACAACTTAGAAGCAGAGAGGGGAATAGAATTCCAGTTTCCCAGCCAGGGCTCCATCCACACAGCTGGAAGGAGGAAGTCCAAGAAGGACACCTGGTTCCAGACGGAGCAATGAATGTCTTCCCATTTCTAGGAGGCACAGAGTGAGGGATCCCTATTTCTGGGAAAGTTGCGATGTGAGCCAGTGCTGGAAGCTGGCATTTACTCCCCAGATTGTCCTGGGAAAGTGGAGGGTTGTTTTTTTTTTTTTTTTTTTTTTTTTTTCTTTTAAAAGAAATCTTGTAGCTGGGAGCTTAACTCAAGCTGTTTGGACTTTTCAGTCCACTCTCGCTGCTGGCAGAGGTTGGCTCTCGTGCCAAAGAATGTCTGAGCTTAGCCCCTTAGGCCTGGTACACGAAGATCAGGCGTTGCCTAAAAAGGAAGAACCACCACAAATCGGAGCGGGAGCAGCGGTGGGGAATGCCTCTACAGTTGAAGGTGGGTGATGGAATTTAACATCCAACCAGCTCCACTACCAGCCTAGGAAATGTTTTGTGCAAGTTAGAAAAAGGTCCTCTTTTATCAAGGTAATTTAGGGGCCAGCATTGTAGTAGCATAGCAGGTAAAGCCACCGTCTGAGACACTGGCATCCCATATGGCCACCAGGTCGAGAGGCAGCTGCTCCACTTTCTGATCCAGCTCCCTGCTAATGCACCTGGGAAAGCAGGGGAAGATGGCTCAAGTCCTTGGGCCCCTGCACTCATGTGGAGATCCAGAGAACACTTCTTGACTCCTGGCTTTGGCTAGGCTCAGCTCCAGCTGCTGTAGCCATTTGGGAAGTGAAACAGCAGAAGGATAATCTCTTTCTGTCTCTCCCTCCTTCTCTTTGTAATTTCATCTTTCAAATAATTAAATAGATCATTAAAAATCAATCAATCAATAAGATAATTTACTACCTGCCATGCACACGAAAAGCATAATAAATACACATAGCCTCAGAGGCGGAGAATGGATGGCATGCCCTAGAGTTGCAGGGCGCATGCCCAGTACACCTGTTTTGAGTCTTCTGCGCCTTCTTAGTCCTCTCATGCAGCTGTGCAGATGCTGCTCATGGAACCAGTCCAAGAAGGACACCTGGTTCCAGGCACAGCCATGAATGTCTTTGCTTTTCTAGGAGGCACAGAGTGAGGGATCCCTATTTCTGGGAAAGTTCAGAAACGACCAATCAGGAAACTCTACGAGAAAACAAGTCTTGCCTTTGCCAGTCCCTGGCCCCTTGCCAGAGCATGCACAGAAAGCACAATGGCTCCTGAGTCCAGAGCAGACCAAGAATCTCCTGGGCAGCCTTGGTAGGCCAGGGCAGGTCGCCTCTGACCTCTGCAGACACAGAAGTGATTGTCTTTAAAACAGGTCAGCTTCCACGAGTGTTGCCTGCACTTACTGAAGTGTGCATATCACAGCTCAAGAGAATAAAATAATGAAAAAGAATGCAGGGACTGGCTTGCATTTTCGCATACCTTGCAGAAAACGTTGGGAGAAAAATAGATCCGACAACCAGGCTCTATATGTTTCATCCAAACACAATTCGCTGTTCTTCGCTTGTATGGTTTCTGCCGTGAAAAGATTTTTCATGTTAGTTGGTTACCAGAATCACCTTGAGGAAAGCAAGGATCTTTGTTCTCACTTTGTGGGTGAGAAAATAGAGATAGAAACACATTCTGAGCTCATAGGGTGGACTCCTCATTCAGTGCTCTCTCCGCCACACCATTTTGCCTGTGCCTGTGTCATTCGGGGGTTTCTCAGCCAGCAGGCTCCCAAGCCGCTCCCAGCCTCCATGTGCTTGGCTTAGCCAGGGCAGAGAAAGCACAAGTCTAGGAAATGTAGGAGGGAGGAAGGACCGGGGTGGGTGAAGAGGGTGAAGCCACTCTGCATGCAGCCCACTCAAGAGCTGGAAACCAACCACCCTGGTTAGAATTCATTTTCTTCCTTCAGTGTCGGTGGAAGTAGGGGCATAGGGGAACCATCTTCCTACCTCACTTCTCTTTCACAGGTGAAAAATGAGTAGGGAATGCTGCCACTTGCAGACAGGAAGTTAGTTCCACTTTCCTGCCCCTCCCCCTCCCCTGCCCCAGAACTTGATACACCACAGTACCTGACTCCTTGGTTTGGTTTTAAGTTAGTCCCTTCTCCAATATTTATGGGAGACAAAAACATAAAGAAAAAAAACCCACATTTTTAATCTCTAGCAATGACCCAGGAAAGTTCACACCTAAAGACTCACTCCCACAAAAGTAGGTGAAATTAATAACAGCTAACAAGGCCGGGTGTTGATGAGGATGTGGGACAATCGGAGCCCCCAGACACTGTGGACAGGGGTGTAAATTGGTGCAACCACTTTGGAAAATTGGTACCAGGGCCAAAGCTGAGCAAATGCATTACACCTTAGCAAGTACACGTTCGGGTTTGCATCCTACAGGAGTGAGTTCTCAGGACCTCCAAAAGCAGGTACATGAATGTTCATGGGGCGTTTACTATAACGGCCACAAGTGAGAAATTAAGCACATTATGATATATGTACACCACAGATGCTACAGAGCAATGGGAAAAAGCAAATTCCAACATGCAGCAACACAGATGAGGCTCGAGGCCTAATACCAAGCAGAAAACAAAAGAGTGCACACCACATGATTCCGTTTGTAGAAATTCATGAACAAGCAAAGTCAGTGAATGGTGATAGGTCAGAATAGCACTCACCATTGGGATTGGGCAGAAGGGATCTTTCTGGATTTTTCTTAGGATAAGTGGTGCTTCAGGGGTGCGCACATGAGCAAATATGCATCCAGTTACACATGGTAGGCACCATGAAGCTAGGGTGAGCGTCATGTGTTTTACTCACCGACCTGATGCCTACCAGAGTGCCTGTCAATTGTGGAAGCTAAATAAAGACTTGTGCAACTGGTTAATTATTTTATGCTGGAGAGGAGATGATCCATTTTGCATTTCTAGAAGCCAGCTCTGGCTGAGGTGTGGGGGATGCGGTTAAACAGGCCAAAGTTGGAAGCAGTGAGCCAGACTGGTTAGAAGACCACCTAAGGATTCAGGCTAACGTGCAGGGGAGCTTGGGCCAAGCTGGTGTCTGGGAGGACGGAGAGGAAGTAAAACAACCCAGCTGTTGGATTCGAGGCATTCATCTCTTCAAGGAACAGTGTCTCTGAGTGTCTTCCAGCCTATAAAACAGGTATAATCATAGTGTGCACCTGATGGAGTTGTGGGAACTGAAGGAGAATTTAGCATAGTGTTTGGTACAAGGTCAGCATTGCTGCTGGTGGTGTGATCCCAGGGCCCTGGAAGGAGCCCCGAGTCAGCAACCTGGTGATCTCAGCAAGCTTAGGGCAGCCGTGCCTTCTCACTGGCTTAGCTCCCTACCAATGACATACAGGCTGTGTCTAGCTAACCTGGTGGGCCCTTACAGCGCCCCCCGTATTCTGCACATGAGAAGGCCTTTGTCAGCCTGGACAAACACTGCCTTAAAGGACAGAAGCAGGCATTCTCAGCATGGAAATTCAGCACCTGCCAAATTTTCAGTTCAGTCCCCGTGACTTAGTGCGATTGAGCACCACGGAAGCAAATTGGAGGACAAAGAATGTTAACTGTGATATCTATTCAAGGACCCTTTATTAGCAGAACTATTAGTGGTGGGGGGGGGAGATCTATGCATTTCTGAAATATGTTTTCTTCTTGCAAGACAGGGAACAGAATTCAAGCTTTCAAACTGTTTATAAAGTAATCAGCATTAATTTGTTCTGTTCAGGTTTTAATTATACACTGTAGGCCATTCTGACAGGACACCACCACGGCTGAGTCTGTCAGAGGAGATAATTTCCCACCAGGATGACCACGCACCTCATGAATTATACATGAAACTTTGTTTCCTTGTGACTGTTGCTAAAAGATGCTGTCAGCCCCCTGAAATCTCAACAGATCAGCAATTGTTTTTCCCTAAGTCTAATGAGCAGGAAGTGGGTGGGGAGGTGTTAAGAATGACTGCCCAGGCATGGGAGGTGCTGAGAGATGGGAAAGGACCCCCCTCCACCTCGGCTGGGGACCCCAGCAGCCTCGGTACGGGGTGGGCCTCAGGGATGGAAGTCAGGTCAGGATGCTCACTCCCACGGGCACCAAGATTTACACCTGCTCTCCCTGAGACGGAGCTCTAGCAAGCCAGCCTGAGACTCCAGACATAATTCTGTTATTCAAATGGGAGAAGAGTTTGATAGCTATGCTAATGACTTTTATCTGTGAAAACATAACTAATAGCTTGGTTTACATTTGCGTACATTTATGAGCATAATTTTAGCACATAATTTTATTGCACAATAAAACATAATGCAGCATTAGTCGGCTTCACCAAAAAAAACAGGGGGGGATACCTTGAGTGATCTGCACGTAAGCCTTCACACTGCATTTATATGACAGTATCATTTTAAAATGTTGGCCCATTTGAATTAATGAAAGAGTTTCCCAGTTAACAATTAGCTGCATAAGGCCATTTCTTGTAGACATAATATTTGGGGGTGATGCTTATGATTTGCTGCATAATTCATCACAGCATTGATTGCTAAAGATTGTTTTTCAACGCTGTTATTCTTCCCGTTAAATTGGATTGAATGAAGTCGATCCTTTTTACGTGGATGCCCAAGCTTTTCTTGGCACCTCTGGGTGTGGCTCCCATTTGAGGAAGGCAAGGACAAGACCTTGGGGGTGGCATCCAGATCTCCCTTTGCACAAGAGACCTGATGAGGCAGAGCTCAGAGATGTGGTTCAGGGGACAAGGAAGGGTGAGACACCCAGGCTGGAGGCTGGGGTTGCAAATGGTCGAGGAGAAACAAGTGTACAGCAATAGTTGTGACGCTGTGAAGGAAGGTAGGAATGTGCAAGACCTAGTCTAGGGCAGTCAGAAAGAGGCAAACAGGCTTGGTGATGCCAAAGACTAAACAGGGCTGAGGTTCATAGTTCACCCAAAGCGAAGTACTGGCTGTCCTGGACGTGTGGTCAAGACTCTTCTTGCAAAAGCAGCAAACCACGATAAATCAGCTCCAGCACCCGTGGAAATGTTAGGCTCATGTAACTAGCATCAAACACAGTTGAATCCTGACTGCCCCAAGGCTTGTGCACTTCTTGTGCACTTGTCTCTCCCTCTCTCTCTCTCTCTCTCTCTCCCTCTCTCCCTCCCCCTTGTCTCCCTCCTTCCCTCTCTCCTGGTCTCTCTCTTTTCACTCTCTGTCTCCTTTTCTATCTTGCAGGCAGCATTCTCCATTAAGGCCTGGGGTGGGGGAGAATTAGCCCTCTGGCAGCCTAGGGCTTACATGATAAGAACAAGTCATGACCATAAATGAATCCCTGCAAAAATCCAGCCCCACACACTGGGCCCAGGGCAGTGAGTCGCTCTGCCTGGGGTCTGACGCTCTTCCCTTCAGTGAGAATATTGAGGCCCTTCATAGGAGCCTCATCAGCAGCACAAGGAGGACACGGAAACTTCAGATGGTGAACGGAAGCAAACCAACGGAGAGCAGTGGGTGAGCAGCCCCTTCACCTGGGGTTGTCGGGTGAGCAGCTGAAGTGTGGTCACTGGTCATCAGAAGCCTGAAGAGTAGTACCTGGGCAAGAGAACGCACAATAGAGGGTGGGCACTGGGTTGTGAGGGATCTAAAAAGCCTGTCCTACATGGAGTATCTGCAGGAGCTGGCCTCTCCGCCCCGGGACCCAGAGACCTAAAAGATGAAGTGAACTCTGCACATAATAGAACCTGCTTCTCCTGTACAACTCCAGATGGGGGAAGAGTAGTGAGTGACATTATAGGCAAGCAAGGAAGTTCAACTCAATAGAGGACTTTTAGGGTCTGGATATTTGTACCCCCAAATTCATACGCTGAAATCCTGACCTTCAAGGTGGTGGTATCCTTTGTGGGTCCTTTGTGAGGATGAAGCCCTGGTGGAGGAGTTAATGCCCTTATACAAGAGGAAGTGGCATGCATTCTCTCCCCTCCCCCCATATAGAGATAGAAGGAGATCATCACCTGTGGAGCAGCAGGAGGGCCCTCAGCTGGAACCCAAGCAGGATGGCATCCTGCCCTCAAACTCCCAGCCTCCGGATCTGTGTTTGCTTGCTTGCTGCTTAAACCATCCAGGCCATGGTCATTTGTTATGGCAGCCCAATCTGGCCAACGGAAGGGCCAATATGATATTGGAATGGGCAGATAGAATCTAACCAGTCAGCCTGTACTTGGGTGGCTGGGCTCTTCCTATGTGGATGAATACAAGCAAGAGCTAGGAAATCCCCTCCTCCCACCACCAACATGCCATAGAGGAAACAAATCAGAAGAGGGAGAACTAAGAGGCTAGAGGACGATTTCCTCTGAACACAGGGTTGAGGGAGGCACCTGCTAACGCAGCCTCAGAGCACAGGTGTCTTCCGGTTGAAAAGGTGAGACTGAGATGCAAGCTCTCTGACCCTCGGAGTATTAATAAAGAGTGTAAAATAAGTAAGGCTGGAATAAGGAGGTGTCACTCTTGGGAGACCAAGTAAGCAGATAGAACTCAACAGGGAGAGAGGAGTAACATTCCAAGGTAAACAGGAAAATAGCAAGGAAATAGAAAAGACGCAGGAAAGCAATCCCAAGGTGAACAATTAAATTATCCTCCAGGGGCAGTACTGGAGAGGGGGGTGGGAAAGGCCAGTGCCTGGTGGAAGCTGGCCTCCTGGTGCCTTAGTTCCCTGGGGTTGTCATAACAAGCTAATCCTGGCTTAAAGCACCAGATACTCTCTTTAAGTGCTGGAAGACCAACGTCAAGGGGTTGGCAGGACCACAGCTGCTCTGGAGGCTGTAGGACAGAATCCTTCCTTGCCTCCTGCAGCGCTGGGGGTTATCCATGATCTTTGTAGGTGCCTCACTCTAATCTCTGATCCTATTTGTACACGTCTCCACCTCTTTTCTGATGGCCTTTTTTTCCCATCTCTTAGAAGGACACTTGACATTGGATTTAGGGTGCACCCAAAGAATTCAAGATGATCTCATCTCTAGACTATTAGCTTTATCATATCTTCAAGGACTTTTGTACCAAATAACGTGCATAACTTTTATTGGGGAGATAATCATTCAATGCATTACCACTGACAGCCAGCCAGATTTCAGGACCACACAGTATGGTATACAGTGGTGGTCAAGAGGAGAGACCCCAGGCAAAGCCAACAGAAAACTCCCCAGCCTCTTCTTAGACCCGGAGTCTACAGTGGATGCTCAGGATGGGGGGGAATCAAATGTCTGCATTCTTGCATCCCCCCTAGAAAAGAAACAATGTAATGGGTTACAAACAAATTACAAAGATAGGAGTCACTCTGGAATGTTCAGGGTTGATCTTGGCATGAGTTTTATAATACTAGGTATCTAGTTGCCTCTTAATCAGATAGTAAATCTAATGTAACTTTTGGTAGAGGTGTTCCTCTGTATTTTAGAGTTCTTAGGAGTGTTAATAAGTGACATATGCTAAGAAATTAATTATCTGGTCAATCCATGAGAAATCTCACAGAGAGATGCGCCCACCTATGTCATCAATAATTCATATCAGTGTGAGCAGCCACATTCACCAGATCCTTGTGTGGGGAAGTTCACTCTAACACTTCATGGTTTAAGAAACCCACAATGTCTGAAGAATGTCACCATCTACCCTGCTTTTCAAATTGCCTATTGTACAGTGTCCCCATTTGAGGGAAAAAGATGGGGCTTGAAGCTATGTTCCAGCCTTGTCATCACCATCCCTATTGAAGACACCATCATTACCATTTTTAAAGAGATTTATTTATTTGAAGGGTAGACTGACAGGGAGAGAGAGAGAGAGACAGAGACAGAGACAGAAACAGAAAGGGAGATATCTCCCATCTGCCTGTTCACTCTCCAAATGCCTGCAATAGCCAGGGCTGAGCCAGGCCGAAGCCAGGAGCCAGGAACCCCACTGGTGAGAGACTCAACTGCCTGGGCCATAGTCTGCTGGCTCCCCAGCACATCAGCAGGAAGCTGAAGTGGACTGGGGGGGTCTTGAGCCAGGCACTCTGGTTTGGGATGTGGTATCCCCAGCAAGAGCTTAGCAGCCACAGCACCAGCCCTGACCATCTCCATTTTTAATAAGCTGCCTTAATACAATGAGTGTATTGGGACCTCCAAGGGCAGGCAAAGACAGCCATGATGTAGTGAAAGGAAGTCTTCCCAGACTTGGAACCATTTCATCCTGTCACCGACCTGATTATTCACATTTTACAGAGACGAGAAAGTGAGGTACCCAAGGTCTCACAGATCAGAAGTGGCAAAGCTGAGATGCAAACCCAAGTCTTATTTAAGTTAATTGTCTTTTTTTTTTTTTTTTTTTGGACAGGCAGAGTGGACAGTGAGAAAGAGAGACAGAGAGAAAGGTCTTCCTTTTTGCCGTTGGTTCACCCTCCAATGGCTGCTGCGGCTGGCACACAGCTCTAATCCAAAGGCAGGAGCCAGGTGCTTCTCCTGGTCTCCCATGGGGTGCAGGGCCCAAGCACTTGGGCCATCCTCCACTGCACTCCCTGGCCACAGCAGAGAGCTGGCCTGGAAGAGGGGCAACCGGGACAGAATCCGGTGCCCTGACTGGGACTAGAACCTGGTGTGCCAGGGCCACAGGCGGAGGATTAGCCTAGTGAGCCATGGGGCCGGGCGTTAATTGTCTTTCTGTCTTAGATTTGATGACAACACACAGGAGCTCGTGATTTGCTGCTGGCCCTGGGTCCTGGTATCTATCTTAGGCCGCAGACTCTGGCCACACCCTAGGTTGGTCTGTCCCAAGCACATCTAGGAAGCACTTGCTAAGAAATTCCTATTACAAATTTGGCCCCAAGCAAGGGAGGAGAGGCAATGCTCATTAAATCATTTAGTCAATTAAATAATAATAAATACTCATTTAGTCAATTACTCATTAAGTCATCTGATTTCAAAAGAGGACAGTTATCCTTGAACATCTAAATAAGAGAGTCTGCAGGATGTGTAGAAAGAATTCTGCATGGGAGTCCAGGGAGACCTTGTCCTTTCCAGTCCTGGCTTAGGATTTAGGAGCAGTCAGGTTGAAGATTCCATCTTAATGGTTTTCTAAAAGCCCCTTTTCCCTCATAGCCCCCACAGTTAGAGAGAGACCCAGCAACTCCCACTGAGCGTATTGTTAAGGGAACTGCCCTCTGGTCCCACGTTACCTTGTCTTCACTCTTTCCTTTTTCCTGCCTTTTACAATGCTTTGTCCTTGTTCCTTTGTCCAGCCAGCTCCACTGCGTCATTAACCCCTTTCTGTATCTCTGGTGGGATGCAGACCAGCCCTTTAGAGGCGTCTAATGACACCCACTTTGGCCCCTGCTGTGTCCCAGAGATAATGGCCCCAAAAGCTTTCTCTGCAGCCCATGGAGCCTCTCCTGCTCAGCCCCTCTGTGACCCAGCACTGGGCAAGGTTTTGTATTAATAAATACTTCATGCAGAAAAAGGGACAAAGATAGAGAACTTAGCCTGTTGTGTCTAAGAGACAGCGCCACGTAAGTGTCTTCCTGCCCAGAAGCCCAGGACTCAGGGAGCTCAAAGGCACTTGTCTGAACCCCCCTGGGAGGTGCAGGTCAACCTCCGATTAACCAAAGTGTTCAGGAGTGGGCAAGGAGGAACAGGAGGACTGTGGGTAATTGGAAAGCTCTAGCCAACTGACAGTTAACCAGAAGAGTTGTCTTCTGCCCCCTCCCTCGTTTGTAGTTCAGCCTTTGTCTTGAAATACTTCGTGCAATCCTGTATTTTTCTATTAGGATGGGCTGAGGAACAGGACTGTTCCCGTTCTGACTTCTTCAGGAAGGGGAAGGGGAATCCGCCTCCCTGCTCCCAGGGCACCGGGTCCCATGCTGTTGGTCCCCAGCTGAGGCTGTTCATTGCTCTCCTTTGCATCCATCATTTCTCTACGTCCAGAGAGCAGGAACCACGTCTTACATCCAGGTACCATAAGCAGGATGTTTCGGCCCAGCCATTTTGACTTCAAGGATGTTTGACCTCACATTTTGTCTCTATTTGCTACTGGCCTAGGCAATGACACTGAGAACATGATAGGCAAAGAGATAGGAAATGAAAGACAAATTGGACTAGTTGTACAATAAACCAGAAAGCAATTCTGAAACCCAAAGCAAAAATCATTTACAACTTCCTCTAGTATTAGCTATAAATGATTCCTATGATGTCCTTTACTCAAGTCTTAATATTATCTGTTTAAATAATTAACATAGTGTAAAATGGATAATAGATTAAAATAGACATAATGACATTTCAATTTGTACAATTTAGCCCAGGAAAATTGAACTTGATAGAAGTAACAACTGGGGGCCGCACTGTGGTACACTAGGTTAATCCTCCACCTGCAGGCGCCGGCATCCCATATGGGTGCTGGGTTCTAGTCCCAGTTGCTCCTCTTCCAGTCCAGCTCTCTGCTGTGGCCTGGGATAGCAGTGGAGGATGGCCCAAGTGCTTGGGCTCCTGCACCCACATGGAAGACCAGGAAGAAACACCTGGCTCCTGGCTTCAGATCGGCACAGCTCCAACCGTTGCAGCTATTTGGAGAATGAACCAACGGAAGGAAGCCCTTTCTCTCTGTCTCTCTCTCTCACTGTCTGTAACTCTACCTGTAAATAAATAAATAAAAATCTTTAAAAAAAAAAAAAAAAGAAGTAACTGAAAAAGAAATATTAGCAAAACCAAATCTATAATCAAAATAGTTTCATTTGGATCAAAAAGTGATCAGAAAACTAAATCTTTATTATAAAGTTTTCAGAAAAAGTATCTTAAACATATAAATACATAATATAATAATACAAAATTAAACTGAAAACAGAGATGGATTAACTAAGAGATTAACATCATAGAAATCAAGGATTTAAATTGGCCTAGCAGCTTTTAGCACTAGAAAATAATTCCACAATAGAAAATCATGGTCATTGGCATAATTCTGACTAAAATATTCATATTAAAAATGCCTGGATCAAAATTGCATGTCCAAACATTCTCCATGCCTGCTATCCACAGAGCTTTGCAGTGGAACTCAGTCCATGGAAATGGAGATTTTTGTTTCTTAACAATTTTGCATTCCTGTGTTATTTAAAACTTCACAGTAACAAGGCATTAGCTTTGTACTTAATTCAATAAAGTATGCTTCAAATGTCAAATGTGTAAGAAGTTGAGTGAACATCCAGACCCATGAAGGCTCTGAGGTTGCATCTGGTTTGTGAGCTGATCAGTTGGCAGATAGGCTGCCACAGTCACAGGGACACTGACAGAAGATGAAGACTCTGGTAGGAGTAGCTGAAGTATTACCATTTGTGCCATCTGCCTGAGCTCCAATCCCCACAAGAAAATGCAAAGCAGGACAGACAATATGTGTACACCCATTGAGGTGAGACAGGAAAGGGACCCCCAGCTTCTGGAACCCAATTGTTTATAATGGACAGGAAACCTACAAGACCTTTGTTCCAGAAAGGGGCATGAAGTCTGTCTTCCAAGGTTGTTAGCTACACAAAAATATTTGAAAACACAGTCTAAAAGAAAGTCAGTCCGTACCTCTGCTTATAACACACAGCAACATACAAGTAACCCCCTGAGAATTATCTTCCAATAATGAGCTGATGAACAAATTTGAATGTTTGCACTTACTGTTGTTCTCATAGGTTTCCAGCCTATTGCTCCAATGTTCTGATTATTGAATTTCTTGGTTCAGAGCTGAGGAGAAGGAACAAGAGAAAGGCCAAAATTTTTGCAGGTAGAGTGAGTTTCTATTTAAATTCCAAAGGCTGTGTTGCCCTATTTAATTCCTCTATTGCCTTTGAATGGGAAATTCAAGTATGGGCATTGCACTGTACTTCAAAGGAATTTAATTGTGCCAAGAATAGATAGCTTCCCCATACCACAAAAATCTATCAGATGTCAGTTATATGCCAGGTACTATTCAGGTATCTCTACACCATTATATTTTACTTGACTACTGTTGTATTCTACATGAATCATGCCTCCTATAATTGTAGAACGTTTAACCTGGGTTCTAGGTACTACCAAATTCTCTGCCTTCTGGAGCTTGCATCCCAATATGCAGACATACAATAAGTGCTCAAATATATAGTATGTAAGGCTATGGTAAAAGTTAAAGGGAAAATAGAGCCAGGACGGGAATGGGAGTGGTGGTGTGTTCAGAGCAAAGAGGGTGGTCAGAAAAGGCCTCATTGAGAAGGTAATATTTCGGTAGGAACCTAAGGGATAAGGGATTAGACCATGCAGGTATCCAAGATGAGAATTTCTCTGGCAGAAAGAATATCCCCGAACCTGGAGCATGTCTAATGGTCTCAAAGAACAACTAAAAGTCCAGTGGGTCTGAAGTGGCAAGAGCAAGAACAAAAGCAATAGGACAAAAGGTCAAGCAGATGCTGGCCTGTTCATTAAGCACCATTGTGAAGAGAGGGGTTAATGCTGAGAGTAGCAAGGCTCTAGAAGTGATCACCAGACCAGGGAAATCTCTAAGGTTGATTCAGAACATCAAGCATCAAATGCACACGTTGAAAATGTTCAGACTGCATGACTACATGGTAGACAGCAAGGAAACCACCCAGAAGATCTTCCTTGAATGAGAAGGCATCACTGTGGAGAAAGATGTTGCTGCTTCCAGTTCACGGGTAGGAACTGAGAAGGCACAGAAAAGAGCCAATTTGTCCCAGGTCACGTTGGGATTAATGGCCAAAGCAGATCTCTTAGAGCACAGTTCATTGGTCTTTCCTCAATCTCCTTCAACCTCCTACCCTTGATTGGGACCTATAAACCTCTTTATAGGATTGTTAGGAGGAAGATTAGGTGTTAAGTGCCCTACCTGGGGTACTTGTGTCTTGCAGGTCCAATACCATGGGGCAAGAATACAAGTTCTTTCTATGGAGCTAAACAGAAATGTGAGACATACCATAAAAAAGCTCAGGGAGGGGATGTAGCATGACAGCTGTTGGGGACGTTGCTCATCCAGTCTAGAGCCCCCTAGAAAGAGGAGCTGTAGGCAGAGGGCAAGGGATGTATTTCCAGAAGGATTTGATGGAACATTCTGGACTCACACAACACAGCTGTAGGTGACAGAAGAGGGCCATCTTTCTACGTGGAGTACAGTCATGCCCCATCCTCTGGAGGACTATTTGGGGCCCCAACCCTCATCACTGATGTCAGCATTCCAACAGCAGTCATGGTCGGGAGGGCAAGAGAGGAAGACACGAACACAGACTGCGTGATAGAAAACAGTCAGCTGATGGGGTGACACTTGCTGGATGACCACCCTGGGGACCTCCAAACAAGACATGAGAGTTCTGCTGGATGCAGAACAAGCCAGTGAAACATGAGATCTGGTCATCACAGAGATAGACCCACAGGCTAGGGAGACCCTGGAAAAAGTTGAAAGAGTCTTGTAGAGTGTCTAACATACACTAGGTACTCAATTAATGATCCCCTTGAATCCAGCATTAACCAAACATCCAAATCAGGGGCATAGCCAAAAGTCCATTCAGTTGGAATAAATTAAGCGGAAAGATTCTTTGAGAGTCTTGGTGAGGAGGATTATAAGCCTATGGCCAGCACTCTAAGAAATCCCCCCTGTTATGAACTCCAAGGAGATTGTGGAGATCAGCATGTGTGTGCATGTCTGGAGTGTGTGTGTGTGTGTGTGTTTCCATGCATGTGCACACCAAGCATCCATAATTCGTGCAGAAGAAAGACAGAAACCGGGAGGGGCAAGGCAAAGAATCTTGAAGTCCAGACTGAATCAGAGCCATGGGGACATCCACCCATTGGGAGGACTTCGCCCAGTTGAGATGGAAATAAAAGGAAGCTGGTGGCTCCATTCTATCTCTAGACAGCCGATTAATTATTTCTGATATGGGCCAGAATTGTGCCAATAAATGCTAGACTTATCCTTATATTCAAAAATGTAAAAGGGTTTTGAAACATCTGTTCCAGATTTACCCCTGATTTCAGGCAGACCTCAGGCCCATTGTCTTTGGGCATTTGACATCAGCAGGGAGAGCTGGTGGGGCTTTAACGGCGAAGCAACTCACAGTGATCCCCTTGGAGCCATCCCAGCCCCTAACTCCTAACAAAAGGCTACTGTCCCCACTCTGGCTCTCTGGATGGGCCTGGAGAGGGCCGGCCCTGGACGCAGGGCTCTCGCTGGTGCTCCAGCACCACTGCCCACTGCCTCTGCTCAGAGCAGCACCCTTCACTCAGGTCTTCGGAAAGCCTTGTCAATCCACTTGCTGTTTCCTCTCTTCTCACCTCTCATGTTCTTCCAAGAGCCTTGGAGTCTTGCTTTGCAGACTACCATCTGGTGCCAGGAGAAGTAGCAGGATAGAAAGGTCCTGGGATCAAACCATAGCAGCTGGGTCTTTTCCTGACTGTAGATTGCCACTGGGAAGTTCCTTATTCTCAGAGTCTTAGTTTTCTCATCCTCAAAACACACATCACAGCAACTGTCTTACCGTGGCAGGGTTCTAGCCCAGCACAGTGGCTGAAACCTCATAACTGATTAATAATAGCGGTCCTACCCCACCTATGGGAATATATGCACCACTGGAAAAAAATTTGCATCATCTAGATGTAGTCCCAGCATCTAGAGTGGCAACCAGCACCATGATAGGAGCTCAAGAAATCTCTCTTTAAGGCTTGCAGGAACTTGGAGGAAATTCTAACCATCTGAAGTAGAAGCCATCCACATTCAGATTCTTTCTCAGCCTTTCTCTCGCGATCTTCTGTTTTACTTACAAGCTCATCCTACCTTCCCCTTCCTAGAGAGAAACCCAAACCTTCTCAAATAGGATTGCATGGCTCTGCCCTTCAGAGCCAAACTCCTATCCCAAGTGGTCCCTGCTTTCTGCCTCTTTCCCCACACAGTCACCCACCCTGAGGTTTATAGCATTATCCTCCTGTTACAGAAGAGGAAACAGAGGCCTAGAGAGGCAAGTATAGTCATCCCTCAGTATCCACGCAGGATTGGTTCCATGGGCACTTCCCCCAGCCCCCAAGGCCATCAGTATTTGTGGATGCTTATAGGAAATGGAATAGCATTGGCAAACAACCTAGACAATTCTCCTATATACTTTAAATCATCAATAGAGTACTTATAATATCTACTATGATGGAAATGCCATATAAATAGTTGTTATACTATATTGTTTAGGAAATAACAATGAGACAATGATGGCCTCTGCTTATATGTAGCCTCTCACCACAGATGCAATATTTTCTTCAAGTGGTTTCGATAGAAGGCTGGTTCAATCTGTAATTCAGAACCCATGGATACAGAAGGCTGCCTATAGTTACTTAATGAATACAGAAGCAGGAGCTCCAACCCAATGCAATCAGGATCTAGTGGTTCTGGTTTCAATCAGCATCCTGCTGCTCTCAGATTCTCACCAATGATCTGGGCACAGCTCCATCCCCTTGGCGTTGCAGTAAGAGGCAGCTGCACCTGCCCTGTCCCTCTTCACTAAGTCCTCCTTAGCTCTTGTGATGCAGGGGGGATGTCTGCAGTCCTGAGTCACCCCTCTCTTTTCCCTCTGAACTGGAGTCCGTGAAGAAACCAGGTGCTGGAGCCAGGTAGGTGGGGTGCATGTTTGGACGGTTTCGTAAACATGCTCTGTTCTGTCCATCTCTCTAGAGCAGAAGAGTGGATTGTCCCAGCCCACTGCTGTCGGTCCTGGCCCCATGATTTGCTTTTGCCAATGGGCTGTTTGCAAATGTGATGTAGGGAGAGGCCATCACTGTGTTCCAGCAGGCTGGCTTGGCTCTTGCTCTGGGGGGTCTACCAGTCCCAATGGAAGGAAAGATATATAAGGCAGGCAGGAAACTCAACCCACAGCACTGGGACCAATCCCAAATGAGGCCAGCCTACATCAGGCAGCAGCCAGATGACCCACAGACTCAAGAGAAAAGAACAAGTCATTGTTGCTTTAAACCACTAAGTTGCAGTGTTTATAGCCTTGTCATAGCAACAAGTAAGAGCTCCAGATGGAAGTCCAAAAGCCAGATTCTGGCCTGGTAGAGCTGCCCGTGACGTCCTGGCATCCTCCCACTCAGCTACTCCGGGCTCACTCTGTACCCTGACAGGTGGCACGGAGCCAAGTGCATCCCAACCTCCAACCAACAGCCACACCCAGGGAAACGCAAGATGCTGCACGTTGGATCCTCAGGTAACCGAAGGCCCAGACCCTAAGCATTTCCACCTTTGCTGCTGCAAACCTCCGTGAATGGCGACCATCTGCTTCCCTAACTTAGTACTGTCACGTGGCAGTGACCGTCAGTCTGGGGCTGGGCTGTGCCTGCCCTCCTTTCTTTCCTGGCTCACTTTTCTGGTTACTGCTCCTCGGCGGATGCCGTTGGCCTCAGCTGCCTCCGGATGGCACCTCAGTCAGTGATGAAGCACAGCGCTAAAGAATGCACTGTGTCCTTTGGAGCACACAGAGATGGAGATCTGTCTGCAAAGCAAGGGTGAGGAGCCCTCGGGGCATCTGGGAGTGCCCTCTCTCCCCCTGGGCAGCTCACCCGGCCTCTCTGAGCCAGGCTCCCGCCTTTCCCCTCCACAGTGGGCTGTGGAGAGCAGCAAATAACACCGAGTCAGGTTATGGAAGCGCTTGGAAAATCCTAACACGCTGCACACACAAGGCGTCAGAAAATTCCTATCTCCAGCTCCCTGGGCCTCCGTGTAAAAATCAACAAATGTAAACACAATTGTGGGGAACCTAAAGAAAGAGGACCTTTCCTGTTCCTCACTCTCCCTGAAAGGGCTCGTCTTTCTCTTCCTGTATGCTCAAATGAGCACAGGCTGTGGAGTCCGAACACTGGATTCAAATCCTGGCTCAGATATTAGTAAGCTGTGTGACCGTGGGCAAGCCAAGGAAGGTCTTTGAGCCTGAATTTCCTCATTTGTAAAATGGGTACAATAACAAACAGATTGCTTTCAGATTGCTGAGAAAGATAAAAGGGCCATTGATATCAATGCAGTCGCTGAACTGAAAAAGGGTATGCAGGTGTCTGACCTCATTATTAGCTTTTAAGCATCTATGGAGACCTGCTGGGTGCTGTGGATAAGGATAAGCTCCTGCGGCGTGCCCAGCCCTCTCTGGGCTCCCTCTCTGGAGGCCTTTCACCATCAGGAAGTGGAGGAAGGCACTGAGGGGCTCCTGAGGCCGCGGCAGCACCACCCCAGCTTCCAGGAGCCTCGCAAGCCCCCTGGGTCTCCTTGGGGACCACGAAGTTGAGGTGTAGAAGCTGATGCCGGGTAGCAGCGTCAGCCATAAAAGTAACACTGTGAAAAATCCATTTTGTGGGTAACAATGAGAAGTTAATGCAAGGAGTCATTGCCCTTTGTGAGTGAAAACCTTGGCAGTGGCTTCTCCCGGCTCCTGGGAAGCCGCTGGAGGCGGCTGCTTGCACCCAGAAGCACTTCATCATTTCTATGAAGGAAAATGAGTGCAAGCAGATTGTCGAGATGTCTGTTCACATCACCTCTTTTTTCTTGCAAGGAGTCCCCTCCGTAATTACATTTTGTCTGTCAGTTCATAAATTTTTCTTACTACAAACTGGCCATTATGGATTGCTTTTTAAAACTCCTAAAACTGAGCCCAAAGCAGTAGATCTCTCTGCAAATGCAAAACATCCCATGCGCAGCCGCCATCCCTGGCCAGGCGGGAAGGAGAAAGTCCTTGCGCTCGACCAGAGGCAGGCCCGCCATGCGGTTCCGTTTAGAGATTTGGCTTGGCCGGCCGCGTGCTCTCAGCCACAAGGAAAATCATAAATAAAGGATCAACTTATTTGGCAAATGCTGCCACTTGGGAAGCCAACATCCTGCCATTGTTCTTTCATCACAGGTCCTTCTGCTCCAAGGGTTCGAGTTGGGCTTTTGGCACTCGGGACCAGGAAACGAAGGAGGGTGGCTGGGGGGTGGGGCCTGATACAGAGTGGCAGTCCGGTTTGGGGTCACCACTGCAATGCCTTCCTGGGCGTCCCTTGCCGCATCAGCTGCAAGGGGGCTGCCTTTCGAGCTCTCTGATGATGTCTGTGCGAGGAGCACCATTTTGGGTGACGGCTGCCTTCTAGGAAAAGAAGAGTGGCAATTTCTCACTGCTCGCAGCTGCAACCTTCAGCCATCAAGAGGATGCCAACGGATCAGAGAAGACTCTTGAATTGCAGGCCTCTGCTCTGGCTGCAAGGCCTGGCCAGAGCGACAGCAGGGAGGACAGCCCCCGCCCCCCTTCTCCTGCAACCCAGCCCTCCACCCCCAACATAGACTCTTTAAGAATCAGGGCAGGATGCCAGCCCCCAAACCCCACTCCTTAAACCTGCAACAGCGGAGAATGAGTTGGCGGAGGGAGCGCAAAGGAAAATCTGGCCGTGTGGGATAGGGCTCCGATCGGAGCTGGGTGGACGCAGGAATCCAAGCAAGCCACAACGCGGCCTGCTCCGCGCAGCGATCCGGGACTGCTCTCGCTTCCTAAAAGCAGCCAGCGCCACCGCCACCGATCTGGCCAGCAAACAATGCCCCATTCAGCTCTCCGTATCTGTTCTTAATATCAACGCACAACACTGGGGTCCCCCGTGGGTGAGGAAGGGGAGGCCAGGCCAGCAGAGCGATTACCCCCTTAGCCAACCAAGTGAACAAGGCAGGAGCCCCGAAAACATTTTTCAAGGCGGCCATCATAGCAGGGGCTTCTAAACAGCACACTTGGCCTTCTGTTTCCTGGGCGTGCACTGTTCTTAGCCAGAGATCTGAAGAGGGGACTGCGTTCTGTCAGAGCGTGGCACCCACGCCTGCAGCCCCAGGAGGCCCTGCCCAGACCCAGCCCCGGCCTATGGCCGCTGGGGATGAAACAGACTTTGAAGCATGACCCCCGCCTCCACCAGGCCTGGTTTATGGGCGAGAGCTGCCCTCCGAGCAAGACCTAGGAGACAGGCAAGGCTCCAGAACCCAAGGGCTGTGGCCGAGGCCCCCGGAGCGGGGCTGGCCTGGAGCTGGGACACCCTCTGTTTTCTGTCAGTTCCCAGATAAGATGAGAAAAGGTCGGGCCGCCGGGAGGAGCCAGGAATCTCAGCGGAGTCCCTCAGCAGCCCTGATGCTGGACCCCAGGCCGTAAATCTGTGGCCGTGAGAATGGCCCTACTCCACCCCGCCCAGCCAAGCCCCACTTGACTTCGGAGCGGCTTCCCCACGCCGGGCGCTGGGATGAGAGAGGAACAAGATGGTCTCGGAGGGAGGCTGGGAGTCAGGAAAGAGATGGTAGTGATGACAGGAAGAATGAGGAGTAGGAGAACTAACATTTATACAGCGCTCACGAGCTGGGCAAATATAAACTCCTTTAATCTTTGACTCAGTGGGAGAAGTGTTATCATCACCCCCGTTTCACAGATGACAAAACCACAACACAGAAAGGTTAAGTCACCTGCCTAAGGCCACACAGGCAGGCAGGATTCGAACACAGGGCATCTAGCTCCAGAGTCCGTTGTTACTAAATGCTTTGCACTTGACAGACTTGAAGGTGGGAAGCAAGGCAAAGAAGGCTTCCTGGAGAAGGTAACATGTAAACTGGATCTTAGAGGAGAAAGTGGGAGCTGAGTGAGGGCCCGTCAGGGCAGCACCAGGGTCTCCATCATTCTTCCAAACGGTGCAGGAGCCTGGGGGAGTCTACGAAGCCTTGCGGCACCTCAGCACCATTCCCACCTCTTGAGGCTGGAGCCCCAGTGCTGTCTGCAGGGACTGGTGCAGAACCCCCAGACGGGAATGCTGCCACTCAAAGTGTGGCCCCTCAACAGCTGCACGGGCCGCATCGGTGAGCTTGTTAGAAAAGCCAGTTCACAGCGCCAGCCCTGCAGCACAGTGCACTGAGCCGCTGCCTGTGGTGGCAGCATCCTCTCTGAGCGCCAGTTCGAGTCCTGGTTGCTCCACTTCCCATCCAGCTCCCAGATAATACGTCTGCCCTGGCCATTACGGCCAGTGAAGAGTGACCCAGTGAATGAAAGAGCTCTCTCTTGTGTCTCTCCCTATTTCTCTGTCACTTTGCCTTTCAGCTATGAGAAAACAAAGAAAAGGAAATGCAGATTCTTGGGGACTTGCCCCGGCACCCAGCCTGAGATATGTGTCCTGCCCCCTCACTAAGCAATCGGTCTTGCTCCTCCAAAATCTTTCCCCAACTGACTTGCCCAAAAGGAAGTCAGCCGTGACTTCCATACCAAGCTTTGTGGGTGGAGGGCGTGGGCAGGAGTAGTCCCCAAAACCATAGTCACCCACCTCCATCCCCATCCTCAAGGGCCTGTGTGTCCTGTTCCTCAGAGCACCACACTGTGGCAGAGCCCAGCTCTGGGTGCTCTGCCACTCTCCCTGTCCATACCAGGACTCTCCTTCAGGAGCTAAACATGTCCTGGTGGAAAGAGAACAGACTTTGAAGTCACAACAACCCACGTTCAAAACTCAGTTGCCTTCTTCTGGCTGTGTGCCATGGGGCAGGTTGCTTGGTCTCTCTGAGCTGCATTTTCTTCATCATGAATTGAGAAGCTATGATCTATCTCACAACCTGATGGGGTAATGTGCGTCGAATGCCTCCTACTCCATTCCCTTCCCTAACCACCTCCCATCACTGACCACCAGGCCTGGGACCCAGTGCACGGGGCCAGGTGGTACTGCTCCAGGTGCTGAGTGCCCTCCCTGTACTCTGCCACAGAAGCAAGACTTCTGGGTTCCCCCAGGTTCCAGGCATCCAGGTGGGGCGCAGGACACCTGTCAGGTCCTGCTGACACAGGCAAAGCCCCCTGCACTGGCTAGTGGTCCCAAGGAAACCAAAGGAGATACAAGAGAGGTGTTCCCCAGAGCCCCTTCGCTCCTGGGGTAGAAGTCTTGGCCCCCAGAGATCTTGCTCTGGATTGGCCACCATTCACATCAGCCCCAAGCTCACACAGGGCCACTGTGACATGCATCCCGGGCCAGCAGAGGAAGAGGCCCAAGGAAGACTTGCGGGGACCATGTCAAAGAACAGCCATGCCTCCTCAGCCCCAGGACACACGTCCCCCAAAAATGTCCCCCACAAACCTCCTTCTGATCACCAGGACGAAGAGAGGAAGCAGAGTGTCCCATCATTGCCTTGCGACCTTGTCTCAGACTCTAGCCTTCCTGGTCCTGGCAACACGTGAGTCTGCCAAGCGTTTGAGATGCATATGCGCTCACTGGGGATGAACTTAGGAGAGAACTTTCCGTGAGGAATGAAAGACAGCAGCGTGTGGCCCTGGTGCTGCAGGGAAGCTGAGCCCACGTGGAGAAGCCCCGAAGATGAATGCTCCATCTGGCCAGCCAGGGGTCCCCTCTGGAATCCCACCCACTGAACACGTGCAGGGATGCTGCCTTCTCCCTCAGAAAAAGCCTCATCAGACCCGTCGTTGTTGCTATGTGCTGAGCACACACTATGTGCTGAGCACTACATGCAATACGTTACCCAGAAAATCCCTATGAGCTAGTAAGCAGTATCATTCCATTTTACAGATCAGAACACTGAGGCTCAGAGAGAAATAGGAAATGTCTGCTCCAGCCACACAGCTAGCAATATGGAGCCAGGACTCCCATTCAGATGCCCCTAACTCAAGATCACACTCAAAGCCTTGGCTAACAGCTGTCATCAGAAAGATTTTTTTTTTTTTTTTTTTTTTTTGCCTTTCTTAGCTTTGTTGCATAACTGCTACTTAATTAGTGGTTGAAAAACAGCCATACCGGGGCCAGAGCCGTGGCTCACTTGGTTAATCCTCCACCTGCGGTGCCGGCATCCCATATGGGCACCGGGTTCTAGTCCCGGTAGCTCCTCTTCTAGTCCAGCTCTCTGCTGTGGCCTGGGAGGGCAGTGGAGGATGGCCCAGGTGCTTGGGCCTTGCACCTACATGGGAGACCAGGAGGAGGCACCTGGCTCCTGGCTTCAGATCAGCACAGCGCTGGCCGCAGCAGCCATTTTGGGGGTGAACCAATGGAAGGAAGCCCTTTCTCTCTGTCTCTCTCTCTCATTGTCTGTAACTCTACCTGCCAAATAAATTAAAAAAAAAAAAAAAAGAAAAGCAGCCATACCTCTCTGCCACCTTCTCTCCACAGCTAGCACTTAGTCTGTGTTCCCCCTCCACTATTTGGGATCCACGCTAACCCCTCGATCTCACTGGAACTGAACCACAGGGAGGCTGGAAGAATTCTTGCGTCCCCGCTCAGCACACTCTATGTGGCTATGACCCAAGATATCAGCACTGGAGGCCACCTCCCTCCATGGCGGAGAGACACTTCCCTAATCCCAGCAGAAGGGTCTCAACACTGCTTCACGTCCCCCGTGTCT
This sequence comes from Lepus europaeus, assembly GCF_033115175.1. Classification (NCBI taxonomy): domain Eukaryota; kingdom Metazoa; phylum Chordata; class Mammalia; order Lagomorpha; family Leporidae; genus Lepus; species Lepus europaeus. The sequence goes on along the minus strand of NC_084833.1, from coordinate 49,342,465 downwards.
CAGAGGGCCTGGGAGCTGGCCTGCCGCCCTCCTTGTGGGTCTCCGGATCAGGGCCAGCAAGCTTCCCTGCCGGTCCCGGCTGCCCCTGCCGCTCTCCCCGTGCTCTGAGCCCGTACACTCCACGCTCCTCATTAACAGCAGAGTCAATAATTGCGCTTCTTCGACAAGCAAGAGGCAGACCCATCTCCAGGCTCCCACATGCCCCAGCCCTGTGTACTTTACCAGAATTTCTATTTAAAAAAATAATAATAAGGATCGCCTGCTCCCGACGGCACAGTCGCGCTCCTGACCTGTGGCTTCAGCTTTTGCTCCCGAGCCCCAGTCAGGGGCCTGGAGCCCAAGGGCCCTCGTGCACATTCCGGGGGTCCTCGGCAGCCCCCCTCCTTGCTCTTTCCCAATAAATGATATGAAACGTCTGCCTAATTAGCGTCTCCCCTTTAAGTTCTGGAGCCTACTAATGAGTAAGAAAGAGGAGGTCCTTGGGAGCCCCGAAGAAATGATTTGAGAGCAAGACCAAGTGGTCTCAGTAAAATACCACCAGCTCAGTCCCAGGGATTTTTCTCCCCCTTTGCACACGACCCCCTGACACAGCCCAGCTGGCAGCACTGAGAAATCAGAGACCCTGGGTTTCTTCAGAGCAAACAGACCTCCACTCTCTGTTCCTGGGGCTTCTTTGGCTGCCCAAGCCATCTCCTTATCACTCTGACCCTTCCCTGACCTCCAGTCTCTCTCAGCCAAAGCAGGGGCTGGCAACCCCTTTCCACTCAGTCATCTCCCCGAGGTCCAGAGAGGGTAAGAGAATGGCTGGAGGTTGCACAATTGGCAGTGGGGCTAGACCTGGATCCGCGGGCTGCACGTTCCAAGTCATTGCATGCCACTGCCAACAATTCGGAATGCTCACGTGTGACAGGCTTGCTTCGCAGGCTACCTGCTAAGCTAACTCAATCATTTATTCCTCCGTCACATGGCCATCCGGTTGCTGGGCCTACTGCGGCAAACACAGCCCCCGCTCTCCTGAGGTCTATATTTTCATCCAGGAACCAACAGTAGACGAAAGTAGAAAACTGCGCCAGCTACTGCTCAGCCCCAAGAACAACAAGGGAACTAGGTGAGGGAAGAGAGGGACTGAGACTTGCTGTTCAGAGAAGGAAATCCAGGAGGCCTCTAGGAGGAGGTGGTATTTGAGCAGAGTTGAATGACATGCAGAAGCAATCTATGCAGTTACGTAGGGGGAAAGTATTCCAAGCAGAAGGACCAGCAAGTGCAAAGGCCCTGAGGCGCGAGCCCATGAAGGAATGTCCAGGAAGCTGATGCTGGCAGCAGATCTGCAGTGAGTCTGACAGGAGGTGGGGGTAAGGAGGTGGCAGGCAGCCAATCACGTGGAGGGAGCCAGCCCACTGTGGAGGCTTCTGATCGGATTCTAAGCGTTCCAGGTTTTGCTCCGGGAGATAAGTTCAAACTTCAGTTTCCAAGGGCTTATCTGGCTGCTCTTTGGAAAACGGGCTGCAGGGGCCAAGGGTGGGCAAGCCGGGAGTTGGGTAAGAGGCAGATGAGCTCATCAAATCCTTCAGCAACCCTGTAAGGCCGATCCTAGGATTACGAGACAACTGAGGCTCGGCGAGATTAAAGCCCTGGCGTCAGGCCTCGCCCGAGGACAAGGACGGGCTGCGAGGGAAGCCCCCTGGCACCACAGCCCACAGTGTCCCAGGACGGAAAGCTCAGACCTAAAGCCACCAGGAGACGGACGCTGGCTGCTGTCTTTCAAGAAGACTCCTCCGTGGGGCCCGCCCCGAGCCAGGCACCCTGAGCCTCGGTTTAGGCAAGAGCCAGCGACTCTTGGGGCCTCGCATTGTCCCAGGCACAGGCCGGGGCCTTGACATACAGGATCTCATTTAATCCTCATTGCCGCCCAGGGATCTGCGTATTATTATCCCTGTGTTCCCAGATGAAAAGGATCTCATTTTCTCAGTGGAGATAGTGAAAACATTCCAAAGCTGCTTTGGGGTTTAATACACAGAAACCTCAGCATTTAATCTACTAAACCAGAAAGTAATCCCCTCTTTGGCTGGCCCTGGGAGCAGGAGTCTGCGCGCAGCCGTGGGGGGGGGAGGGGCTGCTAGCTCACACTGGCACACGTGTGCACCCGCACACATTCCGGGCTCCAAGCCCCAGCTGACCCGCTACCCATCGGCACGATGCCTGCCCTCACTGAGAGTGGGAGTCCTGAGTACCCCCTCCTTGGCCCCCCAAGGTCCCTCTCCCCGCTCCATGCACACACAGCCAGCGGCCTCCCTTGTGAGGCTGGGCCGTCCCCAGACCCTATCCAAGCATGATGAAGCCACACCCACTCTGCTCCTCACAAATTCGCTGAAGCCTCTGCCCCTTCCCCTTGCCCCACGCTCGCTCACCTGCATCACCCCCTCCAGATCTGGGTCTCTTTAGTACCCAGGAGCCCCTGTAGCTAATCGGACAAGCTGAGCTGTGCCTGTTTGTGAATCGCTGCCAGGAAGTCATTGACACCAAACCCCAGGTAATCCTTGGGTCCTTGTTTGATCCTAGGCAGTGATGATAACAGGGACTATTGCTGAGCACGACAGATACAGAGCCAAAGGATTACGTTACGGGGTCGGGACTGCTTTCCGAAATTCAACCGGCTGGGGGCTCCTGACACAGCACAGGCACTCAATCTGACAGTGGTTTGTCTGTTAGGGACCTATGAGGACCTGAGGCTTGACCTAAGCTGCTCTCCATTAGCAGAGAATCAAGCACACACACATCTGTGCAGCCCTAGAATTAAGTACCTGGTACAGGGGAGATGACGGCTTAAATCCATCAGCTTCTGAGATGGGTTTTGAGGCATAAATAGGAGTGCGTCCATGTGGCTAATAAAGAGAGAAGGGCTTTTCCGGGAAGAAGGAATGATGGAGACACACAGGAGTGAAGCAGCTCCATGTCTGGGCATTGGGAGACCCTGGCATCGCCAGTGTGGACAGGGGAGGGGGAAGAAACAAGAAGCTGGTTCTTGCCGGCAATGTGTTCACACCCTGATTTCATTCTGCGAGTTCCCCCACCAACTCCACTTTGTAGCATCCCTGTGTGGTGAGACGGCAGAGCAGAAACTGCAGAGATTTTGGCAAGGGCATGGTTCTCAGGTGGGATCACCACTGTGCTCAGGAACCCGCCATAGCTCCCCAGGCCCTAGGGAATCAAGGTTATATGACAGAAAATACGGCTGATTTCCTGCAGCCTCGGCAACCTTCTCCCATTCTCTGCTGTCTTCCCCGGAACCATCACCGGGGGCCACCTCCTTCCTCCAGGCTCTGAGTGTGCTGCGTCTCTCGGGACCTCTGTGGGACCCACAGCCTGGCCCAGTGGGGACAAGCAGCCGCTCGGGGGTCGTCCCGACCTCACTGGGGTGGCAGCAAACATGAGCGGCGCTGAGGCAGTTCAGCCGGACTTTGGAGCCGAAGTTCTGACGGAAGGCCCGCCGTTTGCGGTTGGTATTTTCAGATTCTGATGCTTGATCTCACCCAACCTCCCCTCCCCTCTGAGACCCTGATTCAGCTGACAGTGATGGAGAGTGGATCCGGGCATGAAGGCGTGTTGGAAAGCTCTCCCGATGCTGCGGGTGTGCAGACAGGGTCAAAGCACAGTCCAACAGCCTGACCGTGGAGTTCAGGTGCCAGTGTTGCTAGCTGGGCAACCTCAGGGAGGCTTGGGCCCCAGGTGTTAACCTGTAAAAGGGGCACAGAGCGCCCACTTCCGGGGAGGGCCACGAGGATTAAATAATGCACATGCAGCTCTCAGCACGAGCTTGCCCCACTCTGAATACCTGGTGTGGGCTCTTATTAGCACGTGCCTAGGCAGGCTGTGCCACACTCACTCCGTGCCCCCTGCAGAGCCCACTGCAGAAGAGGCACCTTGGAAGGAAGTGCTGGATTGGAATCAGTGTAACCGAGCTCCCCAGGTGACAGCACTGCCCAGGCGGAGGGCCCCCCCCGTGCCCAGCTGGCTCCTTCTGAGACACCTGGCTCCCAGTCCTCAGCAGGGTGACCACGTGGGGCCTCCCTGCACCCCGTCAGGGGTCAGGGTCAGCTCAAGATCAATCAGGTGAGAGGTCAAGGAAACCGCAGGACCTCTCTGTCTCCGCCTCCGCACCTGTCTGCAGGTGACTGGCCTCGTGCCCACCCCCAAGGGAGTCCCAGGGCTACGAGCCCAAGCATCCCAACCTCTCCAACCTTAGCCACTCTGGCAGAGGAGCACACTGAGAAGAGCTGGCCTCCCTCCTGCCCCCTTGGGCCCCCTGGCCCCGGTCGGTTCCTTGTAAGATGCTGAGCAGCTGAGAACTGGAGCAGCTGGCCCATCACAGCCTTCCCCGGGGTCCTGCCGAGCCCAGATCTGCAGGCCAGCACCTTAGAGATGAAGCTCACGTGTTCCAGGAAGCCTGCACGACACTCACCACAGGCCTTCTGCTGTTAGGCCGATCAAGACCTCTGAAGTCTAGGAGCACATAGGAGTGGCAGGTGATTCGGTTGCCAGGAATGCAACTCGTTGCTGATGCCTTAGAGCTCAATTATAAGAAATTTCTATGGTGAAGGGTGGGGGTGGGAGAGAAAGCTTCCATCCCTCACTTCTCTCTGTCTAGCCTTTTCCCCACCCCCCTCGCTCCAAGAGGAGAAACGCCCACCTGCCAGCAGGGACCACATTCACTAAGGAGCAGGTTCACTGTGTGGAGTCCTGGGGCCTACAGGGCTTCTTTTCTGCTCCTGGAGGCTTCTTCCTAGAGTTGGTTGGGGAGCCCAGCGCTGCCCCCCCCCCCCGCCCCCAGAGCAGGCCCTGCTGATTTTCCCTCCCTCTCTCTAGCTCCCACTCTTGCAACAGCAGTGCCAGCAAAACTGCTGTCTATGCACAACTGCTATCTATGCACAACTGTTGGTCCACAACCTGGCTGTTACTGCTCGGCGATGAGATAAGGCGCTGGAGAGCAGACATGGTGTGGCAGTCATGACAGCGCTGGGGGTGCCTGTGGCCCATATCAGGGCATCTAGGTTAGAATCCCGGCTCCACTTCCACTTCCAGCATCCTGCTTATGTGCACTCTGGGAGGCAGCAGGTGATGGCTCACATGTTCAGGCCCCTGCTACGCACGGGAGAGACCCAGATTGAGTTTAAGCTTTTGGCTTTGGCCTGGCCAAGCCCATCTGTTAGAGGCATTTGCAGAGTGAACAGTGGATAGAAGATTGCTCTCTCTCTCTCTCTCTCTCTCTCAATCACATACAGAGAGAAGGAGCTTGTGCCAGAAAATAGATCATCGCTACACATGCTGCTTGGTCCCGCTGTCCTCTCTGGTGTCAGGACTTCTGTGAGGAAGGAGGCAGGCTGTTAATTCACGTGCTCCACGTGACACTTCTCTCATGGCAGAAGGTAGCAGTCTGCAAAGGCCTCATTGTGTCACACTGAGAGTTAGGGCAACCCGTCCTTCCAACAAAGGGACTGGCTGGTGCCAAGGTTTGGACTTGAGCTTAGATGGAGGACAGAGGTCCCGTGTCTGGTCCCATCCTGCATTACCCGGTCTCTGCGCTGTCCTCGCTCACCAAAGACTGCTGTTGCTATGACTGCTATGCAGCCCACCTGGAAGAAGGGAGGATTGGCCAGTCATATACCGGGCTCAGAGATAATCCTCTCTCTCCACTGTCCCCAATTAACCGCATTTGTACTTAAAAACTTATGGATATATACTGTTTCCAAGGTTACCATGAAAGAGCCAACAGGTTTGAGATGGATGAACCAGGTCCAGCAGAATCCAGGCTTGCAGACTGACCCAGGAGAGCAAAAACTCCGAAAAGATTCTGAACACATTCCACCGCGCTTACAAATGAAGGGACTTTAACAAGTTCACAGAAGCAGTCTTACCATCTTTCGATCTAGTTTTTCAATGAGCTGTTTAAAGCCCCTTTTCGTCTCTCCCCCAGGGTACAGAGTGAAGACTCTGAGTTCCAACAGCGTGCCTGGGTCTTCCAGGGATCACAGCTCTGGGTCACGCAATGACAGTGTTTGTTATGCTGATTAACGATACTGCTGCCTAGCATGGTGGGCACAGCCACACACCTCACCCGTGCTGCGCTTCCCTCTGGTCCCTGCCGCAGCAGACAGCCTGGGTTCCACGGCCGCCAGAGTGCTCACTTCACCCCTGGCATGTAATGTTGCCAGGTGGAGAGGCACCCACGGGTTCCATGCCAGGAAGAACTTTCCACGGCGGATGTCAGGAAGGGCTGCCAAACACCGCGCTGATTCTTGGAGGCGGATGAACAGCAACCGAATTGACAGCCTGGTTGGCAGGGAGAACTGGGGGCTCCTGAATTGCCTCTCAAAATTTTCCAACTACTGCCCTTTCTGGACCCCAAGAGATCTCAACAGCCAGAGCTGTAGGGAAAACCCACCTGCCTTTGGCCAGACCCCTGATCCCTATGTCTCTGTGCCCAGGTGTGTTGGATGGGCCCATGACTGTGTGTGGCTACTCGTGTTCGTGTTTTTACTCAGCTCATCCACAATGCACAGCAATGTTCAGGTGCTGAGGGGGGCTTGCTGAGTGGCCCCCTTCCCCCACGCCTTGTTTGGGGCCAGATAAGCACCTGCAGTGGAAAGCAACTCAGACCCACGCCCCCCGCCCCCCGATGGGACCAGCACTTCGAGCCAGCTGCCCCTGCCACCATCACTCCCCCAGTCTCTCAAGCACACCCTCAGAGAGGGGCAGGGACCACAGGCAACTTCCTGTCCTCCAGTTCCCACTGCGGAAGTCCCCAAGGGCTGCCACAATCCATTTCCACCAGCTGAGGAGGGGAGTCATTCCTCGTCCCTTCCAGCTTCCGGTGTTCCCAGGCATTGCCTGGCTCCGGTCTCAGCCTCCATCATCACATGGTTTCTGATCCCCTGCCTTCTCGTCTGTCCCTGGTAGGGACAGTTGTCATTGGATTTAGGGTCCAATGGGCAGGGGGGAGGGGTTAACTCATACCAAGACCTTTAACTTAATGACATCTGCAAAGATCCTATTTCCAAATAAATTCACGTTCCCAGATTCCAGGGATGCAGATAAAGATACATCCTTTTTTTTTCAGGGGGCTGGGCACCATTCACTGACTAAGTCAGCTGATGGTCATCACCAGGGCTACCGTCTGAACATTTGTGACTTCCCCAACATCGTATGTTGATATCCAAGCCCCATGATAAAGCTATTAGGAGGTAGGGCCTCTGGGGGGATTAGGTCATGAGAACAAAGCCCTCGTGATGGGGTCCATGACCCAGGAAAACAGACCCCAGAGAGCTCAGTTGCCCTTCTACCATGTGAGGACACGGCGAGAACCAGAAAGTGGCTGTCTACCAGAACACGAGCCCTCACCAGGCTCCAAGTCTGCCGGCACTTCTTGCTCCAGTATTGCAAGAAATAAATGTTGTTTGTTCACAAGCACCCATTCTACGGTCATTTGTCATAGCAACCAGGACTGGCTGAGACAAACAGGGAGAACAGCACCTAAGATATAGCTGGGACTCAATAAACATTGCTTAGCACAAAAATGGACCCAATCTATTCACTTCAAAGGCATGACCAGGTGCCTGCCCTGAGCTAAACCCTGTCTCTGAGGGTACTAAATGGGGGAGACACAGCCGTGCACATAAGGAACTCGAAGTCTCCTGGGGGTAGAATCAGACAAAAAAGTGCAAACTGCAGTATCATCTCCTTTCCACCCAGCAACAACGGGCCTTAGCTCTCTTCCCTCCCTGCAGAACAAAGAAAATAACACCTCTGGCTGGGGACGTGGTGAGGGCTTACGATGTGTCCTGGCTAGTGGAGGGGCCCCAGGCTCTCAGGGACTGGCCTCTTTCTGCCTCAGAAGAGTGAAGAACGGTCTGACCGCTTAACTTGGTTGGACTACAGCCTTGCTTTTTCCGGCTCCTCTCTGTGTTCTGGGAGCCGACTTGCCTGCAGAGAGCATGCACGTTGCGTTCTGCTCCTAACGTCACAGCAATACGCGCTCCCCCATGAGGCTGCCTGTCCCAGTCCAGTGTGTACATGTCCAGGGGAGGAGCTGCAAAACTCTGAGGTGCAGAACTGGGTCGGTTTCTTGCCTCTGGATCCCAGCCCCTTCTCCCCTGCTGTAACAGCAGCTTTCGCATCGGTCACAAGCCTGCTATTCAGCGTCATTGGCTTTGCTCCTTTGTCTTATTCCTCAATGGGAAGAAAAGAAGGGAGAAAAAGGAGGTATCACTTAGGAAGCTCTACTGAACTCTCCCATCCACACTAAGTGACTGTTAGACTATAGGATAATGCATGTAAAACTGCCTACCGTGTGCTCACACACAGTAGGTGCTCAGCCAAGGTCATGTCCATCATTCTCTTCCCTCCGAGTCCCCCATATCAGAGGGGCATGGTGGGCAGTCTGGGGGCCACTGGATTTCTGTGCCCCCGAGCCCACTGCATCCCAGAGCCATGGTCCAAGCCTCAGAATCCCCTGCTCCCGAGTGGGCGACAGCCTGGGTGGTAATCCGAGACTCCAGCGGAGCCTTTGATGACGCAGCCGGCACTGAGCGCTGGGCACTGTTTGAAGTGCCTGCCTGTGTAATAAGGATTTCTAATTCGCTCGAACCAAAGCAACATTTGCAGTAAAGATCATTTTTGGAATGAAAAATAAATTGTGACTGGAGGGTCTGGGTTTGTTTCAAGAAGGGAGATCACCCACAAGCACCGTGTTCTCTCAGAAGCCACCCGCCCGCATGTTTAGAGATGGAGAGCACGCCACTCAGAATTTCAAAGTGCCATTAATTAAGAGCAGTTTATTAAAATGTCAATCTTTTAAACCAAAACAGCGCTCTTCCCTTCCTGGCCTAGTGGGCTTCCCAGCCACACATCTCACCCCAGATGATCCAGTGGGCAGCTTTACCAGGACCCCCAGAAAAGGATCTGTCTATATGTTGCTCCTGGGAACCAGGGGAGAGCTTCTCCCTAGGATGGCCCCTGGCACCTGCCATTCTGTTCACCCCATCCACCCCCTCCATGCAGCCAGTCCTTCAAGAAACAGAACAGCACAGGGACTACGTGCATGGGCTCAGGAGCCAGCCTGTCTGGGCTGGAATCCTAGCCTGCCTTGCCAGCCATGTGGCTTTGAGCACATAGCAAACCCCTTTGTGCCTCACTTTCTTTTCCTGGAAAATGGAGCAATAATAATAGCACATGTCTCATAGTTTATTGTGAGAATTAAATAAGAGGGGACAAAGCACTTGGTTTGCCAGTACTTGGTAACTAGATAACTAAGAACTGGAAAGCAAGCCCTCACCATATTTTGAGTTCTGCTGACACCGTAAACTTGTACTTCCCAGCCTCCAAAACTGTAAGAAATAAATTTCTGTTGTTCACAGGCCCATCATTAGCAAATATGTAAGAAGTGCTAAACAGCATTAGCACCATTAGTTCCCTAGGAGCCGGCGCTAAATCTTTCTTTACAGATCTGTCTCTCCAGTAATTGAGGTCCAGCACACAGTAGGTGCAGAGTAACTGTCTGTTGAATAAATAGACAGTCATAAATTAATGAAAGCACGCAACACATTCGTGCACGTTTGGTGCACAGGTCAAGGTCGGCTACCCTGCAGGACTTCCTGATCTGATAGCTGGCGAACAGGAGATGGTTGGTGATGGCTGCCAGCGGTCCCCTCTCCTGGTATTCGCTCTCTTGTGTAATTTCCTCCCCTTGAGTATGGGCTAGACCTAGAGACATGATGCTAATACACGGATCAAGTTATAAAGACAGTGGCTTCTGTCTCTGGCATTCCCTCGCCTTTCTCCGCTTGCTGGTTTTGGTGAGGCAAGCCCCTGGCCAACAGCCAGCACGGAACTGAAGCCTCCCAGTGCTCACTGAGTGAACGTGGGGTTGAAGCTTCCCCAGCCCAGCCTCGAGAAGACCCAGCCCCAGCCCACACCTTGGCAGCAGCCCATGAGAGACCCTGGGGCCAAGGGCTTGGTTAAACTGCACCTGAATTCCTGTCGCACCAAAGTGGGGATCATAAATGTACTGCTCCAAGCCACTAAGATTTGGGGTCACTTGTTACACAGCAGCAATAAATAACTCATGCAGGCAGTAAGGGAAGGGATGGAGCAGGCAGTGGGAGTGGGGAGGCCGCCCCCCACTTTGTCAGGGTGCCTCTACCCTGCAGCTTGCTCTCTCCATCAGTCACTCCAGAGCCAGGTTCCAGACCAAGGCAGCCCCAGGGGAAGGAGCTCGTCTCGTGAGGAGGGCCTACGGTGGCTGGCTCTGCTGCTCCCTAGTGTAACTCTGGGCATGGGCTTTAACTTCTCAAGCCTCTGACTCTCTCTCGGCCCAGGAGTTTCACCAGGCCTGCCCCACGGGAGTGCAGGGAAGACTGTGTGAGGTCCCATGTGCTGGGATGCCTGGCAGAGCTTGCCAAGCCTTTTGGGGTAGCTGCAGCTGGAGAGACCTGAGCCTCATTCTGAGGCCCCCAGCAGTCCCCCAGTGATGCAACACATGATCTTGGAGCATCTGCTCTAAGATGCAGTAAATACAGCAGTAAATGAGACAACACATGGAGTTTTCTGTCTAGCAGGGAGACAGACATTGACAGTGAAGGCAAGTATGAGCCACTTTACAGCACTGCATGGGCTCCAGAAGGGTAGAGATGGGGGCCGTGGGCTAGCGTGCGCAGGGGATGCAGACCCGACCTGCGAGAAGCAGTGGCCTTAGACCTGCAAACCTATGCTGGTGAGGTCAGCCAAGTGATGACAGTGGTGGATGTGCACGTTCAAAGGCCCAGCGACAGTAGCTCACTGGCGAGTTCTTAGGCCAACTGATTTATAAGTACTGCAGCCAGGCACTGTACTAAGCACCGAGGATATAGCATGAACCAAAACCTCCCCATGAGGCTTAGCATCTAATGGACGGATGATATCTTCAAGTAGAATAAAAAGAGAATTTAGGAGAGACTTCCAGGGGTGACATTTGAATTGCAAATTCACTGAGGAAGGATGAAGCCTCTGACATCTAGGGGGCAGGGGACACAGTATTCCCTACAGGGGACAGAGCGAGCGGAGTGGTCCCGAGGCACAAATGGTGTGGTGTCCCCCGTAAGAGGCCAGGGGACGGCAGGGGAGGAGGCAGGCAGGAAATGGGCAGGGGTGAGGGTGGAGAAGCGGCCAGGGGAGACCCTGCATGGCCTTCCAGGCCACCATGGAGTATGGCCTTTTCCCTGGGGGTCTACAGGGTCCACTAAGGGTCCTGAGCAGGGAGTCTTTTAGAGGAGAATGAGACAGAGGCAGGTGGCTGAAGAGGGAGCTGCCACAGGACATGCAGGGGTGGGGCTGTGTGGTAGAGGGGAGAGCTGGCTTCCGGAGCCTGGGGCTCCACGCGGGTCTCCAACCAAGCCCCCTCCTTCTAGCACTCTTCCGGCAGAGGGTCCTTTCCCACATGGGTAAGGCAGACAAGAGTCCCTAGATCTTCCTCAGTGGATCCGCCCACATCAGACCCCGCCCCCCAAGTCTTTCAGTAAAGGCCGAGTGCCAGGCTTCGGCCACAAGCTGGACCGCTTCACAGCTGTGGGCCTTGAGCGAGTTGCCCAGCCTCTCTGAGCGTCGGCTCCCTCTACAGATAAACGAGCCTGGTAATGCGGACAGCACAGAGCTCTTGTGCAGCCCAGATGAGGCGGGGCTGCACCATGTGAGTGATCGCAGGATTGACCGGCCTGCAGGCTGCGGGTCTCAGGTCTCTGTGACCTCCTCCTCCCCTCCAAGCTTCAAATCCCCAGGGTTTAGAAAAACAGATTCCAGATGATGGCTCCCCACACGCAATGCCTCCACCCAGTGTGGCCTGACTTAACAGGTTTCCCAGGAACCCAGGGCTCTCTGGCCTGCCACGCCCTGCCCAGGGCCTGACACACTCCCAGCCAGGTGTGTTCAAGAGCAACTCCCCCAGCACACGGGGAGCAAAAGGGCCAGGTGTTCTGAAACCTGCCCTCAGCATCCATCTCTCCCGCAAGCCCCTCGGGTGGTGGGCGTGGTCTGGGGACATCGGAGCTGCCTTCCCCCAGTCCCTGTTGCTTCCTGACCTTGGTCCAGGGCTCAGTCACTACACCCTGAATGAAGGAAGGAGTAAATACAGGGATGGTTGAGCAGAAGAGAGAATGCAAGTGTCTTTACCAAGATGTGGGCTTCCAAGGAGTGCTCATTCCTTCCCTCACTCAGCGTGTACCCGCGGCATGTGGCTCTTCTCCATGCCCTGCCCGTCTCCTGTCCCTGCCCTCTGGCTGCAAGACCTGGAGGATGAGAGCAGGCAGAAGCCCCTAGTCCTGCTAGGCCTTGCTTGACCATGACCTTGCTTGACCTTGACCATGGCCTTGCTCTGTCCACCAGCAGCCAGATCAGGCTAGCAACATGCAGTGCAGTACTCCTTGGTGATGGCCAGATGTAGGGTCATGTAAGTGTTCTGAGCAGGGTCCAGGTAGGGGAGCATAAGCCATGCTGTTCCACAGGTCTGATGTATTCAATGCATTTCCTACTGAGGATATTTTCAGCTTACACTGGGTTTATCTGGATCATGGTTTGAGGAGCATCCACATATGGGAAAGACAGGAGGCTAGGAACTGCCATGGACTGAAGGATGTTACCTCTTTAAATAAAGAGGCAAAGGAGGTGTCCCCTGGAGTATGACAGTAAGAAATGACCTGAAGTAAGCATAGGCACATGTGCCGAGGGGAAGGCAGTACAAAGGCCCTGAGGCAGGGCTCTGCCCTTGACCAGCGAATGAAGAGGAGGCACACAGCAGGCAAGCTTCAGGGCACCTTGTTGTTGAAAAGGAGATGGAAGGCGAGAGGGAGGCACTCACTGGGCAATGCTCTGGTCACCATGCCAACCGCAGGAGCCTCCCTCAGCCCACGCCCATCAACGGCCAAGCTCTGCTTCCTGTGTCCCCCACACCATGGACTCTAGGGTGTCCCCCACTGGGGACCTGCCCTCCACTGCTGACAAATTCTCACCATGGCCCTCTGCTGAGTGCTCCCACCAGGGAAACTCCCCGCTCTGGAGACTGCAGCCCACAGTGGAGAGAGCTGCTGCCCCAGGGAGAAGCTGTGCCTGCTGGCAGCCCCAGGGAGCTCACTGCGGCCTGTCCTCCATCACAGGTGCGACCACAGGGAGGAAGGGGTGGGAGTGGAAGGATGTGCCCCAGTGTGCCCACCCCTAGGGAGCCCCTTTCCAGTTGGGGATCCTTTCCCAGGCTCCCTGGAACCAGAGGAGCGTGGAATGTTCTTATCGCTTCCCAGAAGGAAGACCTCCTTCTTCCCTCACAAAAATGTTAAGCTTCCTAATCCAAGAGGAAACCTGGACAGGATGCAGCTGGAGGCCTGGGTCCTCCTTCTGGGCCCATGGAGAGAGGGAGCAAGATGGCGTGGGGTGGGGGGTGCCTGTTGAGGGAGGCAGAGAAGGGAGAGCAGGGGAGGAACAAGCGAGGGAAACCAGGTGCAGGACCTCAGCTGTAAGAAATGCCCTCCCCCTGCCCACCCACCCCTGCACTAAGAAGAGAGAGGATCCCCAGCAGGGCAGAGTGGCCCCATGACCTCGAGGCTGCTGGCCTGCCCAATGCCACTGTGCAGGCCAGGTGGCCCTGTCCCTGTGGGAAGCTCTGAAAATGTCCCTCCTTGTACAGCTAACATCCCCGGATAGAGACCTGCACTGCATGGGGCAGGACAGGTAACCTTGGAAAAGCCAAGTTCTAGAGGCAAGAAGTCTAGGGCATCCTGGACACAGGCCACCTCCTGCCACGTGGAGGAAGCTCCCTGAGACCCCACAGACACTGAGGATACAACCCAGGTTCCTGGATGTTTCTTTTCTTTTTGAAGAGTTTAGGCTGGTGGCTAAGATGCCCGCATCCCACATAGGGTGCTTGAGAATGGTTCTCAGCTGCTGCTCCTGACTACAGCCTCTCGCCAGTGCGGCCTGCGGGAGGCAGCAGGTGATGGAGCAAGTACCTGGGTCCCTGCCCCCTGTGTGGGAGACCCAGATGGAGCTCCTGGCTCCTGACTTTGGCCTGGCCCAGCTCTGGCCATTGTGGCCATTTTGGGAGTGAGCCAGCAATGGGAGCTCTCTCTCTCTAATATTTTTAAAAAGCATAAAAAGAAACGTAACAGAAAGTCCTTTGTGTAGTGGCACAGTGCGATAAAGTGAGGGCAAAGACAGTATTTTATGGAGAGAGGTATGGATATGGAACCAAGCACACCTAAGGCCTCACTCCCTGACCATAGGTGGGTCATCCCCAGCCTGGGGGGCCAAGTGACCTAGCACAAGCCAGCTGGAGTGAGGACTCCAGCCTGGGTATTGGACACCACACAGCCTGCAAGGTCAAAGACCAGCCAGCAGAGTAATAGGCGTTTTCAGGAGAGATGTGAGTCCGGGTATCTTTGGGGAAGATGGCTATTCACCACAGCCAGATGTGCTGCCATTGGAGCAGACTGTGGAGGGAGCCAGGTGCATGCTCAGGCCAGCGGCCTCGGCTCACCCGACCCTGAGCCGCCGGCTCCAGCAGTGGGGAACCCAGCTGGCATCTGGCTCAAGAGAAGACTGGAGAGGAGTGGGTGAGGACAGACCCCCCTTACCCCGGGAGGAGGATGGCTTCCAGGTGAGGAGATAAGGATGCCGAAGGGCAGGTCTCAACAGAGGGTGAGAGGTGCAAAGGAAGGGAAACTGAGGCTGGAGGGCAAGTCAGCATCTGGGTATCCTGGGCTTCTCTGCTCCTGCCCTGGGCAGACAAAGAAAAGTCCCCGAGCTACTCTTTTGAGAGGGGCTCTGCACAGCACTGTAGTGTCATTTGTCACCTTAGACCATCCCCATGGTTGGGGCCTCCCACTTGGAGCCCTGAATCCTAATTGGAGGCAGAGACCAAATATTCCCAGGGGAGCCAGACCTCCTGTTTCTCTGCCTTCTCTCTCCCAAAACTCAGGCTTTTGACCTCACTCTGATGCCCTGACTCACCCACACCAAATGGAACCAAGAGCAAACAATGCGGCAGGACCAAGGGCGAGGGCAGCAGCAGGTGCCACAGCAAGGTCTCAGACGAGCCAGGCCTAAGGTGCCGACCATGACCCAGTGCAGTGGCAGGGACCGGTCAGGCCTGCAGAGAGGTCTCGGGTGTTGTTGCTGGCGGCAGGGCCTCCCGAGGGGTTCCTCCAGAGACTCTGTGAGTTTTCCAATACCATTGTCAGACAGCCTCGGCCCACTCAGATCAGCCAGCCTTGGTTTCTATGTTTGCAAACAGAAGTGTGGATCAGAGGCCTGTGTGTATTTGTAGCCAGGGAGACAAAGGAGCCTCAGGGAGGGACAGACACCCACAGGAAACCAAGCACTGGCCACGGGTCCCCAGTGTCAACCGTGTTCCTGTCCATCCCTGACTCCCGCCCAGGAAGCAATACCACCCTGGAGCTGCACAGGTCCTCAGGTTGTGTCTCCTCCCCTGGCAGCCTGTCCCATGTCTGAACTGCTCTCCTCAATGCCACCTTCCTGCACAACCCCAGGGGGCGCTGAGAGCAGCACTCCGACTGCCAGCTTCTGGAGCTTGTCACAGGGGAAGATCGAGACCAGAGCCCCGAGTGAGGCCCTGGGAGATGAGAGACAGACACTCAGAGCTGGGGGTAGTAGTAAAAGATGTCCTGTTTTTCAGAGCCTGCCAGGCCCTCCTGCAACATCTTACGCCTCCGCACCCACAAATCTGCATCCCAGCCCAAGAGGCCCCCTGCCTCCCTTGTCCTGGGTGCCCACTTGCCCTTTCCTTCATGCCGGGCATCTGCAAAGTTGCATGGGAGCTCCTGTTTGCGGGGGGGGGGGGGGGGTGCTGATGGGTGGGCGAGGAGGCAGAGGCCACCCATGCCTGGGGAGCACAGCCCCATCTCTCTGGAGGTTGGCCGGGCCCTGGGATGCTATCAGCAGCTCCTCACACTTGCCCTACTGCAGCCAACACAATCAGAGCCACAGAGACGCCCTGGGGCTGCGCTGCCCCAGCAGGCCCACGCCTCTGTCCCACCCTCTCTCTCGGGGCGGCAGGCCAGGGAGCCAGCAGCTAGTATCAGGCTTCAACTGGCTGCTCTCCAGGCAGCGCCCGCCGGCCTGTGCCGGGCCCGCAGCCCAGCCTGCCCACAGGCGCTGGCCACCGTCTGGGCAGAGGGGCCTCAGGGCTGAGCCTGTGAGCACCCACCAGCCACCCTGCTGTCCCGCCCCGGTGCCGCCTGAGCGGATGGTGGGGGGCCTGTACCCCCCAGGTCCCGAAGACCTCCAAGTCGGCCCCAGGACCCTTTCCATGAGGCAACGTGAAACCCAAGCCCTCAGGCCGACACAGAACGTTTTGAACAATCTGAGGGGAAAAAATTACTCGAACCAATTTCAAGACATCTGAGAGCCGGAGGGAACATCGCGGCCACCGCTCCGGGCGCTGCTGCCGCTGCTTGCGCCAAACCCAAAGGGCTGGGACTTGAGCGCGGGGAGGTGGGGGTCCCCATGTGCCTCGAGCAGGGACTGGCCTGGCGCCCGGGCCTTGAGGCCTCTGGGCACACTCTCTCCTCCGTGACTGTTCCTGCCCACTCCTCTGCACTCCCATTGTGTGTGGCCCATGCCCACCCGTACCACCCAGCCGCGATGGGAGCCTTCTCTTTGTGGCTCCAAGGCAGTGTAGACAAGGCCTCCCGCTAAACCCTCCCTGGTCCCCCCAAGACCCTGCGTTAGGCCCCTGGGTACGCGTTGCACCATGCGGTCCTACCCTGCACTGGGCTCCGAGCAGAGAGCTTCCAATAGGTCCCCTCCGTCAAGGGCACCTCCGCCTGCCTAACAGCTGGGGACACTGAGGCTCGGAGGGTTTAAGCTTCTCGCCCTATGGCACAGCCCCTGGATGCTGGGCCGGGATTTGGGAGCACGGAGGCTGCCTCTTAACCCTTCGCCAGCACATCTTGGGCAAAAGGCCAGTGACTGCGGGCAGCGGCTCCGCTGGGGCGAGGGCAGGGTGGAGAAGTCACCGCCCTCCAGGGTGAGCAGAGACACTCCTGGATGTGTGGGAAGGAGAAAGGGTGGAGCCGGGGCCTGGTTTCTGCACAGGGATGTGACTTGAAGGTGCAGGCTGGGGAGTCTGGCCAGGCTCAGCAGCACCGCTGTCGCTGTCCTACCACCCCCAGCACAAAGGCCATGCACATCTTACTGCAGACAGGCATGCTACCCACACACGCCACACACACTACACGTACCATGCACAGAGCACACACACCCCCACCCACACACATATCCCACTACATGCACCACACACACCACACGTGCTATGCACAGAGCACATACACATACCACACCACACACATATCCTACCACACAACCACACACATACCACACACACACACACACACATCCCACCAGACACATACCACACACACATACACACATATATCCCACCACACACACCACATGTACTATGCACATAGCACACACACCACACACACACACACACATCCCACCAGACACATACCACACACACATACACACATATATCCCACCACACACACCACATGCACTATGCACATAGCACACACACCACACACACACATACACACATATCCCACCATACACCACACACATACCACACCACACATACACACATATCCCACCAGACACACACCACACACACATACACACATATCCCACCATACACACCACATGTACCATGCACATAGCACACACACCCCACCCACACATATATCCCACCACATGCACCACACACACCATGCACATAGCACACACACACCACACCAAACATACACATACACACACATATCCCACCAGAAACACACCACATACACACATATCCCACCAGAAACACACCACATACACACATATCCCACCACACACACCACATGTACCATGCACATAGCACACACACCACACACACACATACAAACACATACCCCAGCACATACACCACACATACCATGCACATAGCACACACACCACACACACATACACATATCCCACCAGACACACACACCACAAATACACATACACACACATATCCCACCACATACACACGTATCCCACCACACACACTATGCACATAACACACACACCACACACACACATACAAATACATACCCCAGCACACACATCCTACCACACACACCACATGCACGATGCACATAGCACCTATACCACACACACATACACACACATATTCGACCAGACACACACACCATATACATACACACACATATCCCACCACACATACCACATGCACTATACACACAGCACACACACACCACACACACATATCCCACCACACACCACATGCACCATGCACGTAGCACACATGACACACACGCACACATACATATCCCACCACACATACCATAAACACTATGCACACACACCACGCACACACATACACACACAAACATACCCCAGCACACACACCACACTCACACACATACACACATATTACACCACACACACTATGAACATAACATATACACCACACACACATACACACACATATCACACCACACATACCACATGTACCATGCACATAGCACGCATACCACATACACACACATATCCCGCCACACACAGGACATGCACCATGCACATAGCACACATACACATGCACACCCCACCACACACACACATCACATGCACCATGCACATAGCACACACACATACCATACCACACCCACATATCCCACCTGACACACACACCACACACACCACATGCATCATGCACATAGCACACACATACACACACACCCCACCAGACACATACATACCCACACACACCACACAAATCCCACACACACCACACCACACACAAATCCCACACCATTCCAGGTATACCACACACATATCACACCATAAACACAGCACACACACAGACACAATTTTTAAACCACATTATTCACCCTCCCACACCACACTATACACACATACCACACACACTACACATGCCACAACCCCATGACACTCCTCACTGGATGCTGGATGGGATCCATGTGGGAATGTGGAGGGTCAGATCTGACCTGAGAGCCGACCCTCAGAGAGCCCTGTGCAGCCCGCTGGGGCAGCCCCAGGACAGCCCCCAGCCCCAGGAGCAATACCGTGAGCCTGAGTGGACATACCAGCAGAGTTCTATACGTTCACTAGTTTCTATGATAGTTGATCATATTCAATTGGAAGGAAACTTTTTTATTTATTTTTGGTTTTTCCACTTAAAAAAAGTTACTCCCGGGGCCAGTGTTTCTGAGATGACACTTAAGACCCCCACATCCTGTATCAGGGTGGTGGTTCACATTCCAGTGGCTCCTCTTCTGATCCAGCTCCCTGCTAATGCATCTGGGAAGCAGCAGATGGGCCAATGCTTGGGCCCCTGCACCCTTACCGGAGACCAGAATGGAGTCAGTTCCTGGCTCCTGGCTTCAGTCTGGCTCAGCCCTGGATGTAGTGGGCATTTGAGGGGTATACCAGCAGATGGAAGGTATCTCTCTCTCTTTCCCTCTCTGTGTCTGTCACTCTGCCTTTCAAAAAAATAAATATTTTGTCATTCCTATTTATAACATCAAAATAAACAAGATTGAAAAATTCCTAGAGGTATCTGAGATACAAAGGAGAAGTCATTTCCTGTCTCCCTGATCCAGTCCCCACCCAAAGGAAGTGTCGCCTCATTCCAATACACTACAATACACTTGCTCCTTCTCGAACCTTCTATTTGTACAGACACGGCTGTGCACGTGTATTCGGTATCATTCTTCCTTAACTGTATGCAGCCTTGTGCATCTTGCTTTGATTGTTTTTTACTCAAAAATATATGGTGAACATCATTATCCAACCATTTGATAAATATTCACTGGGATCTGACTGCAGACAGGGAAGTCAGTTCCCTCCGTTTCCTTAGTCCAGGGGAAACATGCAATGAGAAAGAAGTCACTGAATAATTACAGTGTTGTTAGGGCTCTGATGGGTGCTGTGTGAGCCAATAGTGCGTGCACTGACTTCAAACTGGGGTGCAGGGAGCATCTCTCAAGGCAGACATTTAAATGCTGAAAACATAAGAGCCAGAGGAAAAGCACCCCAGACAGTGGGGATACCCCGTGCCGAGGCCCTGCAGTGGATCAGGCAGGAGCTTCACAAGCACAGGTGCTACAGGGATCCCAGCGTACTGGCTTTGGTGAGCGGAGTGCAAGAGAGACAGGCAGGCAGGCAATGAGGGTGGGGAGGTGGGGAGGGCCTATAGCTGGGGGTAATGAACTTGGATCTGCTTCCAAAAGCAGTAAGAATGTTTTAAGCATGAAAACGGTATCATCTGACTTGCAGGGTTTTTAAAATTGTATTTATCTTCATTTTATTTTAAAGGCAAAGAGACAGAAATCGTCCATCTACTGGTTCACTCTCCAGATGCCAAAAATAGCCAAGCTGGACCCAGATGGAACCCAGGAGCCTGGAACTCAATCTTCGTCTCCCACATGGGTGGCAGGGACTCACATGCTTGAGCCAGCATAGCTGTCGTCTTGCACATGATCAGGACGCTGGATTGGAGGTGGAGCCAGGACTTGAATCCAGGCCCTCCAATAAGGATTTGGAGCATCCCAAAGCGGCATCTCAACTGCTGTGCCAAATACCCACCCCGACTTGTGTCTTAAGAAGATCTCTCTGCCTGCCATTTAGAGAATGGACCTCAGGGGAGTAAGGATGGGGGCAGGGAGCTCCAGGGAGGCAGAATAGTCAAGTAACACTCCTGCTCCCACAAGGTAGCCGCGTCCTAAGCCGGAACCTGTGACTGTGTTAGGTTACCTGGGGACGTATGATGGACTATAGGGGGTGCACATGAGACTGAGAGGCTGATCAGCTGACATTCAAATCAAGAGGCTGTCCTGGATGTGCCGTGTAATCCAGAGAATGGGTTGTCCCTAAAAAATGGAGCAGCAGTCAGAATAATGCAAGGAGGACCGCACTGCTGGCATTGCAGATGGAGAAGGGGTGGTGAGCTGGAGAACGCAGGAGGGGCCTAGAGGCTGGGAAGGGCTCTGAAATAGATTCCCCACCCCTACCCCGGAGCCTGCAGAAAGGAAGGCAGCCCTGCTGACAGCTTGAGGGGTGCCCTGTGAGAGCCCTGGCAGAATTTGGACTGTAAAACAAAAAGAGAAAAATGTTGTCTAAAGCCACCAGGTTTTTGGTAATTCGTTATAGCAGCCAATAGGAAACTAATACAGGAGGCCAAGTGACAGATGCTGGAACTTGGACCAGCAAAGTAGGAAAGGAGTAGACAGAACTTTGGTTCCTACAGTGAAAAGGGGGACTCACGTGGGAATTGGATGCAGATGTTGAGGAAAAAGGAGTCTTGGGTGACCTCAGGTTTGGGGAGTGATGTTTGATTTAGCAAGCATCCTGAGGATGGAGACCTCATGTCATTCACTGCTGTGTCCATAGTACCCCATTAGAATGCCTGGAACATAGCAGGTGCCCAGTGAATGTCGGTTGACTGAATCATTGATTAAATGAAAGAAAATCTGGAAAGCCCAAGTTTGGAGGCAGAAAATGGGTTCAAAAGTCAGCACTACCTCTCCCAAAAGGCTCCAAGTCCCCTACCAGCATCAGGAAGGTCTCTGAGAAGCTGAACACATTGCATGGCTGGGAAGATGAAGCTGCAGAAGAGGAGGAGCCCCCTTGGCTGCACCTGCATCTGTGAGGCTGAGCGCAGAGGCTGTGGCCAGCTGCTGGGTCCCCAAGACAGGCGAGGCAGACAGGAGGCGGCTCAGCACTGACATTACCCACTAATAGGAGGTCCTTATCACCCAGGATGGAGCCGGGTGCTCTACTTAATTCAGGGGAAAGCTACTCTCCAGGAAACAGGTGCCAATTTGCAGCAATCACAATAAGAAACATCCTCTCTCTGGCTGATGCAAGCCAACAAGGTAATAGGGCATTGTGCAGTGGGAGAGATCAAAAGGATTTTTTCCAAGCCCATGGTGGGCACTTAATCCATCTTTTGCTCTCTCTCTCTCCCCCTCCATTACAGGCTGTGGATGTACTATTTACAGCACCTACATTAGCTGCCTTTTCAGATATCGCACTTCCTCAAAACCACTTCAGAAGGAAAGTGAATTAGAAATGAATTTGAGACACATGCAGCAGCTCTCACCACTCCTCCCTGCACATCCCCCACCCCCACCCTCCCCCACCCCCAGCCAGCAGCACCTGCTTGCCTGCCTGCCTGAGCCCACACCCTGTCCACACTGGGCCTCACTGTCCTCCAAAGATTGTGGACACACTGGCTCCATGCATGGAGCTGGCGTGGAGCACCCAGGCTGAGAGTGGGAGGAGGCTCAGGTGATCAGAGCAGGCAATGCCCACTGTGGCAGACTGGGAAGTGAGGCCGAGACAAAGGAGCACACCTGGAAAGTGGCTCTTGGAGAAGGAAGATGTTTGGGACTGCCCCCTGCCCTCTGCAGGGCCTCCTGCGGGGCTGGAGCCCCAACCTTTCCAATGGGTCAGCTCTGGAGTGCCCGGGAAGCCTCCACGGAGCTCCAGCACGGCTTGTTCAAGACAGCTGCCCAGGTACCATATTGTTAGAGATTCAGACTCACTCCTCCTTCTCCTTCTCCTTCTCCTTCTCCTTCTCCTTCTCCTTCTCCTTCTCCTTCTCCTTCTCCTTCTCCCTCTCCCCCTCCTCCTCCTCCTCCTCTCCCTCCCCCTTTCTGTTTCTCCTCCAGCACCCTCCCCTTGGTTTCTGTAGCCTCCTCCAGAAATGCAACATCCCCTCCCTGTGCACAGGCATCTTTCAAATGTGAGAGGCCATGAAGAGCAGAGGGAAAGCAGGCACGTGGTGGTTTGCTGTCCCCGGAGCAGAGAAAGTTCCAGTACAGGACAGTGCTCTGTCAGAAATGCCCCAGTCCAGGTCCCTCCTTCTGCAGGCAGTAACATCTTGGAACTAGGGACTTTACCTGGAGTCCCTAGAACTTGGACCGGGACCCGACATTCCTGAGCCACAAGCAAATCTTTTTGCCTCCCTCCAGTGAGTTTAAACGTCTAGGTGCAGAGGGGGTTTGCACCAGACAGTGGTGAGGATGCTGCATGGGACACCCACATCCCATAGCAGGGCACCTGGTCCATGTCCTGGCTCTGCTTGGGACTTAGCTTCCTGCTAAGGTGCACCATGGGAAGGCAGCAGATGTTGGCTCATGGACTCAGGTCTACCCATGTGGGAGATCCACACCGAGTTCTCGGCTTCAGCCTGGCTCAGTCCTGGCTGCGTTGGCCATTTGGAGTGTGAACCAGTGAATGGAAGCTTTCTCTTTCTCTCTCTCTCTGCCTTCCAAAATAAAATAAACACAAAGTATGGATGGTACAACAGGAAAAACTTGGACTTTGTCTAGACTGAGGTTGGAGACCTGGAATTGGGGACATGGAGTAGAGAAGGGAATCTACCCCAGGTGCAGCTCTATTTAAGTGGTATATAGTAGGGTGTCTGAGAATGTGAATGTTAATGAACTTGTAACAAGCGGAGAAGGCAAGGCACACACGAGGCACGTGTGCCTCCTCTTCTAACTGTCTGGTTGCTGTCTGTGCTGGGCCATCTCTAAAATCACTCCCTCCACCTCTGGTAGTCACCCCCTGGGTGATCTCCTCCCCTTGAGTGGACCAGCCTTAATGACTCACCTCTAACAAGCGGAATATGACCAAAGGGATGGGTGCCACTCGGAGAAAGAGCATCAGAAAGATGCTCCTTCCAGCTCGCACGCCCTGTCTCACTCCACCCCTGCCTCTAAGCACAGCGGATGTTGCGTTGTGAACCTTTCTCCTGGGAAGCCCTTTGGGCAAGGAACTGGTGTCGCTGGCCAGGAGCCAGCAAGGAGCTGGGGTCCACACATGGCACCACGAGCCAGCCTGGAGAAGCCCACATGCCCCAGCCCAGCCTGGCATGACGGCAGCCGTGGCGACGCCCTGGGAGCACCCTCGGGAGAGACCCCGAGACCCTGTGAGGACGCAGCAGAGGGCGCCTGCTCTCCTGCCCACAGGACCTCTGTGATGTTAGGGAGTCGTGCGCTATGAACACATGGCCCTTTCTGGAAGCACGAGTGAGCAGAGGCAGCCGCGAGAGGGCCATGTGCTGCTGCTGGATTTAAGTCGGGAGAGCCAGGCTCTGTGTTGAGCCCCGCACTGACCCACTGCAGGCTCCTGGAAGAGACCCTAACCATTGAGGGGCCTCAGTTTCTCGCCTTGTCCAGCTGGACAGGATGCTGTGGTGGCTCCCACTGTCAGTTCCCTGGAGGTAGGAAAGGGAAGCTGTGCAATGACCGCTGATGGCCATAAGAAAGGGGTGGGAGCAGCCCTCACCATCCCTTCTCCTCCTCACCCCATGGCCTGTCACTCGGCCTGTCGTCAGTGACACCCTGAGACCTCAGGGGAGGAGACTCGGGACACAGGAGCGTTCCTCTGCAGGGACAGAAATAACCTCCCTGGCTCCCCCCACACCTCTGCTCAACATCTTTCCTGCCTGTCTCTACAGGCACCCCTTCCCTGACCTCAGTCCCCTGCATGGGGCCAGGACTCCTCGGGCCTTCCCCTCTGCACCCCAGGCAGGGGTGGGTGGTGGGTGCTCTTCCCTCCACACCAGCCCTGAGATGGTCCCCAAGGCCCCACCCACTTCCCTGCCTTGGGCAGCAGGCGAGTCTGGGAAAAGCCAGGCCACCCCACGGCTCCTAGGGGGATTCAAAACAAGCCCAAATAAGGGTCCATTCCTGCAACATTCCTGCAGACTCCAAGGAAATGCCAGGCCGGGCCAGGCTCCCACTGCTGCCACCCCTCACCAGGGCCGGGCGGGGCCTGAGTCCCCAGGCTGGGAAGAGCTCCCTCGAGGCCGGTCCCCTGGCTGGCCCAGCTGGCAGGGCTGCCCTGAGCACACCCTGTGCTCTGTGAATCCATTATTTCCCTTGTAGGCTGAGGCATGGGCTCCTGAGGTTCTCCACTGAAGGCCGGGACTATTCAGGACCTCTCAGCGGGTTCCGTGGCCTGGAAGACAACAGTCTGCATTCACTCCCGAGGGCTCCTGCTCCGGCATATGCTCTGCCCTGCTCTTTGTCCCCCAGGCCATGCAGTCTGCCCAGCTCAGGGTCTCTCAGCCTGGGCACTGGTGACATGTGCGGCTGCTGGCTTGCACATTACAGACTGCTTGGAGCACCCCTGGCCTCTACCCACTAGATGTCAGTAGCACCCCCATGGCTTCCAACAGCCCCCAAGAGCTCCAGATAGGCCAGACGGTGCTCCCAGTACAGAACCACTGTCCTGCACCCATTGAAAGGCCCTTTGCTGGTTCTCGGCCAGGCGTCCTGGCTGCAAAGGACATGGACTAGCACTGGCGGGAAAGAAGGCAGGGGACAGAGAGGAAGGACTCGTGACCACAAACCCCTAATCAATCAATTTCTGTCTCATGTGCACATACACACACACACACACTCGGTAATTAGTTAGTCCACCCTGCAACTTGGGAGGCCACCATCAGTACGTCTGCTTTGCTGATGAAGCTCAGAAGGGTTGAGTGGCTTGGCCAAGGCCCTGCCTAGAGTCTTCTAAACTCACAGTGGATGCCATGTAGCCATGCACCATTCTACTGATGCAAAACCAATGGCCCTGAGAGTCTTCCAGAACCTGAGAAGCCTCTCCACCTCTCTCTTGGGTCACACCCCTCCCCTGGATGCCAGTGTCCAGGCCCCACTCCCGGGGCTGGGCACCCAAGCCTGCCCCAGCGCAGGTAGGTGTCCTGAGCCTCTTTGGTTGAGTTGTTCCTTCCAGATGCTGAATTGTCCTGATTTTGGGTGATCGATTTGCATACCATATCGATCTCAAGGGTTGTGGAATATGTTTGATTTGTGGCACTTTGCATAATTTTCTGATTAAGTTACTTATTTAACCTATTGACCTTTTCTCTTAATTGGAGTACCTGGGTACTGCAAATGTTGAGTAGTAATCAAGGTGTGCGTTTCCCTGAGTGGAATTCGAGTCCTTGCCACTTCCCTGCTTCTTCATGACTCCGGCTTCCTCTGGGGTGGGGTTTACCGAGGCAGCTGCCCCACCTCCACGTTCACGGAGAGGAGTGAGACGTGCACGGGATGCCAGCCCCCACTCAGGCCCAGGCGTCCAGGAGAGTGGGAACAGCCCGGGACAAGGACAGCACGGGTTACAATAAGTGTTCATAACTGGGCAGGCAAATCAAGATGGGAGTGTGGGTCAGAGGTCTGGATGCTGCAGCAGTTAGCCATTGTGTGTGACAAACCACCCCAGAATGTAGTGGTGCAAGTGGACCTCTCTTTCTTATCTCCTCTGTGTCCCAAGCAGGCTGGACTATTCTGAGGACCTGAGCCAGGCTCAGGTGATCTGGCTCAGCTGAGTTCACTCAGCTATCTGTACTCAGCTGGGGGCGGGCTGGTCTAAGCTGGCCTCGGCTGGGAGGATCGTGGGCTTCTCTACCCGACTCTTCTGTTTCTCCGATGGGCTAACACGCGGTGACCCACGAGCACAAGAGGTATGAGGGTAAGCCCCAGTGCACTTGTGCAGCAAGGGCGTGTGAAGCTCTTAGGGGCATCGTACCTTTGGCCAGCCAAAGTCAAGGCACAAGGAGTATGGCCAGAAGCCTTGCCCACAAATGGGAGGCAGGAGGAATTCGACCAAGTGAAGATTTCTCCGTCCAGCTCAGAGGAACAGGGATCCCATTATATGTTGGGAGTCTTGGCACAAGTGCAAAGCAAAGGTGACCCTCCTCTTCCGGGCCCGCCCACGCCAAATGCTAACACTGAATTCACGAGCTCGGGGCCCAGGGCAGTCAGAGCTCTGGCGGCCATTAGACACCACCTCTTGCTTCTGCTTGTACGTTTTAGAGCACCTGGAATAAGACACCTTTCTGGAGGCTCCTACAATCTGCCTGGCTTCTAGTCACAGTGGGACAGGGAAAGACTGACACGGGCTGTCTCCGGGCTGCAGTGCCCATCACCCTGTCCTCTCGCCCAGTCCGGCCCACGTCTTCTTCATTCCTCCTCCACTGGAGTCAGAGGAAGATTTGTGCCTCCTGGGGCTCTGCGGGATCAGGCGTTGCTCCCTCCTAATCCCAGACCTCCAAACCCATGGGAAAGAGGGAAAGCCAGCCCTGGGGAGGCCCTCACATCATTTTCCATTTAAATATCTCCTCTCCTCTTGCCCGAGACTGCCAGTCATCTACCAAAATCCACTCTCTGTCCTCGTAGAGAAAGCTTTCAGGTTTTGCTCTACAGCTCTGTGGAGCTATTGCTGACACACACAGTGAAGGGAATGTGTACCGTAACGGGCACTGTTGGAGGAGCTGGACTCGGGTTCAGAGCCATGAGGGCAGACCAGGATGGAGACACCGACCATACCCATCACTCGCAAAGTTCTTTTCCTTCTACCTCCTTCCTCCACCCTGACCCCCAGGCAGTCACCAACGTGCTTCCTGACACTCGAGATTACATTCTATTTTCCCAGTTTTTATTTATATGGAATCATACAGGCTCTGCCTTTTTTTTTGGCCTGGCTTCTTTTGTGCAGTATAATTATTTTGGAATAAGCTCATGTTGTTTGCTGTAATAGGCTTTTTATTGTTGAGCACTATTCCATTGTATGAATATACTACAGTTTGTTTAGCCACTCACTTGTTGATGGACAAATCGGACTGCTTTCCAGCGTGGGGTCTGCTAAGCTTTGGCTAGCGGAGCCCTGCAGAATTCACACAGCAGCATGAAGAAGTGTGGCCTTCAGGCGGGTCTGGTCAGGAAGGCTCCACACCCGTGAGTGGGATTAGTGCCCTTAGCAAAGGGTTGGACGGGGTCTGGGTAGCCCTTCTGTCCTTCCGCCATGAGGGAATACTGTGAAAGGCCTCATCCTAAGCAGAGTTCACAGCAGAGTCTGCTGGGACCTTGATCTTGAGATTCCCAGTCTTCAGAACCATAAATTCCTGTCATTTATAAGCCGCTCGGCTCAGTACGTTTTGTTAGAGCTGGCTGAACGGACTAGGACAGGGATATTGCAAATAAGGTTGTGACACGTATATACAAGCCTTTAGTAGACAAATGCTTTCACCCTCTTGGGTAAACAGGAGGGGTTTTTAAATAGCTCCTGGAAACAGGTACCATGAAAAGAACTGGGTGAGGCTTTCCAACTTTGGGTGCCAAAATGAACTTATCTTTTAATTCAGGTTTTGAAATACCCTCATATATAGAAGTGGAGTGTCTGGATCATATGACAGATACGTGCTTTGTAGATTCCCACAGGCTGTATATGTGAATTCCAGATGCTCCCTATGCACACCACCACGTGGCGTGACCAGCCTTTTTAACCTTAGCCACTCTCGTGGTAGTGGAGTAGCACCTCCCTGTGGGTTTGATCTTCATTTCTCTAATGACTAGTGAGCATACCTGCGTGTGGTAACTGACCATCCTCCCACCTTCCTCTAAATGGGGTATAGGATTGCTCAACTACAGACTGTATTTCCAAACCTCTCTTGTAGCTTTTATGTGGTCCAAGGATCACGAGTGTGTGCAAGAAGCTTACATCAGGGGCAGTGCTGTGGTGCAGCAGATTATTGCCCTGGCCCATCGCTTATGGGTGCCGGTTCGAGACCTGGCTGTTCCACTTCCGATCCAGCTCTCTGCTGTGGCCTGGGAAAGCAGTAGAGGATGACCCAAGTACTTGGGCCCCTGCACCCACATGGGAGACCTGGAAGAAGCTCCTGGCTCCTGGCTTCGGATTGGCACAGCTCTGGCCATTGTGGCCAATTAGGGAGTAAACCAGTGGATGGAAGACCTCTCTCTCTCTCTCTGCCTCTCCTCTCTCTGTGTAACTCTGACTTTCAAATAAATAAATAAATCTTTTTTTTAAAAAAAAAAGAAGCTCACATCAATGCTTTTACATTCTAGTTATTTTTTAAAAGAAATTTGCTTGCCTTCAACATGGACTTTATACATATCAACCTTTGCTGTAAATAATAAAAGTTAGGCTGCTGCTTGGGATCCTGGGACCCCCAAATCACAGTGCTGGTTTGATTCCTGGTTCCTCAACTTTCAATTCACCTTCCTGCTAATGCACCTGGGAGGCAGCAGATGATGGCACAATCCCTGGGTCCCTGCCACCCACATGAGAGACCCAGATGGAGTTCCAGGCTCCTGGCTTTGGCCTGACCCAGCCCTGCTGTTGCAGGCATACAGAGAGTGAAGATCTCTAAGATATCTCTCTCTCTCTCTCTCTCTCTCTCCCTCTCCCTCTCCCTCTCCCTCTCCCTCTCCCTCTCCCTCTCCCTCTCCCTCTCTCCTAACTCCCCACCCTCTCTCCTGCCCTCTCTCTCTAGCTCATCCTATCAAATAAATCTTTGCTGAATGGTATAATCTACTAATTCCCACAAGCTAGAACTGGATGTGTCCCTCACCCCCCGTGAGTCTGAAGCTGAGCTGAGTATTCTAAGGAGAATGGAGTGGCAAGATGGAGTGACCCTAGGTCCTTGAGCGGCCCGTGCTCAGCTGCCTGCTGATCTGTCCCGGGAAGATTGTTATAGGAGAGTGAAACGACCCCCAGCTTCTTTATGTCGCTGTGTTTTGCACACCCTGCTGTCACAGCCTGAACTCTACCCCAACATACACTCCAGGTTTTCCTTCCCAGGCACAGGGACAATTTTTATTTGGGTTTTCTTTAATCTCTTCTCAAGTAGGCAAAAAGAACAATTCTGTCACGTGGAGCAGCCCCTTGGGTCAAATTGCAGAAGTTCCCACATCACGTTGCACGCATGGGTGCACATCCCCTGAGTGTGCCCAGGAACCCAGGGGCCTTCTGGGCATGGCCTTCCCTGGTCGCCGGCCCAGCAGGGTCACCTTTTCCTCCCTCAAGCAGAGCCCCTTCCTCCGGTTCTGCCCCCGGTTCTTCCTTCCCCAGGCCTGGGGCTGGTGTAGCAGATCCAGGTGCCAGACCTGGCAGGGGTATCCTCGCCTCTCAGTGGCAGTGCCTCCAGCCAGCCTTGCAGCTCCACTTGACAAACACTAAATAACAGGCTCTGGTATCTCCTGAAGCTCTGCGCTCATTAGCACGCTGGGAGGTAAGTGCAGGCAACCAGGGAGAATTTACCCTGCAGTAACAGGCTTCTGCTGTAGAAGCCAAACACACCCCAGCAGGCGTCAAGTGCCCAGGCTGGGGGCCTCTGAATGCTTCCCAAAATGTTCCCTTTCCCGTCTGCGCAGCCAGCCTTTCCTCTCCTGCCCATGTCTCCTGCAGTCCTAGCTCTGCTTTCGATGCTTTTTCTGCAGGTGTAGCTGGCAGACTTCTCCAGGGGCATCTCTTGAGATCCCGGAAAACTGCCCTGTCTCACCTGCCACTTTTGCCCCCTGCACCTGCTCTGACCACTAGCAACTCCACCCAGATCTTACCGCCTGCTCTTCTGTCTGCCCACAATGTCCATACACTCTGTTCTCCTCCTGGCAAGCTCCTACCCATCCTTCAGATCCTGATCAAATGGTACCTCATCCAAGAAGGCCTCCCCGAGACACACAAGCACAGTGGTTATGTCACCTTCTGATTTCCATGGAGGAACAAGCATCTCTCTACCTTTGTTAGCTGCTCATCTGCTTCCTCCCACCTCGCTGTCTATTGCTGCTTCAAGGAAAGAGTCAAAGTTGTTTTCCTATCTGGGTCTCCAGTGCCTGGCCTGGCACCAAATGCATGACAAGTGTTAAGTGTTTGTTGGTGACCAGAGAAACAAACGTGCAAAAGCAGACAAATGAATAAATAAATGGCCGTATGTTGGAAGCCTGCTCGGGTGCACCTGCCCTTTCTAGCACTGATTCCTGTTGAAGTATGTATCATTTACTCACTCACTGCTGATTCTCCCACTCTCCTGTGAGCTCCAGAAGATGGTGGCTATGTTTGTTTTATTGACAGCTGTATCCTCAACAACCAGCTCACAGCCTGAGCCACAGAAGGAACACAATAAACAGCCGGTGATAGATGATTAGATTGAAGGACAAGCAGATATAAGAACGGATACCAGAGCAAAAGGAAAAAGGATCCCGTCCATTTTGCCATCTAGGAAGACGTGGAAAATTCTTCCTCGGGAAGACTATTCTTTTTTTGGTGGGCGTGGAGGGAACTAGAACTGGCTTCTTGATTTTATACAAGCAAAGCCCCAGGCTTAGTCTTAAGTGCAGATTTTGGAAATTCAGCATCAAACTCTTTACAAAATACTGACTGACGAGTCTACCTTATGGACAAGGGCACATTGCTACATGCTGATTTTATTGTAACATGACAAGAGGGGCAGTCTGTCCAAGCGCTTTGTTCCTCCTGGTGAATGGAGGGGTGAAGGGTTCAAGACCCTGGCTCCAGAGGGAAGTGCATGAGCTTAGAGGAATTAGCGGCTCCTCCTCGGCCCCTGCCCACAGATGCAGGCCACCGGCAGAAAGAGGCAGGAACAGCTCCTTCTGATAGACTGGGAAACAGGCCTCAGGAAGTTTAACACGGGGAGTTTAATTTTACATTTTCCTTCTCTGTGCCACCATTTTCTTAGAATATACTCAATACAACGCACACTGGTGACTAGGTTGTGTCAGCAGTGCCTTAGAGAGTAAGGAAGTCACAATGTCTGTGCTCAGAGCAAACTGGTACAGGGGAGAGAAGGACCCAGAGGAGCAAGGACAGCCAGGGAGCATGGTGGGAGGAGCCTGGAGCTGGGGATCGCTGAAGGAGGTAGCAGGCAGCAACCGTGGTGAGCAAAAACCTCAGGAAAACGCAGCGGGGGCTAGGACTTCTTCCAGTCAAGGCTCACTCAGGAGTAGTAAAGGAGAGAATGACCACAGGAGCCTGGAGAATGATTGGACACAGATTACGGATGGATGGACAGATGGATGGATGGGTGGGTGGGTGGATGGATGGATGGGTGGGTGGGTGGGTGGGTGGATGGATGGATGGGTGGATGGGTGGATGGGTGGATGGATGGATGGGTAGATGGATGGATGGGTGGGTGGATGGATGGATGCCTGCATGGATAGATGCATGGATGGTTAGATGTATGCATAGATGAGAGAGTTACTCCCTATACCTACAGGTGAATGGCCCAAACACAGTGACTGACCACTTGGATGTCTGTGTCTTTTGTTCATCTGACCCTTACTTTCCCTCCTAGAGCCCCACCAAAACAAGTCTGCCTCTCTGTTTCCCGGCCCTCTGCCCTGGCAACCTCTGTCCCAGGCAGACAGGGGTTGTGCCTCACTCAGTGGGGGAAAGCTCCTAGTTAAAATATTCAATTGCAAAGGCTAAGAATGCACACTGATTAGCCGAGTGCATCCCAGGCCCAGCTACTTCACTCCCCAGCAGCAGTCTGATTAGTGAAGGAGGCAGTTCAATCAGCACAGCTCCCAGACCGGGCCTGGCACTGCCCGTTCCTCAAGGGCAAATGGCACAAGCAGAAACATGTGGCTGTTGCTGACCCCCAGGAAGCCAACTTCAATGCCAGTCACAGCTTGCCCCTCTGAGATCAGGATGCTCAAAGTCTCCCTGCCGAGCCCCTACCATTTAATCATTTAATGGTCGCAGCACTTTGAAGTTGATATTATTACTATTCCCATCTATGGATGAGAAGACTGAGTTCAGTGAAGTTAGGTAGACCATAGAATTAGTTATTGAAACCCAGGTCCAAAGCCATGTTTAATACCATCTCTGTGACAGTGGAGGGAGCCCAGGCAGTGACCTTCAGGGGCCTTTATGTCCAAAAGGGCTGGCCAAGTACGATGAGATCTATCGGGATCCATTCTGCTTTCTCAAAGCAGAATGCCCCACAGACCTCGACTCTGTCCTACCTGAGCTCCCCAGACACAGCACCGGACCTTCAGACCATAACTGCTGGGCCTTCACCCTGCCCCTCCTCCTGCACCTGTCACACCCAGAACCAGGGAATCAGCCTCCTGCCCTGAGCTGGCAGCACTGGCCTGGGGGATCCCTCACACATCATAACCCCCTTTCCTTGTCAGAGCTTAACAGAGGGTTGCAAAGTTCCTATCAACACAGAACAAAAACACTGTGGTGCAATCTTGTGCCTGCTGCTTGCTGCTTCTCTCAACTCCTGGCACCCACAAGAGCCTCCCAGGCTCCTCCTCTTCTATGCTTCCTTGTGTTTCACCCAACTCTGCCTGCTGCACTCCCATTACCCAGCTGTATCCACAGGCTGCACAACCCACCCAGGCTGCTCATCCAGAGCAGTGCCACACACGCCATTCCTCCTCCTCCTCCTCCCCATCTTCTTGGTAAACACCAGTTCCTCCTTCGGACTCAACTCGAGTACCCTTATCTTCATGGAGCCTTTTCAGTCTCCATCCTAAGACGTAAATAATCACCTCTCCTTTGGGTTCCCCCAGGTTTCTTCCTTGTCATCAGAAGCCCAGTAGCACTTGAGTGTTCTTTCTCTTTTCATTTCTGGTTCCTCAGCCAATTGTGGGACTTCAAAGACAAAGCGTCTGTGTTCCTCTTCACTCCTCCAGCGCCAAGTAGGTACTTAATGATGTTTGATCAGTAAATGATATGATTCTCAGTACAAATCCCTTCCTGTTCAGTCTGTGGCTAATTAATGAGTGAGGGTAGGTAGGCAGGGATCTGGGAGAACTCATTGTTTAGCATGGGTTCATGGATCTATGGAGTAGACATGAGCCTGGAGCCCTTTGTGGTGAGGTTTTCAAGCTCCTCTGATGCACCAACGGCCCGCAATGGTCCCAGTGAGCCTTTACAAGACCTTCTGCTTCATGTTGAATCTCACATCGCTTCTGCTCACCTTCAGGTAAAAGGTAAAAATAATTGCAGCCAGCAGGTCAATCAGAGGAGACCTACGACTGCAGTGCACCATGGAACAAGGAAGAGAGATGATTAAGCAATGAGATGAAAGCACCGTTCTCTGGGGATTCAGCCAACTTCATGTCACTCAGAGGTAGACCTTCTGGGATCCTACATCCATCAAACCAAGTCACAGACCCAAGGCCAAGGCCAATGATGACAAACCCACCCCATGCTCAGAGTCTCCTCAGTGACTGGCAGAGAGAGAAACACACTTGAGTCCTATAGTTGGGCTCTTCCCTTTCTCTGCACCAAGAACATGGCTGCAGGTATGGTAGCAAAACTCATCACCAACACTCTAAGTATATTTTTGGTTAATCTTATTTTTCATAAAACATGAGGGTATGTTGGTGATACAGAGTATGAGCTACCATTAGTTTACTCTGAATCACTGTCTTTGACCTGAGGTTGGTTAAATACATGAATCAAGAACCCACATTCACAGAAATGAGGGTCAATTGTATCTTTGCCCCAGAATTCTCAGCCCAAGTGTCTTTTATTTCATTGGCTCATTGGGAGTCATGTGCCCATCCCTGAACCAATCACTGTGGCCTTAGGAATGCATTATGGGTAAATATTTTAGGCTGGGGAGGGGAAATAGAGTTTTATTCCCATCCAAACGTAGAACTCAAAGTTAAGATGCGATTCCCCAATGGGAATTACAGAGATTAACAGGAAATTTATAGGATGTTGGGGCAGAACAACAGGCATTTTCCTCCTAGTGCCCATATTGTGCCTCCAATGCTCTTGAACTCTGTCTCCTAAAGAACCATGTCTCTGTGTAAATGCTTAAAAATAACCCATCCCACCATGAGCACATACCCAGCCCATGGAAACGTGGCTTCTATAGGGCCCACTTACTCCTTTTCCCAAATGGACTTTGTTCTTGAAATCCTTTAATGAGGAGCAAGCAGGCATCACTCATCTATGTGGATGTAGACTCGGGGCCAGAGGCATTTGATGTTTTATTAATCGACCTACCAAATCTAGTTCGTCCCCATAGGCCCCTGCTAACAGGCCATTTCATTTATTATTAGGCAAGGTCTGACTCCATGTAGCATATCCCTTTTCAACTACTCCTGACAGAAGAGAATTTCCTTTGGCAATTCAATACAGTGAGCATCTATGAAGCACCAACTGTATGTCATGGACTGCTGGGCTGGGAGTACAGCCATGGGCTTACATCCCAGCAGATGGGACAGGCCTGTTGACAGATTACGGTGCTGTTCGGATAACACAGTCCCAAGTCAGTTTCCTAGGGCGTCTCTAACAGCTGATCACAAGCTTGCTGGTTTAACACAAGAGAAACTGATTCTCTCATGGTTCTCGAGGCTGGAAGTCTAAATCAAAGGTGTCAGCAAGGTTGGAACTGTCTCGGAACTCTGAGGAAGGCTCCAACTCGTGCCTCCCTTCTAGCTTCTGGTGGCTGCCAGTGACCACTGGCGATCCTTGGCTCCAATCTCTGTCCCCTCCATGTCTATATTATATCTCCCTTTCAAGGACAGCTGTCGTTGGATTAGGTCTTGCCCTAATACAAAATCTTAAGACCTTCAACCTCAAATCATCTGCAAAGACCCTTTTTCTAAAAAAGCTCACATTCCCAAGTATCTGATAGGAGTAACTCTGGGGGGTCCACCATGCCACCCACACAGTCACTGTGCAGGCCTTGGAGATGCACCAGAGAGAAGAGGGCCTTTCTGTTTTTAGAAAGCAATGGCACGGTTGAGTTCTCAAAAGGAGAACAGGGGTTTTTAAGGGGGCCAAGGGGAAGAACGGCACCCGGGAAACAGCAGAGCTAAGGGAAAGAAGAGAGTCACCTTCAAGGAATGAACAATCATGTGGCACAGCTGGGGCATGAGTTGAGGCTGCAGAGGGAGGTGGGCTGGACCTGGAAGGGGCCAGAGAGCCTGGCGGAGGAGCCTGCTCTTGAGAACAATGGCCACACAGAGCTCTTGAAGAACTGTTGATTAGAGCTGGTCTGCTCTATGCAAATGAGTGCTTGCGTCTACTTGAGGGTCTTAAACACCTTCAGCAGTTCCTTTGTAATCTTGGCAAATAAGATTGTGAGCTACTTGATGACAAGATTCACACTTAATTTGCCTTTAGAGCTTACTCAGTGCCTGTGCCTAGCATATAGTAGGTGCTCAGTAAACATGTTCTGTTTAATGATTAAACTGAAAAGGGCAGGTGGCCCCATTCTCACCCAGCAGAGGCAGTATGGGATGGGAATATAGAGCCTGTGCCTGTGAGGCTGTCCCATCACACTTCTGCCACTTGTGAGCTCTGTGACCTCAGGCTGCCCTTTCACACTCTGGGCCTCGGTCTGCCCACCTGAATGATGGAAATCACCATTACCACCATGAACACCCCAGGTTAGTGTCCAGGCCTCAGGCAGCAGGGTCTCCCCCAGGCAGCCCCTAGTAAACAGGACTTGGGTCTCCCCCAGGCTCTAGTGCTGAAGGATGGGGCCAGGAGCTGGGCCGGCCAGGCAGCATCTTCAGCAGCTCTGAGGCCAGCGGCTGGGTGAGATGCCAGTGACACACTGGGCATTAGGGCAGCCTCTGGCTGAGACCAGGGCCAGGGATGATGCTCCTGTGACAAGTCATGGAGCTGCTGGAACACTAGCCCCCATGTTGGAAGTTGGGTTCCAGAGAGGCCACAGTGGACCAGAGACTTTCCTATCTGACCTGGATTCTCCCGGGCCTGCCTCTCAGCTCCTGGCTCCTGCAGGTTGCCCTGGGAGCCCATGGAGAGCTTAGCAGGTGCTTTTGTCTCCATTGTGTTTTCTTGGTATAGAGTCCTCACTCTGAGCCCCTGCTCAAGCTGCTCTTCTGTCAACTAGCAGTGCCCTCACTGGCACCCCTGCCTATACCCTGCTGTGGGAGGGCCCCTCACTGCCTGCCAGCACCATTTGAGTGCCAGGTTAACACCACACCCTTTTCCCTGGCATCAGCTTACTGGCCCAGAAGCCATAGGTCTTGAAGTCAGCTGGACCAATTAGAAGGCTTCCCTTGAGGACTTTGAATGGGAGACATTGACTTCATTGGCGGCAGGCTCTCTAGCATCCATTGGTGCTGGAGCTCACCCTAGAGCCACACACAACCCTAGGTGCCAGAAGAAGAAGTGAATAGATCCACAGAGCCGAGTGAGGCAGAGGGGAGAAGCTGAAAGAGGAGGGAGAAGGGGATGCAGGAGCAGCTGTGGAATCCCACATGCTACACATCCTAAAAGCCCAGCTGTCCTTGTTGAGAGCCCCTCCTGCACCAAGTGGGGTCAAGATGGCTTTGGTATCATACAGCGTGGAAACCCTACCAGGTATGTGTGCCCCCACCTTCTCCTGTCCCCTTCCCACTGGCTAAACCTGATTCTGTCTGAAAGGACCAACTCAGGTTGTTCATTCAGAACAGGTGCTGTGGGCTCAGTGTTGGGCCCACAATGGGCAACACACACTGAATGCCTCCTATCTACTGAGCTGGCCCCATGTGCCTTACACACATGAACTTTCATAGCAGTTCCTTGAGGAAATACATTTCATGTCCAATTTTCAGATAAGGAAACTGAGGCACATCCAGAGATCTTAAGCAACTGTGCAAAGGTGATCCAGCAGTTGAATAGAGTGGTTGGCTTTTGGTTCCAGAAGCCACACTCTCAGCCCCAAGCCATGCAGCCTTTCAGGGACATGAAAGTCAGCAAGACTGGTTTCTGACCAGGAGCCCTGTGATGAGGAGGGGGGGTGGAGGCACTTGGTAGCCACTGTGATAAGAGTATAAGAAAGGAATGTGCCAAATGCTGTGGGCCACAGAAGAAAGATCCTCCAACACCCTGGGATGGACAGAGAAACCACAGTGAAGAGCTACCTTTGAGCTGGGCCTTGTGTAATGTCCAAGAGTCACCAGGGTAGAAATGGAGGGACAGTTTTCACCAACAGAGGGAACACATGATACAAAGCTGTGCTGGAAAGAAAGACTACTATGACTTTGCCATTCCACACTGACCTCATTGTTTTCTGAAATCCTACTGCACTGATTGGGGATGCCCATAGGCTAATCAAATGCCCAGTGGAAAGTCCCTATGTTGAATCTTTCTGTGTCCATGGAGGGATGTTTGTTGGGCTGGTCCCTGCCTCTTTAGATAAATGTTCCACCCCAGTACTGTGCAGCAAACTGATCTGGAAGAAGAACCCCACTGCGCCAATGTCCCCTATCTTGTCCAGATCCAGGAAAGCTCTGTGGCTTCTCCTGCCTTCAGCCCCCTCCCTCTTCCTTCAGTCCTGCCATCTGATGCTTTCTTCAGCCAAAGTGCCTCTGTCCACACAGGTAAGACTCACCTCAGTACCCAGGGTGCTGCCAGTCCCCAGCCCATTAAACTCCCGATGCCATGGCAGAGATTTCTGTGCTGTGTCTACTGAAGGCTCCATTAGAATACAACACATGTGTGCTGCTTCTCTGCCCGGCAGTAAGGCCCCAGTAAGCTCCAAAAAGCCCTCCCGCTGGATCCTGTGTGAATTACAACAAATAGAATTCTTAATGCATTGCTGGACTCCTTAGAAGTAAGGGGGAATTTCCATGGCCCAGAAAAGATCAGGAAACTAAAAATCACATGTGAAAATCAGAGGACTTGAGGGCAAATGTCAACATGTTGACAAGGAGACTAAGCTGTATGTAGGTGAAGTCAGAGATCTGAGTTTTCAAGATTCCAAGCACGATCAGGGGACTTTGACGGAGACTAAAGTAGATCCAGCTCTGTAGAACTTCCTGGTGTTCAGCAGAATTTTATGCTGATCCTCTTTGCAAAAACAAACAAACAAACAAAAGCTCTCAGTTTAGGTCTAATGGGATTCTCAGATAAAGTCAATTCAAAATGTGTTCACTGGGGCCAGTGCTGTGGCTCACTTGGTTAATCCTCTGCCTGCGGCACTGGCATCCCATATGGGTGCCGGGTTCTAGTCCCGGTTGCTCCTCTTCCAGTCCAGCTCTTTGGTGTGGCCCGGGAGGGCAGTGGAGGATGGCCTAAGTGCTTGGGTTCCTGCACCCGCGTGGGAGACCAGGAGGAAGCACCTGGCTCCTGGCTTCGGATTTGCGTAGCTCTGGCCGTAGTGGCCATTTGGGGGGTGAACCAACGGAAGGAAGACCCTTCTCTCTGTCTCTCTCACTGTCTAATTCTATCTGTCAAATAAAAAAAAAGTGTTCACTGAAGAAATTACTAAACACCTATAAAGTGGGTAAGGGTCAGCAGAATGACAGATTTAGACACCCTAAATCTTAGAATATAGGAATTGTAATATACATATTATAAAAATAATCCTATACAAAATAAAGAAATAACTAACATATTGTACTAGAAACTATCAAAAATAATCAGGCAGATATGAAAATGAAGAACATTTAACTTTTAGAAAAAAAAGATAAAGTTGTTGAAAATGAAAATTTGGTAAATAAGTTGAACAGTAGATTGGACACAATTGAGTAGAGAATTAGTGATCTGGAAAGTAGAGCTGAAGAAAATGATAAAAAAATATAGCTAGATATGGGACTGGCACAGTGGTGTAGTGCATAAAGCCACCACCTGCATAGGTACCGATTCAAGTCCCAGCTGCTCCTCTTCCCACCCAGCTCTTTACTATGGCCTGGGAAAACAGTAGAAGATGGCCCAAGGGCTTGGGCCCCAGCACCCACATAGGAGACCTGGAAGAAGCTCCTGGCTCCTGGCTCCTGGCTTTGGATTGGCCCAGCTCTGGATGTTGCGGCCATTTGGGGAGTAACCAGAGGATGGAGGAGCTCGTGCTTTCTCTCTCTCTCTCTCTCTCTCTCTGCTTCTCTGTAACTCTGCCTTTCAAATAAATAAATCTTCATAAAAATGTAGCTAGACAGGAAGATGGAACATATGAGAAAGTAATTTGAAAGATAAATGAGATAATTATGTGGATTTTACTCTTTAGTTGTTAATGTGATGTATCCCATTCATTTATTTGCATATGTTGAACCATCCCCTGCACACCAGGGTTCAGTCTCACTTGGTTAGGGTGTGATGTGTGGTTGGATTCGATCAGTAAATACTTTCTTGCAGATCTGTGCTTCTATGTTCACCAAGGGTATTGATCTACAGTTCTCTTTCTTGTATCTTTTTCTGATTTTGGAATTCTGGCCTCCTGGAAGGAGTTTGGAAGGATGATTTTCCTTTCAATTGTTTTGAGTAGTTTGAGGAGAATTGGGATTAGTGCATCTTTAAAAGTTTAGTAGAATTCCCCACTGAAGTAATCCAGGCCTCGGCCTGCCTTTATTGGAAAGGTCTTTATTCCAGATTCAATCTCCATTTGGTTATTGGTCTATTTAGGTTTTCTAAGTCTTCATGACTCAATTTTGGTAGATTGTATATTTCTAGAAATATATCCATTTCTTCTTGATTTTCCAATTTGTTGGATTGTAGCTTGTACTAATTCCTGATGATTTTTAAAGCATTTGATAAAATACAACATCCTTTTGTAATAAAAACCTTAAACAAGTTTAGAATAGAAAGAACATACCTCAACACTATCAGAGAAATATATGAGAAACCCACAGCCAACATCATATTGAACGGGGGAAATGCTGGAAACATTGGAACCAAACAAGGATGCCCACTCTTAGCATGGATATTCACTATAG
Organism: Lepus europaeus; assembly: GCF_033115175.1. Lineage (NCBI taxonomy): Eukaryota > Metazoa > Chordata > Mammalia > Lagomorpha > Leporidae > Lepus > Lepus europaeus. The sequence continues at coordinate 49,301,900 of NC_084833.1, read as the reverse complement.
TTCTGGAAGTTTTAGCCAGAACCATTAGACAAGAAAAAGAAATCAAAAGGATACAAATTGGATAGGAGGAAGCCAAATTACCCCCGTTTGCAGATGTCATGCTCCCATACACAGGGAAACCAAAATACTCCATTAAGAGATTACTAGGACTTGTAAGAAAGTCTGGCAAAGTTGCAGGATTTAAAATCTATAGCATTTACATATACAAATAATGCCATGGCTCAGAAAGAACTTGTAAGATAAGTCCCATTCACAATAGCTACAAAACAATTTAAATATCTTTGGACAAACTTAACCAAGGATATGAAAGATTTCTGCAATGAAAATTACAAAACATAAACAAAGAAATAGAATAAGACACCAAAAAGATGGAAGAATCGTCCAAGCTCATGGATTGGAAGAATTAATATCAAAATATTCATGCTTCCCAAAGCAGTTTACCATTAAATGTGATCCCAATGAAAATACCACAGGTTTCTTCTCAGATCTGGAGAAAATGACCCTAAAATCCATACGGAATCCTAAGAGACCCCAAGTAGCTAAAGCAATCCTAAACAATAAAGCTAAAGCTGGAGGCATCATACTATCTTATTTCAAAGCATATTACAGGGCAGTTATAATCAAAACAGATTGGTACTGGCAAAAGAATAGGCATGTCAATCAATGGAACACACTAGAGATCACATCAATTAACCCATGCATCCACAATCAACTCATCTTTGACAAAGGAACTAAAGTCATTCCCTGGAGAAAGGACAATTCCTTCAACAAGTGGTGTTGGGAAAACGGGATCTCTGCATGCAGAAATTTGAAACTAGACCCCTACCTTATGCCATATGCAAAAATCAACACACAATGGATCAGGAGTCTAAATCTACGATGTGAAACCAATGAAATTACTAGAGGAAATCATAGGGAGACACAGTAAGACATCGGCATAGGCAAAGACTTCTTGGATAAGACCCCAGCAGCACAGGCAATAAAGGCAAAAATAGACAAATGGCATTTTTCAAAGCATGAAATTCAAATGGCCAACAGACACATGAAAACTGCTGAGGACCACTAGCCATCAGGGAAAAGCAAATCAGAGCGACAATGAAGTTCTACCTCATCCCAGTTAGAATGGCTGTCATCCAAAAATAAAAAAAATAACAAATGCTGGCTAAGATGTGTGGGAAAAGATGCTCTAATGCACTGTTGGTGAGAATGTAAACTCATACAACAATTACGGAAGACAGTATGGAGATTCCTCAGAAATCTGAAAATAGATCTACCATATAACCCAGCCATTTCACTCCTGGGAATTTACTCAAAGGGAAACAAATTGGAATATGAAGGAGTTACCTGTACCCCCATGTTTATAGCAGCTGAACTCACAATAGCTAAGATATGGAATCAACACATATGTTCATCAACTGATGACTGGATAAAGAAATTATGGTATATATACATGATAGAATACTGCCCAGCCATAAAAAAAAAATGAAATCCTGCCTTTTACAACAAAGTAGATGTAACTGGAGACCATTATGCTTAGTCAAATAAGCCAGTTTCTAAAAGACAAATAACATGTTTTCCCCGAGTGGTGGTAACTAATATACATAGTAGAAAAAAGTCACAATGTATGTAAGCAAAATTGACATTCTGAGATCTGATTATTGTTTACAGCCCTTGTTCACACTCTTGAGGAGCAGTGGTTTTTCTACTTACTACCTACTGAGTCCTTTATCTAGTAGGGGAGTAAGCTTGTGATTACAAAGAAAATTGAAAGTAGTCACTGTAAAAATTAAATGAAAAAATAAGAAAAGAAGCAGGGTGGGAGTGAGGGAGTAAGAGAGGGCAGGGTGGGAAGTATCATTCTATTCTTAAAAGTATATATGAAATACATGAGATCTGTTCCCTTTTATGAATACAAATTTAAAGTATATATGAAATACATGAGATCTGTTCCCTTTTATGAATACAAGTTTAAAGATTAAAAAAAGAATGATAAAATGAGACACGGCAGTAGGAAATGAAGGAGCTGAAATTCAAAGACTTGATGACTGAAAACTTTCTAGAAATGATGAAGAACTATGAATTTATAGATGTAGAAATAAAAATACCAAGCAAGACCAAATAAATAAATATACATGGATATTGCAGTGAGCATGTCAAAAAATGAATAACAAAAAGAAGATCCTAAAAGCAACCAGAGCAAAAAAGACAGATCACCCACAAAGGAGTAACAGTTAGGTTGACAGCAAAGTTCTTAACACTAAATATAGTAGAATAAAATCTTCGAAGTGCTAGAGGGAAAATACTAGCCAGAAAAACTCTCAGAAGAACGAAGGCAAAGTAAGACATTTCAGATAAACAAAAAAACTGAGTTCACACTAGAAGAATGTCTAAACAGAAGCAGGCATTTGAAGCAGCTGGAATGCCCATGTCCCATGTCAGAGTGCCCAGTTCAAGCCCTGCTAATGCAGCAGGAGATGGCTCAAGTTCTTCGATTGTTGCCATCCAGGTGGGAGACCCAGATGGAGTTCTGGGCTCCTGGCTTAGGCCCGACCAAGTCCTGGGTGTTGTGGGCGTTTGGGGGAGTGAACCAATGGACAGAAGAATGATATCTCTCTCCCTCTCGTGTGTGCTCTCTCTCTTTCCTCTCCTCTCTCTCTCTTTCTCCCTCCCTCTCTTTCCCCCTCTGTGTGTCTCTGTCTTTCAAATAAATAAAATATTTTTAGAAAGAATTTCTAAAAAATGAACATCAGAAAAAAAGGAAAATGACCTCACAAGAAGTATAATTAAATATGAATTAATTGGTAAATAGAAAGAGACAATGGTAAAATAAACATACATAATATATGAGGTTAAAAAGGACACATCTAAAAGACTCACTGACAAAATCAACTCAGGACACGAGTAACTATAATTAATGCATTTGGACACCTCTGAGTTGCTTCTTATACTGTTGAGGAGAAACATTTAGATATTATTTAGTATCTTCAGTGTAAAAAGTAAAAATAAATGGAATCACTAAAAGTATATAAACTAAATGTATACCTTACAAAAATATGAATGTTGAAAAATCATTTTTATGTTAAATCATGGCCACAAAAAGTAATTTTAAAAAGCATGAAAAAGTAGTACAGAAAAGATGAGGCAATGGGATTGTACGAGGTAAAGTGTAAGAAATAAATACAAATATATCAGCAATCATAGCAAATGTAAAAGGACTAACGTTACCAGTTTAAATATGGAGCATATCTTATTTGATTAAAAAAAAAACTATATGCTTTAAAAGAGCTCTGCAAAATAAGGACCAAAAAAGATGACAGTAAAAATAAATGAGTACTAGATCAAGTTTAACTAAATAAATCTGAGGTAGCTATATTCATATAAAAATAAACATTAAAACAAAAAGGGGACTGGAATCATTATGTCACAATAACAGGTCTAATCCCTAGAAAGTTGTTAGAGCTATTACCTTATATTCAATTGATAAAATAGTTTCAAACTTGTTCATCACAGAGAAACAAAATGAAAAAGTGACTACGCAGTGATAGGACTCGACACATTTTTCTAACTATTGGTAGATAATATAGATAAAAGTTTAGGAGGGGCATAGAAATCAGAACACCCTAATCATAGCATATTAATAACCTATATCCTGTAATTGGCTGATGCCCTTTTTTTTCAAGCACATGTAGAACATATACAAAAGTAGACCGCATATTTGACCACAGAGTGGATTGCAACCAAGTCCAACCAGGTTATCGTGTAATTAAGATGTAAGTCAAAGACTAACAAAGAAAAAAAACCACCAGCACCACCACCATCAGAAGCCTGGATAGAGAGAGCTGCTTCACAAAGCTATGCAGCAACTTCTAGTTCATTGTTTTACCCCTCTGTAGGATGATGTCCTCATTTGCATGGCGGAAGTTCGCAGAAGAAGAAAGAAACAGTCCAAGGGTGAGCGTTTGGTACAGCAGTCAAGCCAAGGACTGGGATGCCCGCATCCCATGTCAGCCTGCCTAGGTTCAGGCTAATGTGCTCTCTGGGAGGCAGCAGGTGATGGCTCACATACCTGAGTCCCTGCCACCTGGGTCACCTGAGCTGAGTTCCTGGCTTCCAGGCATTTGGGAAGTGAACCAGAAGATGGAGCTTTCTTCTTTCTGTGTGTGTATGTGTGTGTGTCTCAAATAAACAAATAAAAATGAAAGAGTCCAGGGCAAGTAATTTTATTTGAAACCTACATTCCATTAGTGATAATTTAATCTCATGGAGAGACCACACCCAGCTCACAGGGGCTGAAAACTGTAATCTCTGTCTATGGAGCTGTGTGCAGACAATTGCAGAGAGCAGAGCTGCAGGGTGGATCAGCAGGCTGCTCCACTCCCTAACTCTATACATTCTGTATGTGTAATATTGTTACCAAAGAACAAGAGCGGAAAAAAGAAAAAAGAAAATTGCTGGCCCATCTCACTCAAGAAGTGAGGTTTCAAATTCCTAAACAGGAATAGGAAAAATACTATTCTAACAATTTAGAAACTATACAAAAAGGTTTTTTGATGATCACTTCAGAGTGTGTCCACTGTCTGGGTTGATCCTTGCTAATGAGAAACCACAAGAAGGCATTAAATGAGTCTTTCAAGGTCACAGGAAGCTGGAGGCCCCTGGTGCCCAGCGCCTCCCCGCCTCCCTGCCTCCCCTTCGGTACCAGTGCCTCCCTGCCTCCCCTTCGGTATCACGCAGACATGTACACAGCCATGACTGAGAGGCGATTGCACCCGTTGTGGTTACGCATCAATCATTTCCTTTTATTCTGAGCCCTACACAGGCCAAGCAAGCCCTGACCTTCTAGTATCCTTCCGTAACTTCCTGAACGTTTGGGCAGCACTCAGCACGGAGGCCGCGACACCACACAGGCTATCTCGAAGGCTTGTGGAACCCCAGTGAGGGCGGTGGCTGTCCCATTTTGCTGACTTCTTGGGTTACATAGCTGGAGGTCGCAGCCACGGTTGGTTCCTAGACACGTTCCCAGAAGAACCACAAAACGTGCTGCCTGCAGAGAAATGTCACGTTCCTGACGACGTCTACAAAACCTACCGTGGTCTCGAGGGCAGCAGGCAGGGTTCAGCCAGTGCCCATTCCCCCAGCTGTCCCTGAAGGGAGTCCCCAGTCAGCTACTCTGATGTCTTCATTTGAGGATTGGAACAAGATCAAAGCTCTCCTCTTCCCCTGGCCTCCCCTCCCTACACCCTCCATGTGTGGGCCACGTATTCCTGGAGGGACAGGAAGCTGTGTTGGAGGAGAAAGAATTAGATGAGGAATCACGTCCCAAGTGCTTGTCTGGGCTCTGTCACCCGCCTGTGGCCTCAGCCTCTACAGCATGTGCCCCGAGCCTTCCGGGAGACGGCAGACACTAAGGAATGAGACGGCAGGAGGCAGACTGTTTGATTCAGCAGTATCTCGTGAGCATCAGCTCATAGGGGTTGGCGGAGAGATCACAAATCCTTCCCACACCAAGCAGGATAGATGCTTGAATGGCTGCAATGCTGACCTCAAAGTAACAGTAACTTAAAGGAAGAAGAGTTTATGTCTCTCCTGTAACAAGCAACCCGGGCTCCAGGCCGTGGCCCCATGCCTCTGGTGACCCTGCATTCTTGCACTGGCTGCTCAGCCGCATCTTCGATGTTGCCCTCACCCAAATGGCTCCCAATACCTCGCTGCTCCAGTAAGTAGGCTGCAGGAAGCAGGGCTCACTCTCTACCCTAGCGACACAACCCGGAACTGTTCACACACCTCCACCCCACCCCATGGGGCAGGATTCAGTCACAAGACCACGTGGAGCAGAGCCGAGGCTGGGCTGTCTGGGCGTTATCTCAGCAGCCACAGATTCCGTTAAAACTTTTACTCATCTCGGAAAAGGAAGGCAGACGCCGAGGGGAAATCCTTTGGCCTCTTCCTCATCACTCCTCTCTCTCCACACCTAAGGAGAATCAGGAACTTCTTGGATTGAAAATGGACTTCCTAGCAGCGTGCCACTGGGGCACCCATTTAGAATTTGCTGTGACTTATTATAGGAGTCTCTGTTTTGGAGTCACCAAGTGAGAAACTTAGCTAATAAGCACTGGTCTCACACAGACCATCTCTCCCTGCTGTCAACAAGAACCCGGCGAGAGCTGGTAAGGGACAGAGCAGACCCAGCTCGGAGCATGGGGGGAGGGGACGACCCCACAGCTTGGGGAGCGTCCGCCCAGCAGAACTCTCCCCAGCCCCTGGGGGGTCCTGCTCCCAGTCACCCACACTCCACCTCCTGGGCTCAGAGGTGAATATTCAGATATCTCACTGGTCATTGCCTGCCTTGTCTACAAAAGGCTAGGATTGGGAACAGGGCACAGAGTTCAGATCTGAGGCAGCTGTGCTCTCAGTGATGCTGCACTGGCGGATTCGGCCCTTGAGGACCCCAGGGCTTGCTCACGGTGGGGTGGACGGAAGCCAGGAGTTAGGAGTTCCTCGCGGTGAGCTGCAGCCGGCCACAGATCTCACCCCCACTCTGCCAGGGCCCTTGTAAGTAAAAGGAAACCAGAATGACAATAGGAGTTTAGCATCGCAGTGGGCCCTCGTGCCAGGCATCATGTTAAGGGCATTTTGTATTTTTATATAAAATTTTATTTTATAGGAAGAAATTTTTTATATTTTATAGGGAGAAATTTCTTGTGCATTGTTCACAGAAACCCTGTGGGGTGTGAGGAAGCTGAAGCTAAATGAAGGGAAATACCTGCTGTAAATCACACAAGCCGCTAAGAGGTACATGGCAGGATTCAAAGCCCAGGCTCCCTGACTCCCAAGCCGGCGGGGTTAACCACCACCGTGCCAGAGGCAAACCCAGAGGATGGGCTTTAAGGCAGAGAGGCCCCGGGGGCAGTCCCACCAGCAGCCTCCCTCCTTTGAGGGGCTTCATAGTAACCGCAGCCATGGGGTGGCCCCACGTGGCTGCGTAACGTGGTAGTGACATACAATGTGCCCAGAGTCTTCCACGCCCTGGACAAGGGCTGCCTCTCCTTACTCTTTTCCCCACGATTTGCAAGCCCCTGGGAGGTTTTGCACTCGGCGGCTCTGGCCAAGCCTCTCTCCATCCCCTCAGCTCCCTCTCACATTGTGCTCCGCCTCTTGGCTTTCTCTTGTCGCCCTCTGTGCACCGTACAGGCATGCATGTGTGGGTATTTGGCCCGTCTCTGTGCACGAGGACAGGGATCTCTGTGTCTCTGATCTTAGCCACTGCACCGCTAATACAGATTTACACGCTAGTCTGTTCTGTAGTGTCCAGGTAGTAACATGGAAACGTAACGGGATCTACCCATCAACATTAATAGATGGTGCAAAAGGGAACCCAGGTGATTTAATGAGTGCCTGAATCAGTCAATGTCTGGCAGATTATACAGATGTCTTAACTTGTCCCCAGGTGCCCGTGCACACACAATCACACATACGATATGGGTTTAGAGCGAGGGAGACACTGCTCCATGCTTTAGCACCCTGGACGGTGGTGCCCTGGCTCATCCCCTCCCAGAGGAACTGGGAAGTGACCCAGCCCAAGGGAAGGTGCCTTCCCTGTTCCCCAGATGCTGTGGGGGTCCCTCATCTCCCCCTACACACACACACAGGCCTCCGGGCTCCTGCCAGAGGACTGCAAGCCATCTTCCAAGCCCCCACCTCCACTCCTGCTCCCAGACCTGGGGGACCCCTTTAGATGACAGCTTCCTGGGGTTCCCCAAAGCAGGACCTCAGGCGTGTTTGGTATTCCCAGAAGACCTCTCCTGCCTCCCCCAACAAAGTGGATTCTGGAATATTCTGCGGAATGGGCTTTTTTTTTTTTTGTGGGGGGGGGGCCAGTGAAGGCAAACCCCAAGAATCAGATAAACACAGCAGCCCAGCCCCCACCCTTCTTGGGGCTCCTGCCGGAGGTGCAGGCACACCCATGACTGCCAGGCCGGCCCTGTGAGACCAGAAAGCTCTCACTGCAGCTCCGGCGGTGGTGGTGGCTGCTGTGTTTCTCAGAAGAGCCGTGGCCATAATAACAAGGCGGCCGCCTCCCCGCCCGGAAGCCCATCAGTTATTATCTGGAGCACAAACACCTCCCACTTTGTACTAACATTTTGGCAGTTTCGTCCAAACAGAGCACTTAGCGCTGCCCCATAACTCTGCCTTGTAGCTGGGCCCCAGCTCGCAGCTGGCACGGGCAGCCGAGCGGTCTGTAACACACACACACACACACACACACAAATGTCCAACAGCAAAGCCAACGTTTGGGGCTGTTCTTAGGGGCCTGTGCGGCCCCCGCTGCCCACCCTGCACCCGTGGCAGACACAGGAGTATGAGTTCAGATGCTGTGAGACACATTTTTCGGAGAGGGCCGGGTGACACCAGCCCTGGGGATTATAACAGGATGGACTGTGTGGGCCCGAGTGGCATTCTCCATCCTGGGCCAGGAGCTTCCGCTGCAGGTACCTGGGAGCTGCGGACCCCAAGGCCGCTCAGTGCCTGTGTGCATGATTTGGGCTCCCACCTCCCAGTGGAGCAGGGCTCTCCAAGTCTGCCCTCCCCCCCCGACACAAAGCATGCTGGGAAAACATATGGAGAAGGTAGAGGAGAAGGAAAAAGTCAGGTCTGGGAGGGATGAGGAGATGGTAGCTGACCGGGCCTGTGCTGTTACCCAGCTTGGTTGAGGGGCCAGGCGACTGGAGTTCTTGGCATCAAAGGTCCTGGCAGTGCAATGGACACTCAAGGCCAGGTTCAGGCACCCCTGGAGAGACAGCAAGGGGCTAACCAGAGCTTGGCTCTGCCTTGGAACTAAGACAGCTGCTGGGGACTCAGCCCAGGGCCTGGCTTCAGAGAGGCCCACAGGATTAATGTGGGAAACCAACCAGTCAGCAGGTAAGATGTAGGGTGGTGAGGCAAGCTCCCGTGGGTCCGCATGCACTGCCCAACTTGAGCTCTGTCCAGCATGAGCTGGAGCCCAGGGCCATTGATGTGTAGCCTGCTTTGAATGGACGGCTACAGGAGTTCATGGGAACACACGCCCTGGCCTGGTGGCCTTCATGGTGGGGCTTCCTCTGGGCTCCTTCCCCAGAGGCAGTATTCCCACGCACTGCCCCCGAATGGTGCTCACTTCTCAAGACTCAAGCTGGGGGTCAGCGATGTGGCATGGCAGGTTACGCCACCATGTGTGACACCAGCATCCAAACTGAAGTGCCAGTTGGAGGCCCAGCTGCTCCACTTCCAATCCAGTTTCCTGCTAATGCACCTGGGAAAGCAGCTGAAGTTGGTACAAGTCCTTGGGCCCCTGTACCCACGTGGGGAACCAGAATGGGGTTCTTGGCTCCTGGCCCACACCTGGCTGTTGCAGCCATTTGCAGGGGGCTCCTGGTTTGGAACCTGCTCCACCTAGCACATGGTTGAGCAGCTGGGAGCCACTGTCACACTCAACAGCAAAGAGCTCTCTGAGCCAGGCCCTAGGCTAAAGGGCAGCGATAGTGGGACAAGGGTGACCTCTGGCACAGGACCATCAGACCTGGAATCAGATTACAGGAGTGGCAGCAAAAGTGAGGAGAACCCAGAAGGCTCTCGGGGAAGAGTTCGTGGAGGCAGCGGCCACAGCCTGGCACATGCTGGATGTGTGGAGAGCAAGGCAGGCAGGCCCCAGAGACACACACCAGGCTGTAAAGGCAGCCTCCGGCTTCCTCCTGCAGAGGGAGCAGACCCCACGGTGACCGGAAGCCATGGGAGCTGAGCTACCTGGTCAGAGCCCAGACCTGCTGGAAACATCTAAAAAAAATGCAAAATCAAAAAACCTCACAACTTTGAAGCCCACATTATCCAGGTGACCTTGGCTGATTACCTTAACACTCTGAGCTCCTGTTTCCTTGTTGGCAAAATGAAAAAACAACGCCTACCCTTTCAGACCATAAGGCACTCTGCTAGGCAAAGGTGGCCGACAATGATGGGGTTACAGTTGCAGGGGGAGGTAGTGAGGGGCTATTCCTCTACCCGTCCAGTCACCCTATTGGGATCTAGAGACCACAGGCCCCTCCCCCAGGCCAGCAAGGGCTCAGAGCCTCCTCTGAGATCAGGAGCCCAGCCCCGGGGGCAGTCCGCTGGCCCTATGCTTGCCCAGCCACGGCTGGGAAAAAGACAGGCCCAGCCCGTTCTAATTATTCCCATGCCGGCATCTGCCTTTGGTTAAGTGCGCAGCTCCTCTCACTGGCGTGGAACATCAGCCATAAACAGAGCATCTGCATGGCGGATGCCGTCGTTTAAAAATAGCCCAGCCTTGGGAACCGCATTTCCCTGCCCTCGGAGTTCCTGGAACAGGAGAAGGAGCCTCTTTCGCGGATTGAGCCCTCCAGCTTCCACTCTGGGTCTCCAGGCCAGGCCAAGGCAGAGGGGCTGCCATGCTGGTGCAGTTCCCCGCACAGCCACCAGGTGGCGGCAGGCTTGCCGCCTGCACGTTGCGGTCCCCGGCTGTCTCACCACTTGGCCCCGGGAGCTGGCTGCGGGCAGCGGCTTGGCAGCCTGTGGCTGGGGGCGGATGGCGGGGAGGTGTGGGGTTTCAGCCTCCCAGGAGGGCCCTCACGGCTGTGTGCTGAGCAAACGTTCGGGGCTGATGTCGGCAACATGCGGAACCAATTTTCGGGGAACTCGGGAGCCAAACCATCCACCTTTGGGCGGGAAGCGGGCGTGCCGGGGGCCCTGGGGGGCTCGGCGTCTCCCGTTTGGAAAGTCGGGGGCCTCTGGGTGGTGGGGGTGGAGGCTGGGGGTGGGGCGAGGCCAGCCTGGTGAGTTGGGGGGAGGGGGTGCTGAGACAAGGCCCCTGGGGCGGGGGTTGGACCCATCCATCCTGGGCTGGACAGCTAAACTCGGGACTCAGGGCTCAGCTTCCATTTTTTTATGAAGTACCTACTTTGTGCCCGGCCTTGCCCCTTCGTTTCCTTGCTTTGACGTACAGAACCCTCACGGCCAACAAGTCTGGGAAGAGTCAGCCAGACCCCTGCCCAGGGCCCCAGCCTTTAAGGGGACGCCACGACCTTACTGGAATCCGAAGCGTGACCTCCTTTACGAGGTCCTCGCCAACCAAGGAAGAAGTGGAACCGGAGGCTTGTGCTGCTCAAGGCCTGAACTACCCGCCTCTACCTGAACGCAGCAGGAGCGTGGAAAGCGCTCGCCTCTGACACCCAGACTTTTCCCTTTTTCTGGGTTTTCTACTGGCTGGCCCAGCATGCTGTGCAATCACCCCCATTTATGCAGATGATAAGGCTGAGGCCCAGGGGCAAGGAAGGGGTTAAACAAGTCCCTAAGACACCCTGTGAACTTTGACAGGCTGCGTGTGGACTGGGGCAGACCCTCCCTCCGCGAGGGTCAAGTGTACCCAGCTTGGTTCCAGCCTTGGCCCTGGTGTGGAGGGCAGGGAGAGGTGTGGTCACCTGGGGAGGACTGGGGGGCGGGGTCAGCACCTTCCCACCGCTGCTCGCCCAGCCAGAGGAGGTCTGCCAGCGCACGAACCTCGCAGGGTCTCCCGTCTGAAAAACCAAGAGGCCCTGGCCCTCCTCGCTCTCCCCCTGTGCTCTCTGCCTGGCCCTGCCAGCATCACGGGCCTGGAGTGCACTGTGGGGGCTGCCAGGGAGCCACCGCTAGGAACGGTCACCATGCAACGGGGCAGGTGGGGAGGATGCTGGAGGGTTGGACTTGAAGATGGACAGGGGGCTTCTCAGCACTCTGCGCTAACACTCTGCTCCCTGGGGCTCTCCAGAAGTGAGTTGCTCCCTGATTTCCATGCCAGCAGAGTGGCAACCAGGCTCCCAAAGATCCAGCCAATCCCAGCCTTCCCTTGTGCTGGCGCCCAGCCAGGGGCTAGCTGGAGCCCCTCCCCTGGTTTTCTCACCGCTGGCATGGGCTCACGGACCGGCGAGCGGTCAGACCCATTCAGCTCTGTGGAAAGAATACCTCTGACTTAATCCAGATGGAGTCGCCAGCCCAGGGGCCTGTGAACTCGATCATTCACCCTTTCCTGGGCTAAACGTGCAGGTTCAAAACAGGCGAAAGGAAAGCCCCGATCTCCGGCTGCACAAGGTTTATGCTGAGTAAAGGAGGTGGATAATAATAGAAGCATCACAAAAACAAATGACAGCAGGGACAGGTGCTGCGGGGGAGAGATTCACGGAGCTAAGAGGGCGTGTGACAGGTGCTGAGAAGGCCAAGGGCACCTCTCTTCCCTGGGACAGTGAAGGTTAAGGCTGCCCGGAGGAGGAGCCGAGGACCCAAGGAAGAGGGTCCCTTGACAAGAGAACAGCATGTGTAAAGTGTGAAGACATGGAGGGAAGGCTCCTGTTCCTGAGCTTAGGAGACCCAGGGGAATTGCGTGTAGGATGTGGGCTTTCCTCTTAAGACAAATGGGGACCGGCTGCAGGAGTCCAAGGCCTGGGAGGAGCTGTGGGGCCACCGTCATCAGATTATTCATTAGAGAACCCCAATGGGGTCACCATGGCCTCCATCTGTGGGGGACTGGGATCTGCTTCCCCACCGAGAGCAAGCCCCAGGGGCCTGACACTGGAGGGGAGAAGGGGGTATTTGGGAAAGACCCTAAGAGCCCAGAAGGCCTGGAACAAAGACTTTATTGATCTCTGGAGTTTGCACTGTTCCTGTTCTAAAAGTCTTTCAGGTAGCCATCAACAAATCTCTTGTGTCAACAACATATGATTATAATTGTTGTTTCTGCTTTTGGAGAACCATACAGAAAAGCTCATCTTATTGTCACGGAAGTCAGCCTTGGCTCAATACTAATATGCTACTCCCTCAGCAGCATAGATAACCTATGCCATTCACCCCACCAAGCATCGCACATGAGTACCTGCTGTGTGCTGGACACACTGGGGACAGGGCAGCCAACAAGCGCCGGCCTTGAGGACTGTTCTAACCAAGGGAGCACCTGCCCTCCGGCAGGAGCGTCAGCCTCACTGGCAGGATCTCGCAGATCAGAGCCAATATGACACCTGTTTCCATACAGTTCTTGGATTTTTAAAAAGCAGTCTCTCACCCTAGCACAGGTCAGCCGGGAGGACCCAGCGCTGCTCTCTCCACTTTGACGTGGGCACATTGAGGTGCTGAGAGCTGCTGCCCATGCACCTCGGAGTGCCTCTGTGGCAGAGCCCGAGTCTCCAGGGAGCCAAGGGGCTGTCACACATCTGTTTGTCAGCTCCTGCTCCAGGAGCAACAGCCTGGCAACAACGCTCATTCTTCCCACATTTCCCAGTTAAAGAGACTGATCAATCAACACATTGCCAAGGAAGGCGGTAGTCGTTTTCCAGCCAGCAGGAGGCAGCCTGGCCAACTGGCTCACGGCGTGGACTTCAGGGTCAGGCGAACCTGGGTTTGGACCTACGTGTGTATCATGTAACCTTGAACGAGTCACGTCGCCTCTTTTTGTCAGCTTTATAATAAGTGTCATATAGAAGCAATATAATCTATACAGTGTATTAAAATATAAGGCCGATTTACTCCATCACAGGATGCTAACACACAGGCTGCAGGGGCTCAGTCAGCAGGAGACAGCGGCCAGGTCCCCCACCCCATCATGCCTTGCAGTGGGTCTCCCCCTATGACTGCTGACTCCCAAGATCCACCCATCACCTGCAACCAGTTTTATGCAAATAAACATTACCATAGACTGGATGTTTTCCTATTTTTTTATAATGTTTATTTCTTTCTTTTCAACTACTTTCCAAGACAAAGCAAGAAAAAGAGAGAGAGAGAGAGAGAGAGAGAGAGAGAAATGTTGCATCCACTGGTTCACTGCCAAAATGCCCGAAACAGCCAGGGCTGGGCCAGGTCACAGCCAGGACCCCCGAAATCCATCCACGCCTCCCTCATGGGTGGCAGTGACTCAAGCACTTGGGCTCCCCAGGGTGCATTCGCAGGGAGCTAGACTGGAAACAGAGCAGCCAAGATTTGAATCCGCACTCGGATAGGGAATGTAGGTGCCCCAAGTTCCTCGTCTCTGTCCCTGGAGAGCTCTGCTTGTCATTTAGGTGCCAGCTCAACAGCCACACCCTTAGAATACCCTCCCCGCACCATCTTAGCCACAGGTGTTCTCAGTAGGTGTGGTGGCAATGGGTTTGGCACAGAGACCCTTTATGACTTGAGAAGGTTTGTTTCTATGCCTAATTTGCTAAGAGGTTTTAGCACAAATAAGGTTGAATATTTTCAAGTGTCAACTATTGAGATAATCATGTTTTTATTCTTTTTCTATTAATATGGTGAAGTATATTGATTGCTTTTAAAATGTTAGCCCTATCTTGAATTCCTTGAATGAACTTCACTGGATTGTGATGTATTTTTTATTTTACATATAGTTATATTTGGTTTTCTAATAATTCCATTAAGGGTTTTTGTAGCTGTAATCCCTGAAGGATATCTATCTGTAGTTTGTCTGTTCTTGTCATGGCTTTATCTGGTTTTGGGATCAGGTTAATGCTGAACTCTTAAAATGAGCTGGGTAAGTTTGGCATTTTTTTCCTTGAATATTTGAATTGGCCCATGGTGCCTCTGGCTGCAATTTTCTTTCTGGAGAGACTGTGATAAGACACAGAAGTATTCATGGTTTCTACTTTCTTTTTAAAATAAGTTTGGTAATTTGATTTTTAATAATTTATCCTCTTCATCTAAGTTTTCAGATTTACTGACCAAAAGTCCAAGAGACATTTCAAAATATTTTGTTATCTTTCTCCGTTCATTCTTGCTATTTGTAACTTTCATATTCTCTTTTTTCTTGTTCAGTCCCATTAGAGGTTTTTATCAATTTTATGGATCCTTTCAAAGAACCAGCTTTTGGTTTCATTGATTTTTCTGTATTGCTTGTCCATTTTCTATTTCATTGATTTCCACTTTTATTTTTATTATTGTTTCCTTCTGCTTACTTTGGGTTAAAAGGGCTTTTTAAGCACTTGGATGCACCCAGCTAAGATGGCAATTGTGTTTGTAAATAGTAATTTCCTCCCCGACTCTTACATTAAGAAAGTATCTATCTGTTGTTAAGTTCCCCAGATGTTTTTAAAAGCAAGTCAACCTGCCTTGTCATATATCCCATGCCAAGTCATAAAGGTCTCCGATAAGCAATATTTTTCCTAGACAGAGAAGACAAATAGATGGCAGCCAGCGTGCAATTGTCCCTCCAGCAGCTGGCAGGCAGTTCTCATCAATCAGACTGAACTCGGATGGGAAGTTTTTCCCTGTAACAATCTAAGCTGGACCACAATCACTGGACACACAGAACTAATAGAACTGTGGTTCAAAGATTTACACTTCACATTTCAAATATTTGTGAACTTACAGTCAGAGGGTGCATTCATTTGCTGTTACTTGTGCTTCTCCCCTCAAAGCTACCGTTACACTCAGTGGACAGCAGGAACCGAAATCCATCCGCTCTCCTCGCTCACTCAGGGCTCCCATCACCACCACCACCCAGCCCTGCACACATGTCCATCATCCTTTCTCCTGGCTCGATCCTGCTTGCTTCCCACCCCGACCCCTTTCCCCACCATCAGTCCCTCTCCACCATCCAGATTGCTGTCATCTTCATATTCCTCTCATCAGCCCCAGGTGCCTGCTCAGTCCCCGGCTCGCCAGCCCACCCACCTGCTTTGCTCAGTGGGTTGCTTTCTGGAAGATGGACCCCATCAGGGAAACCTGCTCCAGACGTGTCAGGCCTTCTTCGTGGAGGATGGAGGCATTCAGACCCAGGTCTTTGCCATAGCCGGCCAGGTGGCCCTGCTGGGAAAGGTTATTCCCAAACTACCCTTCTAGCTTTCTCCATCCCCTGTTTGAAGGAGTCCCAACAAGGGACTGAGATCAGATTCTTCCTGTGCACCAACCCTCAGGAGCCCAGTGCCACCATCTTAATCCACTGAGCACTCTGACATGGACGTGTGCTGAAATGGGTGCCTCTGTGTGTTCCCAAGACCCCAACAGAGTCAATGAAGGAGAAAGACCATCCAGGAACAATGCTTGGAACTCGCTGGCCCCCTGTTCATGGGACAGAAGGGACAAATTATGAAAGATTGATAATATGAAGATCTCCTGGCATCATTCATCATATTCCAGTTCAGCACCATCGACACCTTTGGGTTGGCTTATGGAATCGGGCTCCCAACAAGCTATGGGGATCTGCTCTGTCTCACTCGGTGCTGACAGCCTGGCAGGCCCAGGGATGTGAGGGGGGAGTAGGAGGCAGGCAGCTTTGAGCCTCTCTGGAGGTTGCTGCGAGGATCGTTTGAGGCTTCCCAGACATTGCTTTCACTAAGCTCGGAGTCCGTGCAGGCATTTCCATCACCATAGAAGCGTTCTGCTGGGTGTCACTGTCCCAGTCGAGCTGGTCACCGCGACTCTCCGAAGGGTTATGCAACTAAGTGGTTTGCGGTGAGCTCCAGGAGGCTCCTGAGTAGTGTGGAGCTGACAGCCTGTGTCCTCCATGGTGTCCCGCCTGTCTCGAGCCTGGGGAGGCTCCTGTGCATGCACCCACAATTCTCAGAAGGGTTAGGTCTGTGCAGTAGGACTTAACCAGCATTCACATTGTACCAAGCCCTTTGCCAGCGGCTGGAAGCTTTTAGATGACGACACAAGGACTGTGCCCGCAGGGGATCTCCCTGTCAGGGTGGGAGGCAGAGCATACAAACTGAATGACCCCCACCGACCCCAGGCAGAGCGCATGGTGCATGATGGGAGCCTCGGAGCACAAACAAACTGAAGAGAGCAGGCAAAGGCTTTCGAGACTAGTCCATGTCCAGGTAGTTACTGAATGGCAAATGAGAGCCCCTGGTGGGGCCGGCAAGGAAAGCACTTCAGGGAAAAAATGAGCAGCCTGCTCCAAAGCCAAGAGGGAAGGCGTGGCACAGTGGAGTGGGACTGCGAGCAAGTGGTGTTTGCGACTGCAGGTGGGCCGAATGCTGTGCCCGAGTTCCACACGGTCCGTACCATGGGGTCCTGCTCACTAAGTAGGGACAAAACATGAATATTCACTTCAAAACTCAGGTATATAAGAACTGGAGCTGTGTTTTCTGCCATAAGTGGTCCATTTGCAGGGAAGGGAATTGGGGTCTTGATCATTTACGTGAGTAGTTCTCATGCATTGAGGTAGCTGGAGGACTTGTTAAAACAGATGCCTGGGGCCGGCACCGTGGCTCAACAGGCTAATCCTCCGCCTTGCGGAGCCAGCACACCGGGTTCTAGTCCCGGTCAGGGCGCTGGATTCTGTCCCGGTTGCCCCTCTTCCAGGCCAGCTCTCTGCTGTGGCCAGGGAGTGCAGTGGAGGATGGCCCAAGTGCTTGGGCCCTGCACCCCATGGGAGACCAGGATAAGCACCTGGCTCCTGCCATCAGATCAGCACAGTGTGCTGGCCGCAGCACGCCGGCCGCGGCGGCCATTGGAGGGTGAACCAACGGCAAAAGGAAGACCTTTCTCTGTCTCTCTCTCTCTCTCTCACTGTCCACTCTGCCTGTCGAAAAAAAAAAAAAAAAAAAAAAGAAAGAAAAGAAAAAACAGATGCCTGAGTCCCAGACACTCGGCTCCCATTGGTCTGACGTGGGACCCTTGAATTTGAATTTCTAACAAGCTCGCTGATGATGCTGGACTGAGGACTACTTTGAGCAGCATGGGCTTGGTCACTTATCCGAGGTCACTCTGCTATACACGGCCATCTGGAATTTCAATTCAGTTCCATCCAATTCTAAGCCCAGAACTTTTGCCATTCACTACCTTTAATCAACAGACTGGGAGGTCTTTATGCAGGTTAATGTTAATTCTATTTTTCTTGCTTAGAACCCAAAAGTCCGCTATGGTCTATCTCACTTGTTTAGAAAGTAAAGCACAATAACTTTCAGCCACCCATGCTTCATCATTGTCCTTTTAAAATGCTGGTCTTAATCCTGCCCTACAAAAAGTATCTCCTTCTCCGAGCACATAGAACTTCATTATGTGGGCCACTTAATTACATGCATAAAATGGAATGAAATTTCATATGTCCATATGGAATTGTGTTCGGCTGTATTTTTATAATGTTGCTTCCAGCCATCGTGTGAAAGTTATAACGTCACTGCCACATAATTTCTTGGAAATTCTCACCTAATATGGGTAATGCTGAAGTCAAATAAACTTTTTTTCTACCCTTTCCCTCCCCCCTTCTGCAAATAATGTAATCAACCGCTGCTATGGTGAAGGTTAAATGCATGGCGAACTCTGGAGGATTCAGAACATAAAATTCAACTGGGCCCCCAAGGCCGCACCAAGATGTGGTGGCCAGAGGGGAGAGGCTGCTGCTCCTCCCCTTCCCACCCTCCTGGGATGTGGATAAACTACCAGGCTGAGGCTTTGCCTTATCTCTAGGGATGGAGAAAGACGATCAAGTAGAGGAAGCCAGGAGGGAAGTGGGGAGGCCTCACTGTGGGCACCCAGAGAGGGAGGAGGAGAAAGCCTGCAAGGCACAGGGTGCTGCCCCCAGGCTCAGCAGGAAGCCACCGAGGGACCTGGCAGATCCCAGTCCACTTAAGTGTTGGAATGCAAGCTCAGGACGGCTTGGGCTATGTTTAGTTCGGTTCAGTAAACACTCACGGATGAGAACCAAGATGCTAGCCCTGCGCTAAGTGCCGAAGCCTTGCAGGGGAATGTGACACTCCCCTGCGTGCGAATGAGTGCCGGGTGGCTGTGCTGGCACTGTCCGCCACATTTAGGATTATGCAAAACGGTGATGGGATCCGACCTCTTGCAGGTTAGAGCAGGCCACCTGGCCTCGAGGTGGTGTGGTGGGCTCAGAAGCAGGAAGTCCGGGTGGAACATTCCTGTGGGTTCCAGGGATCTCGAAGCTCAGAACCAAGTCAGGGCTGTCTGGGAAGCCGGGGAGGGCACGGCTGATAAATGCTGAGGAGACGAAAGCCAGAGGCTTTGTCCAGGAGAGTGGGAGCATGCAGCAGGGCTGCCCAGGTCCAAGTTCAGATGCGCGACTGTCATCTGTATCAGCACAGCTGGAAGCACTGAATATTATTTAATCAATTATTTCTGAATTGAGTTAAATCGATCATCATCAAACTAATCTCTCTAAGCCTTTTTCTCCGTTCCCAAGAAGATCAAGTTCAAGAGTGTAAGTAAAAAAGCCTCGCTATGTGTCTGACCCACAGTGGACACAAAAGGACTTCCAGTTCTTCGCCTTCTAAAAAACCTGCTAACGATCCAGAGGACAGACCGGAATGTCAGACTCAACATTTGCCTACACATTCCTGGAGCGTCACTGAAATATTAGCAAAGGCATAAGCCCAGGGAGACAGAGGACGGTAGAAAAGACTTTAACACTAAAACTTTAGACAGCAGTTGGGAGAGCAGACTGCTGAATGTAACCGATTTAGCAGGCCTAGGGAACTGAAGCCTGAGCCAGCAGCAGGCACAGGAAGAAGCAAAATGACTGACTTTGCGGCATCTCTAACCTTGAGAGTCTAAAGGTGCAGGCATTGCTCCTGGCGCCCCTGGAGGTGATGGTAAAGGTGAGGCTAACCCAGACACATTGGCTGAGAGTGTTTAAGAGGTAGATGGATCCTCTGCCCAACATGGCTGGGGCTGGCCATCCCCTGCGCAAGCAGAAAACTGGGGACATGGTCTCTAAAAGACACAGAATAGGGCAGCGTGGGGAGGATCCACTCAGAATGCCCACATCCCTTGGAGTGCTGCGGTTTGAGTGTCAGCTCTGCTTCCAATTTCAGCTTCCTGCGAATCCACACTGGGGAAGGTGGCAGGTGATGGCTCAAGTACTTGGGTCCCTGCCACCATGAGGGAGACCCGGACTGGGTTCCAGGTTCCTGGTTTTGCACTGGCCTGGTCCTGGCTGTTGGGGGATATTTGAGGAGTAAACCAGTGAATGGAAGATAGCTCTCTCACTTTCTCTCGTCTGTCTTCAGATAAGTAAAAGTAAATACATTTTAAAAAATAAAAATGCAAGTTTAAAGCAGAGAATCTCTGGACATTGGCCATGGCCGCTGGGCAGATGCAGTGGGAGTGGGCATCAGGGATAGCCCCTGCCCCACCCTCCGAGGGCTGGCCAGCAGGCGTAGACCCTGGCAGGAAGCTGCAGGGCCTTTTCTGGGCGACCCTTGGAGAAAATCTAAACATGCTTACGTTGAAGTCCTCTGAGGAAACTGCCCGGCCACGGTGTTCACGATCAAGATTGAAATATGGCCAGCACCCCCATCCTGCACCAAACTTCCCATTGGAGACTTTGTTCCTCACGTTCAAAGACGAGGAGAGAACCAAGGTTCACCACACCACTCAGGAAGATTTTGGATGTGAAAACAAGACCAAACCAACAAAATGGGCAACGACTGTGCAAGCTACATAAGATGGGGGATCATTTTTGCTTGTTTCTTGCATTGTCTAATTCCTAGTCACCTGGCATGGGTGCTAAGCATTCGATGAATGCTCTCTGAATGAGTGAATGAATGAATGAAAAAATAATAATCATGTAAGGAAAGTAAAGAAGCTCTCATTAATATGTTCAAAGGGATAAGCAAAACTATACCATCCCTAAAGCAAGCTCAGTATTTTGTACAAAAAAAGAACTTCTCAGGAAACAAGAGTACTCGCAGCCTAATGATCAGAACAGAAACTAGAAACAGAATGGAAATTTGGAACATTTGCAAGACAGCAAGCACCTCTGTCTTTTTCTTCACAGATGTACAAAAGGGCTTCAAAAAGGCTGCAGTTTACTGGAATTAAAATATAATCCATGAGGGGCTGATGCTGTACGGTAGTGAGTAAGGCCGCTGCCTGCAGTGCCGGCATCCCATATGGGCACCATTTTGAGTCCCAGCTGCTCCACTTCCAACCCAGCTCTCTGCTATGGCCTGGGAAAGCAGTAGAAGATAACCCAAGTCCTTGGGCCCCTGCACCCACATGGGAGACCCAGAAGAAGCTCCTGGCTCCTGGCTTTGGATAGGCCCAGCTCCGGCCATTGTGGCCATTTAGGGAGTGAGCCAGCGGATGAAAGACCTCTCTCTCTCTCTTGCTCTCTCTCTCTCTCTACCTCTCTGTAACTCTGCCTTTCAAATAAACAAACATTTGAAAAAAAAAAAAACATGTAACACATGGACAGGCATTTAGTCAAGTGGTTAAGATGTTTGATCCCACACTGGAGTAACCGGGTTTGAGTCTCATCTCCAGCTCTCTGCAAATTCAGATCCTGGGAGGTAACAGCAATGGCTCAAGTAATCGGGTTCCTAGATCCCAGCTTTGGTCTGATCCAGGCCCTGCCAGTGTGGACACTGAGGATTTTAGGAGTGGAGTGGTAGATGGCAGCTAGTGTGTGCTCTCTCTGCCTCTCAAATAAATAAAATCTGTTTAAAAGATAATGTGAAGAGCCAGCGCTATGGTGTAGTGGGCTAAGCCTCCGCCTGCAGTGCCGGCATCCCATATGGGTGCCAGTTCACGTCCAGCCTGCTCCACTTCCGATCCAGCTCTCTGCTATGCCCTGAAAAAGCAGTGGAAAATAGCCCAAGTCCTTGGGCCCCTGCAGCCAGGTGGGAGACCCAGAAGAAGCTCCTGGCTTTGTCCTGGTCCAGCCCTGGCCATTGCAGCTATTTGAGGAGTGAACCAGCAATGGCAGACCTCTCTCTGTCTCTCCCTCTCTCTGCCTGTAACTGTACCTCTCAAATAAATAATCTTTTTTTTAAAAAAAAAAAAAGGGGGGGGGTAATATGAATTGTCCATGTGGTTTTTGAATCCTCTTGCATGACCTAGGGCTTTGAATTCTGCCAGACACACAGTAGGCATCTCAATCCACAAATAAATGCACAATCTCACAAAATCCACATAGCAACAGTGTGACGTGAGCATTCTCATTGCCATTTTACAGATATCGAAGACAAAGTTTAGAGAGGTCGAATGACTTGCTTACCAACACACAGCAGCTCAGGAATGGAGTCGGAAGTCCCAGTTTGCCAAATCCCGACAGCTGCCTGGTTTCTGTTCGTGTGTGTTTGCCTTCGGCTGGCACCACGCGCCTTTCTCCCGAACCTATTCACCACCACCCCAACACTTTTCAGCTGGAGCCGCCATCGGAATTACCTGGGGAAGAGGGAGTTTTGAAAAATTCCAAAGCCCACGTCGTATCCCAGACAGCAGCTAAAGCCAAACGTTTGGAGATTTCACGTGTTCTCAAAGCTCCCTGATGCGAGTATGTAAAGGTTTTAAGCTATTGCAGGTGATTCCAAAATGCAGCCACAGTTGATAACCACTGCTTTAATCCAGTGCTCTTGGTAAGTGGAACTAGAATTAGCTAGGTGGCCATGAGATGAGTCTAATTGTGCCTTGGGGTGTGCCCTTCCTTGGAGCTGGGCCTACTTCTTTCTCTAGGTGGTCTGGCTCAGAATCCCCTCGCCCACCCAGTGATCTCAATCTGCATGAACAGCACCAAGTGTCTGAAGGTCAAGAGTGATTCAGCACCCCCACCACCATTTCCCAGGAACCTGCATGACACCTGTGGCAACCCATGGCCCATGTATTTTGTGGCACACACTCCTGTGGGATGGGGGTTACCAACACTTTTGTAGAGAGCCTGATGGTAAATAGCTTCTGGGCATTATATAAGCACAACCTCTATCGCAGCCACTCCACGCTGCCATCCCCAGGCACACACAGCTGTAGGCAATGATTTTAAAATGGGCATGGCTGTGTTCCATGAAAAATCTATTTACAAAACCCGGTATGGTCTGTAGATTCAACTCACAGGTCCTAATTTCCTGACCCCTGCTCTGGATGTTGGAGCATTTTGGCTTTCTTCAAGGTAGAACCCATGTTCTCTGAACAACTGATAAGTGAGACAGGAGGAGTAGCTACTCTGGGAATCACAGCCCTGTAGCTTGTAAGCAAGAAAAACACAAAAGGAAGGAGTTGGAGGAGGAGGCAGAGAAGGCCCAAGTCCCTGAGCCACTGAAGCAAGCCCAGGTCCCAGACGGGTATTCTGTTTTTGCAAGACAAAGCAAGGCTTTCCTGTGCATGTCAGTGTCGGGCACAGCAGAGGCAGTCCTGGAACCATCCCTGCACTTAGTGAGCACCTGCTCTGGGCCAGCCCTCTGCTGGTGTCAACCAAGCAAGATGGACAAGACCCTCGCCTCAAGGATTTGTCAGTCCTCTACCGAGAAGATCGGTACGTTGAGGGCTGACCACGGTGTGATCATTGCCACCAACCAGCAGTTAGCCTGTGTTCACTGAAGGTGAGACCACACAGGAGCGCCCACACCACCACCAGTCACTTGGGCTGTGGTACTAAAGCGTCCCTTGTATACTAAAGTCTCGCTTCCCAACTTGTTTTTCCCAGGATGCTCATTCTGTGCAGGATCCCATACGCCCCCATGCCCAGGTCGTCCCCTCCTGGGTGTCCAGTTTCCCTTTGCAGACTGCCCTGTGTGACTTGGGGTCCGAAGGGAGGGACCACTGGTTTGGTCTCTTTCTATCTCCCAGGCCTCAGCGGTGGGTTCAGCCATGGTTGTGTGATCCAAGCCAGGCCACACCACGGTCACTCAACTCAGGTATGTTTGTAGGAAGCTTTTGAGAAAAAGATGACCTCCTCCTCCCTATGGAATTACAGCTGAGGGAAAAGTCTGGCACTGCCCAGGGGTAGCTCATGGGAGAAGGCAGACAAAGGCCAATAGAAAAGAGCTGAGAGAGACAGAGACCGCGTCTCCATGCGGCTCTCGGAACGCTGATTGAGCCAGGCCTGCCCTTCCTCAGTTCTGCCTCACGAACCACTGAAACGGGGGTTCCAGTATTTATAACCAATAAAAGCTGAGCAACGTGGCACTTAACCTCAGCAAAGCTTTATGGGGTTTTGTTTGGTTTTATTTGTTCCCAGGTGTCTTTAACTTTCTAACGCCAAACAGAAAACTGGATGCAATTCACACATCTGATTGGTCTCACCCCTAAGGACTACAGGAGAGAAATTAATCAATAGTTAACTTTCATTAGCAAGTCTTGCATTTCTGTAGTCTCTCATTATTGTGGGGTTGACTGAGATTTGGGTTAAATTTCATTTCCTCCTAACGTCATATTAAAATTTGTGAAATTAATTTTGGTTCCAAGTTTTGATTGGACAATTTAACTCTTCTGGTCTCCATTTCCCAGATTTTCTTGTTTAAATTAATTGGACTTTCGCCACCCCTTGCAGTAAAGTTGCAAGACTAACAGTCCCAGATAGCACACTCTGTTTGGCAGGGGTTTGGCAGTTAGAAGCTTGAAAAGTGGCCCATTTTCTTGGGCTGTGTTTACAGCTGCAATATCGACCCCATGGTGTGTCTTATCTGACAAAGTCCAAAGGCCAGAAACACTTGTATTTTCCATAGCTTTGTCCAGGGCAAGTGTACTTGGCCGATACACCTCAGCACGTCTACCACCTGCCTTTCCGGCATTTGTGGGTCCTGGCTACCTCTACAGCTAGAGAAATAGCTGTGTCCTGGCCCTGGACCTCAAAGAGGAGATGGCTGCGTGGGGATTTCCTTCCCATTTCGCGAATGGTTCAAACCCTCGACTTTAGCAATGTTGTTATTTTCAATATTCACAAACAAGCACCTTCTTCCAAGTCAATTACTTTCTTTAAAATGGGCAACAAATGCATTTATCTGATTTCATAGGGATTTTTATCCAAATGTAGCATATGAGTACTGCTTCTCACTTATTATCCTACTCAACTGTGACTTAGTGCAGTGTCATGTCACATCATGGAAGAAGTTAATGTGTCCACGGATCAGGATCCTGATTGTTCTTCTGTGGTCATATGATTCTCCAGGGTTCTTTAGGCCTAGTTTTCTTGTCTGCCTGGGTTATTTACTAAGAGCAGTGCTTCTTTCATTTCCAAAAGTATGTTCAGGGACTGGTGTTCTGCACACAGGCTAAGCTGCTGCTAGTGGTGCTAGCATCCCGTATCAGAGTTCCAATTTCAGTCCCTGTGTTCTGCTTATGATCCAGCTCCCTGATCAAGTGCCTGGGAGAGCTGTGGAACATGGCCCAAGTGCTTGGGTTCATGCTACCCACATGGGAGACCCAGATGGAGTTCCAGGCGATTGTAGAATGAACCAGCCGATAGAAGACCTCTCTCTCTCTCTCTTTCTCTCTCTCTCACTCTCACTCTGTCTCTCCCTCTCTGTCACTCAGCCTTTCAAATAAATACATCTTTAAAAATATATCTAAATTCTATCTTTGTGATTCACAGTAAGGACCTAAGATCATTTCATCCTGCTCATGCAACAACACTTACAATGGAAATATTGAGTGTTTATTAAAATTAATATGTAATAGCACTTTAAAATAGAATTATAAATAAGACTCAAATAAAATAATGTGCTCATAATTGTCCTTGCCTCCAGAGACCTTGTTTGGGTTCATATGATGATATCCCTTTGCTGACTAATGTTAATCCAAAGTCAGAAACTTAATAGATTGCTTTACAGTTGATGTTGTTTTTCTTAATCTAACTTTATGAGTATAACTGATGATATAGGTCATAACAAGGACTGTTAAAACATCAAACTATGAGTTCCTGAGCCTGAGAAATGCTAAATAATTTAGTATGTAATTTATGGCTCCTAGAACTGATTACTGCCACTTAAAAATATCTTTTGTTGTATCGATATTAGCAGTGTTGACAGAAATATCAATACAGGTAGGATATTGCCAAGGGGGGTGACTGGCATTTTGCTGATTAGTGGTATTAATTTCACTGATGAACTTCTATAGAAAACAGTACAAGGGCTCTTCACAAAGTTCACAGAAAATGCTTATTATTAAAAACTATTCATGCATTTCAAAATTTTGCATCAAAATAGATTTATCTTTCAATTCTATTTTCCATGAGCTTTTTGAAGTAGCCTTGTATAAGTGAAATTCTATGGCAAATACTCGGGGTGATTCACTCTGTCCATCCATACACACACTGCAATTTGACAGCTTTGAACATTTCCAGAAATAACTGGACTACTGCTGAGAGGGGCAGAAAACACCCAGACATTTTTGACCACCAATGTCTTTCCCATTATGCTTGCTACTCACTTATCGTTTGTTCTAAGCGGGTGCATTGGTGAGTTTCCTGCCAACAGCTGGATTTCTGGGCCCTGATAACTGCACTCTGATAGTGGCAGGAATGGACCAAGGCTTCATCTCTCAGTGCGGAGCCTCCGTAGACATGCCACACTTAGATCAACACTGCATCAAGCGCAAGGCCCTGTGAAGGTGGGTGGTGGCTGCAGGCGGTACACAAAAGCCTCAGATAAACAACTAGTGGAGTAGACGGTACCGTGGTCCCAGCAACACTTCCAGCGCCATAGCCTGATGTGGGCTTTACCACTGCCCCATCAAGAGATGGAACCGGCTTCGTCTCTTGAACAGGGCATGGATTTGTAACTGCGGGGATGAACAGCGCACAGTGGAAAGGATACTGTTAGCTACTACAGAACACAGAACCGGCCTGCTCTGGCCCTCTTGGGCTGCTCACCCTTGATGTTCCGACACCCTGTTGTGAGACAGCCAGGCCACAGGAAGAGGCATTCTGGCCACATTTGGGGTTGCAGCTAACAGCTGGCACCAAGCGCGGAGCATCAGAGTGAATGAGCCCTCACTGGGTTCTAGCCCGGGGTCTCTGAGTGTCCTGGCTGAGGTCTCACACGTTGGGGAACCGAGAAGAAAAAAGCCGCCTCCCGTGCCCTGCGCAGACTTCGGAACAAAGGGGTAGGCATTGGGTGTGATGGCGCCACTCGGGACAGCCACACCCCGCCCTGGTGTGCCTGGTTAGAGCCCCAGTTCCTCGGCTTCAGACTCAGCTCCCTGCTAATGTGCGCTCTGGGGAGCAGCAGTGATGGCTCAAGGACTTGGGTCTCTGCCACCCACGTGGGAGATCCAGATTCAGTCCCTCTCTCCTGCCGTCAGCCTGACCCAGCCCTGGCTGTTGTGAGCCTTTGGGAAGTGAACCAGCAGATGGAAGATCTCTCCCTGTCTGTCTCTCTCTGTCTCTCAAATAAAATGAAAATAAGTCATTGTTTCAAAAATGTATGAACCCATTGTGAGGATAATAAATGGCAGTTTTTGAGCACTAAGTTTTGGGGAAACAGTTACTAAGTCACGGTGCCTGGAACATAGCACTCACCATGGAGTGGGGAACTTGTTACAAACTACGGAAGGGGCTGACCTCAAAGAGAACGAGATCCAGTCTGCCCATTCTCAATGGGGCCATATCACCCCCAGCGAGGTGGCAAGCATTAGTTCTCTGAGGGTGAGAAATCTTATTTCTTTTAGTGAATAAAGCACAGATCTACAAAGAGTGTGTAAGCAGATAGATAGCAAACCTGTGGTATTACAATTTCCAGGGGTAGGGGCCAGTGCTATGGCACAGCAGGCTAGGTCATGACCTGCAGTGCCAGCATCCCATATGGTTACTGGTTTGAGTCTGTCTGCTCCACTTCCCATCCAGCTCCCTGCTAATGCATCTGGGAAAGCAGCAGAAGATGGCCCAAATCCTTGGGTCCCTGCACCTACATGGGAGACCAGGAAGAAGCTCCTGGCTCCTGGCTTTGGCCTGGTCCAGCCCTGGCTGCTGCAGCCATTTGGGGAGTGAACCAGCAGATGCAAGACCTCTGTGTGTGTGTGTGTGTCTCCTCTCTCTCTCTGTCTTTCAAGCAAATAAATAAATCTTTAGGGAAAAAAAAAAAGCTCAAGGAGCAGAGGGCAACTGGGAAAAATGGAAGTTTGAGAAACTCAGAACTAGAAGGAGGGGGAGAGAGTCCCTGTGAGCAGGAGAAATTGGAGAGGCAGCTGTCCAAGCAGCCAGCAGTCTAGCCGGAGACCCTGACCAAATGCCTTGGCTTCTCTGAGTTTCAGTTGCGTCTTCATGCCCAGATTTGCTATTAAGAGCCAAATGAAATACTTGTAAAATTTTTCATCATTGCTTTTGCTGTGTAACGTGGCATTTTGTAGCGGTTATTGAAGGAGACAAAATTTGAGTTGAGCCTGAAAGGAAAGATGGTGATCGACAGATACAGGACAAGGACAGTTTAGACAGAGGACACAAATGGACTAACAATCCAAGGAGGGTGAGAACTTGTTCCCATGTCTGATGTATCCGGAGAGCTAGGAGCCAGGGGACTAGAAGGTCAGACCGAAAAAAATAGCCAACGGCAGAGTATGGGGTGAATTGAGTTCAAAGAGAAAGGTTCAATTTTCAAAGTAATTCTTGCATTTTACAATACACCCACTATGTGCCTGCACTGTGGGATAAAGACGTGGATAGGAGCAGGAATCAACCAGAGTCAAGGTGATGCAAGCGAGGAGATGCAATCAGACGGTCTGAGTGTACCTCACACTTCCTGTGTAGCAGAGGGATAATGAGGAAAGGCTTCCCCCAGGGGAGCTGCTTAGGCTGGGCTTTACAGGAGCAGGAGGGGACGGAGCTAGAGCCGAGCCGAGAGAGAGAGAGAGAGAGAGAGAGAGAGAGAGAGAGAGAGACTTCCAGGAACAGAAGACAGTTCCAAACGCGGTCTGTGCAGAGAGCAGCCAGCAGTGGCCTGGGCCTGCGGGGAAGCACGCTCGGACTGGAGGGCTGTTCGTGGCCCCAGTGCAACAGGAGGGCCCTGCGCCACGGCTCCTGGTGCGAGCTCTGCCTGGTGTCGTGCACGCCGTGCCTTTATCTATGACAGGCAGATCTCCGTGGGTGGAGGAGAGGAGAGGACAGGGACAGCTGGTCAGAGCAGGTGGCAGAGACAGAGCTTGTGGGTCTAATAGCTGAGAGGAGACTGCGAGGGGGTCCCCGCTGCCTGCCAGAAGGTCAGCCCACAGGGATCCTAAGGGCCCCCACACCAGGGCCACACTGGCTCCGCCAGCCTCTCTGGTCACTCCCCTTAGCGGGGGACTCCCTGTCTCTCATTCCCACGCTCAGGAGTAGGGTCCCAGAACCCACCAGCCTCCTCACTGACCCACTCAATGTCCACTCAGACTGGGGAAAACTGGAACCAGTACCAGGTGGCCAACGGGCTTGGGGGGTGGGCGCTGAGCAGGCTCTGAAGAGGGTCATGCTGGTCTCGCCCGGCCACTCCGTCAGGGCCAGGCCCTGGGTGCAGGCAATACAGTCAATTGGGGTTTGAGACTTTGAAGTGCAGGTGTGTTTGTGGCACCACCGTTTAATCTCTGTATCACATCCTATCTCTGGGCCCTTGACCTACCCCTCCCATCGTGTGGTACTGACTGGGAGGCATCAGATCACAGTCCCTAGGGTCTCAGGGAGTGGAGACTTGCTGCTCAGGGTGGCGCACCTGCGGCCTTCCTGGTTCTCCGAGGCTGCTAATCTGGGGGCCGCACTTTGAGCAAAGCTCAGAGGGGAAGAATCAGTACCTGGGCCATGTGCTTGCCAGAGAGGAAGGAGGGAGCAGCAAGTGCACAGCGCCTGCAGTGAGCCTCATGGGAGCACTGCCTGCCCCCCACCCCACCGCCCTTTTTCTCTGTGATGGAAACCAGGGTTGGGTCTTCCAGTACCCCTTGTCTCTGAGCAGAGTGAGGGTGACCCTAGGGTATCTGGGAGCTCACGGCAAAGGTAAGGCAAACCCGTACAGCTCCTCTTTTCTGCTCTGCCCTCTTCCCACCCCTGCCAGGCTGCTGAGGAGGAGGGCGGAGCAGCGGCTCTGGCCTGGGGCCCTGGGGCAGCAGGGTGTGGCTGTCCCAGAAGCAGAGATGCGCTCAGGGTCTTCACCCCTGCCCCACCAACTTGCAACGGCTCAGCCAGGATGAACAGAGATGTTTCAGCTATACGCGTTCTCCAAATGAAGCCACCAACTCCAAGACACCTCTCTCTTCAGGCCCCTACCTGGGCCCGTGGTACTCAACTAGCCACAGCCAATACACTCACTGCACAAGCAAGGGTTGAGCACACACTGTGCCGAGGCCAGGAGGACCACGACACAGTCCTCGGTTGCGGTCACTCCTCATCTAGCAGAAAAGACAGACACAGAAACCCCGTGACAGCGTGGCGGACGCCGCCAGAGACGTGCCTCCGAAGCGCCACGGGATGCCCAAAGGAGAACTCGAGACTGGGTGCAGGGAAGAGCTCGGGCAATGGCGACACAGGGGTGCCCTCTGAAAGACAGGAGGCGATTTCTCAAGCAGAGAAGAGGGCAGGTTTGTTCCAGGCAGAGAGAGAAGTAAAAGCCCCAGGTTGGTGGACAGGCCAGGGAGTGGGAGAGAAGCAGTAAGTGGCTGAAGAGGTTCAAGGGCATGGTGGCAGAAGATGAGGCCACAGGAAGCCAGACTCCAGGAGCGGGTGGGCGGGTCCAAGAGGTTTCAGAAGACCGCTGACAGTGGCCCTGAAGGGCGATCGCACAGGCTTGGGCGACCAGCTCTGGGTGAAGGCTGAGGCGTGTCTGGCCCCTGGCTCCTGTGAGGCCCCAGCCCAGGCTCCCTGCTGACTCACGCGTTCTCCAGGGAGGGAAGCAGGCTCTGCTGGCCCGAGGGCTCCGGCTCCGAGTGCGGGCCTGCTCCGCTACAGGGCCTTTGA
The DNA here is from genome assembly GCF_033115175.1 of Lepus europaeus. Classification (NCBI taxonomy): domain Eukaryota; kingdom Metazoa; phylum Chordata; class Mammalia; order Lagomorpha; family Leporidae; genus Lepus; species Lepus europaeus. The sequence continues at coordinate 49,271,308 of NC_084833.1, read as the reverse complement.
GCCTGCCCTTCCTTCTCACCCCTGCACTGCTGCGGGAGATCCCCTCAGGACCCTGTTCTACAGAGGTGGCTCTGGCTCAGAGGAGTCAGCTAGCAAGTGGCAGGGCCACTCCAAGACCCCGAAGGCCATGTTCTTTGCAAAGCTTCACACTTAGCAACACGTGTAACCCCCCAGGGCCGGAGGGAGGGTTCTGGAAGCCAGGTTTGCACAACTCACAGCAGCCTCTGTCAAATTTACCATTTGACTGGGATAGAGAAAGTTCCATAAATCTGGACTTTTATAAGACATTTTTCATAGGAATTTTTTTTTTTTTTAAAGTTGCTTCTCTCTTTTTCTCTCCCTTTCATTTGGCAGGGTTGGTTACAATCACTGGAATGCACACACTGGCTTGGCTGGTTTGACAAGTCTTCCTGGGGCCCTGATCACCCCCACCTCCACCCCTCAGATGCAGAGCACAGTGAGACCCCCTTTGGAAAGGATTTCGAAGCTGATATCACGGGGAGCTGAGTTTCCCGCTGGCCACGGCACGGAGATGGGCGCTTCCTTCTCTGCGGCAGAAGTGGCTGGGAATCAGCCGCCCCAGCGGAGGGAGGGGAGGTTTCCAAAGCACAGCATCCCCCACTCTTGGTGCTAGGCTGGCAGCGGTTGGTGTCCGGTGAGAGGCTAGCCCTTGAGATTGGTTCCTGTGAATCTCAGCCCAAGATGCTCTGAGGTTTTCTAGACGGTTTCGCTCCCATGAAGAAGTCAAGGAAATAGGCAGTGGCATTCTCTCTCATCTTCTCTGGACAAGAATCCACCTTGGAGCCCGTTTCTCCCATCTAAATCCACAAGCATTTCCTGCCGCAGGAGTGTGTGCTCTGTAGGGAAGAAGGCAGGCCAGTCTCGCCAGGCTAAGGGGCTCCAAGACTTTGCTGAGGCCTCGCTCTGGGCCAGGCAGAAGCCGGGGCGGGCAGCAGGAGAGCAGCAAGTGGGGGACACGCACAAGGCTTGCTGAGCTCAACAGCAGGACGGCAGCGGCAGGGCACAGACAAGGCCAAACACGGAAGTCATAAAACAAAATTTATCTTTAATTTGTAAGTGTCAACAGCAGTACAAAAGATGGAGTGATGACAACTAGATTAGGGTAGAGAGGACAGTCTTGAGGTAAATGAGCATAAATAGGCAGTTCTTATAGACACTCCCCCGTGGGGCCCACGCCCCATCATGGCATACACATTATCACCCAAGGATGGCAGGTTCAACATTTCAGGAAAGCACCTTGTGCAAAAAGGAAAAAAAAAAAAGTAGCTAAGGTGCCAACATCCACCAGGTCAAGACAGTGTGTCTTTCAATTTTTGTCTTTTCCCTTAATTATGAGGCAGAGGAGGGGAGACTGAAAAGTACCACTGAGAGATGATCCAATGTTGAGTTTTATCTCACGTCAATACTGCACAACGAAATCCAAGAAGTTTGTGTATGTCACAAAGCTAAGAACAACGATTCATTCCTTTAAATTTGCTTTTTTTTCCCATTTCTTGAATCCTTAGCAAACTTTTTTTTTTTCATTATCAAGAGGAGAGTGAGAAAGATATGATGGCAACCCTTAAGGTCATTTAAAAACTTTACACTGGACTGTACAAGATTTTTTTTGATAAACTATTTACATTTTCAGACTTTCAAACATATTCAAAGCAGCAATAGACACTAGTTTTTATGTTTTTTTTTTTTTCTAAATTGCCCAAATAGTTACCAGCCATGGGCCAAGTAGGTACCTGCGTTATACATAGAATTTCTACAAAGAAAATCTGCAATTAAAATTTGCTCAAGGGTGTATTAAATGCCCTTAGCTTCTCAAGGCTCACACCCACAGAGTTGCTATAGGAACCAAAGCACAGTACCTGGGCAACAGTCGCAGTTGTCCCGACAGCCCTACTCAAACTTTACACTTTGAAACAGCAGCCAGCATGTCTGTCCAGCATGTCAGTGAATTGTGCTGATTAAATTAACATAGAATACAATCTCACAATATACATCACAAACAAATTACAATGTCGGGAAATAAAAGAGTTACAGTAAGATAAGTTATGTAGTAACAGCTTATAAGCTTGTCTAAGGTAATACAAATTTTACATGGCAAATACAATAATGAAGGAACATAAATGCTAAGCATTCTAATTTGCTACGAGTGGAGAAGGGCACAATAAAGACTGCACTTCCAAGAAAGCAAAAACACATATGACAAAGGAAGACAAACGGAGAATGTCTAGGAGCAGACCTGCAGTGTGCAGCATACAGAACAGTTAACTATTTGCACATTCCCCATACTCCAAGAGCACCAGCACGGAGGCCTCGCTTTCTGCTTGTGGTTCTTCAGGAATAAGGAACTACTCGAGCAAGCAATGTCACGGAGTTGCCTTCAACCTTTCAGACTGCCATGGACACGATGGGAAGAGCATCTGCGCTAAGCCTTACCTTCCTGTCCCTACCCCACCCACCCCTACCTCTGCCCCGAGGGGACCAGGCATTCCAAGTACTTGTTCATGAACTTTTGGAAAGCAATCTGTCCCCCACCCCAAGACAGGATGGGGAGGAAAAGCAAATGAGTTTGCATATCAACATTTTCAATGATACTCGCCCAGGGGCACGCTCAATCGGATATGGCATCAGAAACACAACATTGTCGGCAGGAATAACAGACACAAGCTGTTTATTAAGGAAGCACACATGTCAGAGGGCAGATGACCTAAGGAAATGATGCAAGTGCTTTTGTCAAAGGACAAATGAGGTCATACATTATTATTATTATTACTATTACACTTTGAGAGGTGAGCCGAAGTGCCAACTCGATCCTCAGACCAGCGTGTACGAAATCAGGCAAGCCTCCAGCAACCATGTTTGCCATTTTCTCATTAAAAGGAAGACCCAGGAATAATCTCAATACATTCGTCTCGCTGCATGTCTATGCAGTTGTTGGCACTTGGTGCAGGACTCCTTATCTGGTTTAAGACTGCTAAGTGATTCTTTTTCCGTTCCCTAATGAGTTGGTAGAGGTGGACTCTTTGCAAAATGAGCTGGCTGAGAGGCAGGTGCCCAGGCTGCCTTTCTCCTGAGGGGAGATGGGCTTCCCTGCACAGTGCCTGCATTCAGGCCACGCCTGTGCTCCTGGCCCGGGGCGGGCGTGCACGGAAGCAGCAGCCTGGCTTCAGGAGCGAAAGCAAGCAGCCTTGCCCTTGTCTGATCACTCCCTGTTCAAACACCCTAGGCTCCCGGAGGGCTGATGTTCAGGGGAGGCCAGCATTGGACCAGCTCAATAGCACGCTGAGCCCACACCTGAATTTAGAACTTGGCCGGCGAGTCGGGACGTTGGCAAATCAAATCCGGCCTGAGGACCAGGCTGCGGAGTATCAGATCCCAAACGAAGCAGACTGATGTGTGCTCCTGGAAGGCCGAGTGGGCGCGTGTGCAAAGAACAAAGTTGCTGCACATTTGCCAAGGGGACACTCACAGGGCCGGCCCGCTGCCTGCGGCTGTAGATAGAAGGACTTTTCTCTCTTGCCCTTCCTTCCTTCCCTCCTCCCCTCCTTCTTTCTTGCCTTTCTATCCCATATGGCCCACCCTTTTAGGACACGATTGTCTGCCAGTGTCCCTAAACTAAGTGACAAGAAAAACCCTGATCCTGTGAGTTCTGTAACAAAGTGGACACAGTCTGGACATTGGATTTAAAAGTACCACGATATAGGGAGCACTGAAAAAAGGTTGCGTAGCTGTTTGTTTGTTTTTTTTTAATCTACCTGGCGGGGTGGGACTTGTATTCATGGCCCGTCTCAAGAGGCAGATTTTTGCCTTTACGACGACATTCATGCTTATTGCTATTAAAGGGTCACAGAATTATTGTAGATTTATGTGGATTCACAAAGCACATCGACTCTCTCCTCGCTGTGCTGGGAATTTCTGGTGTTCAATTCATCAACTGTGTACGTATAAAAAGGGAAAAGTCTGAGTCTGTGGACAGCGGGTTCTAAACTGCAGGAGAACCCCAGGGAAGGGGTCTGTTGTCCCAGCTACGGGCTGAACAGCTCTCTCACTGGGGCTGATATTTCGCTATTGCTGTGGAGTACACCGACCCATCAGCTCTAGTTTGGACCAACATATATGGACAGAGAACAAAAAGGAAATACATAACTTACAACTCACTAAGTATTCATGAGCCAAAAATAAATTCTATTTCTATGTTATATTTACACCATTAGAAAAATCTAAAATGAGATGGTAAAGTCATAAAAACTTTGTTTAAGCCCCACCGAAAACAAAATGAAGTGATCCCTATGATTGTCGTTCTTGATTTCCATGGATATTTAGAGCCAAACTTGGCTAATAAATAGAATAAACTGCTTATGCACAAAATTTAGATCCAAATACAGCATCACTGTGTAATCCAATGAAAGAGACTTTTACGGTCAGATCATTCCTGAGTCACCTTTCATGTTTAACAACATGGCTAGAAGTAATTGCACCCCAGTACCGAGGCAGAGCTGGAGCTAAAACAAAGTGTTCATACACACATGTATTTTGCATAAATAAATGAAATAACAAGACATAAAAATGACTCAAATCCGGCAACTGTGAGGCAAGCCCACACGAGTCGAAACAGATGACTTTTGTTCATGTAGTTTTCGTACAACAGTTTCACATTAGTCAGAAGTGATAAAAAATACCATTTATATCCAGTGCTTATAACACTTACGAAACAACATCTGTGAGTGTGTGTGTTTTTTGTTTGTTTTTTTTTTTTTTCTTACTACAAGCAAAATCAAGTTTCATTCCTAAAGAACAGTCCTTTGTTCTCCACCAGCCCAGAATATTATTTTGGCATGGTCATAAAAACAAACAAAATTAACCTACTATGCTAAATGTTCGCCTTTGTGCAAAATTAATTACATACAATACAATGTTAGCCATACAGCACTCTACCTATGCTACAAAATTAAAAAAAAAAAAAAAAAAAGGAGAGAGAGCACAAGCCAAAGAGGAGAAAAAACATGAGAATGAATTTGAGGAGGAGAGGTATATAATCAAAGAAATCAGTAAGACAATAATAAATATGAATTTTTTTTAGAAAAATGACCTCCTCCTCATTTGAAATAAATGTACAAAACCAAAGTTCCAATCCCCAATCAACATTAAGAACAAAACATTCCTATCAGTACCTTGAACAGCTTATAGAGAGCTCTCCCAGCTAATGACGTAGCTGGTACTATCTTGGCTAGACCTATTTATTGATATTAGGTATGGCCTTGAGCACTCTTTAAATAAATATGAAGTATACTATTTTCTTCCAAGTGACAAAATGGCTCAAGAAATCTGATGGGGCCATTCCTATGTCCTGGTGATGAGATTCTGGGTTGTCCCATGAGGTGCACTGTCCCACTCTCTGACACTCCTCCACTGAAGCGCTGCCGGCGAGGGCCCCCACAGGCAACCAGCCCAGGTTTCAGGAAGGTCAAAATGGCATAGCAGAGCTCCCTGTAGTTAAAGAGGGAACGAAACCTCCCTGCGTCCCAGCCCAGCGGCACATCTCCAGAGGAACCCTTGAGTGACAAGTGTGGTTCATGTTGTTCACACGTGAGCACACCCCATATGCAGCCACAGATACAGGGAGCCAGCCAGAGGCGTGCCTGCTGTCCCGCGAGCTGTCTGTTCCCCAGAGTTAACAATAGGAACATCCCGTGTAGGGAATGTATTTCTCCCGCTTCTCCTGCCCTATGATTTTCTTTCATTCCCTGGTTGTATCATGACTGACTGCCTCTATTTTTGCTTTGAGGTGGTCATGCGTCTTCTTGCATGCTGGGGATTTTCCTAAGAACTTCCTGGATGTGCCAGCCCAAGGCAACTCAATATAAAGGTGCCAGCCCATGACAGCTGCACAGTAGACGTCTACGTGGCCCACAAGCCTTGGGCTTCAATTTGGCTGCAGGAGGCCTGCCTGGCAGTCACCACAGTTGACCCTTGCTGCTGAGCAAAATGCAGGGGAAATGCCGTGGATGCAGATGCTACCACTTGATCTTGAACTGAGCTAGGGGGCAATTCTGGCAAAGGATTTAAAGTCACAGGGAACCCCAGGGACACACCTGTTCAGGTGTAAGACCAGACACTGACATCCACATGCACAGCCCTGCAGCCAGATAGACACTCGTTTTTAAGAACAATAATGTGGGCATCTAATAGTATCTTGTTTCAGAAATGCTTCCAGATACTCTGGGGACATAAAATCACTATGTACATCTTTCGTATCTAGCAAGAGAAGGAGGCGAAAAGGGCTGAAAAGTTCTTTGGGGAAGGAGGGTGAAAAACAAGAATTATTAAATTAATGCCACCAACAATTTTTTTTAATAAATAGTAAGTGGACCCTTGACATTCTGGAATGAATAAATTATTTAAGAGAGAAAATGTGTTAAGACTGAATGTCAGGGTTAAAGGCAAAGGGATAATGGATGTAGTGAGCGGCGGTCTCAGGCAGAGACCACTGTGCCGGTATCTGGTGTGGCGATCACTCTGGTGTGTGTCTGTCAGACCACGTCACGCCCTCATGGCACGTCAAGAGGCAAACACAATTGGGTGCATGCACTGTGGCAACCTTGTTCATCCCTTACAATATCGTGTCTCCAGATTCCTGAGTACTTCACCATTTTCTGGAAAAAAAAAAATGTGTGGTTTGCTATTTTACTTTCAGATGCCAAAGATTGTCTAAGACTTTGCAGTGTCTCATTTAAGACTTTCAAAATATTAAGATTCAAAAGTTAGGAAAAAGTTTGGCACATTCAAAGTTGAACTCTACACATGGAAAAATGGAATTCCGAGGCCTTTTGAATATACTCTACATGCAGCTGCACACGCTGTGGACTTGTCCTGTTTCACAATATGAAATCCTCAGTTGTTTTCTAAAATAACTCAGAATAAAAACACATTCACAACCTGTAGGCCGGCACAGCATACCTGAGTGAGAATGTTTAACCCCATCTAAAACAGTAACTTAAACCTTTATCAACATCCAAAAGAAAAAAAAAAGTAAGACAAAAATATAAGACTTGTAAGACAGCTATGGGTTGAGATAAGTTTTCAAGTCCTGGTGTCTCATATTTAATATGTCTTCACCTAAATTAAAAAAACAACAACAACAACAATAACAATAACGACAAAAAACTCAAGTTCATGAAAAATCAGGGAAAACTTAATCTGTCTCACACTTTAGGAAACAATTAAGACCATTCTGCTGATGTAATTGTGGAGCCACAAATGCATGCGGGCTCTTTAAGAACTTTTTGTTGGGGGATGGGGGTGAAATGTCAGAGTATTTTAATTCAGCAAACAAACACTCCTCAGTTGGCACTGACAGCCTCCGGGGCTTCATTTTCACTGCTATAGTCTGATTTGGGGTCATCTTCATAGTCGTCATACATTTCCATTTCATCCTCTCCGTTAATCATCTCGTTTCCAGCTAGGCTTCCGCCGTCTGTCTTCATACCATAAGTGCTCTGGATGACCGGGAGGCTGGGCTCTGGGCTGGCAGAGGTGCTAGAGCAGTCAGATGTCATCTGAGGTGACGGGGTGGTAGTTGCCATAGTAATAGCACCAGGATACACAACACCTGTTCCTGTGGTGATGGGAATCTGAGGCTGCTGCCTGTAACGGATAAAAAGGGGGCGGGATGGAAATGTCCAGAGATAAGTTCTTTTGCATAACATTGGAATTCACTCCCCATATGTTCCAAAGGGGTACCCTGTTTCATGTTCTAAGTCAAGGACAAAAGGTGGCAGAGGTGTTCCCAGGAGGACTCCTTCCACTCTCCCTCACATTGTGCAGGTTAAACAACACAATGGAACAATTTAATTTTTTTTTTTTTTTGACCGGCAGAGTGGATAGTGAGAGAGAGACAGAGAGAAAGGTCTTCCTTTGCCGTTGGTTCACCCTCCAATGGCCGCCGCGGTAGCGCGCTGCGGCCGGCGCACCGCGCTGATCCGATGGCAGGAGCCAAGTGCTTCTCCTGGTCTCCCATGGGGTGCAGGGCCCAAGGACTTGGGCCATCCTCCACTGCACTCCCTGGCCACAGCAGAGAGCTGGCCTGGAAGAGGGGCAACCGGGACAGGATCGGTGCCCCGACCGGGACTAGAACCCGGTGTGCCGGCGCCGCAAGGCGGAGGATTAGCCTAGTGAGCCGCGGCGCCGGCCACAATGGAACAATTTATTGAAGGTTTTGCAACACGAAGCTATGATTCTTTTAAAATGGCAAATATGGCAAGGCTTAGATAACACCTGGCAATAGAATGAGTGCTTTGGTTAATTCCACAAAGTTAGGTGTAAGATCACATTTTACAATCTCCCAGAACACTTTAAAAAAAAAAATGACAGGGCTGGCACTGTGCACTGTGGCATAGCTGGTAAAGCCGCCACCTGCAGTGCCGGCATCCCATATGGGTGATGGTTCAAGTCCTGGCTGCTCCACTTTCAATCTGGCTCTTTGCTATGGCCTGGGAAAGCAATAGAAGATGGCCCAAGTCCTTGGGCCCCTGCACCCATGTGGGAGACCTGGAAGAAGCTCCTGGCTCCTGGCTTCGGATCAGCCCAGCTCCGGCAGTTGCGGCCATCTAGGGAGTGAACCAGCAGATGGAAGACCTCTCTCTCTGCCTCTGCCTCTCTGTAACTCTACCTTTCAAATAAATAAATACACCTTAAAAAAAAAGAATAGTGGCACGAGACATACTAAAATGACACTGTTAAGCAGGTTTCCTTCACCTTCATCTTGGTTTCAGAAGTGTACAGAGAAAAGATCATAAGGGTTTAAGTATGTCCCAAAGAATCCAATTCAGCAAAGCATTTACTTGTTACTCATGCAGATATCTACTCATTGCTATGTCTGAACCTGAAGGGAAGGACTTCTATCCAAATCATCTTGGATATCATTACCCCTGAGGTCCAGGGCTGGAGCTAGCATTGGAGGAGGCTGGAGCAAAGAGCAGTGAGAGCTCTCCAACATAATCAAATAACAGACCCCAGCCACACTGCTCCATCTCAGACCTCAGTGAGGGCCACGGTCTGGGCACACTAGGACCATTCTTCACAAGGGGACCCTGGTGCAAACAAACTGACCAGGTCCTTGGGTGAAGGTCGGTCTCTCCCTTTGCAGGAAGACAAGGCTACTCTCACAGTTTCACTTGAGCATCCTGATACGTAAGCCTCAAAGCTCTACCTAGCTCAGAGACTGTGATGGAAACAGTATTTTCATGGATGCAATATTCACCAAGTGTTTCTCAATCTTTGTGGTCAGTAAATTACAGCTGAAATTCATTTAAAATGTCACGTTCACTGCTCTCTCTGAGCCACAGTTCCCATATATTTATAAAAGTTGGGGTCAAGAAAGTTTGGAAAGTCCTTCTGCTTTCTTTCACTCATGTCTTTGGGGAAGTCACCACTTGGAACATTCATATTGACGCTACACATTATCACTGACACTTTCTAACCACTTCACTTCACTATACCAGCAAAATATCCTGTACCTATGAGGAAGAGGCTGTGTTAGTAGATGTGTTAAGAAGGAGCATGCCCCGCAGCCTGGCGGAAGGGAGAATGATGGAGACACCATGTGAGCTATCTGATCATGTTGTCTTTTCTTTCAATCACCGTGAGCACAGTGTCTCTAGCTTTTCACTAACATGACATACAAAGTATTTTCTTGTTTATTTCCTCATTCAACTAACACAGCGACCCCATGAGTTAACCGGGCCCAATTTTTTGATGAAGGAAATAAGGCTGTGCTTTAAGCCCTTATATTCAATAACAAGCAAAGCCAAAATTTTGCACCTGGGTCCTCACCTGATTAAATTCTCTTTCCTTTACAGACATCAATGCCCAGGCATAGTTGGCTCGCCACATCAGGACAGCTCCTGACTCCTATGGAGTATGTCAGGAGCCAGTTCATTTAAGCACCTCAATAGTAATCCAATTTCTAGGATTCTTGTGGGAAGTTTTTTTTATTTTTTTAACTGCCTGAAGGAAGCAGATGATAGAGGATTCCAAATTTATATATAGAAAAGTCTTATACTGGTTTCTCTCACATTGAATCAAATTCAATAAACAGTATACTTCTTGCTTTCTAAGTTTTGGGCAAATTAACACAAATTAAATTTCATGCTCACCTGCCCAAGGCAAGTAAATGCCTCATTAATGTTTTTATTGAATTTAGATAATTGCAATACAAATATTTTTGCCTCTGGGCCAACATCGTGGCATAATAGTAAAGACATTGCCTGTGACACTGGCATCCCATATGGGCTCCGGTTCGAGTCCTGGCTGCTCCATTTCTGATCCAGCTCCCTGCTAATGCACCTGCGAAAGCAGCAGAAGATGGTTCAAGTGCTTGGGCCCCTGGCACCTTTGTGGGAGACCAGGAAGAAGCTCCTGGCTCCTGGCTTTGGTCTGGCCCAGCCCTGGCCTTTGTGGTTATTTTGGGAGTCAACCAGTGGATGAAATATATCTCTCTATCTCTGTCTCTCTCCCCTCCACCCCTCCCTCTCTCTTTGTAACTCTGCCTTTCAAATAGCTGAATCTAAAAATATATATACAGTTTTGCCTCAACCACATTATGAAAATTTTTACTGCAATATTAACCCATTTTGGAGATTGCCCAACTCAGCAAGGCAATATAAATTCTACATGCCAACCCAAACTATCAAATGGCACATCTTCTTTTCACAAAGGCATGTTCCTTTCCCACAAAGAACAGATTGGAATTTTTGCAGTATTTCTATCAAAATACCCATATTGATAGGTCTATTAAATAAACATAAACTGAGTTCCTAATATGTGCTAGGACTATACATTGATGCTTTCATGTTATCTTCTTTAATCCCCCAAATATGCCTAAAGGTCAGTATCACTGCCCCTCTTTCACAGAGAAGTGACCAACTAAGGTGCAGAGAGTTTAAGTTGTTTGACCAGACAAGTACTACTATGGGGAGTTAAAACTCGTTCTCTACTCGATATTAAGACTAGGATGAGAAAGGCAAGCTCAGACTATCAGAAAAATACTTAGTATTTTGAGTCAGAATCAAACTCTCCTAAACTGGGCTTTTTGTACTTAACAGTATTTGGGCATTACGTTGGTAATAAAATGTTAAAATTAAACAATCAAACACTTGTATAAATTACTTCCTGGAGTGACACACACTGACACTAACATGCATATCCTAGGTGGTGCAGAGACGTAACTGCTTTAAGTCCCCAGTTAGTGCTGAAGTCGAAAATGGTGTTGGTCAGAACCCAAAGATTAATCCCCACCCCGAGGAAAGGAAGGTGGCCAGCTCTGCTACAGGTTCCATGTTTGCACACAGCTGACTTTTGCCCCAGGAAGGTCTTCTAGGAAGATTAGGGGGCATACCACAAGAGCTTCATTATGTGCTCAGTTCTCAGAGAGACTAGGGCTTAAATCCCAGCTCCACCAGTTCCGGGCTGTGTGACTTGCACAGGAACTATTACCACTGACGCTCCTTCTCCGAATCTAAGAACTAGACTATTAGAATGAGCACACAGACTTGATAGGATCATCAAGGAGATTAGGAAAGAACACTGACATGGAGGAGGCAGTCAAATACTACCGTGTGTGTGACCCTCACGGAGAGCAGGCCTGTTCTGGGTCTGCTAGGACACCGAGGAGGCCACAAGGTAATGGACTGGACTGTCCAGGAGTGCAGGCCCACAGGAGCCATTTGGAGTCAGCCGCAACAACAGACTATAAAGCAGTACTCTGGCTCACAGGCTGCCAGGAGAGGGCTTCCGCCAATTCTCTGCCTAATCTGTTTGGCTACACAGGTGAACCTGGCAGGAGAAAACACACTAGCCTGCTTACTAGTCTACACACTTATGAACATGAACTTCAGACCAGCCTACGGTGCCACTCATTCTTCATAAAGAACATGTTCCTGGCTCATTGTTTCTTCTGCTCTCCCGACAACTACCTCACACTTTCTCAGCTCCCCCGCATTGTCCATCTTCTTCTCCCCCTTTCCCACTCGGCTCTGAGGATCTGACTTTCCACTGCATGAAGAAATCAGAGGCAATCAGGAGAAACGTTTCACAAGAGTCCACAGTCACACTGACTAACCTACCTCTATATGTGCCTCTCTCTGCCTTCCTATATTTTGAGTCAGCTCATAATCCAATACAAGGGCAAACCCTCTGCTTGTACACTCAAACTATCTGTGCTCACTTATTAAGGGTATCTATCCCAAAGCTGTTTCTCCCATTGTATCATCAATTTTCACTCTCTCCTGCATCATTCCCACCAAACATGTCATAATCACGCCTACTTTAAAAACAAAAATTCTCTCTTGACTCAGATTTTCTTCCAGACACTGCTCCATTTCTCTTACTTCCTCTAAAGCAAAACTCTTTGAAAGGTTGTCTCTCTCCATTTCTTCTACTGAATTTTTTCTTAAATCCATTTCAATCTTTCCAACACTATACTGAAGCAGAGCTTATGAGCAGATCACCATGGTGTTAAACACAGAAGTTAGTTCTTGTTCCTCAATTTACTTGGTGTATGACATAAACAGCGTTTGATACAGTTAATCACTCCGCTCCTTGCTAAAGCATCTTATCTGCTTGTCTTCTCAGATATCCGCTCTTCTAGTCTACCTCTCTTTTTTAATAAAAATATTGATTTATTTATTTAAAACTGAGAGTTGCAGAGAGGGAGGGAGAGAGGGAAGAGAGAGATCTAACATTTCCTGGTTCACTCCCCAGATGACTGCAACAGCCAGGGCTGAGCCAGGCCAAAATGAGGAGCCCAGAGCTTGTTCCAAGACTCACACATGGGTAGCAGGGGCCCAAACACTTGGACCATACTCTGTTGCTTTTCTCAGGGAGCTGGATTGGAAGTGGGGCATCCAGGACAAGAACTGGTGAGGAGCGCACTTGGGATGCCAGCATCACTGGCAGTGGCTTTACCTGCTACGCCACATTCCTGGCCCCATCTTATTCTCATCTCATTAGCTGCTCCTTCTAAGTCCCCATGCTGCTTCTTTCTCAGCTCCCTGACATCTAAACTCTAAAGTGCCCAACGGATCAGTCCTTTAACTCTTCTCTTTCTAAATTTATCTCCTTGGTACCTTTGTCCAATTCTGTGGCTTTTAATAATATCAACACACCAAAAACTCTCAATTTTATTTCTCCAGTTAGTACTTCACTCCTAAATTCCAGACTCAAATATACAACTACTTATTTTATTTGGATGTCTAAATACCACCTCAAACTTACAGGTGTAAAAGTCCATTTCTGATCAATCTTTCACACACCTGCCCTTCTGATCATTGCCATCCCGATCACACCTAATGACTGCTTCATCTTTCCAATTGCTCAGGACAATTCTTAGGAACTGCATTTCTTACAATTTGTATATTCAATCCATCAGCAAATCCTTTTGGTTGTCTTCCAGGAGCATATTTAGAATCCATCCACTTCTTATGACCTCCACCCCTACAAATGTTGTTAAGCCACCATCAACTCTAACATGGCTAATGGGAACAGCCTGGCCTCCTTGCTGTGGGCCATTACCTTGCATTCATACTTCTCGACATAGTAGACAGAATGATCCTTTCTAAACCTAAATCATATCACAGCACTCTTCTGCTTATCATCCTTCAATGCCTTTCCATCTCATTGAGTAACAAATTCAAAGTCGCCATGTCCTTTTACAGTGTGTCTCCCTGTCCCTTCTCTGACATATATTATGACTTCCACCTACTCACTGCACTTCTGTCATCTGGTCTTCTGATTTCTTCTCTAACAAGCCAAACACAATCTTGCCTCAAGACCTTTGAAGTTCCTGTTTTCTCTGCCTGCTTCTCCCAGATATCTGCACAGTTTGCTCTCTCACTTATTAAGGATTTTGCTCAAACATTCATGGTACAGTTTTCCATAGCTACTCTATTTAAAATAGCATCCTATCCTTTGAAACTCCCTACTCCTTTCTCTTACTTTGTTGTAAGGGACTCAGCACTCTTTCAGACAGATTGACTCATGCGCTGATTGATCATCTGACTTCTACCTGTGGAAAGCAAGCCTCAAGAGGACATGACTTCACTGCCTTAGCTCTAGAGCACGGACAAAAAAAACCCCTAGGAATCCTGTCCTAGAGAAGCAAAGATGTAGTGAGACTAGATGTATGAGAGGGAAAATGATGAAGAAAGGATATGAATATAATCATCTTTGCAGGATTTGTCCTCATAAGATATAGGAGAGATTTATTTGAGGGGAGACTAAAGAAGGATTAGAACCAATCCACAAAAAAGATAAATTATGGCTCAGTTAAGAGCAAATAAACTTCTGACATTGGAGGAGGCCCACCAAGAAATGAATCCCCATGGAAAGTGCTGAGGTCACCAGCCGTCCTGAGCTGGAGCGGAATGTAGAGAAGACACCTGCTCGCAGGGGGTTAGGCCACTGCCTGCAACTATGCTATCCCATATGAGTGACTCAAGTCCTAGTTGCTCCTCTTGCAAAACAGCTCCCGGATAATGTGCCTGAAAGCAGCAGAGGATGGCCCAAGTGCTTGGCCCCTACCACCCAGGTGGGACACCCAGATGGTATTCCAGGCTCCTGCCATTGTAGCCATTTGGGAAGTAAGCCAGTGGATGGAAGATCTCTCTCTCTCTCTCTCTCTCTCTCTCTCTCTCTCTCTCTCTCTCTGCCTTTCAAATAATTAAATAAATAAACCTTTTATACAAAGTTTAAAAAATAAAAAGAAGAGGCCAGCATTGTGGCGTAGCGGGTAAAGCCACCACCTGCAGTGCCAGCATCCCATATGGGTGCCAGTTCGAGTCCCAATTGCTCCACTTCCAATCCAGCTCTCTGCTATGGCCTGGGAAAGCAGTAGAAGATGGCCCAAGTCCTTGGGCCCCTGCACCCATGTGGGAGACCCAGAGGAAGCTCCTGGTTCCTGGCTTCAGATCAGTGCAGCTCTGGTTGTTGCAGCCATCTGAGTGAACCAGCGGATGGAAGACCTCTCTCTATCTCTCCCTCTCCTCTCTCTCCCTCTCCTTCTCTCTCTGTGTAACTTCGACTTTCAAATAAATAAATACATCTTTAAAAAATAAATGAAAAGAGAGGATATCTACTATGGTTGGCTGCTTGAAGTGTGTAATATCTGAGGCCCCTTCTAAGTTATGACTGATTCTTAGGATAGAGAATCATAAGCTTGCTGTCACAATGATCTTGTAATATCATCGTTATGATCAGCATAAGAAGAAACTAAGAACGTAAGTGAGCATAGCTAACTGCAAGTTGAAGAATCCTGGCTTTCTAGGCTCCTGCTCCATCCTGCCTACCTTAGATTTTCTTCACTGCTGGGAGAATTCTAGGTTGGCCTTCTTTTCCATTATTGAACATTTCCATATTTCCCCCAAATGCTCATGCTCTCCTTTATATTACACAAGAATCAGCTTTCTACCAGCCTGACCTACCTAAATCTACCTAAACCTTCAAGGATGCCCTGTGATTGGTAGGTCCTGATGCACAGTATTCTCTCTTCCTCTGAGCTTTACTTTCTTGTCTACAAAATCAAGATCAGTAGTTCACTATATGTTACATACATTAATATGTTACGTGTTCCATGTGTGTATGTTTGTAACTATTATTTGCTAATATATTCATATATGTGTCTGGGTTATCCAACTGTATCCATGTATGTCTGGCTTATCATTCTCTGAAAGCTTAAATGTATAGAAATGATTCCTCATGTGCTATCCTAATTTAGTACAGTGCTGGACACCTAGCTGGTTTCAAACAGGCCCTTACCAATTGACTGACTAATCAATAAACAAAATGAAGAATCTAGCCAGCAGGCTCAATCTTTGCCTATGAGGAATTACTTTCCTAAAAAGCATTTTTGCTTCCTTTACTGATCAATTTCAAAGTTAAAATTCAAACACTGCAGATTTCACTAACAGGAGTAGCTGCCAGATGTTGGGTTTTACAAACAATGGACGTGCACATCAGAACAAAGTCACAGATGCTTATAAAAGTACATGTACAAAACGGGTATAAATAGAAATAGGTAAGAACTCTCCCAGGCCATGAGGGCTCAGCTGGTGAGCCCAGAGTTGCTGCATGGGTTCCAAGTCACAAGACAATGTCTGGAGTACAGGCTAACTTTGTATATTGCACAGGGCCGACGTAGATATGTTGGCAAGGCCCCATTGCTTTCTGATCCTTCAGACCTTTACATAATCTACGAAGGCTCAGAGTTTATTTCACATGTCTGTAGCTTTATTGCAGGAAGGAATGGAAACAACAGCAACCTACTGGGGGTTCTGGTCCAGCTTCTTCACAGAGGGACAATACTGAGAACAGTTTGGTTAGTGTATGCTAACGTACCCTGTTGTATGAGTGTATGGTGGTTAGTGTATCTATGTTATATTTGTAAGCATCTTATAGGTTTAATTCAACCTCTTTAGTATTAAGATCAAAATGGCAGATGCTCAAATCACTAATAGCACAAAGTTTTAGAAAATAATATGACAGTATTTCAAAAAGTTTGTGGAAAATGCATATTATGAAAAAGCTACATGGATTTCAAATTTTGTTTGCGTCAAAATGAACTTACCTTTTAATTCCATTGTTCTATAAACCTTTTGAAGTACTCTCATATCCACTTGGCACACAGCGTTATTTTTCTAGAATAATATTTATTCTAATTTAGGCCTTACCATGTGCCAGACACTATTCTAACCACTTTGCATATAAATTATTCAATCTTCATAGGGGTCTTATGTCACTGGTATTATTGTCATTCTCATTCTACATACAAGAAAACTGAGATACAGAGAGTTTAAATAAATTTCCCATGGGAAATCGGGGAGTTTGGAGGAATGAAGAGTAATATGCACTCGTTCCCATAGCAAGAAAGCACATCTCGTGTGCAAGCTGGACGAGCCCAGAAGTGACACTCTCAACCACTACACTGTACAGTCTCTAAACAACGTGTTGTCTCTAGCTGAAAGGTATGTGTAATGGGAAAACAAAGGCATACACTTCATAGTCACATAAGCCTGGTTTAAATTTTAGTTCTGCCATTTACTAGCTGTGTGGCCCTGGACAAAATATTCAACATCTCTGAACATTACATTTTCAACCCTGTAGTGGGGATGATATTGTGTATCTTATAGCTCTGGTGTATTTGCAATGATCTCTGTAATTCAACACAGTACATAGTACACAGTCTTTCATAATCATGAATCTCCATTGTTATTGCTTAAAAGATAGCCCAACATTTAACATTTTAAAGTACCTGCACAATTCTTTTAATTCACAGGCAAACTAGTGGATAAGTTCCCAAATAAAAGAAAGTACATTTGGGAAAAGACATCATTGTAGTTACCTGTACTCTAATGAATATTGTTTTTCTATATAATAGTGGTATCCATCAGGGTTATTACAAAACTCTGATACTTCATCTACCAATGGAAGGGGTTAAATCCAAGATAAGAGCTAACTATAGTCCTTTCTATATTATTGATAAATTCATCTCGAAACAACTAAGAAAAAAGTCTAACTCATCAGCTACAGCTGTGGAGTCAGTAAAACGCACGAGAAGGTTGAGTAATACATGCAGTTTTATTGGCTTAAAAGTTACTCACGCCTTTTCCAAATCAGCTATAAAAATTGATCTCATCCCATCCCATCAGGAAGTCAATAACAATCAGAACTTTTTGTTGTTTTTCTCTCCACTCCCCTTGTAATAACCGCACATCTAACAAAGATCAATTTCCAAAGAGGGACCTCTGGGAGTTCATAATCCATCAAATACAACTACTTAGAAGAGAATGCAAATCTGCAAGCGAAACAACACCTGGCTTTGTGCTGTAAGTATTACCAGAGCTGACCAGAGGAAAATGCTCAGAGCTGCAGAGTCAGGAGTCAGATATGCTGGGTGCGTGCAGCCCTCGGAATCCACTTTCCACAGTCTGGAGCGATCCTTCCACGAAGCACTCTCTCACTCTCTCACGCTACCAGAATAGTATTCTTAGTATCCAAATTTCACAACCAATGACTTCATTTTTTAGGTAAGAGTCCTTTTCTGCTCAGGTGGTGTAGTGTCAGGGCATGGCTATGAGGTGTATTCTGAGGAAGCATGCTAAGGACAGTCCCTTAGTTGTTCCGAACGATGGAGGCCAAGGCCTGAACTTGAACCTTTGCTCTCTCTCACCTTCAGGAGCCACAGGACCTCTCTAAAATTCAATTGCCTCATTGTATTTAGAGGATTGTTACTTTGATATCTGAAACGTCTAGCATGCACTAAACACTCAAAGGGGACATCTTGTGGTAGGATTGTCATTTTTAGCCCTTGTTTACACTCCTGCGGAACTGTGGTCTTCCTACTTTCTACTTGTTGAATATTACGATTAGTGCAGGGAGCGGGAGGGGAGGGAGGAAAGTATGGTTGTCTTCTTAGAACTGTATCTATGAAATAGATGAAATTTGTTCTCTTCATATTAATAACAATTAAAAAATACACCCCCCTAAATGGTAGATGTTATTAAGCTGTTTTAGTGGGTTTTTTAAAATTTTATTTTACACATAGTGGTATGTGTTGAGGCATTTTGATCCATAGATATTTTAATGAAACTTTTAGTAAAAGACATTAAGGTAAATAGTATTATCATAACTCACATTTTGAAACATGTATCAGGGATCTGAAACAATACCTTTGATAGCTTCCAGACTATAGTGACAGAGACTCGTGTATCACTGCACATAGGGGAAATGACTCAGGAAAGGCCAGGGATCACTGAAGACCTCAAATTTAAAATTTTTATTATTTTTTCAAGAGATACTATACACCATCTAAGAGATACACTATCAACATTTAAATAATATGTTTATCAAGGTCTGAAATCTGTATTTTGTAACTGGGAATATGCTACCTAAAGGACACCATGAGTTGGTATGTTTCATAAATCTTCTAACCACTGTGTAGTTCAGTTCTATTCCATTGAAGATTTTGGTTTGAAAACATTGTTTTGAAAAATGCAAACATTTATAATGTAGAAGAATTTGATAACCTTATTTTTGCATGTCTTCATTCATTAATATATTGGGATTTTTGGATAATAAAGTGGTTTAAGTCCCTCCTTACCTCTCTAAACTTTGCATAGTATAAAGAAATTCAATGATTATCTAGTGTGATGAAACTTATGGTCTTACTGTGATATGTATTAAATATATGTTAAATAGTAGTGATATTAATGATAGTAATGATTACAGTGATATACTCAATACAAATTAAATAGTGATGATAATGCTACAGTTCACCTTCATTGATATTGTGCTAAGCACTGTATGATGTACTTTTTAAAAACATTGCCTCAGGGATGACATTGTGGCATAGTGGTTAAAGCCACTGCCTGAAGGCCGGTGCCCCGGCTCAATAGGCTAATCCTCCGCCTTGCGGCGCCAGCACACCGGGTTCTAGTCCCGTCAGGGTGCCAGATCTGTCCCAGTTGCCCCTCTTCCAGGCCAGCTCTCTGCTGTGGCCTGGGAAGGCAGTGGAGGATGGCCCAAGTCCTTGGGCCCTGCACCTCATGGGAGACCAGGATAAGTACCTGGCTCCTGCCTTCAGATCAGCACGGTGCGCCGGCCATGGCAGCCAATAGAGGGTGAACCAATGGCAAAGGAAGACCTTTCTCTCTGTCTCTCTCTCTCACTGTCCACTCTGCCTGTCCAAAAAAAAAAAAAAAAAAAAAAGCCACTGCCTGTGACACCAGCATCCCATATGGGCATCTGTGCAAGGCTAGTCCTGGCTGCTCCACTTCTGATCCAGCTCCCTGCTAATGGACTGGGAAAAGCAGCAGAAGATGGCCCAAGTGTCTGGGCCCCTGACACCCATGTGGGAGACTCTGATGAAGCTTCTGGCTCTTGGATTCTGCCTAGCCCGGCCCCGGCCATTGTAGCCTACTGGAGGATGAACTAGAGGATGGAAGCTAGCACACTCTCTCTCTCCCTCTCTCTCTGACTTTCAAATATAAATAAATAAATCTTCTTAAAAATTGCCTCATTGAATCTCCTCAACAATTGTATAAGATGGGTACTATTATTTGTTTTATTTCACAAGTGAGAAAACAGAAAAGAGATGAAATAACTTGCCCAGGTTGGTGGCACAGTCAATATCTGAGCCTCAGTATCAACCCCAAAGGCCATGATCCTTCCCCAAACACTGGCGTATTGCAGTTACAGGATTTAGACTATTCTCATTGTCTTTTTTGAATTCTGACAATTTACTATATCAAATTAATTTTATACTTTTAAACATGTGCTTCTGAAACCAACTTTTAATCCCAATGGGGTTACCTATTGCACGTCCTCAGAAATAAACAGCTCTGTACTTCTCCTTTAGGTATTTTTTTTTCTACCATTAAGTAAAGCTTTCTTTTTCCCTGGCACAGCATAGCTCCTCAAGCCTCCTTCAAGACAGCAGTGAATGCAGCTTCCATGGCGCTTTCTGCACTTCTCCCTCTTAAGCCTTTTCCCAACTGGCTTCCAGTTGCTTCAGGTCTTGCCTCCAGAGTGGTGCCCTGGCTCCCAAGCCTCTGAGCTTCTAGGTCTGAGTGTGCTGGAATCTACAGCATCTGCCTCCCCACTTATCCTGACTACTGTGGTCATAGGGAGACTCTTGTGAATGCAGACAGTCAGTCAGCCAAGTCGAAATTTATACCAGAAATCTATTACCTAATTTTTAAACAAAATGACATGAAATCAGACTTGAAGATATCAAAAACATGTCTAGTTTCTGATTTAAACAAGAAAATCCACATTGTTACTGCTTCCACCACAGCATAATTTACTGCAACAGGAGTTCTGGATCTCATGCCAAAAATGAGATCCTCTAACCAATGTCAAGGCCAATTATCTTGTGGTAGATCCCACAACAAAAGCAGACTATTGTGATTACAGTCAGAAGCACCACCCAGAGAAGCTGGAAAGCTTCTGGGGATTTCTTAAAGTTAGTTTCTATTTTTTTTCTCCCTGTGTGTCTGTTTAAATAAACTACCACAAACTCTGTGTGTGGGCACCGAGTATCTTAGAGCCCTTTGGGAGACAATGGAAAGGGTGATGAGCTGGGAGTGAGCCACTGCCGGTCTGTTTTCATCTGTGTGCTTGTGACACAGCAGAGATGACAATGGCCAAGCCCCTTCAGCATGCTGCATCCTCCTGCCTTCCCTGATCGGCTTCCCCAACACTGCCAGGGGCCATGCTGTGCTCTTGTCCTAGGAAAGCAACGCCCAGGTGGCTGAATCCAGGAGCGCTTACCCCACGGTGAAGAACTGCCTCATCTCCTGTCTCCGAGACCTCATCAGTTGCTTGTACTCCCCAATCCGGAGCTTCTTGCCGTCCACAATGCAGGTGCGCTTCGGTCGGGGTTTGTATTTGTAGTTTGGGTACTTCTCTAAGTGGATCTTGCTTAGCCGGGCCTGCTCTTCATAGTATGGTTGCTTCTCCTGGTTGGACATGGATTTCCAGCGAGATCCTAGATGTGAAAAATAGTCTTAAGAACCCAAGTGGTCAAGGCAACATATTCCAGGAAAATAGGACTGGATACATCTTTCCACCACTTCACTCACTTCTACCCTGGGTAGCTCCTGTTATCACAGACCACTGAGCCTCCCAATAGTGTTTTAGACTATAAAACAAAGGACAATATTGTATGGAATACACTTATTGTATTACTTTCTCCAAATAACTAAGCCTGATGCTACTTTAAGGTTTCAAACTACATCTCTGCTGCTTAAAGATCATCTCCCACACCAAGGTCGTTGCTGTCCATCTGCTTCTCTCTTGAACAGTTAAAAGCCTACCCTTCCCAAGCATACTTGTGAGTATGGTAGGATTCTGAGGCAAAGTTCTTCGTACCAACAGTTCAGACTTCTTCCACACTCCAAGTACATTTAGCAAAGCTATCCTTTGATAAGATGTCAGCAGAGGTGGATGCCCTTCCACTTAAAAAATCTACTGTGCACACCATCTCCCCTGGCCTAGGGTAATTAAAAAACCCAAACTTACTTAAGAAGTTAGAGCTTTAGAACCGGAAGGTACAGTTGGAATTATATATACCATTTTCAAGTACTATAAACGCTCATTCAAAGCTGTACCAATAAAAGTACAAAAATTTTTAATACGGTTTACACAGGAAGAAGGCAAAGTATTCCCTTCTCCAATATTGTTTATAAAGAACGATCTAAACACTTGACGAAAAAGGGATGTGTTTTTTACATGTATCAAATTGCATTTTTGTGTCTTGCTGCTGAAGAAAGCGGTAACAGCTGTGCGGACTGGACGTTAGCTATTCTTCAGTGGAGATTTTTTCATACATAAACAAATGGAAAAGTTGTGCAAATATTCTCTGTAGCCAGCAATATCCTGGTCTGCTTTAATAGCACATCAATCCCTGTTCTTTCCTGGTTGTTGTGTAGAAGCTCCATGCACACAGGCTTCTCTGTGTCCCCCTGGCTCCCAGCAGCCTAAAACCCCAGTGACCACAGGATTCTTGCTACCCTGCAACTGCTGGTGTTTCAAAGTTTACATTTTAATGAATATAGTTACTATACCCCCAGTGTATTTTTTGCAGGATGCACACCAATAGTATGGATTCCCACCATTGCCAAAATGCAAACAGAGAGGCTCTGTGTCCATCTGAAAGCTTACTCACATTGCCACTGAAACGGCAGGAAAACTATGAAAATCTCAATGAAATATCAAACTCTAAGGCCAGGGAAGCATTGATTTTATGTTTTCGTATTTTTTTTAAATGTCCATTAGGAGCATTTGAGGCTGATCCCTGTGTGTGTCTCAGAAACCCTAACAATAAGATCCCACTTAATTGTAATGAGATTTAGTCTCCACCTTGAAGTTTGAAAGTCAAAAGGAAAAAAACAAAACAAAAATGTGTATTTTAACATTTCACCACTACTTGATCTCACGTATGTTTCAAATTTTCTTAGAGGTCACTGCTTCAAAATGCCTCAGAATCAAGTTAAATTATTTATACAGCGACACAACATGTGTATTTGTGTATGTCCAGATCGTTGATATTTATTCAGGTTAAATATTTATTGCTTTTATTTAAAAAATTAAAACCACAGTTTAAGTCTCTAACGTTTTTCAGCTTCTTAAACAGCTCCTTTTGAGATTTTGTCACATCATGACAGCTTAAATAGAACAGTGCCTTCTGTGTTTTTTCTCTTTAAAGAGGAAACATGTTGACTGTAATGCTGCATGTTGAATAAAATATGTTCAATATGTTGAGCACAATAATTCCAAACTGTATAATCTGTACGAGGCAAGCTTTACACTAATAGAACAAGGCTTGAGTTTAATCCTGAGAAACAGGGGAACCACTCTGCCAATTTACCACAAAATGGGTCTCTGCCCTGTGGTCTATGTGTTCAACTCACTGCTATGAAATTTGAACTAGTCATATCTTATTAAAGCACATGTAGCTTTATGCTGCAAGTTTTAAACTGATTATCATTAGAGGCACTGCTCCATATCCCGTGAATTTCACACCATTTCGGGGTTCATCCTTAGTCCTTGAGGTATTCTTTCAGTGAGACATACAAACCCAGTCACACCAAAGCAGAAAACTGTGGGGTCTGTGAGTGTTCCCAAGGCTTCAAAGTAACTTCGGGATTTAAGTAGACTAAGAACAGGAGATGAGGTTTGTCTCTGATTCCTGTTTAGCAATGGGAACTCTCAAGAGTCGCTAAATTCACAGTATTAACACACACTATAAATAGTTTGTCTCTAAAATAAGATTTTAGCCACCTGCCCTCCTGGGTGCGATAACTCCTAAAGCGAATGCCACGCTGTGTGGTGGGAGAAACAGACATGATGACAAGGGCTCCTGGAGCAGCTGGCCAAGCTTCATCGGCCTTTGCCCAAGCCAATCTGCCTTGAGAGCCTCCTTCGTTTCCACCCCTGCCTTCCACATCTGCAACACCCCCTCCCCCCGGGGCAGAAGATCAGCATCAGCTGCACTCACCTAAGATTTTGCTAATGTTGGAGTTATGCATGTCGGGGAAGGCCTGAAGGATTTTCCTCCTCTCATCCTTCGCCCAAACCATGAATGCATTCATTGGTCGCTTGATGTGTGGCTCGCTGCTGGCACGGCCGCGGGCATCCCTGTAGACTCGGGCTTCAGCCACAGTGGCACCTCCTGTTGGCCAACAATAATACTGCTGTAGTTTAGCTGCAGAGCCATTCATTGCTTTACTTCCTGGAATGTCAGGGCAGGAAGAACAAGACGGATGCAAAGCATTATTATGTGGATAACAGAACACAGCTTGCCGCCTGGTTCTGCTGTCTTCTCTAGGCCCTTCTTTTCTAAGTGACCTCTTGGAAGCAGAAGACAATTTTAAATGACAATTCTATAGGCCCATCTGATGTGACCCTCAGATGTGTGGGCAGAATTACATTTGCATGTTTTTTATTCACCTACTATATTTACTCCAATCAATTCTAGGGGATGATAAAATAATGACACATTATCTTGTGGTAAATTTTCCTGCTGGGATTCTTTCAAATTCCTCCTTTTTATTTATCATTTTAACCTCACTTGACAAAAGTTATAGCCACTTCAAATGCTATGTTCTCCCCGTCTGCACCCCCACCCCTGCAAATAGAATTATTTTCCACCGCGTTGTGCTCTGGCTTGTGCTCTTCTCACTTCATGAAGATCCTTCACCCTTCATGTGAAATCCACTCATCTTTCAAGTCCTATTCATATGTTGGTATTTTTCAAGAAAGAATGAATGAATTTGATGGGAAATATTAACTGCACAAGTACTATGAGCTAAGCTTCCTGCCAGGCTCCAGGGATACAGATGTGAATAAAGCAGCTCTTGTTTCTGAGGAGCTCACAGTTCAGGAGAGGGATGGACAGTTCTAACAGAGGGTGCGGTAAGTGCTGTGATACTGAAGTTAACAGGTACCAAGAAATCGCCAGATAAGGTGGGCAACTACTGCTTCCTGGAGACATGACATCTATGAATGGGAATCAGCAGGGGAGGGGGGCGAGGGAGACAGACGGGAAGGGAAATTCAGGCTAAAAGAGCCATATTTGCAATGATGCTCTGGGCTGAACTCATCCCTTCGCTTTCAGGCTACATGCCCCAGAGTAATGAATCGTTCATGTCACTAGTTCCCTCCGATCTTTTCTCTTCATTCCCAGGAAGGTGAGATCCCTGAAGTCAGTGTTTATGTTGTACTTATTCTTGTATCCCTAGGATTTCCCACATAATAGACACTCAATAAATATTCATTAAGTAAAAGATAGTTCCATTTCCAACTCATATATGCACATGAGATATTCATTTCATGGGCCATGATATATTTTTCTGTTTTCCAAGGGTACTTCTTTAACACTTCCCTATGAGACAATGTCTAAATTCCTGCTGTTTTACAGCTCCTGGAGCGCTGACTTCAGTAACACACTAAATTGGGAGCTCCTTGAGGAGAGGGCAGGGGCTGAGTCCTCCTAAGATTCAGTAAATATCTGGAGTCCACAGAATTTCAATTGGCATAAGGTACTGAGTGAGTGAATGAATGAATGAAGTTCTTGTTTATTCTTATGGACCCGACCAGTGTGACACATGGATATTTGCTTTGCTATGAGGCAACTACTGAAAATCTCCCTCTCAACTGAGAACTTCTATAGCTAATGCAAAGTGGTCGGACTGATGGCCTTGGCCAAGGATTCTCCTGCAGAAATAGTAAAGTCTGTGCCCAAAATTTAGAAGTAATATATACATTAGAACCAACATTTATATTTTCTGGAAAAAAGTAAATCATCTCAGTGAAGTTACTAAACAAGAACAACATGACCCACTCAATCTCTGGCCCTTGTACTGCTTTTCTAGATACCTTGATTAAGTACAGATTTGTGTGCTCCAAAGACAGTAACAAATTAGAACATTAAAGCACACTATTATTTTGCGAATACCATCATCATTTACTGCAAACAAAAGACAAGATAAAAGGATAGAATTGGCTAATATTGTGAAATTTTTTTCTATGCATGAAGGAGGGCAGAGAGGCCGTTTTCTGGGAATCGTGCAGAAATAGCACATTTTATAAACCACCCTTCTTTCAGACCTACTAGACAGAATGATCCCTTACAGGAGAATGCTCAGATCCTGAGATGCATAACTAATATGCTACCTTTTTGCCACCATACCCACAGTACATTAATTTCATTTAAAATGCACTGACCATACAGGATAAATTGATTTCACTTTATATGGGTTTGACAGCCATGTTTATTGTGCAGTGAAATGTAGTGTAGCTTCCAGCTGACAATATCCATCAACATAGGGCAATATGCTGACTGCTGGGCCAGATGAAGGCATACATTACTCTGGAAGTGAAATACTCATTCAGATACGACAGTGTCTTCTCCTGAGGATCACCATGGTAATTTATGATGCCCTCAGTGCCATTAGTTTACAACTGACATGGATTCAGCAATTTATATACTGGCATGCATACACATAAAAGGAGACAGGTTTGTGGAGACTGTCAAATGCAAAAACATTTCAGTATTATTCTAAGTTAACTGCTATGCCACAGGTGATTAACATTTGAGATCCGCTTTCACTGTTGCAACTTTCTCTCCATCTCTAGCAAAAATCAGTTTCCATTTCTTTCTTATTTACCTCCTATAGATCTCGGTGGATTTTTAGACTCAGTTTTAGTATAGAAAAACATTCTAGATCATCTACTCCATACCAACTGATCCTCCCAGACAAGCCAAGCCAAACATAAATTTGTCATTATACTGCAATCTTAGCATTTCCTTCCTACTTTCTCTGCTTTTCTAAATTCCACTTTTTAAAAAACAAAAAAAGATTAAATTATTTGAAAGTCTGAGTTACAGAGAGAGAGAGAGAGAGAGAGAGAGAGAGAGAGAGGTTTTCCATCTGCTGGTTCACTCCACAAATAGCCACAATGGCTAGGGCTGGGCTCAGGCAAAGCCAGGATACAGGAGCTACTTCCAGGTCTCCCACATGGGTGCAGGGGCACAAACACTTGAGCCATCAACTGCTTTCCCAGGCATATTAGCAGGCAGCAGGATCAGAGTGGAGCAGCTGGGACACGAACCGGTGACCATATGGGATGCCGGTGTCACTCTCAGCAGTTTTACCTGTTACACCACAATGCTGGCCCCAAATTTCCATTTCTTTTAAGAAACAGAGATCAGGTCCCACCTCCATGAACTGCCATGCACTGATCTTTCCCCTTTCCCTCCCACACATATTTTCTACAAGACACTGACACTGAATTAATCACACAGCCTGTCTGCAGGATTCACAAGGAATGCTTCTAGAAACTGAGAAATTCAAAAAATATGTTTGAAATAAAATATGTGAAGAAGTAAAAATATGAAGTAAGAAAGGGAGTTGTGCATGTCTTTTTTTTTCCTGAGAAATGAAGGAGGAGCTAAATTGTGAATGTTGTATAAAATGAACCAGGGTTTGGTAAGAAAAACTTACCCAGAAATACTAAAATTTAAACACACCTTCAAATTATACCTTGTATCCAATCAGACATATTTCTAGCAGTGATTTCTAATATGACAGAAATTCATAATGGAGAGATCCATTTGCAAAATCATAACTTGGACAGATGTTTTTCTTTTCTTCTTATTTTTAGTTATTCACTATTTGCCAAACTTATAGTATTCTAAGGCTACCTTATGACTACGCAAATCATGTCCAGTTGATGAAAAACAATAACAAAACAACCTTGCTTGTGAGGATGGTCTCTCACTCTTGCCCTGATAATCATTACTAACAGCCTGTAAAGGGACTCCATCTTCCTTTACTAGACTTACAATGCCAGAGTTAACACTTGGGTGTGATATAGGAAATACGAGGTTGTACACTACAAATACCCTGCTAAGACATGTTGAGGGTTTCTTCTATCCTGTCTTTGTGTGGTGAGCATGTCATATATAACCTCTGTGGAAATTAAGGAAGAGTCCAGATGAATACTATGCAGAAAGATGCTTTTTCAACATATATTTCCTGAACTGAATCTTCTGATAGAAAACATTCTCTATTTCTTCTTTTTTTTTTCTTTTTCTTTTCTTTTTTGACAGGCAGAGTTAGACAGTGAGAGAGAGAGAGAGAAAGAGACAGAGAGAAAGATTCACCCCCGAAATGGCCACTACGGCCAGCTCGCTGTGCTGATCTGAAGCCAGGAGCCAGGTGCTTCCTCCTGGTCTCCCATGCAGGTGCAGGGCCAAGCATTTGGGCCATCCTCCACTGCCTTCCCGGACCACAGCAGAGAGCTGGACTGGTTGAGGAGCAACCGGGACAGAACTGGCGCCACAACCGGGACTAGAACCCTGAGTGCCGGCGCCGCAAGTGGAGGATTAGCCTAGTGAGCTGCGGCGCCAGCCCTCTATTTCTTCTTTATTCATCAAAAGCTGACAACTTATCTATTGCTTGAATGCAGAAGAATTTGGTTCAGTGTCAAATTTTAAGAAGGCATAAGTGCCACAAAAATCAAAATAATACTTAGAAAGTACCCCTACAATTCCCTAAACTTTGCTACTTAACACGAAGTGAGAATTATCTCAGCAGTAGAAATATCATGATCATATAAGTGTATATAAATTCAAAAATCTAAAAATAAAATTGTATATTTTTGAGTCCTTTAAAACAGACAAAGAAAATTCTACAGCATACTACAGATTGTTTTCTGACAGGATGATATTAATCTGTACATTTGATACTGAAAATTTACTTTCTATTATAATTAACATTAAAAAAACTACATATCAAACTTGATTTCATACTGTTCCATACATTTTTGGAAAAACATCATTTACTGTAAAGGAGAAAAAAAAGTATTTTGTTCTTAAGTAGCCATGATTCTATCAAAATTCTGGAATTGAATTGTCCTGGGGAACAACACATCATCCTATGAGGCAGCTTCTTTTCCTTTTAATAGAAGAGAAATCATGTGTGAGTTCAAGAACAATTTCTCACAGAAAGCTGTTGGAAGAAGCCTAAACCTATAGCTGCGTACCTGGAGATGACTGCTTTCCAGTTGACCTAAGAGTCTTTAATAATAGGATACGGCAGTCCCAACGGACAGTTACTGAAAGGCCAGTAGGTCAAAAGCCCCCGACTAGACACCGAGGGAGAGCACAGTGCATGTGTACCCAGCATTCCTGGTGTGTACAACTACCCCTCGGAGGCTCAGATGAGGCAATTCACCCTTCATCTCCCAAACCCCAGTTTATGTATAGGCGAATGTTCAGTTAGACAAAGACAGTTAAACTAGAGAAAAAATAGAAACTGTCAAGACAAAGACCTCCTTAGGAAGTTGTGATTTGAATGATTTAAAGAGAAGACACAAAATTGAGTTTTTCCAGGTGGGTTGGAAGGAAGGCCAATTTCACCATCATAGCCTATGGCAATGGTCCTGAACTAATTCTACAGAGGCCCCTTCCTGGGTAAATTCCAACAGCTATTTGAGTGAATGAGTGAGTGTTTAGTGTGGGTTGGTGTGTAAGTAAAGTTTTCTCTTGGGAGGTACTCTGTCTAATTCTATAATGTACCTAGAAGTCATTTACTTGAGCATTAATTCAACAAACACTTCAGATAAATTTCAGATGTACTGAGCATTGTGGTGGGGTCTACAAATACGAATAACACATGTTATTCTTCAGGAATTTAGTCCAATGGAGGGAGGGTACATAAATACAAGACGACAAACAGAGCTAGCAAAGGTGATAAAATACTATGAAAGAAACAGGAGTGTTAATATCATTGGGCTGGACAGAGATGCATATTCAGGAGGCTTCTGTGGTGCCTGAGCAGAGTCTTAAAGGAAAAACAAGAATTTCCCAGCAAGTATGGGTGTGAAAGTATTCCAGGCTGGGGGATCTGTGTGAGTGAGGACACAGAGTGATAACAAGAGCACAACAGGCTTGGAGGAATAAAAAGAAACTGGGCTTGGTGTGGATTTATAGGGGGAACTAGAAGATGAAATTAGAGAAGCGAACAGACACTAGATGGCTAAGTATGTAGAACACCAGACTAAGAAGTCTTTATTTTTATTTATTTTTATTTATTTTTTTATTATTATTATTATTATTATTTTTTTTTTGACAGGCAGAGTGGACAGTGAGAGAGAGACAGAGAGAAAGGTCTTCCTTTTGCCGTTGGTTCACTCTCCAATGGCCGCCACGGTAGCGCGCTGCGGCCGGCGCACCGCGCTGTTCCCATGGCAGGAGCCAGGTGCTTATCCTGGTCTCCCATGGGGTGCAGAGCCCAAGCACTTGGGCCATCCTCCACTGCACTCCCGGGCCATAGCAGAGAGCTGGCCTGGAAGAGGGGCAACCGGGACAGGATCGGTGCCCCGACCGGGACTAGAACCCGGTGTGCCGGTGCCGCAAGGCGGAGGATTAGTGAAGTCTTTAAGGATTGTAAGCAGAAGAATAACACAGATAGGTTCCAAAGAGATCAAAATAGAAATTAAATGAGAAATTACCACTGAATAGTCTCACTGGATAGTAATGAATTAATAAAGAACAGAGAAAAATACAGTAACAAGATACCTCCTCAAAGGCCCATTAAAACTTATATTTTGCCAGACACAGAGGATGTGGTATATACAAAACTTTGGCAGAAAAGATTCTGCCCTGAGACCCAATTTTGGTAATGGCTCATATCAGACCAATCCTCCAGTATATAAATATTATAAACTCTAAACAAAATATGAAAAGACAACCATATGAAGAATGCAAGAACTACCAAAATTAAGCAGAAACAAGAGGGGATTCAATCCTAAAATGGAGGGAATTTTATCAAATGAAATTCTGTTTTCACAGTTTTTCTCATGAAGATACTCCATAGTCTTCATAGCATGGAATGGCTAGAATAGAAACAATAATCTAAGTCTAATTTGCTTAGTGTGTCAGAAGACAGTCTGAGTGGCTGACCCTGTAATTAACATGTACAGGGAAGGCTCAAATGAGCCCATGGGAAACAGGATCTCTGAAAAATATGAGTAGATATTTCAGCTCATACTCATGTATGGGAAATGGAGTTCAGAATTAAATCCTACCAAGTTAGAGGTGACTGATTCTTAAGCACCTTGGACTCGTCATTAAAACACCATTAAATTTTTTTAGAAATAAATTTTATATATCAAGACTCAGGATTCATCATAGGATCAAAAACAGAATTGAAACACTCTCCCTTTCAGTGAAAAACTAAGTCTCTACAAGTTCAATGTCATCTGCACATAGTTTAACTGCATTCTAACTCAAAAGTTAACATTTATCAAAGATAAGAGAATCCAGAGTCTCTACAATTTGTAACTCACAACATACTGTATATTAAAAAATTACTAGTTCTACAAAAATAGAAAAAAATGCCACTCAAAAAAGATACTGGCTGAAAATTACCTCAATCTGGTGAGAAATATCAACTAACATATTCAAGATGTTCAGAGACATGCAGGCAGACTAAATACAAAGAAAGTCACACTTAGATATTAAACTGCTGAAAACCAAAGATAAACACTTCCAAAGAAAAAGGACACATTTCATACAGGGGAACACTAATACAAATGATGGCTGATTATTCATTACAAACAATGAAGGCTAGTGAAGACTAGGAGACTATAGAACACCTTTAGAATGTTGAAAGAAAAAAAAAATTCAGAGTTTTATCTAGTGAACATATGCTGCAAAATCCATGTGAAATATTCTCTCAGATAAATAAAAGTGGAGAATGAGTTACCAGCAGATATCAAAAGAGATGTTTCAGTAAATTATTCAAAATGAAAAGAAATCACATTCAATGGAAGCTGCATGCACTGGAAAAAAGGGAGAACATAAAAAAAGTATGTGACATTTTGTCTTCTCTGGACTTCATTTCTAAACAACTAATTGTTTACTGTTTTTAACATGCTGTGCAACAATGCAAGCCCCTCACTTAAAAAAAGATTTATTTTATTTATTTGAAAGAGTGACACACACACACATACATATATATATATATATATATAGAGAGAGAGAGAGAGAGAGAGATTGAGAGAGAGAGAGAGAGAGATTGAGAGAGAGAGAATCTTCCATCTGTTGGTTCAGGCCCCATTCAGCCACCAAAGCCAGCACTGGGCCAGCTAAAGCCAGGAGCCAGGAACTCCATCTGGGTCTTGCACATGGGTGGCAGGGGCCCAAGTACTTGGGCCATCTTCCAGTGCTTCTCCAGGCACATTGGAAGGGAGCTGAATTGGAAGCAGGGCAGCCAGGAATGGAACTGGCACTCTGATATGGGATACTGGCATCATAAGCAGCAACTAAATTTTAATATTTTTAAAGTACAAGGGAGGGTAGGCATTTAGCCCAGTGGTTAAAATGACTACATACCACATCAGAATACCTGGATTTGATAACTGTTTCCGCTCTTGACTCTAGCTTCCTCCTAATGTAGACCTTGTGAGGCAGTGGTTATAGTTCAAGTAAATGGCTTCCTGTCACCCGCATGGGAGACCAGGAATGCACTCCAGCTCCCAGCTTTAGCTCCAGCCCAGGTATCTGGTATAGTAACCAGCACGTGAGGGACCCCCTCCGAATAATTCTTCTTTAATTTTTAAATAAATAAAATATAAGGGACTATTTAGTACAAAATAAAACATTGTGTTGTAGGATTCATAGCATGTTAAGAAGTAAAATATGGGACAACAATAGCATATTAGCACCAAGGGCAAAGGTAATGAATGGAATTAACTTGTTAAACTTTGTTTTTATTTTAACTGCAGTAGTAAAATGTTAACTGGAAGGCTGCTCAAGTGTATATGGTGAATTCCTAGAAAATACAATTTTAAAATATAAAGAGATATAGTTAAAAAAAACCAGCACAGTAGTTCAAATGGAAAACTTCAAAAGGATTCAATTAACCCAAAGGATGGCAGAAAACAAGAAATAGAAAGTGAAAAATTATGAGGGAACGAATAGAAAACAAACAGCAAATTGTAAGCCCTAGTCCATCAAACTCAATAATTACCTTGGGGTGGGTGTTTGGTGTAGTGATGCAGACGCCACTCGGGATGCCCACTTCCTGTAACCTATATCAAAGTGTCTACATTTGTGTCCTGGCTGCACTTCCATTTCCTGCTTCCCACAGATCACACCCTGGGAGGCCTTGGTGATAGCTCTAGAAGTAGAGTCCCTGCCACCCATACAAGGGAGACTCATATTTGAATTCCTGGCTCTTGGCCTTGGCTGGAACAGATTTGGCTATTGCAGCCATTTGGGGAGTGAACAAGCAAATGAAAGACCTCTACCTCTCTCTCTGTTCTTAAAATAAATTAAAAAATTAAAAAATAACCATCTTAAATAGAATAAAATGAAGTAATTCAATCAAAAGTCAAAGATTTTTCAGAATGAAAGGTAAAAATTAATGAAATGCAAAACGGATGCAATAAAGAAAATTTCTTAATCCAAGAGTTAATGATTTAAAAGGATCAATAATATTGATAGACTCTTAGGTAATACTGATTGACAAAGGAAAAACACATCAATATTTGGACTGAAAGAGGAAATTTCACTATGGATACCACCTACCTTAATGGATAATAAGGGAGCATTTTGAGTAATTTAATTCCAATAAATTTGACAATTTAAATGAATGGAACAAATTCTTTGAGAAACAAATTACCAAAATTTGTATTATTAGAATTGTATCTATGAACTTTATTGAATCTGTTAGAAACTAATTAAAATTAAAATTAAAATTTTTTTCAAAAAAGAATAAATAGAAAACATAAATACTCTGATAGCTAACAATAAAACAGAATTTGTAACCAGGAACTTTTCCACAATGAAAACTCCATTACCAAATGGTTTCTTTAATATGCACAAATGCACACATTAGAGGAAGAAGGAACACTTCCCAATTAATTGTATGAGGCAGGATACCCTGAAGGAGATTTGATCATAATGCAAAAGCTCTGAAGAAAATGTTAGCCAAACTGAATCCAGCATTATGTAGTAGGACCCAGTAGGTTTTATCTTAGGAATGTAAGTTAGTTTAACATTTGAAAATCAGGCAATATAATTTATTATATTAACAGAAAAAAAGAAAAAAAAAAACAAAAAATCATCACAATAGATTCAGAAAGCGGCTTTGACAAGGTATTCATTCATTATAAAAATGATAAGAAGACCAGTAACAGAAGGGAAGTTTTTCAGTCTGATAAAGGGCTTATAAAAATCCTACAGCTAACAACATATTCAATAGCTAACTCCTGAATACCCTCCCCTCAAAGTGGAGATCAAGGCAAGGACAGCTGCTCTCACCACTCTAAATAACACTTAAAGAAATAAAAAAATACAAATTAGAAAATAAATAAAATTATAGACAACATAATTGTTAATACAGAAAGTCCTAAGGAACCTGCAAAATAATTACTAGAATAGGTGAATTCAACAAGTTATAACAATAAAAATATATAAATCAATAATATTTCTGTACATTAGCAACAAAATATTTTTAAAATTTATACTTGTAATGACATCCAAAAATAAAATACTTAAGAATAGATTTGACAAAAAAAAAGTATTAAAGACGTCTACACTGAAAACAATACATTTGTGACTGAAAGAAACCTACATGATAGAGGAAAATACCACGTTCTTGAATCAGGAGGATCAATATTGATGTTAGTTCGTGGCAAATTTATCTATAGGCTGAACACAGTTGCAATAAACATCCACAAAAGAGTTTTTGTAGAAATCAGCAAGTTGATTTTAAAATTTATATGAAAAGTAAAACAGCAAGAATATCCAAAACAAAGAAAGCTGGAGGATTCACAGTACCTTAATAAAGACCCAAGCTGTTAAAGTGGAAATGTTAAGTCTTTTCAACAAGTAGTGTGAGAATAAGTAGATGTGTATATTGAAAAAATAAAACTTTACCTCTTAGCACACACTACACTCAACAATTAATTTAAGGTGAATCATGATTCAAAAATAAAAGCAGAAACTATAGCACTTTTCAAAAAAAGAACAATATTTATGAATGGCCTTTGAGTAAAATGATTCTTAGATATGGCACATAAAGCACTAAACATATAAGAAAATGATAAATGGAATCACTTGTGATGGGAAGGTTTAATTTTAACAAAATATTGTTAGAAAACAAAATGTGAAGACCCAAACTGAGAAAAAAAATACAAACACAATACACAAATCTGGTAAGACCTTGCATCCAGAAAAGAAACTATACACACATACACACACACACAAATCTAATTTCGGAATGGTCAAAAGAGTTGGAAAAAAAACTGGAAAAAAGATATGTTCATGGTCAATGGACATATGAAAAGGTATCCCACATATCACTAATTATCAGGATTAGGCACATGAAAACCACGATGGGATTTAATTTCACTTCCACTAGAATGGGTTAAACATTTCATGTTGGCAGGGATAGGGAACAGGTAGAGTTCTAGCAGACTGGTGGTGGAAATTTCTGGAGTTTTTTTCACCATGTTTATCCCATGTTTTCTTCTAGGCAAAATATACATTTACCTATGACACAATTCTTTCCCTAGGTATTTACCAAAAACAAATGGAGCGTCTGTGTAGAAATAAACTTACGTAAGGGGATTATAGCAGTTTCATTAACGATAGTCAAAAAATTGGAAATGATTGGAGAATGGACAAATTTAGTATGTCCATACAATGTGTAACTACTTGAAATAAAACTGTTTTAACTCTTAGCATAAAGAAGAGAGCAAAAATAAAGTAAAATAAAAAAACCAAGCAACCAACAAATGTGTTCTTTTTCAGAAAGATTCTTTTCTCTGTGGACCTGAGAAGCATGTCAATTTTCAAGACATTGTGAACTCAGAGGTGATCTCATTTACCAGAAGGTATTATTTCAAAAAGTAAGAGAGCTGTAATTGATAGTTACAACAATCACCAGTGAATTGTTTGACAGCATATTGAACATCATGATATTTTAGACTATTTTATCAATGGAATCGTTATTTTTCTCCTGTACGATTTTGGAGTAACATGATACATTTGATAGCCCCTTGTTTGGATTAATAGATAAAATTATCATCAATGCATTAGAAACAAAAATGTACAAAATAAAGGAATTCTAAAGAGATATGAAAAATTAGGAAAGAAGGATGATATTAAAATTATTGGAGTTTTTTTCACCATGTCCATCCCATCAAATATCATATGGATATAATTTACTATGTTGTAACTATGGCTGACAACTCTCTGTCTGAATATGATAGTCTTCTGCTAACTTATTCCTGCTTGCTGTCAGAATGTGAACTTATTTTCATAAGAAGGTTCCCTGGGGGCCGGCATTGTGGTTAGTGGGTAAAGCCACTTCCTGAGACGCCAGCATCCCAAAAGGGTGCCAGTTCCAGTCCCTGCTGCTCCACTTCAAATCTAGATCCCTGCTGATGTGCCTGGGAAAGCAGCCGAAGATGGCCCAAGCCCCTGAGCATCTGCACCCATGTGAAAGACCGAGAGAGTTCACATATCCTAGCTTCAGCCTGGCCCAGTCCTGACCATTGCGGCCATTAGGGGAGTAAATCAGCAGATGGAAGATAATCTCTGTCTCGTCCCCTCTGTCTATAACTGTGCATATCAAATAAATAAATAAATCTTAAAAAAAAAAGAAGGCTCTCTGGAATTCAAATTTGTCTTCTTATAGAGCTAGAGCAAGAATGAGAGAGAATTTGGCTGTCTTAGTGGTTTATTTTACAGGAAAAATACATTCTGTGGCTGAGGAAGAGCCTCATTCATCATAGAAGTGATGTGTTCACCACATCTGAGAAAAAGCCAAGAATGGAGAGTATGATTTGCTGGTTTTTGTCTTTTATATATAAAAAAAAAGTAGCTAGATACGTTAGCAAAGAGTGATCTTGTGATAGGTGGAATGATTCAAAGAAGGCAAATGTAGAATACAGTTGCATACTTCTTCTGAGCTACAGATTGGTGAAAAAAAAATAATAACCAGTGGTGCATGAACAAGAGATAGTTTAAGGTGTTAACTCTTCATCTGTCCAATGCAAAGGAACATCACTGGTAAGGTTTCATTTCCTTGTTCTATCCTAAGGTTCTTTAACCCCACTGAAAACAAATACCTCATTTATTAACTTATTTATTTACATCAAGAAATTTTTGAATAAGTGAGTTGAGTGACAAAGAGATATAGTGTACACAAAAAGAAAAAAATTCCTTGGGGGTATGTTGAGAAGAGACATTTCACTAATCAGAGAACCAAAGTAATTCTTTAAAGAGCAATTTACCTTTTTGATAGAATAGACAGGAGGTCAGTTTCTACACAAGGAATACCAGATGTCCTAAGAATTTTACATAAAATAATATGTGCAAAATACTCTGGCTAAGTATATTATCTTGATCCTTTTTACAACCCTCAGGAGTGAGTAGCAGGGTAGAGATATCATTTGACCCACTTTATAGAATGAGGAAACCCAGGTTCAGGAAGGTTATGTGACCCTCCTTCCCCTGCAACGAGCAGTTGCTAGTATGCTGCTAATAAGGACCAGAGCCAGATCTAGAACATGGGTCTTCTAGCTTCCTAAATCTAGTATATTCCCCAGCCTACACCAAAGCTGCCCCAGTCACTGCTCAGTGATCTGAAATAACTGAATTTCAAGCCCAGCATTTCTTGGGTAAAACACTACTTTCTCCCCTTAAGGATGCCACTTCCCTGCACTGCTGAGCACATTAAAGGAGCCCATTCCCATTTATGAAGTTCATGCCACTGTCTAATTGGTCTCTGAAATACAGCCCCACCAAAGATGCAAGGGTGTGCAAAGAAAGCACTAAGGACGAAAATTATGGCAGGGATTAAAGTGATGCTAAAGTAATGCATTCCTTGATTGTGGAATTATGAGCAAGTGTTATTGTGGATAAGTCTTCTATTTTTTTTTTCTTTTAGAAACTCCATTCTCTTAAAAAGATCAACAAGAACAACCGAAAGGGAATTCCCTAAGGTCAGCTCTGAGGAAACATAAACCTCTAATTCAATAACTCTGCTACTGCTCTGAAAAAAGGCTTTATTATTGCAACATCCATATGGAGCCAATTGGACATTAATGACTAATCAATCCCTCCCCTTTCTATTCTACTTAAAGTGTCACAAACCATGTTTAGATTAGCCCATTTCCTGCTTCGGATTGCTCAAGATGTCTTTTGTTCTTTCAGGACCAGCCTGATGGAGGCAGCTTAAACAAACACACGACTGGAGTGGCGCAGGAGTTATAAAGTGCCATATGTGAATGAACAAAGGGGCTATACTAAAGCCTTTTGTGGTATTTGTTAATGTTTTTCATCTGAGCTTAAAAAGGCTTAATGACTTTGTGGTGAGCTGATGCATGTGGCTCGTGGCTTTGCAAAATGAAGGAAGTTCTAACCGGTGATATACCAGTCTGGATTTTCAAGAGTCTCTTGCTTTAAGTTTTGGTGCCTGTGTTTACATTTTTTTTAAATTCTCAAATTGTATTTGCATTGCACAGATAGCTAAACATAGTCTTTACCTTGTTTCAACCATAGAATCCCAGGGCAGTAGGGATAACTTGTCTGCTTCTTTATTTTAACGAACTTAAAGTAGCAGAGAGAATCAAATATCCACTTATTAACTATATGATGTATCTATGAACAGAAGAACAGCTTACAAGCTGTTGAACCCAAGCAAAAAGGTGTCATTCAAATTTGAACCAGAGACCACTGGGGATAAATTAAGACAATAATAGGTTCTGGCTTCCTACGTTTTCGGAGAACCAGGCTCAAGTTCAAGAAGGTGCCCTTGGAGAATACAGAGACTGGTAAAACCTGGTAGATTAAATAATTCATGTTGCTCAGCAGCTTCTGGCTTCACCCAACCCTAACACCTACCACAGACACTACATGAAATTAAGAATCATGAAACAAGATGAGAATTAGTTAACAGAGACACCACTGAACCGATCCTCTCATTTCCATCTATCAGCCACCTCTGCTGGCTTACTGTAAAACTAGCCTTTGGGCTGATATTCTTACTTTCAGTCTGGAGTCCTTTACCCTCATTTAACTATCTGTGATTTAGCCAGAGTGATCCATCCCAAATGCAACTCTGACCAGGCCACTTCTATATTCAAAACTCTTCAATGGCTCCCTAATGCCCTCAGATAAAATTCAAATTCCAAGTCTATGAGCTGATCCTCAACCTATGGCTCCGCTACCATTTCCGGCTACTTTTCTTGAAGCATTTTTGTTACATAACATCGAAACTACTTCTGGTTCTCTACTCGCCATGTTGTTTCATGAGCTTTCCTGTTTGCCGCAACTAACCACAATCGCTCATGACTGAAGACATATCCCAGAGATTATCTAAATCCTGGAAGTCTGACCTGATTGCCTAGGATAGACGAAGTATCCTAGGCTCCCACAGGTGACACCTTATGTTCACCTCCATCCTAACACTTATCAGATTATATCTGAACTACAGTTTTATGTGCCCATCTTCTTCACCAGAGTGGTGCTCCAAAGGGGCAGTAATTGCAATGTCTTTTCCACAGCTTGCATGCCCAGGATCTAGGACACAGGCTGGCATGAGGTCAGCTTCCAAGTGCTTATTGAGACAGCAGAGAACAGCAGACATCTTCCAAAGAAGGAATGTAAGAGTGGGGCTCATATATCTACATGTTCTGTTAGTACCTGGGAATTTCTGAATACAGAATTTCTGAAATTCAGATCTTATATAAACCCCATATTATTCATTATATTCTGTTAAGCATCTTTCAAGAATTCTTTGAGGGGAAAATCTACCCAATGTTGTCCAAGACACAAAGATTATTGGTTGTAATTTTACTTCTTTTATTGACTTTCCATACACTGCACAATTTTGAGATACTAGCTTCCCTACTTCCAGAAAATCTTTGGAAGGATGGTAAAGCAATCCTGAACTTTTGGAGAATATTAAATCTGAAAACTATTCTAATGTTGCAGGGCAAATGTAAATATATACAACTGATGCCTGCATTCTACTAAGTATAGAATGGAATTTTCCTTGAATATGTCATTTATAATGTATATAAAACATGCTATAGACTCAGAGAACTTTAACATGAGAGGCACATTAAAGATCACCTAATCCACACTCCTTGTTCCAACTTTTCTCTGTAGTTTACAGAGGTTAAATTGCTCCCAAGTCTCACAGTTAGTAAATGGTAAAATCACAATACAAACTCAAATGTAACTATCCCCAAAGTTTCACCCTTGTCATATAAAGCATTTGAAAAAATGGTCAGCTGAATTGTTTCAATGGCATCCAGACTTGACTTTGGAAATTCATACCATTAATTTAACTGATCTCCCCTCTTCATTGCATCTCATTTCAATTGTTACAGAGAATTTATCTTCTATTAGAATGGGTGATACAGTTCACTGGTGCAGTTGAAACTCAATTTTTTTGAAGTCATGGATATACAGACAGTATGAGAAGAGGTCTAGAGAACTGGGGGCAATTAACCCAACTATATGGGCCACCCAAATTTCTTCACCCTGAGAACTGCTGAAAGTATTTGAAAGGCACCTAATATTTGTGTGGTTTGAGAAAATGTTTTAAAAAAAACTGTCACAAGTTTCTATATCTAATTAAATTTTTCTGCTTTTTAAGGAAAACCATAGGAAAAGGCTATTCCAACAGAGGTTAACCAGTGTTGTCAGTTTCCTGGGGAAGGGTGGAAGCCCATATGCTATGTAGTTAGGCACATCTGGGTTTGAATTGCAGATTTGATCTTTCCTAGCAAAGTAAACTTGGGTAAATTATTTCTCTTCCTTAAACTGTAGTTTTATTGCCATCTAGAAGAGAGTTATTCTATTTTGCAGCATCTTTGTTAGAAACAAATGAGAATGCATACAAATTTCCAACACAGTTGGAATTCAGTACCCTCACACTAAACAGTAGGTCCCTTTATATACAGTAGCAGTAGTAATAGCAACAGAAGGGTAGAATGCTTATTCTAGTAGTGAGAATATAGCAGGTTCATCTGTGTTACCTTTCAAGACTTTTCTCAAACCTGGGTGATGTTTCCTATACTTCATGTCCTGTTTTTCAGGTACTGATAAAATAAACCCGCAAGTTAGCTGGGCAGTGCAATTTACTGCTGTATGGGGCCTGTCTTTTGCCCAAAAGCTAAAATCCTATTTCAAAAAGGTCTCTCTAATACACACTAAAATGCAATGAATATGCATAAGGCCCAACCATGAAAGATCATCTCACAACTTCCCAGTCCCATATAAGAGAACAGTAACCAGACCAAACTGCTCAGTCAGAGCCAGAAAAAAGGAAGAGGCCTTTATCTTGTGAATTTATGGATCATCTTTTTATGAAGGACTCATTAGAATCACAAAGGATTAGGATTGTTGACTCTGAAATTGTATTAAATGGAAGGCAAGGAAGTTTCAGGGACATTTGAAAGTTATTTTTCTTTCTTCCCTACTAACAGTTCTGAAGCTACAGCAAGGAGCAGCTATTAACCTGTTTCATTTTGCCCCCACGCCAGATGGCCCTTCCCTCCAGTGAGTTTATATTAAAGCAGCATGAAGTGATTTCTCTGCCACAAAAGTCAAAAATACATATAAAATACATATATCTATATCTATATATATCACTAAGTTTCAATTTGTGATTTTGGTATAAATTTAAAATGATTGAATATATAGCTTATGAAATTTTTCTCTCCAAGGTTGAGACTTAGGATATTAAGTTAGAGTTTAGAGTTACTGTTTTAATCTGACAGTTAAGAGAAACGTGACAGTGGAAGGACTCCCAACTGCTAGTTCCCCCGCTAAATGCCCGCATTGGCTAAGGACCAAAGTCTGGAACCATGAACTGAATCCAGTTCACCCGCATGGGAGATCTGAGTCATCACACTGCCTTCTTCCCAGGACCTGTGCCTTAACAGGAAGTTAGAGTCAGGATCCACAGCCAGGGATCAAACCCAGGTAGTCCAATATGGGATGCCAGTGTCCTAAGTAGCTTCTTAACTGCTAGATGAAATGACTGCCCACAGAATTATTTTTTATGGCCTATTCCTAAATGCAGGGGCTGAATATTACAAATGCCAGTGCATTCTTATATAGTCTCTTCCCTCTGGTTCAAAGACCTAACTTTGAACATCATGTCTAAGGTATAAGCATCCACCTGGCTTAAAAAAATTGAAAAAAAAATCACTCTGCTAAGTAAGAAGCAAGAGTACAAGACCAATATTTAAGATATTGATCAGTCCCAGCAGACAAAATCATAGTTTTATGCACAATATATCCAGGAAGAGAGGAGGAAAGGCATTATTTTTAATATGATTTAAATGAAAATCTGCTGAACACCTGCTCAGTTTTCCCATAATGCAACATGGGGAGATACTGAGTTGAACAACCCCTCTGAAAAGAAAAGAGAGCAGAGGAATAGAAAGTAACGGAGGTCCAAGACCAACGTAACCACTGCTTCTCCACTATAATTAACCTCTGTAATCTAAGTCAATTTCAAACAATTAAAGATCAATGCCTGTTTATTTTATGGCAAAGTCCAAATTCTTTAGCCTGGCTTTCAAGGCCCTTCACAATATGGAACCCAGCTATTTCTATAACTTATTCAGCTCAACAAATATTTATTGAGAGTAAGTATGTGCAAGGCTTTGTGTTGGGCTCGCGGAGAAACACAGATGAGAGAGTTGATTCTTTCCTCTGGGAGCTTGTTTATGGATGTCTATGTCTCTGGATCTGTGCTCAGTAGCTCCACTGCTGAAAGTGCTTCCCCTTCTCTTTGCTGACACAAACCCAGGCTCATCTCTAGCCATGTGTCCACCAGGCCATCCAGAATCACTGCTGCCCACAAAGAGCTGCAGCTTTCTTCTCTAAAGAACACTTCTTTTCTGTTTCTCTAATGAAGTAGTTGAACATGTAGTACCTTAGAGGGTGCTTTGTTTTCTAGTTGTGCTAATCTTCAATCACAACATGATCAGTTCTTGGAGAACATAATACAGTCTCTCTCTATACACACACACACACACACACATATATATATATATTCTAAAAAAAATTAACTTCATGTCCAAAGCAGTACTTTGTATAAAAGAGAATAATCAGTAGATTGTAACTTAGTTGAACAGGTATATAAAAAAATCTTTGAAGATTGGGAGGCCCAGAGTAGGGACAGATCCCTGTTGGAAAGACCTGGTCCTGGCATTAGAGATTCAGTCTAGAGGGAACCACCTCTAAACAGTGTGAAAATAGACAGTAGACTGCTGCAAGCAAACAGCAATAAAGTAAAAAGAAGACAAGAAATCTTGAGGCCCACATTGTGGCATAGTGGGTAAAGCTGCTGCCTGTGACACTGGCATCCCATGTGGGCACCAGTTCAAGTCTTAGGTGCACCACTTCCACACAAGCTCCGTGCTGGTGGTCTGGGAGAGCAGCAAAGGATGGCCCGAGTGCTTGGGCCCCTGTACCCTATGAGAGACCAGAAGGAAGCTCCTGGTTCCTGGCTCCGGTGTGGCCCAAGGCTGGTCATTGCAGCAATTTGGGGAGTGACCCAACAGATGAAAGTGTTTCTCTCTCTCTCTCTCTCTCTCTGTGCATGTATCTTTGTCTTTCAAATAAATAAAATCAATCTTTTAAAAAAGAAATCTAGAAGAAAGAGGCATAAAAATATCTTTTTTTTTAAAGATAGAAATTCAGTAATAGAAAATGAAATGAGAGCTGGGTGAGTAATGATTTTTTTTTGAAAAATCAGTTAGAAGTACAATTTTTAGAACCTAGGCAAAAAAAGCTGGTCTCAAATCCAGTCCTGACCTTAACCACTGAGAACTCGAAAAGCATTCAGAACTGGCCTGATGCTCTTTAAAATTTGCCGTCCTAAGGTTACGCTAGATTTTATAGCCTACAGGTAGAAAGTGGATCTTGCTGTTAGGAGGATTCTGGGATGGAGATCTAGATAAGGTCCACACCTCAAGAGCTAGCTATACAGTCAGTTCAAACATGACAGAGAGGGATCCATAAGGCAGGGTTTATTCTAACATTTTGCTTTATGTGGAGCAGACATATCTTCTGCTATG
Source organism: Lepus europaeus (assembly GCF_033115175.1). NCBI lineage: Eukaryota > Metazoa > Chordata > Mammalia > Lagomorpha > Leporidae > Lepus > Lepus europaeus. Next base: position 49,227,112 of record NC_084833.1, on the reverse strand, counting down.
GAGGACTATCCCACTGTGAACGTAAGCTAGCTGTTCTTGTCTCGGGTCTAATTATCATGGTGGATGATCCTAATCTTTTGTTGTTCAGTTGCTGTAATGAGTTGAGGACGTACTTTCGTGTGATTCAGTCATGGCCTATACAGGCAATTCCTCCCTGGGATAGAGACTATTCACAATAAAATGTAACATTGTGTGTGTGTGTGTGTGTGTGTGTGGTTGTTATAAACTGCCATTGACACCTCTTTGAAAAAGGCAGGCCAATAAGAAACCAGCTAATCTGGCAGGACTAAATTCCTCACTAAAGGGAGGCTGGACTATTGATTGGGCTTTCTAGCTTAAGCAAGTATGAGAAAGAGGTTCAGTTCCATTTGTGGAGTATTAGGGGATGGAGTTATACAAGAATCTTGACATTTCACTCTCTTGCCCTATCAGGACTATCCATCACTTGAAGGGTTCAATGGAAATTGTTTTCTACCAACATTAAAAGTTATTTGGGAGCTTTTAAGACACAGCAAATATATTTCTTTAAGAGAAGTTTATTTGCTTGTTTAAGAGAGCTGCACTTTATATATAGTGCTGATATAAACTGGTGCACAGGATCCTCTAAAACTGTTTATATCCACAGTAAAATACATTTTTGTGATACTCATACAACAGAGTTAGTCCGGAGCCAAGTGCTTTGTGAACTATGCTTATTTCTCTGCCTGTGGGGCTGTTACTCATCTTCACCATGTCTTAGGCCTCCCTCACTATCCATCCTGGCCTCAGTCCCAATCTGCTGGTTCCTTTGCACATGCGCTTCTCTGAGATACAGAACACACTGCCTTTTAGGCAGCTGTGGAAGGCCAGACCCACAGACTCAGAATAGCTGTGGTTAATGCTCCCTTTGATTTACCTGGCTCTTCTCTTTTGGATGTATAATTCCCCATCCATTATTCCTGGGATGTAATGCAGCAGTTGCAGACCTTCCTGGGCAAAAGCATGTCATCTCTAGTGTATTTCCATAATAATTGCATTAGTTAGAAGATTATATGGTCTTTAATTGATATGTGCCTTAAATGTGAATGAGTTCAATTATGTGGCAGTGAAATTAGAGAGTTTAAACAAACTGTCAAGTAGAAGCCATTTAGGCCAACTTTCTTAGTTATAGATAAGAAAATTTAGGAAAAGAAAATGACTTGGCCAATTAGTAAGTCATTTAGTTCTTGAGCAAATATATGGGGGGGGGGGTCAAATGGACGGATGAAAAGTACAGATGTCACACTAGAACCAACCGGTAGAAGTTTCAAGGAACAGAGACAACTTCTGCCTGTAATAGGATGGACTTCTCAATAAGTAGTTGGTTTTCTGTCATTGGAGTCCTAGGTGCATTTGAACAGAAGTAAAATGACCACTTTTCAGTATATGAGAAGGAATGCTTTGGTTGGAATTGTAGATTTTATGAACTTTCTCCTTTACTACAAATCTGGGGATCTAAATGTTGCAACACGAAGCACTGTATTCTGGTGGGCTTGAACTAATGACCTTTACATTCCGAAGTATAAACAGTTATAGCATTTAAGTCCCACCCCAGATTAGACTACAGTTTGCCTCTGCTGCCTTGAATGAGCCATGTGTCAAAGAGTCGATCTTCTTTTTCCACAAGGAGCAAAGATCCAGGGAGGACAGGGGGAACTGAGAACAACTTCAAAGACTTCCCTGAGTATGGATCAAAGGATAAGAAGGATTTTTAAGAGAGGATATATATGTATGTGTATATATATATATATATATATATATATATATATATAGTGGTGCATTTTGAAGGAAAAAAGAGGAAACATTGCATTCTCTGTTATTTGTCCATAAGCAGAGGGCTTAAGCTGTGATAAAACTATCCTGAGATTAAAAAAAAAAAAACACTTCAGAGCCATCAGAGATTCAACAGCACCCAGCTCCTTCTCCATCATCCCCCGCACCCCAAAAGGAAGTAGTTTTCAGATAGGTAAGGTCATCTTGGCTGGGATCCAATTCAAAAATTTAGTATAAATCTATAAAAGGCTTCTAAACAAGTCTGATAACAAGAGTCCTAAAAGAGGGTATTCTTGGTGTATACATCTATTTTCATTCAAATCAATGCAAGTTTTTAATACATAGAGGACAGCATGTTGTTCCAGCTCTAATCCAGGTTCCAAAAATCTGGCCAAAAATAATTACTTTAAGAGCTCATCTCTACATGACAAGCTCATGCTCTACCATTCCCCACATCAACATTACGTACAGCTTCCCGCTGTACAATAATTGAATGTGAAAATTTGAAAGGTTGTAGAAGAATGCTTTCCTGCATGAAACATACTGTTAAACAGGGGGAAAGCATCCCTTTAGAAATTCCAGGTATATGAATGAAAAGAAATAGAATGGAAAGAATTATATTTTTAAAAACCAAGTCATGACTATTTTTGCTGGGGGAAGAGAAGGAGAGAGGAGAGAAAGAGGAGGGAGTTTGTGAAAGATAAGAGAATAACAGTGGAGAGATATTCTCATTACTAAAACAACACAACAAGTTCAAGTAAAATGAAAAATCAGCAAGTGGTCCACATACTTGTACCTTTTCTAACGTATTTCCCCTTTTATATAGAAAAAAACTAAATGAAACCTATTGTGGATACATCACTTTTCTTATAAGAATATACTCAGTGTTTTATGAAGATGCTAAAAACAATCTTGCATATGGAAGAGGACTTAAAGGTAATCAAACCCAACATGCCTCTTCGAAAAGATAAAGAAACTTAAGCCCAGAGGCATTAAGCACTTGTTTTCAGTCATTTAGCAAAGGAACGTTAATCCAAATCTCCCAGTAACCAGCCTGGAGCCCTATCTATTCTTCAGTGCAACCTTGAAATTCAGAGTTGGGAAATGAATTGCATCCTTGCCTGAGCAGAACAAGGAGAGGGGAAATGCCATACAGAAAGTCCAGGAAAAGTTCAACAGCTGTTCATTACTCTTAACGCATGCTGACAGACTCAACGAATCAAGACTTCTCTTCCTTACACACCCTATGTAGGAGCTAGCAGATTTTGTGTTCTCAATACATGTGAAGCCTTTGATTGCTTGAAGTGCAACAAGACCTTAAACATGTTTCCTAAGTCCCCAGTGAAATGAATTTGTAGTTTTATAAATATCATGGTGAACAAGAAATGCTGTCTTGTCACATTCAAGCCAAATAACAGCTGGACTTTAAAAATAAAATTTTGGAGGCATTTGCCTTTTATATTTTTAATTTCTGTTTTCCTTGCTTATGGTTTTGTCATTTGATTTTGATGAGTGGCTAATACGTATGCACAGCTGCCTCTTTTGGTGACCTTTTCTTCGCCGCCTCCGTGTCCAGGGCTGCGAAGCAGGTCTGGAAGTTGCTTACTAAGGGATATTGTCATTTTCAAGGCTGGCAAACTTTTTTTTTTTTCTGGGAAACTTGACTGGAACAGGGACCTCATCTACTGAGCCTGAGTTCCTTTAGTGACTTCAGAACCTCATAGGAGGATGGGGTAGAAATGGAGGTAGTGCAAAGTCATTTGAAATTAGTATTCCAAAGCCAGGGGAATCACAGAGATGATCATGTATGGACTGGAAGGGAAGACACTCTGAGCTCTAGAGCATGGGACTCACCTGTCAACTTGACTTCCCTAGGGCGATCTCACCCTTCATTCTCTGCAGAGCACAATAGAGTTCTTAGCACTTTTCTGAATGATAACTGAATGTACGTATGCGTGTATGCGGAATCCCCTTTAGTCTTCTGCCTTCCCTCACATGACTATAAGTTCAAGGAGGTCAAGGACAGCTGTGTTGCTTCGCATGATTTATCCAGGGTCTAGTTCAGGGACCAGCACATTGTAGGCACTCGAGAAATACTGAATGGTTGGCTGGTTGTTTTTTTGTTTCACAAACTGAATGAAGAAGCAATTCCTGTGTTAGTTATTCTGATACTTCAGTCCCTTCTTAATCCTCCTTTTAAGGGAAATACGAAGGAGCAAGGTAAACAAAGTGTTCCATGTACCTGTTATCTACTCAGACTTTAACATGAACTCTAACTCCAGCAGGCTTTGCAATCAGCTCACACTTGAACAGATGCCAGGAAATATCCCACACTCAGCAGAAGCCTGCTACCCATCCTGGCCAGTCCTCACAAAGGCACTGTGCTTCTGTCCGTATTAGAGCAGGTAACTTGATTCCATTCATGAACTCAGAGTCCCCCAAAAACACATGAGGTCTCAATGGCAACTCTGGGCAAGCTTCTGAAGGGAGGTTTTCACACGCTCCTTAAGCTCCTGGGCCACAACAGCCCTTCTACTGTTACACTCAGCAGCCATCGCTGCTGTGTATGACAGAGTAACATGAGACCTGGTGTACGGCATGACTCGCTATATTTAGGGGAGAGGAAATGGGCCATGCTGAAGAAGGTCATAAGAAGTTTGTTCAGAAAAATGAAGGCACCACCTATTTATCTGTATATGCAGGGTTGAGTGTAGCAGGCTCACAGTTGGGGCTGGTCAAATCTCAGGTCTATGCTTCCTAATTCTGTGGCTTATAGCAAGTTACTTACTTACTCTTAGCCTCAATTTTCTCATCTGTAAAATGGAAAAAAATAAGAATACTTTCTTCATAGAATATTTAAGGAATAAACAAGAAAATGTCTGCCAAAAGCTTAACATAGTCTCTGGCCTCTTGGTTGATTTTTGTATGCTAACAAAAAATTAGCTAGGAAAATTGGTTTGAATCTAGGCAATTTGTATATGGGCTAGAATTCCAAAGAAATAAAATATGCTTCTCTATAGTTAAATTTTATTTTTTCCCTTGTATAATGATTAATCACTATGGTTTTTAACTTACTGCGTACATATCATGAAGTAGATTAGCAGCATTACTGAGAGGCAACTGACTAAACATGTATTCATCCCTGAGACAGATAAGAAACCAAATGAAAAGGAGTGAATGACAGATTCAGCAAAGCCTGGAGAGCAAGGGTAAGGTTCCAGAGCTCTGTAACGCCTAGTCTGTGGCTACCTGAACAGACTGAATCCTCCAAAGTGGTGAAAAATATTTATTTCATTAAATGTAGTCCAAGATTTGGTATAGTTTAGATGTCACCTTCCAGCAAAATTGAGATGGGTCAGAGCTAAAGCCCTTCCTCACAGACTTTGAGGTCGGGTGCTCTGGGTTGCAGTAGGGTGGTGAACCCTGTGAGTTCTCTCATTTGAACTCCCTGGCCCCCTAGGTAGGGGACTCTCAAACTTCAGTAGTGGAAGAGCAGGACTTCTGAGTGCCTACAAAAATGTCACATGCTCTTGGTGCACACTCTTCAGGGAAAACAGCAAGCACATTTCTGGTTTCAAGTCCTCTTTATTCCTCCCTTCCTCTTTCTCTTCCTCTTCCTTTCTACCATCTCTCTCTCTCTCTCTCATACACACACACACACACACACACGCCCCCACCCCAAATATCCCAATCAGAATATATTTTCATACCTTATCCCTAGGACTATAGGCAAACGTAAGTCTCCTATTGGCACAAAAAGTCTGCCTTCTGGAAACTCTCCCAAGTGCTTCCTAACATCGGACACTAACCACCTCTCAGTGCTCATGCCAGGGATTTCTGAACTGCCTGGGATGGCCCTAAGCTATCACTAGAAGCCATGCCCAGTTCAGATGCTGCTATGAAAAGTCTTCATGTGTTTTCAGAGGATTAGGGTCCTGGAAGAAATCCTGCCAGTAAAAGGGATACTGGTAAGATTCTTCCCCCTCAAGCTAAAAAAGGACTTTAGCAGGGACCTGAGATGGGTGAAGTATCATGTTACTCCAAAGAGAACAAATTAATCTTCCCTGACTGGTGGGGCAGATTCTGCCAAAGAAACAGCTAACGGGAAAACCAGTCCCTACTCTGTGATGACACAGTAAATAACCAGGCAACATTACTACCGAAGTGCTGACCTAACCCATAAATTGTACCCAGCCTCTGGGGAGCAATTTCTGCTGATGTGCTGCTTGTGCATTTAAGACAAACAAACAGAAAAGGAAGGGAAGCGGACAGGCGCTGATAGTGCTGTGGGTGGACATTCTCAGAGCACGGCTGTTCTTCCCACCCAGACTTCCCAGAGGCCTCGGGAGCAGTTGGTGCTTGGCCTTTCCCAAGCAACGATCAAGCTTATGTGAAATCTGTGGCAAATCTTCATTTATTCCAGCTCCAGAATGGTTTGCTTGCACCTGGGAACCACTTGATTTGCAATTGTTTTTATAAGGGCACCCTTTCGAAGTTCTCTTTTAAACAAGAATGCACAAGGGAGGTGAAACACAAAATTCTCTTGTTCATTGGCATGTAGAGGATTCCTTTATTTTCAGACCTTAAGAGGGCACCTTGAAGCATTTGGATTGCTGTTCTGGGCTGTCACAGATGATCTAGCCGATTCACAAAGTCCTAAACTACAATGTATAATGAAGACTAATATTTCCTCTGCACTGCCTGGGAAATTGAGCTAAGGACTTCTAAGAAAGATCGCAATGCCCTTCCATCTGACCCAGACACATCTTGGGAAACATATGTAGCAGCATAAAAGAGCCACTCACCCTCTGCATCTTCCGGCCGAGTGAGGTCGATGACACCAGGGCCCAGCTTTCCGTCTTCACTGGACTTTCCTGTCAACTGGGGCCCCAAATTTTCAAAACGTGTTCTTTCCTAGAGGAAAGAGTAATCACAGGCTTATTCTAGCTTCCAAGGCAGCCACTGTTTCCTTTCAGTTTCTGCCTTGCTTCATGGGCAAAACTGGGGTTTACAAACATCATCTCTGACCCTTCCTGGGCTCTGCACGTCTTTTGGGAAGAGCCCGCTCCTCCAGCTTGTTGCTGGCACTGACAGTGCTGATGGCATCTAGACCACAGCGCCTGTGAGAAAGGGAGCCCTGTGATGGGGAACCTGTACCTCTCTGCTGGATTTGCTCCAGTAATCTAAAAGGATGCAACAGAGAAGATTGAGCCCAAAAGCAAAAACTTAAAAGAACTGTTTCTACTAAAATACACTGCTACATGTCACGGCAAAGGACTTTTCCCATTTAGAGATCATAGTTGGCATTCGTATTCCAGGGGAAATACAAGTTAGAATTTTATGCATAAGGATTTCAGAAATAAATATCTCAAAGCAGGTAGACTGGGTGATGTCACTGATACTATTCTTTTTACCTAGGAGTTTTGGCTATGACTTCCTGGAAACTGAAAAGGAGGACATCACTCCTGGTCAGCCATTGAGCCGTGAGAGTGAAACAGCCCTGCTGCTTTAGGAGGGAAACTCAAAGGTGTTTTCCTTGTTCACCAGTTCTTCTAGGAGCTGAAGTCTGAGGCATCATAGTGAATGGAGCTTTGCAGCTCTCTGGATCAGTAGCCAAGGGCTCACTGACCATCATTAATATGGTGTTCTTGTCGGCACAAACACAGCGCGTGTTCCCCTCTCGTTTTCTTGCTACTCTCCAGACTTAAACTTGGCTTTGTGTTATGCTTATGAATGAATGAAACCTTGTTGTTCATTACTATGAAACAATATTAAATGTCATGTCAGCTTGAATTTACAGACATGAAATAGCAGCTTCCAGCTCCGGGAATGGTTTCTGCATGTTATACTTAATGCATTATGCAGCAGTAGAGTGCTGATTGCTGTTCAGTCTATTGTTCAATGACCTAGTTCTGTACTGAGCATGTTCGGCATTAGATGGAAACACTCCGAGTGTTCTCATCTCTAAGATGTTTAGAAACTTGGAAATATTCTTAAAGAGCAAACATACAATTACTTGATAGAGGCTGTGCCTCATTTGTACAGTCTCACTACATTTGTGCTTTCTAATATGATTATTTTTGAATATCATTATATTTCTATAATTAATTCCCATCAGTCAGCTTGTGCAGGAAGTCTTCCACTTCCCCTTTTTCATGGAATATGCTGAAATCAGTGTTGGAATAAAACACGACATAAACCTTGCCTTAATCATGCACCACTTCTATGGAAGATTTTGCAACATGAACCATGAATTTCCCCAGCTACTACTTTCAATAGCAATATAAGGGGAAACCTACAAAATATATAACTTATTTTGAAAAAAAGGAATAAAAATAAAACCCAAATTTAGTATGTTTCCCTAATATCTTATGTGAAAACACTGCTACACAAGAACAAATTAACCCAGAAGCAGTACACAACAAAAAGCAACCACAAGCCCATGTGGGAGTTTCACACATTGTCGGGGGAAGGACAGCTGCTTTTAATCAGCCAATTTCTATCTTTGAGTAGCACTTTTGGTTGTCATGATGTAAAGAAAAAGAATTAAAGTGAAGATGAGTAGAACCAGGGAAAGCAAAATATTCAACCTTTGTTTTATGGCATTGTTTCACATTTCAAATATTTGCATGTGAATGCTTTCCCTCTGTTAAATGCAGACCGAGCTTTGCTGTGACACCTGCAATCTTCTTGGAAGAACAACCTTTAACTGTATTTTCACGGGGGGAAAAACAACTTTCTCTGAAAATCAACAGACCGTGCTACCTATCAATATGCATATTTCAAGTATCTTTCTAGTCATTCATTCTCTTTGATTTTACCGGAAAATATTCTCAGTAAAAAAAAAAAATAAAGTTCCTGAAAGAATATCAATATTTTGACAAGGAAGGAGAAGAGGGAAAATTACATGCCATGGTTTGTAAAATCCTAAGACAACAAAGCTTACATGATGATAATATCTTTTCTTTTATAAAAATGAAGTGCACTCACAATTCAGTAGTATCAGCTTGTTTTTAATCATAACAAAAAACATTCAGAACATTCAACAACACATTCACAGTGTCTTTGAAGTCATACATTTTTCTGACTTCATTGAAAAAAAAATTCTTCTTTCCCTTATAAAATATCAATATTTTGACAGACCAGAAGTCAAGAAAGAATATCTCATGAAACACTAGTTAAGTAGGCAGAAAATAAATCAATGACAAAAATTGTTTGGGGCAGTGGGTTGCATTTTAAATTTGGTAATATTAGGCATTTGTGTTTGACATTAAAGAAGGACCCTGCAAAGCCATGCTCTTTCATATAAATTTCCACCTAGTCTCCCAGAAGACTTCCTTCTTGTCTTCAAAGAATAGCTCAGAATATTTATTTGCCAGCCACATAACCATAAGATAAGAGGGCCTGATGTCTACAAGTTAGGTCTGGGCAGCTGAGCTAAGCAGAGGTTTTAACAGGGAGGTTGAACATGAACCTTGTAAATTCAAGATGTAGATATGGGCACAGAGAGCAAAGTACAAACACTTTAGTTGCAAACTTAAACTTCTGACCATTAAATGCCAATGAGTATGCCCCTATATGGAACAAATATAGATTGGAGGTGGCAAGTTTTTAAGTCCAAATTTTCCCCACACACTTGAACCAGCTCTATGAGCATATCTCTCAAGCAAGATATTTTGGAGATAATAAGCTAAATACCACAATGCTAAATTAATTCCAACTCCTGCTCCCAGAAAAGTTCCCCAATTTTCATGTTGACAGTGAAATCTGCATTTTACATGCAGCAATGTGATCAGACACTTACTTATGCATTGTCAGTCACAAACATGCAGCCGACATAAAAGTTATTGAAAAAAATTAAAGTCAGCTCTGCTGTGTTGTAGGACTGTTGGCTCTCTAAGTGCTTTGAAATTATGATGTATGAGGTAGATGTTGCATATTAAATAAAGATATTTAAATGATAAAGCCCCCTTTAGTGAGAGCTGATGAATGTTAAATGTTACAAGCCACAAGATGGTGGCATCCATCATCTTCACATATTATCAGAGTCAATGACGGGCAGCCTCACTGATGACAGATAGACTACTGCATTATTATCCCTTTTTTCCAGAGTCACTGAACAAACCATTCAACTCCTCAGGCATTATTTTTAACTTTGCATTAAATTAGCAACTTTTCCCCCTCTACCATGGCAAGATTGATTAATTATGCCTTTGCATCTTTGCATCGGTGGACAGAAAGAATGGATTTGGGGTAACTAAAAGAACAGAGGTTTGTTTTCATCTAGGAGAAAAAAAAACCAACTTCCTCTTACTGGCAACAAATGTAAAATTGTGATCTGGGGAGAGAACAGCAATGAAACAGTAAGCACACAATAATGGCTTTTCTTTGCACTTAGATAAAAGCTGAATTTTTGATGTGCACAGTATATTTTAATAAAATTTTATATACTATGTTTTATACACTTATTGGCTATTCCATAATAATGTGTGTGCTAACAGTAAAATTGCTCTTAAATTTATGTGTGTTATTTATACGTTCCCACGTAACAATGCTTTTTGTTGTAAAAAATATTCTGTTTATTAATGTAACTTTACAACCACTGCATCCAAGATCCGTGGTAAATTAATGACATTTTTATTATTTTATAGTGTCATTAAATTTTTACTGATCACTCCATCAAACAGAGGCAGTAAAGGCCATAATGTAAACTGGGACACTTAGATCAGGCAGCAGGAAGACATTCCATATAGTCTGAAGAAAACTGCTAGCAATAAATGATATTTATACCATCTTTAAGCATGTGAGAATACTTGGATAAGTTTGGCAAAACTGTTTCAGTAGTAGAGTGGATTGTGTACTTAAATAACAGTTTGCTTGCCAGCGAGACAAGCCTTTTTCAAACCAAGCGCAAGCTGACGGATGGCGGCCATCTCCCAAACAGCAGCACAGGAGATCCACGGATGCGCTGGGCACCCTCCTCCAGGCTTACTAAGTCTGACCAGCCTGTACCACGCCTCAACTACTGCCATCGTGGTTTCCTTTACTGCAAACTCATGTGGAAAACGGCACATTCTGAGACAGGTTTTCTGTTGCTTTACAAATACTGCAGTATTTGTAGGAGGAGGAGTATTGCAGGAGGGTGTGTCTGCACAAGGCTGTGATAAATTTTATTCCAGGCATCTAAATGAGAGTAACTTTACCAATGTTTATTCAAAAGATCAATTTTTAAAATTTTTATTCTATTTATTTATTTGAAAAGCAGAGAGAGAGGTCTTCCACATCCCTTTGCCTCCCTCATATCCACATCTGACAGAGATAGGCCAGGCTGAAACCAAGAGCCCAGTCCAGGTCTTCCATGTGAGTGGCAGAGACCCAAGTACTTGAGCCATCACCAACTGCCTCTCAGGGTGCACACTGGCAGGAAGCTGGAATCAGGAACAGAACAAGAACTAGTATCTGGGGACTCCAATAGGGGATGCAGGCATCCCAAGCAGCGTCTTAACCACTGTGTAAAACACGTGTCCCCAGAAGCTCTTTTCTAAAGAAAATCTTAATATGTAGTGTGTTGTAGAAGCCAGAAGACACATAACAAAGGAGCCATTACCTATATTGCATTTACACTGGATAAAAATTATCTCATGCTGTTTTCATATGTAAAACACAATGTAATTAGAATAATCTCTATATTGACTCTGTTAAATAAACCCCAGTGTATGTTGTTAACCAATTGTTAAGTATTCTATTTTTGTGTAAAGATGATAGTAAGTACAAAATTCTGTGCTCATATGATAGTGGATTTAGAAGCACCTATCATCTCCTAGATGAGGATTCTGGTGTGTGTGTGTGTGTGTGTGTTTTATTTTGAGGAAATAAGATGTTGCTGTTATATTCTGACATAAAAGTTGTTTGAATTAGTAATGATAAGAAGCTTTGCAAGAAAGGTTTAGCCTGACTAATCATGTTTATCATGTACCCCAAAAGCAGAATTTTCTGAAAGAAATAACAAATATTTGTATTACGGATAGAACTTCTCTAAGACTATCAGAATATGCTGAGATACTGTCTATCTGAAACTTTCTACTATGCCTAAATTTTCTAGTGCTAGCCAAATGAAATTGTTTTCATACCAGCTCCCTTTGCACATTTGACTCCCACTTGTAGATGTAATTGTGTCTGCAACCCAGGATAAGTCTGAAACTAAATGTAAAGCCTTCCCTTCAAAAGCAGCACTCCCCTTACCCAGCTTCCCTTGCTTGCCTGTGTTTGCGCCGATGCCCACTGGTGGGGAATGTCGGTCTCACTGCGTTTCTTGCCCTGCTCCGTCTACTCAGTCATCCAGGGTTGGTGATTTTTCTTCCACAGAACTTCTTGCCCCTGTTTCTGCCCCTTGATGCCCTCCTGCCACGGCCAACTATCCCCAGACCATGCCTCCATGACCACATGCCTGCTTCGCCCCTGCAGCCTCCTTTCTGCTCTGCTCGGTCCTTGCCATGGCCCTTCCTAGACCACTTCTCATATTCCTTCCCCACAGTGTTTTCCATCTCCTGTCTCTAAATCAAAACCTTCCATGACTTCCTATTTTCTACTGCATTTCATCCAAACTCCTGTGGCTGATTTTCATGGTCCTTCATACATTGATCCTTTAACTCAGTGCCTTTCTACATCCAGTTTCCTGCAATTCTCCCATCATATGTCCTCTGCTCAGGGTAAGGATCCACAATCATGTCTCCTTCATGGCTTCTGGGATATGCCTCTATCTCTCTTTCTTCTTTCCAATTCCTATTCATATTTTTTTAAAAAACGTTTCCCATGAATTTTATTATCTGTTTGATTCACTTAATTCTGAGATGCCAAAAAATTTTAGTCTTGCCTATACAATTGGCCCCTAGTTATACAGTAGCATATTAAAGAAACGGGTTTTGGTGCATATGCACTACCAAGTCTCCCACAACAACATCAACAGATTTTTCATGTTAGAGCTTTCATAGATATCTTACACAGCATTTAGTGTTGGCGTCTATAAATACTTGCAGGTTTATATAAGGCCACATAATTGATTTACCCACATAAATCTCAAACACCCTGTACAAGGAAAGGTGCAAAAGGGGCAAGAACTATAAATCTTCCAACATTTCCACTTCGTGAAAGAGATGGTTAGACTCAATGCTCCACCCTGTATTGATAATATGGCTGGACAATAATAATCAAAACAAGGGCATCTAGAAAAAAGCCTTAATTATTTTAGAAAAGAAAGAAGTAAGAAATTTTAGAAGCTCACAACAGAAAAATGCAATCTGACTACTTAATAATATGAGAAAGAGATTTTTGAGTGTAACTTGGAATTTCTGCAGGTTAATGCCTGTACCTTTGCAAAGTGCTGGCAAAAGAAGATACCACCTACCATAAATGCTTGTCTTAAAAGCAAGTGCCCTTTTGGGAAAAAAAAATTGCATTGTTTTGAAAGGAGGATGAAGCTAAGTATGAAGTTGAGAGGTATTCTGTCTCTTACCCTGGAAGATTTGCTCTTGATATATCTGCCATGATTTGATTCTCAAGCAATATTACTTAAACACATACGTAATTTCCTTTTATTGACTTAAGAAACTCCATTACTTTATTATACACCTCGTAATTTAATGAAGGATCAAAAAATGTAGGATTTAGATTGGAAAATAACCACATTTACTTTTGAATAGGTGATTCTTCATGGCGGGAGTTGTTTTAGAGGCACTGGGATTTACTTTGGCAGCAACACTTTGATGGCTACAAAGTCAGTAATAATAACAATAAGGACTCTGGCTGGGAGAAATGAAATTCATTATTGAACTTCATTGTTAAATAACATTTTTTCAGCTAACACTATTAATTTGTCTAGCTTCTAATACACCCTTAACACTAGTGCTAGGACTCATGAATTAGTTAAGACCTGAATTTTCTAATTGCGTTTGTACCCATAACACAAATATGTCTTCTGCAGTAGAAAAAGGGAAGAGTTCCATTAATTGATTATCTGCTATGTATAAAGGTCTTTCCAGTGAGTATGTCCCTTTACCTCATAGCAATCCTACAGGGAAAATAGTAGTATTTTCTATTGCTATCAATTTTATAAAAGAATAGGGTGAGTCTCAAAAACATTTTCTATTTTATTTTAGTCATTTAACAAAATTTCAGACAGGTATTTTTGCTTAAATGAACTTAATTACAATTGTACAACTTCATTAGCATTTGATCTCCAAGCCCATTCTCTCATTTGTAAAATGTAATAGAAAATGTTGATGTCCAAGGCTATAATGATCAAATGAGAGATTACATGTTGAATATCTTCCAAAAAACAAAGCAATTCATAAAATATCTACTTCTGCTCAAGATACCATTCAGCATTTGCTAAATGTTTCAAAGCTCAACATCAATGAAGACAGCGTCTTGGTCTAAAGGCCAATACCCACTCTCCTGAATCAACACTGGGTCCATGTAACTAAAGATGCTTTATTTTTGTGGTTGCTACGTATCTCAGAAGTAAATCTAAATCTCATTTTTCATAACCATATAGTAGCTGGATTTTGTGTTTCTCTACTTTAAAACCTAAAACTTTCCCCATCATAAGAACCAAACTTCCCTGTTGAGCATGTCTGACCTTCGATGATCTGGCTCCTGGGTTCCCTCATTAGCTTCAAGTCCTACTCAGGCCACTTTATATTCTCTGTTCCAATGAAATGAAGCATCTTGGAGTTTCCTAAACAAGCTATGATGTTCCATAACATTATGCATTCTCATATGCAATTCTTCCTTTATATAATGTACCTTCTTTCTTGATGACATTATACATAATGAAAGGAGAAAATCTTTTAGGTTCCTTTTAGTACTCTGAAGGAGAATCGGTAACCCCTTCTTTTGCTCCACTACTACATCATATTCATGGAAAAATGTGTTACAATCATTGGTTTATGTGTCTCTTCACATGGTTCTGCAATTTGGTCCTGAGAGTACAGAGTCCATGTCATTATCTAAATAAATGAATCTCATCATGCTGTGCATAGCAGGCAGCCTTGTTGCCAAAATCCTGGTAATCCTGGTAAAATTATTTCCCTCTCTTCTTGCATTTTCATTTTATTTTAAAATAAAATTAAGGCCGGCGCCGTGGCTTAACAGGCTAATCCTCCACCTTGTGCGCCGGCACACTGGGTTCTAGTCCCGGTTGGGGCGCTGGATTCTATCCCGGTTGCCCCTCTTCCAGGCCAGCTCTCTGCTATGGCCCGGGAAGGCAGTGGAGGATGGCCCAAGTCCTTGGGCCCTGCACCCGCATGGGAGACCAGGAGAAGCACCTGGCTCCTGGCTTCGGATCAGCTAGATGCACTGGCCGCAGTGGCCATTGGAGGGTGAACCAACGGCAAAAAGGAAGACCTTTCTCTCTGTCTCTCTCTCCTCACTATCCACTCTGCCTGTTAAAAAAAAAATTAAATAAATTTTCATTTATTTTTAAAAGCAATGGGATATAAATGATTAAAAGATAAATTAATAAACAACAGTGTGACCTCCTGGTCATGGTGGGCTTAGAGCTGAGATACAGAAGATCTGCCTTATTATTATTTGAAAGGGTTCCACAAGAAGAATGTTGTCTAAAATATCAATCCTCCCTCCCAAAATATTCCTTTATATATCTCTTCATTTACACATCTCTTACATTGATTAGCAATCCATAATTAGCAATTCATTCTTTGAATTAATTAAAAATGTCAATCTCTTATGAAAGTGTAATAGAATAAACTACTAAAAATCAAATTAATCTCAGTTTAATCTCTCTTGAGAAACAAGAACATTTCTGGGGAAGATAATCAGAATGAAACCACAGCAACATAAAACATTTGGTCAAGGAGGATCCTTAGGTATAGTAATCCCAAGGAAAATAATTCCACTAGAATTTGCAAATACTCACACTAACCAGATATGGTTGTAATGGGCTGAATTGTGTCCTCTCAAATTTTGTAAAGTAAAGCCCCAATCTCTAGTATCTCAGAATGTGACTATATCAGAAGAAAGGCCTTAAGCAGGTAAGAAAGTTAAAATGAGGCTGTGGGGTGGGTCTTACTTTAATCTGGCTGATATTATTAAATGATTTTCTGTTGTTTAGGCTGCCCAGTATTTTGTTATGGCAGCCCTAGAAAACTAATACAATGGCAGTTTCTGTCTCTTGTGTTATGAAAGGTTCTTATTACTAGCTGAAAATGATCAAATAATAATAAAGCAACACATTTTAGATAGGTAAACAATTTTCAAAAATAACTGTCTGGAAGCTTTGCCATTAAGATCTTGTAGTGGTTCCATCTGTTGACAGCCTTCTCCTTCTGCGTCTCCCTCTCCCTTTCCTTCTCCCTCTCATTCTTTCCCTCTCCCTCTATCTCTCTCCCCCTGTAGACCTACCCACCTACCTACCTAGCTACCTACCTAGGATTTCTTCCTTAAAGGGGAGGAAGACTTGAAATGTTTGGCAATGGTTTTCACAAACTGCAAGATTCACATTTTGGGGTAAGCAAGAGTCAATAAAGACTGACATATGCTGTTCAGATCACCTCGCTTGTATATGCCACGTGTAGAATGTCTCATGACTCTCTTTCCCCAGCTAGGCCTGTGCCCTGCAAGCAGGGAGGAGGCACGAGCACATGCCTGCTGAAATGAACTAATGTCTGCAGAGCTTGTGGATATGTTTTATGGAGCTTTCAAAAACATTCTAAAATGATGTATGACAAGTTTCCCTTAGGATTTGAAGAGTACACCAAACTAAGCAAGTTCTGTCTCCACAATCCTGGCAAAGACAGCATCCTGTACATCTCCTATAACACACACTTAGACTCTTGTCATTGACCATCAGATGATAAATGACACAGTAGCATTAACTCTGATATGAAGATATGAGACCCTTTTAGCCTTGGGAGCCACTGAATTAAATTAGTTTCATCAGGATTATAGTGCTTACTGAACCCCTTTAACCAAATGCTTTCTGTCTCATTCATATGGTTTTAATATGGTTTTAACCAATTGCAAGGTTATTTATAAGTTTGCAACTCCCAAGTAGAGTTATAAAGTGTTCAGATTTAAACAAATCCAGTTGTGTAGCAGCCCAACTCCTACTTATATGTGGTTTCAACTTTTTATTCATGCACAGAGGCATGATGCAGATTTGTTCCTGAATATTCTGTTTGTTTCAGTAACAAGTTCACAAAAAGTTCCATTGTCAAATTATACAAACTCCTATTAAAACTGAAAGCATGATTTAAAAACTGCAGAATTCTATCTGCACTTAAAACCACCAATAAGACTTTGTTATACTAACATTTACCATATGAACAAAGAGTATCATAATGAAATTAATGGGCAGCTAAGCAAATATTGTTGTCCAAAACGATATCTTGGGAATTGTTTTAATTCAAAATCTAGGCACCGTGATTTCAGAAACCTACTTAATTTACAATGTGTACTTTTTAATATTGTTTGTGGAAATCCAGGTGCAGTTTATTCAAGTTGAAAATATCAAAGCTATATAAACCAAGAATGAATATTTTCTTCAAAAATCTAACTGCTATTTCAATTTTAGCTGTCAAATTAATAAATTTGAAGTTTTTTTTTCTACAGAAACAAACACAAAAAGTGGAAAAATACAAGGTATCACTATTGTGTATGTATTTTAGTTTATGAAATATATAAATATATTATATCTCCTAAGAGATTTTCTTGTAATTTAAAGAAATATTTGTGCTAAAACAATAACATAGATCTTAAAAAGAAAAAACAGAGCCATGAGAACACTTTAGTGCTAGACAGAAAGTCAAGGCCTCGTCCTTCAGAGAGCTCTAGGACCAAGGAGGTCAGGTACTTCCCAGGTCGTGCAGCAGATCAGTAATGGCTCTAGAACACACCACTCTGCCTGCAGACGATCAGCTTCTTGTTCCTTCCACTAAGCTACACTGTGTTCCTGATTTTGCCAGTTCCTGTTTGCTTCCTTTGTGAGATAGTTGAGTTGAATTAATTTATCTCCGTGGTGGTTCCTGGTTCTATGACAATTGACCTTTTTTTGTTGCTGTTCTCTAAACTCTATACTAAAGCACACAATAGTGAAATCACTTTGCCAATGTCAGAAGATAGTCTGGGAGAACTGCTCATATTCTCAAGGAAAACACTAGAAATTAATCCATGTGTCAGAAAGCCTACCAAACTAAACTCACAGTTGGCCAGAAAGCATTTGCTTCCTACTTCTGAAATTTCATCATCTCCATAGGCAAAAGCAATAGAAGGGCAGGCACACCAAGCCAGGAAATGGCAACAGAAGGAGGCAGGGAGAATCAGAAAGAAAATATTTTCATCCAACTTTGCCTTGGACATGGCCCTGTGTCTCGAGTTTGGCATTCACTCTGGTGGCACTAGCACAGAATACATCTCCCTTTTTGTTGAGAAGCAATGTGACATAAACGATTGTTGCCAAGAAGAGACCTCTCTTAAGGAAAAAAAAAAGATTAACTTGTTGATGTCAAGATTTCATGGCTTTTAGTGAGTCGTATATGAAATTTTAATGAAAAATTCAAATAACCCAGGACTACTTCTAATTGTTTGTAGAAGAAGCTTCCTTGAAGTACAATTAAAGTTTAGAAACTAGGTCTCTGTTTCACATTTTTTTTTAATTCAGAATTAAAATTTAAAAAAATGAGTTTTAAAGAAGGAAACATTTAGGAACCCTATTCAAAATAGTACTTCAATATCATCATCACAAAGGACAAAAGACAGTGTCCAACTGTGGTGATATGTGTTAATTGTATGGTTTCCCAAAGATGTGGGAGAACTGATATCAATTACAGTATAATTACCATTACTTCCAACAGAGTTAACATGTAGTTACCACAAAATAACATGCAATTAACTGGTGTCACATTGCACACCAGACTAAATAAGATACAAATTAAAAATTCCCAAATATAGTCAGAATAAGCTTTGTTTCTGAAAAAAATGAAACAAAAATAAAACAACTTTTTCTGATAATGTCACAGGATTTCCAGGAATTAGTGTAATTATTTCAAAGAGGAAAGAAACAAGACATATAAGTTAGAAAGCATAGTTTTTAGTTATAAGTTGAAAAATTGCATAGGGATGGAGATGTGTACATTAACAAATATTTAAACTTAATAAGTTAAAGCTGTTATAAACACGATTAGAATTTTCCTCACGTTTCCTGAAAATTGGGCAGCTATATTTTAAAGCCAAATTCAAGAATGCTCTTATTTTTCCCTAATACATTTTTACTTTATTTATCACACACAGAACAAGAGCCTTCTTTAGCACTGGCACAGAGAGACACAGGAGTGAATAAGGCTCAGCCCAAGAAGGGAGCTTACACAGATTGTGAGTTGCTTGCTGTTTGAAGTGGTAAATAATGTCTCAATATGAGCACGTTCCTTATCGGAGGGTGAACTGAAGGGACAAAGAATGCTCCAGTTCAATTTGAAAAAAAGTAAAATCACTTAGTGGAATGCCTGGAGTCAGCAACAATAACACAGGAAGCCGCCACGTGCTGCATGTGAGAGAGGGGCATGTGTGGGAACAGGAACATGCCAAACACGCATCTAGGTTTAATTAGAGGAGAACTGGAAATGGCAGTGTGCGATGCTGTGAAGTTGATGAGAGGACAAAGGGAAAGTAGCTGTATTTCAAAGACAGCTACAGTCTATCTGCTATATCCGTTTCAAACATCTGGGCTTCCAATTATTTATTGAACTCATGTGTAAGACTTATTTGGGAATACTGCAAACAGTTATAGAACAGGGACATGTGAACTGCTTTGTAAAATACACTCAGGATTGAACTCGTGCTAAAATTTTGAACAATATGAGCGAAAACTGCGACAAGATTTATATCTTGTATTGAACGTGTGGAAACCATGAAGAGGTTAGCAAGCTCAGAGTAAACATGCTAATTAATGTAACAGATAATATACTACTAGGAACTTGTGTTTTGCATATTTTTGAAGCTTTAGTTTATTTCCTATATGATTTTTTTTCTGTTTTTTTCCCCTTTGTGGTATCTGCATGCTTACTTGAGATGAAATGAAGCTAGATACATTTGTAAAAGGCTGTACATCCTCTTTGAAGATTACATAAGCATATGCATAGCTCCACTAAGCTTCCAGGGCAGTTCGTTCCCTATGCAGTCACTATTTCCCTTTTTCTCTCAATTTGGAGCTCAGAAATGCCTCTTTTTTTGCACCAGTTCCCATGTTTTTATTCTATGAAATTCATGACCTCTTTGTTAGGTTCTAAGGGAAACCAAACTGGTTAGAAGGGATGACAACAGAACAATACAGGGTACATCATTATGCCATGCTATTGCCTCTTGTTCCCACATCACTGCTACATTCTTCTGATTATTGCAGTCTTGAAAAAATGTGCTGATCACTGAGGTGTTAGGAGGTATTGCCAACCCAGAGAAGCTGATATCCCAGATAGAGTACATTATGCATGTGATGTAAATGAGATAGGAACTCTATCATCCGTTTGTCATCAGAGATCGCCCAAACAGAAAAGATGAATGCAAGGGCTCATAACTCCCCACCACAGTGTCTACAAAGGGCAAAAAGAAAGAAATAAACACAAAAACCACCTGTTCTTCACAACTGACCTTAACTGGCACAAACTTGACATATTGTCCAGTTATAATGGATTTTGGGTGGAGCTTTTTGTTACTATATTTTTGAAAAGAAGGTTTGTCATTTTCACATCACAAACTAGAAATTGAAATATAGTGTAATATAGGTTATAACAATGAGCGTAGACACTGTACTGTATGTCTCAAAAACCAGAAATCAATCTTGAGCTTTATGTTTCAATAAACAATTTAAAGATCAAGACAATAATAGCATGGCAATTAAATTTATGATTAAGTTCACAAATTAGAAATCAGTAATTCAAATTTGGGAACTAAGTAACAACACATTTTAAATTTTTTTTTTACTTTATTTCTTTCATGTTAATGTGATATTAATACAGAGAGAACAAGTTCAATGTACTTCACAGATACAATTCTCAAAATATAATGATATTCCCTTTCTCCCTTCTTTCCCCTTTCTTTCTTTTTGGACTGAATTCCTGGCCTAAAAGCAAGTGTTTCAATGGAACTAAATTAATTTTTCCTGCAGAACTAGAAATGTGCTTAGACCACCGATTAAATTTTCTAATTCAAATGAAAGCAACGACTCCAAGGGCTCTGGTACTGGACCATCAATAAACAAACACTGGCTTATTCCCAAAGCTCAGAGTGCCGCTGTCCTTGTCCCTCTCCAGCTCCTGCCTAGACAAGGAGTACCCTGGAAAATCAGCTGAGCAGAGGATGAGCCACACAGAATGTTCACTCAGTCCCAAGGATTGTCCAAAGAGGGTTAGTGGAAATGGATTTTCAAAGTCTCAAGATAAAAAATAAGTAACTCATAGAACAAATAACTTCTAACGAGAACATTAGAATGAGCAGGATTTTTAAATCTATGTAGAGTGTGTAATGACACCTTCAAAGCAATTAATGACTTAAGCAAAGAAGACCACGACTATAACAATTGCATAAGTAACAGATGTTTGAGGAGTATAACTCTTATCTAACTCTATTGCATATATTTGACACAAAAGAGAACAAAACCCAAAAAAGAGATGGAATCTGTTTTTCTACTGGTTAAACAAAATTGATATTAAAATTTATATCATCAACATTTTAGCTTTCTGTAGCAAAGGTGATGACCAAAAGAGCAGCAAGTAACTCTCTTATTATGTGAATTTCTTCTGTCTGAGGAAGACCAGACACACTCAAAGGCACAGATCAGACTCAGATTAAATAAATTTTTGTCCCCACAGAAACTACTTCTTCCAAAGTCTGGTCTCTGCTCGTAAGCACTCGATCAGTGAATGATGAGCCGGCATTTTAGGCCCAGTGTTAGGGGAGCAGCAAAGGGTGAGACATGGGCTCCTCCTCTGGATTACTAGTAATGGCAACGGTGTGGGCTAGGAGAGGCTGCAAGCCCCACGTACAGAAGAGCTGGTGTTTGAGCCTAGATTACCTGCATGGGTTCTATGTTTTTGTTTTTGTTTTTGCTTTTTTTTTTTTTAATTTGTAATAGGGAAGGGGATAAGAGATAACAGTAATCCCACCTCATGGGATTTTTGTGAAAATTAATTAAGTTTTCTGTATAAAAGTATTAGTTGCTTCAATAGATGCAATATAACAGACTGACTTTCAGAAAGCTTATTAGTGTAGAAAAATGTACATAATTTACCTTATTCATCATTATGGTAGAGAGAGAGACAAAGAGAGAGAGAGAGAGGTCTTCCATCTGCTGGTTCACTCCCCAAATGACTGCAATAGCTGGGGCTGGGCCAGGCTGGAGCCAGTAGCCAGGAGCTTCTTCTTGGTCTACCACATGGGTTACAGGGGCACAAGCACTTGGGCCATCCTCCACTGTCCTCCCAGGCATACTGGCAGGGAAGTGGATCAGAAGTGGAGCAGCCAAGACTTGAACCAGCACCAACATGGGATGCTGGTGCTGCAGGCTGGGGCTTTAACCCACCAAGCCATAGCGCCGATCCCTAGGTTAAATTTCCTAGCCAGACATTTGAGGCTTCTATCCTCTGAACCCTGCCCCTCTGTAACTCAGAGCCCTCTTCTTTCCTCATGGAACTGTCCTGCAGCCATGATCCCTGTGTGAAGGGACACATCTCCCATTCTACCCATGCTGGGGCTCCACCTGCATACTCTACTTTGCCTGTCCCACAGAGCTTCTCTTTTCTTCCAGTCATGGATCAGAGGGTCTCCTTTATCTGGATGAGCTTAACTGCTATTACATCTCATCTCATTCAGATTTGACACTTGGACCCTTTATTGTCTGGTTCCCTTTAGTTATCTATCTTGTCTTCTAAAAAAGTCTATACTCTCTTTCAAGACAGAAAGGGATTAGTCAATATTTCTCTGAATTCAACGCAAGCTCTGTACATCATATGGTGAGTACTTCCTTCCTAGTGCCCTGTGATGTCATATAGCTGTAAACAACAAGAAGGAAGCCAGAAGAATCTACCTAACTTCACATACATTATCTTATGTAAATGTTTCCACAGCCTTGAACCATATATTCATCATTTCTGCCTTCCAAATGAGAGAATAGAGGCAGAAAAAAAGTTAAGAGGCCCCAGCTAACACAGCTGGTGACACGTGTTGTTGAAGTAAAAAGATCATTAATTGGGCAGTGAGGCTCAGATCTAGACTAGAAATGACTGATTTAGGTGGGTCCTGCTCTTTCTTCCATGCACAATGCTTGCTTAGACTTGGGGAAATCATTCCATGGCAATCCAATCAATGGTCTAGGACACAAAACTTTAAATTGCTGCCAACCTCTATTGCAGGAATGCTATTAAGATCAGTGGTCAGATGTTCTTAAAAGAACAGAAAGATCTGATATAAAACAATGTGATTTTTTAAATATAAGAGTTCACTAAATTTTTCCTTCATATATGAGGATTGCCTTCTTATCTCCATTTTACAGATGGGAAAGCAAGATTAATATATGCAAGAAGACCTCAAATTTGTGGCTTTTCTTTTCATGAAAATTATATTGATCCTCAACGTGAGAGAGAGAACATCTTAGAGTGATCTTCTACATTGAGAACTACAGGGAAATCTTTTAGCTCAGAAAGATACAAGAACTAAGGCTACTGGGTAATACATTTTACAAAACACTCGGTATCACTTCAGAACCAATGCTGTTGACATCATTTGGAAAAAGATATAAAGGGCAAAATAGGGTTGCACGAAATATAAAAGTAAGTATTTCCATCCATAGTGGGATGATAGCATTTTAATAAATCTTAATCTTAATAGTAAATGTTGAAGATTTGCAAACTGGAGCTCAGCTAAAAGTGAACTTCTTCCAGAGTGCTCTCAATGACACATTTTTGACCATCAGATTTCAGACAATGAAGAGAAGCAAGCAGTGATGGAAATAACATATACATGTGCAGAGTTTTCATATATACTCTCCATATGCAGAGCAAAGGCTTGCTAGCTGAAAATGAAAATAATGAAGGATATCAATAGCTGAAACCACAAGTGGGATGTGTAGTATGTTTGCAGAGACTTCTTAAGAAAGACACATACTTATCTAAGTTAGCAGGCAGACAGAGTGGCATACATATTCAGATTGAGATGTAGACCTGTATCTACAGACACACAAACCTAGATAGACAGACACACGGATAAATACGAAGACACAAAGACACAAAGAGAAACTGACAAATATACAGACTTACTCACAGATGAACCCAGCAGGAAGATAGACATACAACAGACATCCACTCCCACTGACAGAAACACTTATGGACAGACACACACTCACGCAGAGTAGCCCCATACAGACAGACTCACACACAGATTAATATACACAATGAGAAATATATACTTGCCCACTCACAGGGATGCACATACACACAGCACATCCACAAAGAGCCATCACTGATGTGTGGTCTGTGACTTCCATTCATGGCTCATCAGGAACCACAGGCAGACACTGGAATTGGCAAGGAAGATGAAGTCTTTCTGTGATGGTGGGAACTTGAAAACGAGGACTTGGAAGAGCCTCAACTTGAACACTCCACGTGTTGAAGCAAGTGATCTGAGCTGCCTGAACCTCATCTTGTGGAGTAGAAGAGGAATGGTAAAAATTCTACTTTTAAGGACAGCTAAGATTGAGTATAGCTAATAAATGTTAAAAAAAACTGCTCTGCAACCAAAACACTGACATCTTAGTGAGGAGGTTTATTATTACCATGTTCTTGAAACTGCAACCTACAAAGAAAGCTGCTTTGGAAAAGAAAGAGTAAAAATATTATCCAATTCATCTACTGCTGTGACAGGGTAAGCAAATCTTTAAAAATTTTGAGCCATCAGGAACTAAAATTTTATATAAAGTGTAAGTGCAAAATCTTCTTTTTCTGGTATCGGCTTAAATCAGTTAACATTATATTGACAGCCTCCTAAGTGCCAGGCACATCAGGAAAATGAAATGTTCCATTTACCCATATACTCTGATTAGTTACCATACACAACATATACTGTATTGGGTATCACTGTTGGCAAGGATTTTAAAATGTAACCATATATACAAACAGCACTAAGACTGAATCTGGCACTTTGAGACCATAAGCATCTTGGGATTACGTGGACATCAGCGTAGAATCTAGAAAAGCACACAATACCAAGTGCCAGCGAGAACAGGGTCTGGTCCCAGTGTCCCTGAGACCTTGAGGTGAGATCTGGGCAGTCACACCCTCCGTGTTTCAGTCTCCTCACCTATGAAACAAAAGGCAGTACTACATGATCTGTAGAGGCTCTTTTAGTTCTTACTCAACTATTCTTGCAGTGTGATGGACTGAGGAAGTGCTACGTAATGGTG
This sequence comes from Lepus europaeus, assembly GCF_033115175.1. NCBI lineage: Eukaryota > Metazoa > Chordata > Mammalia > Lagomorpha > Leporidae > Lepus > Lepus europaeus. The sequence goes on along the minus strand of NC_084833.1, from coordinate 49,201,857 downwards.
TTTCTGTTGGGAGAACGCAGATTACATGAATTTTTACCATCCTTTTGTGAAAAATGATAAAGTTCATAGCTTCATGTCTCCGAGGGGAAAATATCAGTCATTACTGAACTAGAGAAAATGCAGCATACTTATGCTTCTGAGAGAACAAAAGCTGATGAAGAGCTTTTTGGAGAGCTCCCCAGGAATCCACACAGAGCAGAACAGACTCCTAACCCCAGGCAAAGGGTCCCAAGGAAAATTCCAGGGTCAGTTAAGCTGCAATCCTGAGATGGGACACTAGCACCTGCAGAAAGTGCAGGTGGGTTGAGGCAGAGCTCCTCCCTCTGCCTCCCGGGAATCCATGGGGACTCAGCTGCCCACACAGACAATGAAGCTGCTTGTGTTTTCATGTAGTAGATCATGTTCCTCTACAAGTCTAGAAACGAGAATTTAGACAATTTTTTCTGTTAGATTTAAAAGGTAGTTTTTATTGTCTCAAGAAGCTTTGTGAGGCCGGCACCATGGCTCAATAGACTAATCCTCCGCCTGCGGTGCCAGCACACCAGGTTCTAGTCCCTGTCGGGGCGCCGGATTCTGTCCCAGTTGCCCCTCTTCCAGGCCAGCTCTCTGCTATGGCCCGGGAGTGCAGTGGAGGATGGCCCAAGTGCTTGGGCCCTGTACCCCATGGGAGACCAGGAGGAAGCACCTGGCTCCTGCCTTCAGATCAGAGTGGTGCGCCGGCTGCAGTGCACCGGCCACAGCGGCCATTGGAGGGTGAACAACTGGCAAAGGAAGACCTTTCTCTCTGTCTCTCTCTCTCTCACTGTCCACTCTGCCTGTCAAAAAAAAAAAAAAAAAAAAAGAAGAAGAAGAAGAAGAAGAAAAAGAAGAAGCAGAAGCAGCAGCAGCAGCAGCAGATTTGTGAAAAAGTTTGGAATCTACTCAGCCTTCCTCAGGTTGTTTTAAATTGAATGCAACTTTAAAATGTTCAAGTTTTCCTAAGCTTTTGAAAACATGATTCTTCATTTAAATAGTCAGTCTCATCCATAAAATTTTCTTCACCATCAAATGACTTCAAATTTAATATTTTGTTGCAATGATAATTGTAGCTATATATATTTTAATGTGTGCTTTTAAAAATAACAGAAAAAATCCTCACAATGCATACTTTGATTCTTTTATGAGATATTTAACTGAGATATTTAAAAATTGCTTAGTGTATTCTAAGGACCATCTAGGTAGAAATGATTTAATTTGGAGTTTGAAAAATCTTAAGGAATACTTTATTGATTTCCTGATGGAATGTAATACAGCATTAAGGAACTTGACACTACATTTGTGATATATCCTTTCTCTACATATTGGTTGCATTTTCACTGAAAATATCCTTCCATGACAGCAAGACGAGCTCTAAACTCAGGAAGGATAGGAAGAAAAAAGAATCCAAGGGAGATTCAAATAAATTCCAAATGGAGGTCTGCCTACAGAAATGTCTTGGAAATCCTACAGAAGAGGAGAGTGGTCTTCTTTAAAGGCTTGATCCTAGGCTTCTGGCTTCAAGGGAACCAGTGTGAGTAACCATGGCTGAGGAGACTGAGGCCCAGAGAGGCCATGGAGCTAGGGAGTCCTGCAAGCAGAATCTGAAGTCTGGTTCACTCCAAGTCTAAAACACACACTCTTCACTCTTCAACGCTTCTCTGAAGGTCTCTGCTATTTCTATTTAAACAGATAACACGACTCTTCTTAAAATGTAGTTCAGATTAAATATATCCAACCACAGGCATCTCCAATGGCTCACAACTCGCTACAAAGATAAACCTTATGCTGCACATGGTAGTGGCATGTTCAAGCCTGCTGTGCTACCAATCACGTGCCAGCTACTGAATGAGGCCCCTCACATGGATGCCTTTATGGATCATTGCAACAAACCCTTATGCAGAGAAGCTATGGACTATGACACCACTTCTGAAAGGGAGATGTTGTACACAGCCTAATTCCAAAGCCATGGCTCTTATTCACATCCTCAGTCACCTGAAGGCAAAAGCTAGGAAGGAAGTGGGAAAAGAGGGGGAAAGAAAGAAATGAAAGGAAGGGAAGAGAGAAAGAGGGAGGAAGGGAGGAGACATTTGCTAAAGGCCTGATATGTGCGTAAGATAGTTCATAAGTTTGATATTGCATCATTTAATTCTCAAATCAGGACACTTTTACAGAGAAAGAAACTGACTCTCTGAGGCATTAACTACAAAAGTGATAAAGGCAGGATTGAACTCTGGTTATGTTTCTACCTCACATGTCCAATACTCTGCTTTGTACACATAAAGTACTTAATAAAAATAGAAGGGACTGGGGGAGGGCAGAGTATGGCTGTGGGATAAAGAATAGAAGAACGCAGAGTCAGTCACATTAACCAAATTAAGGCAAAAAAGCTAGGTTAAAATAGATTTAAAAGATAAATGAGGGGCTGGTCTTGCAGTCTGGCAGGTAAAGCTGCCACCTGTGATGCTGGCATTCCACCTGGGCATCACATGGAATCCCAGCTGCTCCACTTCCAGATCCGGCTCCCTGATGATGGCCTGGGAAAAGCAGATGAAGATGGCCTACTCCTTGGGCTACTGTCACCGATGTGGGAGACCTGGAAGAAGCTCCAGGCTCCTGGCTTCAGCCTGGCCCAGCCCTGGATGTTGCAGCCATCTGGGGAGTAAACCAACGGATGGAAGATCTCTCTTTCTGTAATTCTGACTTTCAAATTAAAAAAAAATGATAATAATAATAAAGACAAATCAAAGAGGTTTGTTAAGAAACAGCCCTGCAAAATTATCAGCATTCTAGAACCAACTATTGCGGGAACATTCCTTAGGTATGTCTGAAGCTTGTTTGAGGAACTATAAAATGAAACCTATGTTTCTCTTGAGAAGCTATTTTGTTTGTATAATAGGAATACTCTGGATCTTGTCATACATTGCCTTTTTGCCTGGTAACAGTGAAGCCCACAGTCCAGTCTGTGGCCTCCTATTCACAATTATGCAAATGTGCACTCATCCTATCTCTACTTTACCTTATTTACCTCACTTTCCTCTTCTTAATTTTTCTTTCCTACTATCTCTTCTCTATTTAAGTTTTATGTTGTTTTACTCTATCACTGCCAACCACCCCAAATTCTTTTTGCATCAAGGCCAGGTATAAATACAAGTAATATAATTTTATTAACAGACTTGTCACTTAATTCAACTGTAATAAAACCACTAGCTATGTCTAAACATTTATAATGTTTGATTGGGGAACAATGCTATTAAAGCTAAGGTGACTGTAATTAAACATTTTATGCACATGTATGTAGTACATCATCTGGAATAGCATAAACTCAAAGTATCTCCCCCCAGCAGTCTCAATGACACTTCCATTAGATCAAAAATATTTTCATAATAATACTAAGATATCATTTGCCTACTTCATTGAATACAAAAGCAGACAGAGAAACTGTCTTATAGTGAGTTAGATATTCAAGAGATTTGTAAAAATATAAAACAAAGACATTTTTCTGCTTTTTTTTTCCAGTTTGAAAAATAGAGTTAATACTCAAAACTGTTATTTGTGTACGCTTCTAATGGGATTATTATTTTAAAATAAATACTTTCAATATTTCAGTTTTAATAACCAATATTCTAAATATTGATAGCTTTTTCCCAAAGAAGTTAAAAAGTTTTTTGGGTCTTTAATAATTTTTAAGAGTGTAAAAGGGCCGTGAGATCAAAAAGTTGAGAACAGCTGGTCTAGAAGGATTAAAAGATTAGATCTAGAAGAGATTAGATCTAGAAGGATTAGGGATTAGAAAGTGCTTACCATAGTGCGCGGTTAAGTCTGTAAAATCCTTATAATTAGTAAATCTGCTCCATACATGCCCAAACCAACAACTCTTCCAAAAATGAATGCAAAATTTTAACGGGATGTGTTGAATTCTAACTACATTGTGAGATACATTAACTGGGCATGTCCTTTTGACTTGAAACACGTGTAAACAAAACTAAAAGCTTCATATTTGCTCTCGCCCCTTATCCCAATCCTTAGGAAGTGTCCTGAACCTTATAAATCTATATTAATTCTCACCATTATTTCCATTTAAAGTGCAGAGAATGAAACAGCCAAACAAGTTTGTTGTTTTTTATGAATTAGGCCTTAACTAGTAGCTAGGCAACCAATCAAGTAGTCCTGACAACAGAAATAGAAAGAACTTAATGATTACATGCAGCCAGGAGCCTACATAGAACACTGGGTAGTTTCCCAATGTTATTGGTCCAAATGAAAAATCCAACACTAATAAAACTCAGATTGCTCTTTTTTTAAAAGATAATTTATAGCATTTCTGATCTGTGTATGTTCTTTTAGAAAAACACCATCACATGTCTAAGTGTGGCTATTCATTTCACAGAATTACAAATGAAGCACACACAAGTTTATCTAGGTAGACCTCTTCAGCTCATGATTTTAGCATTTGCTCCATTAAAATTGAGTTTGGAATTCAATGTGTGTCTTGTAGATATTAATTAAAATTGCCCTTATATATAGGGAACCCATGAGACAATGGAGAGAGGTGATGCTGGAGTGAAATGATCTGGAGGCACTATTGGTTTCCTCATCTGTGACACGGGGATAGTATTACATACATACACGAATTTGGAAAGGTTCAAGAGAGATCAGATATGTAATGACATTTTTGAAGCACTGAAGTATTATAAAAATATTTTTGTCACAATATGAAAAGTACTACAGAAACACTTTTTTAAAAAACTGATGACTTCTGCTTTTAAATGAGGAGACTTAGAATTTGTGCCCATATTGTAAAAATCTCTAATATGTTCCACACCCTTCACAATGTAAGTTGTTATTGGGGAACAGAATGACAAGGCAACTAAATACATTGGTCACCTACTCATAAAAATGACAATCTTGATTAATTAGTACTACATTCACCTTTGAAAACCACGAAACCTCACTAGTCTGTGATCTATGTAAGGAACTCATTCATTCCAAACACACTTTGCTAAATAATTTGCTCCCAGCCCCCTCTCAGTTATTGTTATATGGCTATATTGATCTTCTGTCTAAACGTATCCTGTCATGCAACAATGAATATCTGAGTCAATTGTATAAATAACAAGGAGCTACAGCAATTGACAATGTGAGACAGAAAATGTCCAGTATGCTTTTCTTTTCCAATAAGAGGGGGCAGTACTAATTCAGTGTAATGCTGATGCACTATTCTCATAATTTTGCAAAGTATGGGTGAGGATCAAGAATCTACTCACACAACATGAGCAATGGCTTTTTGAATAAATAAAAACAAATTTAAAGTGTGTCTCACCAATTGCATCATTATATCCCTATTTGTTTGAAAAAAATCATTTTGTTATGAAAAATGTAGTCATATATAGGTATCCTGCACCAGGTCAAGTATTTTCAAAAATCATAAATTGAAATTCTGTTTTTATGGGATTATATTAAAGAATACAAAAATTAGCAGGGACAAAAGTCCCCTAGCACACTAACATAATCAAATCTGAGATTTTATTATCATGTTGGGTATGATCAGAACCTAGTAGATAACTTGTATATATATTACTCAAAGAATAAATTAGAAAAATGACTTTTTTATTTTGTAAGAAGCTGCCTGTTAGCATCTTATTAGTCTTCACTGTACCTTAAAATACCATGGTCCTAAGGAATAAAAAGTTGACCCATTCACCACTGGAGAGCATCTAAGAGAAAAAAGGTAAATTAACAACAGATTTGACAAGCTGCCTGAGATCTTAAAGAAAGAAACTGATATTAACTGAGTATCTCCTGCAAGATGTGTGTTTTACATATGCTTTTCTCCAAAACAACCTCTCAAAGAAAAGATACTTATTCTCTATTTTATAAGTATGGTCATGGAGACTCAGAAAGGGTAAATAATTTACACAAGTAATGCAGAAAATAGCATAGCGAAGACTGAGACCCAAGATGAGTCAACTCCAACATCTATGTTCCCTCTAACCTACTGGGTGGGCTCTAATTCTATTACAGCTCCTGACCTAGACACCTCATTTGTTTCGTTGTCTATACTGACATCACTCAATCTCATATTTCCTGACTGGTAGTGTTCCAGAGCCTGAACAAATGGAGATCATGGAAAGGAAGGATGCACTATCTGATGGCAGGTGTCAAGCAAAGAGAAAGCAGGAGGCTCGGTGTGTTTCTGTTTCATTTTGTTGTTGTTGTTGATGATGATGATTTATTCCCTGACTTATTGAATCAAAGGGTTGAGATTGCCAAGATAAAAAGTACCTATGTATGTAACAGGTTTAAAGACATCACAGGCCAGCACTGCGGCTCAATAGGCTAATCCTCCACCTTGTGGCGCCGGCACACTGGGTTCTAGTCCCGGTCGGGGCGCCAGATTCTGTCCCGGTTGCCCCTCTTCCAGGCCAGCTCTCTGGTATGGCCCGGGAAGGCAGTGGAGGATGGCCCAAGTCCTTGGGCCCTGCACCCCATGGGAAACCAGGAGAAGCACCTGGCTCCTGCCATCGGATCAGCGCAGTGCGCCGACCGCAGCATGGCAGCCATTGGAGGGTGAACCAACGGCAAAAGGAAGACCTTTCTCTCTGTCTCTCTCACTGTCCACTCTGCCTATCAAAAAAAAAAAAAAAAGGAAAAAAAAAGGTATCACAGGAAATCAGTAAACAAATCTGGAACTTCTCCATAAGTAGCAATGCCATTAACTAGAAATTAGCAAAGCTGGGGTTTAATTCCTGCCTTCCGCAAATCCACTGTTACTGTGGGTAGGTCCTTTTCTGTACGAAGCATCAGTTTTCTAATCTGTGAACTGAAAGGACTGCACCGGATCAACTTTACTCTTCCCTCCAGTTCTTTCACCTTACAGTTTTAATCCCACCAATATGTAGACGTATGTGTGTGTATGTGTGTGTGTGTGTCCATTATAGTTCATGTTGATACCTGATGAGGTCAAACATCTTTCTCAAAAGACTCTCAGGAGATGAGGGCAATAGAAGCTCATGCCACATGCACATAAACGTGTAATATGTTGGTCTATGAGCACTTGTGGCCCATAGGTGATCGATATACTGGCTCACATAGTATTCATCAAGAAAGCGCCCTAACCGATCACCAAGTAAGGTAAAAAAAGTTACAGAACACACTTTTACACTGACCCATTCATCAGGAAGACCTTCCCTACCTTGCCTCTCTCTCAGCCATCTGCCCTTAGCTTAGCTCTTAGCTTGGAGGATACTTAGAAGCGGCCTGCTTAAAATTATGCTGTCAACTGTCATACCTAAAATACTCTCAATTGTAGAGATGGAAAAACAACAAAGTTTGGTAAGCAATTAGCCTATCATATGATCTAACTGTACTGGTACTCAGACAGGAACTGAGAGGGCTGGTACTCTTGGTGTGGGAAACTAAAACTGGGGGCAGTCACTAAGACCTCTGCTAGCAGGACACTCAGAATCTCTGTGCAGAGGCTATGTTGACATGATGGAGCATAACAGCTCCTAAGGTGCCGATACAGTCTATTGTCCCTACAATCTATATATTCAACAGACCCTAAACACCCCATGACACAGTCAGCCGGAACATCTCCTCCATTGGTGCCGTTCTGGCTGAACAAGTCAACAACGTTTCATTTTTAAAGGGCGAAAAGAAGGATTTATTCAATAAAGTGAAATACACCGCGGGTAAACATGTACATGGACACTTACGCGTTCCTATATGTGGTATAAAGGCAGAAGCATCCCTATGGCTGTGTAGTAAATGTCTGGCCACATTTCTGCCATGTACAAAACCTGTCTTACACACATCTAACGTTAAATGTGACATGCTACAGAGGACAGCATGCTGCACACCTCGGATCCTCCTTCAGGACTCGGAAATTTCTTCCCTCATCTGCTGGAAATGCTATTGGTAGCCAGCCATCAGCTGTGGGCCCTCTTGAATGTTGCCTGAGCCGAAGAGAGTCTCACCCAAAGTCATGTCATCTTCCCGGGGCTGCCATCACCCAGTGACTTGCTGCTGCAAATGTATGAACGCTCACCCCGTGCCCCACCTTCGGACAATTCAGAATTGCTATGGCAGCCTCAAAGCTCCTGGCAGAGTTGCCCAAGCACGTAGTTGAGATTGCATCACAGCATGACCTCTTCTGTGGCCCAGTTCGGCTTTTGCTGTCTCCGTTCCTCAGCTCCTCAGGGGACAATCCCACGTGCACACCCTGATAAATGTACATGCTCATCTCCATCCGTGGTCTGCCCCCAGTGATCGCAAATCTGTGCCGCGCTCCTTTATAAAGAGTAGGGATGATACTAGGGCACTTGTCCCAGTGTTTAAGAAGTCCACTTCCCACATCAATTCCTGGCTCTGGCTCTCAGTGATGGCTCAAATAACTAGGTTCCTGGTACCTATGAGGGAGACCTGGATTGAGTTCCTGGCTCATGGCTTCAGTCTCGCCCAGCGCCAGACTGTGGATATTTGGGAAATGAATCAGAGGAGGAGAGCTCTCCCTGTCTCCCACTGGCTCTGCATCTCTCCCCACACTCTCTGTTTCTGAAATAAATGAACTAATGTACAAAGAATATCCAAATAAGAGGGTGAAAAAGTATGCCTAATAAATTATAAAGTTCTATAATAGCAGCACTGTGAAAATTATCTAAAAAGGGTATTAGGGCTTACAAAGAAGAAATTTACAAATCTAATTTATGGGTCTTTAAGGAAACATAATTTTGAAGACAGATAAAATAAATTTGTCACACTCCATTTCCCAGTCTTATTGCACATTATATACTTATCCTCTTTGACTCAGAAGAAAAATCTGATCCTCAGAAGAAAAGTAGTACCCCATGGAATCTCATAAAATTAAGATGGATATTTTGATTAAAGAGAGCCAAAGCTATCATCACAGAGTCCTTTAGCATCATCCTTAATTTATTCTTCCAATTGCAAACTAATCTAAGGAGCAAGGACAGAAATCAAGTCTAGCCAGTCAAAAAGACTGTGGAATCACAAAATACATATTCAAAACAGTGTCATTATTCAGGAGGGAGATCATGTTAAGGAGGGCTTATGAATACAACATCCCTGAATATAATGGACTTTTCCAGTGTACAAAATAACTTACAAAGTTATCTCTTAAGGGGCCAGCATTGTGGTGCAGCAGATTATGCCACGGTCTGTGATGTCAGCATCCCATATGGGTACCAGTTTGTGTCCTGCTGCTCCACTTCCAATCCAGCTGCTGGCTAATGACCTGGGAAAGCAGTAGAAGATGGCCCAAGTGTTTCAGCTCCTGCTGTCCATGCAGGAGACCCAAAAGAAGCTCCTGGCTCCCAGCTTTTGGGCTGGTCCAGTTCCAACAATGCTGCCATATGGGGAGCAAACCAGCAGATGGAACATCTCTCTCTCTCTCTCTCTCCATGTCTCTTCTTCTCTCTAACTTTCAAATAAATAAATAAATAAATCTTTTTAAAAAGTTATCTCCTGAGACAACAAATCCCTTCAAATCAAAGTTTCTTGGTTCTGTAGTAACTAACCACTTTGCATCTTTCCTTTATGGGCTCACTTGTATTCAGTGTGATATGTTTTAGATCAAGTCTGGATTAATTTTTTCAATCTTAACCTCCTCTCTCATCTTTCTCCTATGTCATCAAAAGCAAAATAAAATCCAATCACTTCAAACCTTAGACTTCTTATTCTCAAATGAATCAAGATAAATCAAAGATAAATATTTAAAATTAGTATGTAGAACCTGGAGATAATAGTGATTAAGCTTGAACTTGAACTCCAAATGATAATACAAAGTCAACTATATAGGGTGCTACACACTGAACTGTGTTCCCTCAACATCCACATTAAAGCCCTAATTCCCAGTGCGATGGTAACTGGAGATGGGCCTTTGGAAAGCAAAGGTTTAGGCTTAGCTAAGGTCCTGAGGGTTGAGTCCTCATGATGGGAATAGGGCCTTATAAGAAGATGAAGCAATCACACCTCTGCTTCTCGTCCATGTGAGAATATAAGAATAATGTTACCGGCCGGCGCCGCGGCTCACTAGGCTAATCCTCCGCCTTGCGGCGCCAGCACACCGGGTTCTAGTCCCGGTCAGGGCACCGGTTCTGTACCGGCTGCCCCTCTTCCAGGCCAGCTCTCTGCTGTGGCCAGGGAGTGCAGTGGAGGATGGCCCAAGTGCTTGGGTCCTGCACCCCATGGGAGACCAGGATAGGCACCTGGCTCCTGCCATCGGATCAGCGCGGTGCGTCGGCCGCAGGGCGCCAGCCGCGGCGGCCATTGGAGGATGAACCAACGGCAAAAGGAAGACCTTTCTCTCTGTCTCTCTCTCTCACTGTACACTCTGCCTGTCAAAAAAATAAAAATAAAAATAAAAAAAAGAATAATGTTACCATGGACAAATCAAGGAAAGGGCCCTCACCAGAAACTGACCATGCTGGCACTCAGATCTTGGACTTGCAGGTTCCCGAACTGCAAGAATAAGTTTTTGCGGGTTAAGCCAACTAATTAATGGTATTCCTTATAGCAGCTTCATCAAGCACACCAATTTCATGATCCAGTTCTGCCTCCAATTCAAATGATACACCCTGAAGCAACTCCAGGTCTTCAAGGCCAAGCAAGCCCTCAAATTTCATCAAGAAAAGGCTGGGGACACATCCACACTTAGAGAAAGCAAGAGAACCTGAGCAATGTCCTGCCCACCATGAGGAAAACAGACTCCCTTCTTCCTCTCTGCATAACAGAACCTTTACAGAAAAAAATATGAACAGCAGCAACAAAAAGTATGTAATAGTTCCCCATATCAGCAGTTTCACTTTCTGTACTTTCAGTAACCCAAAGTCAATCATAATGCAGAAATATTGAGATGAAAGTTCCAGAAAGAAGCAATTTCTAAGTTGTAAACTGTACACCATACAGAGTAGTGTGATGAAATCTCACACAGTTCTGCTCTATCCCACCCCAGATGTAAATCATCCTTTTGTCCAGCACATCCACCCTATATATGCTACCCATCCATTAGTCACTTAGTAGCTATCTTTTTTTTTTAACTTTTATTTATTGAATATAAATTTCCAGTGTACAGTTTATGGATTACAATGGCTTCCCCCCCCATAACTTCCCTCCCACCCGCAACCCTCCCCTCTCCCGCTCCCTCTCCCCTTCCATTTGCATCAAGATTCATTTTCAATTCTCTTTATATACAGAAGATCAATTTAGTATAAAGATTTCAACAGTTTGCACCCACATAGAAACACAAAGTGAAACATACTGTTTGAGTACTAGTTATAGCATTAAATCACAATGTACAGCACATTAAGGACAGAGATCCCACATGAGGAGCAAGTGCACAGTGGCTCCTGTTGTTGACCCAACAAATTGACACTCTAGTTTATGGTGCCAGTAACCACCCTAGGCTGTCGTCATGAGTTGCCAAGGCTATGGAAGCCTTCCAAGTTTGCCGACTCTGATCATATTTAGACAAGGTCATAAAAGACAGAGTGAGGATAGTAACCAATGATCCTAAGAGTGGCATTTACCAGGTTTGAACAATTATACAGCATTAAGTGGGGAAGAGGACCATCAGTACACACAGGTTGGGAGTAGAGCCATTGGTGGTAGAGTAGAGGTTATGATTACACAGGAATGAGGCCCAAGTATGTTAGACAGGGTCTAGAACAAAGGACAGAGTCATTATTAGAGGAGCTAAGAAAGGTGCTGTCTAAGCTACAATTAAGTTTTCTGATTGAGAGGCAAATAGAACCTGATAGAAGGGGCTTGATAATAATCTGTTGGGCTTTAGGCCTTGTAAGTTAAGAGGCCCAGACCTACCTATCTCTTCACATGGGGTATATCCTAAGGGAGGTATGAACCTCCTAGGGGAAGGCACTCTGTTGACTTTCATTACTTGGCTGGCCTGGGAGGAGAGCTGGCCAGGTAAAGGCAGGGGGCATCTCTAACAAGAAATTTACAGTTCTGCCTGCAATGTTGCTGACCCTACTTGACCATCCCCTCAGCTACAGTGGTCACTTTGGAAGTTGGGCTGAGTGAAGGGCTTTTCAGCTTAGAGCCAATAAGATCTGTGGCTCTGACCTGGGCATCCTTCGACTCCAGGGCAGGTCCATTTCCAGTGATCCAACTCTTGGCAGAGCTGCCAGGGCTCTTCACAAGCTGACTTCTGCTGAAGCCCAGGCTTACCATTTTGAAAGCCACTGCAGTGGACTGGCCTGTTGGGTCTCCTTGAGGGCAGATCACTGTACAGATCAGCCATGAATAGGCCTGCCACCCATTGCTTCTGATGCCTAGCTTTCTTTTCCTCCTGGTTTGTGTTAAAGCAGACCAGAGGATGCAAGTCAAGGGAGTGCTCAAGTCCCATCTCTAATCTTCGGTGGCCTGAACTACAAGTCTATATTCACAGGCATGTTCTGTAGTAGTTTTTCTAAGGTAGACAATGCCCATGAGGAAAATTATATTCTCCCTTTAAAACTTTCTTTCCCTTTGGTCTGAAAGGGAGGTTTTTTCTGCTGACTGTATACTTTGCTGATGGTGAAGTGAATCTAGCTATGAGATTATTATTTAAGTTCTTATTTTGGCTATGCTATTACAGAAAAATGTTAGCCATCTCTTTTATAAGGTCTAAAGATTAAATTGTGCGTCCTACAGATTCCTTCATAGTAGAATTAGTTTCCTACCTTGAAGAGAATAGAGAAATGAAAGAACAAGTTGGGCTTAGAATAGAGAAATGAGGGAGCAAGTCCTAGATCGCTTGCTGACAATAGCAATATCACATGAATACTTAGCAAACAGTTTCAACCATTAGATAACAACTTAAGAAAACATTTACCAGAAGGTCCAATGCCTTCTATAAATTTTAAGAATCATGTATTTGAAAACACCTCTTAAATATCTAACATGGTGTAGTTTGTTTAACCAGTAAACTTAAGCACAACCATATAAAATGTTTTTAGTTTCTTTCTACCAACAAGTTTAAAACATATGATACACAGATTCAGGTCACACAAATTAAAATGTATCGTTGATTGATTTTAGCAGCTTAAATTTATGGACAATCTTATCTATAAGCCATTTAAAATAAAACTCTTAATAAAATTTCCCCATGTGGACATATAATATGTACACACATATAACATAGCATAGTAGACCAATATAGCAATTTTAATAATAGCTTTTAAAATCTTTAACTCTTTTTGTAGATTGCCAATTGATTTGAATTGCTTTTTGTTTTTAGTAACCTCAGTTAACCATACTTTCAGTTGGTACTGTTAATACATTATTGGCTTCATCTGTTTACAGAGCCATCCCAAAGTACTGAATACAGTAGAAGTGGCTGGAAAAAGTCCATAGGAACCTATAGGAGGACAGCTAAACACAGAACCAACAACGCTTTAGTTTTATGAGCAGCAAATCATATATAACTGTGGATGACAAAAGACTTTGTCGCCATGTTTAAAATTATAAACTCATCAGCCAACAAGAGGCACTTGCTTACTTCACAGTATTTTTGAAAGCACCTGTAGGATTTTACAATTATTTAACCCTTTAGGCCTCTGGGGCTTTCTCATTAAGATAACTATCATGTCTAGTAACACAAGATCATTAGACTTTTTAATTCTCAAACATTTGTATTAATAGCATTTTCCATTATAGAAACTTAAAACTTGGTACCACGTCACATCTTGACAGTACTTCTAATATAATCCAAATAACCTGATTAGTCGGTGTCTCTATAAGATGAGAGACATAGGTCCTTCGATTTTTTCAGTTGGGCCCAAACTGGAAAAACCAAAGTCCAGGATTTACTGGAAATTTTAGAGACCAGATTGTTTGAAACTTTGATTTTTTGAATGCCTGTCAAGAATGCCAAGAAGGCTCAAAATCCAGAATATCTGGTTGAAATAAGATTCCTTAAAATCATGACATAACATAGACCAAATTTGATCACTGTTACAGGTGATTATTCAAATCTTTGAAAATAAGCACATATTTCAATAACCCATAGCTCTTAATAAAAATTCAGCTGTTTTTGAACAATTAGAATTTAACAGACATCTCAAGAGAACATCATAGATTACTGTAACACATTCCTTTAACAGAGCATCAGAGTTTAATTCTATGTCAAAGAGAAATTGAGCTTCCTGTGATCTTTTGCTGTGAGGTTTCCTTCCTTTACCTTCTTTCATATTGGTGACCATGTTTCTGTGTTTCTGTGTGTAACACATCTTTAAGCATCTTTTGCAGGGCAGGATGAGTGGCAACAAATTCTTTCAGTTTCTGTTTGCTATGAGAATTCTTAATTTCACCTTCACTCACAAATGAGAGCTTTGCAGGATATAATATTCTGGGCTGGCAGTTTTTCTCTCTTAGTATCTGGGCTATGTCTAGCCATTCCCTTCTAGCTTGTATGGTTTCTGATGAGAAGTCTGCTGTGAGTCTAATTGGAGATCCTCTGAGAGTAATCTGACGTTTCTCTCTTGCACATTTTAGGATCTTTTCTTTATGTTTCACTGTAGTGAGGTTGATTACAACATGTCGTGGTGAGGATCTCTTGTTCATGTTTATTAGGGGTTCTATAAGCTTCCTGTACTAAGATGCCTCTGTCCTTCTCCAAACCTGGGAAATTTTCTGCTAGTATCTCACTGAAAATGCCTTCTAATCCTTTCTCCCTCTCCATGCCTTCAGGAACTCCTTGAAACCGAATGTTGGATTTTTTAATAGTATCCTGTAGATTCCCGACAATATTTTTTAGCTTTCTAATTTCTTCTTCTTTTCTTAGGTTTGCCTGTTTCCTTTCCTGTTCTCTGTCTTCTAAGTCTGATATTCTCTCTTCTGCTTCGTCCATTCTGTTTTTAAGGCTCTCTAATGTGTTTGTCATTTGATCTATTGAATTCTTCATTTCATTATGATTTCTCGTCACTATCACCGTTTCTTGTTCCACTAGTTGTTTCATTTCATTTTGATTCCTCCTTAATATTTCATTTTCACTAGAGAGATTTTCTATCTTGTCCATTAAGGATTTCTGTAATTCAAGAATTTGTTTTTGAGAACTTCTTAATGTTCTTATCAATTTTTTGAGATCTGCTTCTTGCATTTCTTCGATCTCATCATCTTCATAATCTTGAATTGGGGTGTCTTTTTCATTTGGGGGCATCATAGTGTCTTCCTTGTTCTTGTTAGCTTGGTTTTTGCGTTTGTTGTTTGGCATGTTGGAGATATTTGGTTTCTTCACTGTGGTGTTTTTTCTTGTTACACTATGGCTCTATATTAAGTGGACTGTCTGCTTTCAGTGGAGCCTTAGAGGCTTGAGATGAGTGTGGACTGAGAGCTGTGTTTGGTTCCTCAGGGTTGAGGGTGTGTCAAAGATGACACTCCCAGGTTAGGCGTGGTAAATCTCTCTTTCTTTTTTTGATTCAAAAGGGAAGTAATTCCACACAGCTGAACGTAATTGGAGGTAGTTAGCAGGCGAATGATATACCCACAGGAGCCAGAGATCAGAAGCTCTTTCCCAAGGACCACACAGGGAATCTGTGCTGCCCTCAGTGTGGGCTCCAATTCTCCTGCAGTCTCCCACTGGGTTGCCAAGTTAGATGCTAATCTCCTGTTATTTCACCCCTCCCCCCAGAGTCAGGTTTTTCTGCTAGGCTCAGGGCTGGTGCAGACCTGAGGTCACCCTGCTTATGACGTATGTCCAAAATGGCGCCTGCTCTTTGTGTTGCTAGCCTTTGAGGGGTGAGCGGAGAGAGAGAAACTCGTGTCCGTATCGGTCACTTTTTTTTTTTCCTCTCTCTCTTCTAGTTAGCCTGGTGAACTTTTCCCCACGGAGTTTCAAGCCTCGTTCCCTCTAGTCTCCTCTTTCCGCATGCCCACTGGTGTCTCGGGCTATGGAGGTTCGGCTCACCTCGCGTTCCAGCGCTGGTGCGTTGAGTCTGCCGCTGGTGTCCCGAACTTGGGCTCCCACGCTCTCCACGCAGGTCCACTGTGAATCACTATTTCCAGAAGAGTTTCCTCTGCTGTTTCTTCCCCTACTCTTCCTTGAGCATGCAGTATCTCCACTTTTATTAACCTGTCTGTCCCCCAGACTAATCGTGTGCTCCGTTCCTATTCCGCCATCTTGCCGCGAGTCCCTTAGTAGCTATCTTGGTTATCAGATCAACTGCTGGGATATCCCAGTGTTTGTGTTCAGGTAACCCTAACACAGTAGGCTAACGCTATGTCACAGTACCCACATTCTCCATTTTCATACAGGCTTTGAATCATGTCATACCATCACAAGAAGAAGGTGAAGAAGGTGACTACAGTAAAATCAGATGTGCATGTGTATGTGTGTGTGTGTGTGTGAGAGAGAGAGAGGGAGAGAGAGAGAGAGAGAGAGGGAGAGAGAGAGAGGGAGAGGGAGGGGGGGAGAGAGAGACTATATGCACATAACTTTTCTTATAGTATATTCTAACTGCCCTATTTTATTATTGCTGTTGTGCCTAATTCATAAATTAAACTTTATCATAGGATTGTGTACAGTGAAAAACAGTCTATGTTTTGTGCTATCTACAATTACAGGCATCACTTAGAGGTCCTAAAACCTATCATCTGCAGATAAGAGTAGAGTATTATATTTATTCTATACATTAAAGGATCACCCATGGTTTAGTTTATTTATTTAATTTTAAGGATTTATTTATTTATTTGAAAGTCAGAGCTACACAGAGAGAGAAGGAGATGCAGAGAGAGAGAGAGAGAGACAGAGGAGAGAGAGAGAGAGAGAGAGAGAGAGAGAGAGAGAGTCTTCCATCTGCTGGTTCATTCCCCAACTGGCCACAGTCAGAGCTATGCCAATCCAAAGCCAGGAGTCAGGAGCTTCTTCCAGGTCTCCCACATGGGTGCAGGGGCCCAAGGACTTGGGCCATCTTCTACTGCTTCCCCAGGCCATAGCAGAGAGCTGGATCGGAAGAGCAGCAGCCAGGACATAAACTAGTGCCCATATGGGATGCAGGCACTGCAGATGGTGGCTTTACCCGCTGTGCCATACCCCTATGGTTTAGTTTAAAGGCATGGGAAACACAAAGATGTATCTACTATGTGCCAGGAACTGAACTAGGTGTATTCACATATAACATATTTCATTATAGCCGGCGCCGCGGCTCACTAGGCTAATCCTCCGCCTTGCGGCGCCGGCACACCGGGTTCTAGTCCCGGTGGGGCACCGATCCTGTCCCGGTTGCCCCTCTTCCAGGCCAGCTCTCTGCTGTGGCCAGGGAGTGCAGTGGAGGATGGCCCAAGTGCTTGGGCCCTGCACCCCATGGGAGACCAGGAGAAGCACCTGGCTCCTGCCATCGGATCAGCGCAGTGCGCCGGCCGCAGCACGCCAACCGCGGCGGCCATTGTAGGGTGCACCAACGGCAAAAGGAAGACCTTTCTCTCTGTCTCTCTCTCTCTGTCCACTCTGCCTGTCAAAAAAAAAAAACATATTTCATTATGATCTAAATCACTGTATCTAAATCATTTTACAGACTAAGAAATTGAGGTTCAGAGAGGTTAATCAACTTCTCAAATATCACACAGCTGATGAGTAACTATAAGAATGTATATTTTTAAGCTTATTAATACTTTCTCATCTATGCCCAGAAAATTTCTGAGTTTCTAGTGATTGTTACTACTTCCCAAAGATTTGTGAATAATTAATGGGGCTAACAGGAGTGAAGAGAGTGATTAGCTCTTTCACCACATACCTTTCAGTGTTATTAGTATTACCAGTAATCATAGATGACTTTCATTTGAAGACCAATAAATAAAAAATCTAAAATACTAAATTAAAAAATAATCAATGACATGATGCTCAAACTAAATTTAGGATTAACCCTTGGCAAAGTTGTAAACCATGAGACAGTATATGTTTCTGGTCTTTTGTTTTTAACACAATTTCCCACTTACTATCTGTACATAGCACAAAATAAGATCCTGTAAAGTTGTTCACATTAAGGTTAAATTTGCTATTATTTTGTAGTGGTTCCACTGAGCAGAGGACTGTATTCTGGGTTAAAAATGACTGTGTTTACTTCTCACAGCAGAACGGTAGAGGTTTGGGAGCAAGGCTTTTCTTCTCCTGTGGTCCTCAAACCACACTCTACAGAGCCATCCACTCAGGCAGCTCTTGGAGGGGCTCTGCCTGGGAAGGCAGCTGCCAAGGTTCTAAACTGGGATGGAACATTGGTGGGGAGAGGAGCATTTAATGATGGAGCAGAAACTGACTGGCATGTACATGACTAATCCCAAGCATATAAAAGTTAATGGCTTAACAGGCAGCAAAAGACCCACCACCCTTTTATATATACATATATAATGTTAAAATCAGTAACTTGGGGTAGTGCAATTTGAGGGTGAAGTCAAATTCTTTACTAAACCAGCTCTGGGAAGTCAGCATTCTTTCAGAGCTAAGCTTCCGGATCTGTGTGAAGGCTTTGATCATGTACATACTTTGAGAGTCCCATCGTACTCCCATTCCCATGCACTCCTTCCCAGCCCCCTGCCCTCCAGCTGTTGCTTGTCATGGCCAAAGAGTGTAGTGGAACAATCAAGAGTCAAGCGAGAGGTTGATTTGGTATGAGCAGCAGCTTTGTATCCCTATAATGAGTTGATCTGTACCCCCAAAAGGGTATGTTGAAGTCTTAATCTTTGGTACCTGTGAATGTTACCTTATTTGGAACTAGAGTCTTTGCAGATGTAATAAAGTTAAAACAAGGTCACACAGGATTAGGTTGGGCCCCAAATCCAAAGACTGGTATCCTAATAAGGAGAGGGAGATTTGGAGGCACATAGACACACACTGAGAAGGAAAGCAACTATGGAAGAAAGGGGCAGAAGTTGTAATACTACAGCTGTAAGCCAGGGGATGGCAAGGATTTCTAGCAACTATCCAAAGCTATGAAGGGGCAAGGGAGCATTCTCTTATGTCTTCTGAGGGCTCATGACCCTGTTGACATCCTGGCTCGGGACTGGCCCCAGAAATGTGAGAGAATAAGTGTCTATTGTTTTCATCAACCCAGTTTGCAGTCATTCCTTACAGCAGCTCGTATTCTCAAACTATCTCATCATCATACCTTTTGTAAAGGAAACACAGGAAAAAAATACAGAACAAACATGCTGATTATGCTTATATGTCCAGAAGCTTGAGTAACAGCACAGGTGACCACAGGCTTCCCTCTTGACCTCTTGCACACACTATTTTCAAACTCCTTCTAGAAACAGAAGAAACTACAAGTTTTATTCTGATTCACGGCGTCTCTACCACAGCATTCGTGTACTGAAACAAAGAGGAGGCTCTTGGCTGTGGCTGCATTGTGTTATATTCTTAGACTTTACCGAACCAAAGTATGAATGGAAATATATTTTTAAATCTGCTCTAAAATGTTACCCTAGACATTGCCCAAGAAGCCACACATTTGTCCTTATATAATTCCTATGTTTAAAAATGATTTTTAAAAAGCTCTCACAATTTAGCACTAGGAAAGTATTTTTATCTCTCTCTTTTTTTTAAAATAGCATGTTTCACATTATCAGATAACCAGATTTTTCCAACCTGTCTACTACAATAGCTTCTCAACTGGTCTCCTAGATCCATTCTTAACCTTCTATGGTCCATTCTTCCACAGTACGCGCAGAATGATCCTTTTATAAGGAAATCAGCCCATCTCAATGCCCTAGACAAAACCATTTAGGGATTCCCATCAATCAGAATAAAATGCAAATAAAATGGAAACAGGGCCCAGCACCCTGTCTAACATGATCTTCCCTGAGCTATCTCTTTTACTTCATCCCCGTCCATTACACTCCTGCCATCTCAAGTCTCCTTTTTGCTGGTCCTACAGTCTGGGCATCCACACTTCCTGGAATGCTCTTCTTCCCACTCCTCAGACAGCCTGCACCATTGTCTAATTCAGGACTCTGCTAGAGGTCACTTCTTCAGAGAGTCCTTCCTACCCCATCTAAAATCACAACCCCCTAACTACCCACTCCCTAACTTCCTTCTATTTTTTATCATGCTATTTATTCACTTCCTGATTTTACATTATGTACTTAATTGTTTTTTTCTTCATTGCCTGTACTCTCCTATTAGGATGTCAGCTCTGTGGAAGAAGCAGAGATTTTTTTCAGATTTACTCACTGCTATATTTCCAGCTCCTACCACAGAGTCCATCATAGAACAGGCACTCGATCTATAATTCGCTGAATCAAAAAAGTAACAAATGCATTTTGCAAATATTGTTTGGTTTTCTCTCCTGGTTGATTAGAGAGCTAACTATTACATTTAATGGTGATTCATAATATATTGGGCTTTATTGAGAGCATGTATGCTTCTACTTTTTTAAAATACTCTGATAGTACAATAACATTATAAGTCCCCTTTATTATAAGATACTTCTAAACATCTCAGAATGTGAGAGATAGACATACCAATCAGCAGATTAGTTGGGTACCTGGAAGGCAACCCACACTGAGGGGGAAAGGGTGTATTTGTTACTCAGCAGTAATGTTTAAATGTGATACATGACAAATTCAAATAAAATACAGGACAGTTCTCAAGATTGAAGCTCAAAACTTTAGCTGCAAATTGATACTTGAGAACCTGGAAAGAGCCAAAGGAGAGAGAACCAGGCTATCTCTCTGTTCCAGCAGATCCAGTGAAGGAGGGAAGCAAGTTTTACCTTTTCATTCCTGCAGTTGTTCAGCCCCATATTATTCATGGAAGACAGCTTCCCATCAACACCATGCGGCTGCTGCTGCTGTTGCTCCCGCTGGATCTGTTCTCGCATCTTCCGAGCCTCCTGAATGGCTTTCATCACTGTATCCTGATCCCCAAACAGGGCGGGGGAGTTGAGACTGGATAGAATATCTGCATACACAGGATGCATTATTAGAGGCTTGTGAGGTTAGACCCTTGAAAAATACCACTACTGTTCATGGCCCTGTAGAATACTATGTTCTCTGAGCCGGGAAGGGGCACATTTGCTACTGAGAAAATGGTAAAATATTATTCACAGAAAATCAGGGCAAGTAAGCTGGACTGGGCTTTTGTTTTCCCTTGGAGGATACTCCAGTATTCCAGGCTACCTGAGTTCTCTTCACCTACCTCTGCACAGCTGAAAGTTGCTAGATTCCAACTGTGTCTCTACTCAGGGGAGATATCTGTTCTGGTTATATAGACAATCTGTGTACAATCTAGCCCCTTTGGTGGGGAACTGGCAGGGGTGAAGGGGCATGAGGTTGGAGAAGGGGCAGAAATAATCTGTCCAGGCTTCCCAAATATAGCTAGTGTGCTAATACAGGAAAGCTGCTTCTGGCCTAGTAGAAAAACATCTGTGAGACTACATGTATATTTTGGTGACATCTGTATCTGTGTGTTCACACATCCACTGCAGGAGAGAGGGGGCGGGAAAGAACACACCAGACTCTCCACTCCCAAGTTGCTGGCTGGTTAATGAAGCATTCTTCTCATCATGTTGCCTCAGTTGTTTACCAAGAGAATGACAACCTCTTCCCCACCCCCAACCTGCACACCCACTGCTCGAAGCCACCATCATCATGACAGGGAAGCTATGTGTGTGGGAATGATTTTCACATAAATACAAAGCTCCAAATAAAGTGAGAATAAATATTTACTTTCATGACATCCTATGCAACACGGATGAAAAAATAAAAGATGAAACTATAACCTGTATTTTACTGTAGATAAAATGAATAATTTGGATAAGTTCTTCCAATTTTAGACAAAAAGGGCACAATTGCTTGATGATTGATAGATCTCAGGTGCTGTGGTCAATTTTAACATAATCTATTTGAGGCCTGGTATGAACATTTCATAGCGTGTGTGTGTGTGTGTGTGAGTGAGTGTGTATTTCACATAGACAGAAGAGACAGAGGAAACCAAACTACAATAAAGCTCACTTCATGCCCTATATGTGCAATGCATATGCATATGCATTTGAGTTTAGGAGAAAAATCCCAAGGCTATTCAATGGAATTTTTTTTTTTATTTTATAAGTCAGTTACTTTTTTAGGCTATATAACTACATCGTCTGTTCTGGAGTTATTCGTAAAAAGATTATTTCTACCCAATATCATATGGACAAGGCTGCTGACTAAGCATGGGTACTGTTGCTTCAGCCCATGTCTAGCTCATGATCTAAAATATATGCTCTGCTGAGGTTTAAGCTCTATATGGGAAGGTGTGACATAGTCATCACTGTATGATGTTCAGTATACCAGACAAATGCTTCGCAAGTAAAATTCAGAAGTGGATAACAGGAGTCCCATTTCAAGATGAAGTCTATTATTTATCCTTATGGCAGTTTTCCCCCCTCATTTCATAACTTCCCAAAAGTCTAGCCAAGGAATATTCTTCAAATCCACGTGCTATAAATGATGGAGTTCTCTCTTCTGCACGGACACCACTGGGTTGGGATGGAATCACCTCTTCCCCTGAGAGGGGCATCCTGATTCAAGAGGCCACTGGGCAGCTAACGTCTCAAATGCTACATCTCATCATCAGAAGGTTCACTGAGACTCAGCACTGTTCAGTAGACACTCCAGCTGTGATTCACTGCTGGATTGTGTGTGAGAAGGCCTGGACTCCAGTCCTGGTTCTGCCAATGAATAGCTGGGCTGTGGGCAAGTCATTCTTCCTCTAAGAACCGCAATGAAGGTCATGATAAAACACTCTTGTTTTTGTTTTTGTTTTTGACAGGCAGAGTTAGACAGTGAGAGAGAGAGAGAGAGAAAGGTCTTCTTTTTTCCGTTGGTTCACTCCCCAAGTGGACGCTACGGCCAGCGTGTTGCGGCCAGCGTGCTGTGCCAATCCTAAGCCAGGGGCCAGGTGCTTCTTCCTGGTCTCCCATGCGGGTGCAGGGCCCAAGCACTTGGGCCATCCTCCACTGCCTTCCCGGGCCACAGCAGAGAGCTGGACTGGAAGAGGAGCAACCGGGACAGAATCTGGCGCCCCAACCGGGACCAGAACCCAGGGTGCCAGCACCTCAGGCAGAGGATTAGCCTATTGAGCCGCAGCGCCGGCCAGATAAAACAGTCTTAACTCACTAGAGTTACTGTGAGAAGTCAAATGAAATAAAGTAGGCAAAACTGGATTTTAAACTACAAGTGTAGATTATTTTATCTGTTGTAATAAGCATTGCAGGATCCAGGATTCAGTAATGCTGACAGGTGCTTTCACATTTATTGTTTACTCCAGATACATATATGCGAATTTTTCAGTATTCATTCCTTCTAACCCTTTCCAATTGCATGCCTTCTAAGTGTTGTACATTGTACTAGGAACTGTATGTGAAATTTTTTCTCTTAATACTTATAATGGAAACTAGGTAACATTCTCCTCGCAGAGATTAGAAAACTGAATTTTAAGGGATTAAGTAATTTTCCCAGGGTACACAGCTCTGAGTCCAAGGCTGTTTCTTCCCAAAGCCCATATTTTTCTCTTCCATACTATACTTTTCATACAAGGATGGGAAAGTCCTTAGAGATACTTGGCAAGGTATAGAGGAGTGCAACAAGGGAGAGCAGCATTATGACATGTCTTCCTAGATAAGTTTCATTTAATGCATGTCATTGAAGTGTGTCATTCACATTTGTTCTGATGCTGAACGAATACAGGAAAAGGTGTTGAAATTCCCTACATTTCTAAAAGAAAACATACAATTTCACAGAAAGTTTAGACTCTAGACAGGCAGCTTTGAGTTGGGGTCCTTGGTTCCTTGGGGAGTTACTTCAGAGGCAAAGCAGTTAGAGAACACAGAATTCCCTAGGTCTATGATTGGTCGGCTCTAAGTCATCACCAGCCAAAGCATCCACCCCAGTGGGCTTTGCATTAAGACCTTCCCCGAAACATCTAGTCACCCAAATACTAAGATGTGTAATGTTTCAATGAAAAACACAACAGTATTGTCTTTTATGAGGGAAACTTTGGGTGGCAAGGACCAGACGTCACTACACGGATGTCCTTTCTTTCACCTAATCCATCAGACTCTTCCTGAGGTTGACTTTTCCCTTTACCTAAAGAGGATCCTCTTCCCAAGTTTCCTCCAATGGGGCTGGGGATGCTGCTTTTGTTTGGCAGGTTGACAGGGCTGGTTTTGCTGGCTGGGAAGAGGCTCTGGGTGGGAGATGTTGGGGACTTTACGGGCTCTGCTGTCTTGGGTCGGGATGAGAGATTCAGCGGCTGTGCTGCAGCTTCATCCTACGAGAGTTTAACATAAATAATTATTAAAAAAAAAAAAAGACAAATGAAGCACATTATCACTTAGTAAGCCACAGTTATTTTACACCTCAGAGACAATGCCACATTCTCCTACAATAATAACAAAAGAAGCTAATTATCTACCTCCTTGAAGATTCAATGGAAGGAAACCTCATTAATTTCCCTGTGTTATGCTTCTATTTACATTAACTGTGTAGTTGGATCATTCTTTTTGCCAAATTAAAATCTGAATTAGCTCACATTACAGCTTAATTTCCTAATGTGTTTTCAGGGATCTAAATTAACCTAGGGCATTTAAAAAGAATTATTTAAAATTTCCAGCAGCTCTGTAGTGCTTTCGTATTATTCTCTCTGAAAAGTTCCTGTAACTATAAATAGTGTCTGCAGCTGATTTTTTAATATATATTTTAAATCAAACAATAGAAAGTACTTTAAAAATGGAAACATGGAAAGCCTTCTGATCCCCTGGGCTCCTGCCCAGGGAGCCGCATGCCACAGACTGGCTTCCATGTGGCTTTCTGGGTGTGGGTACTCTTCATGGTCTGTATTCTGGTCTCTACTCATGTTTAAAATTAATTCTTGAAAAGAATAAGCATACATTATAATTATGTTTTACATACTATGCTATATGCAATTTATTTTTCATGTTTAAAATGTAACTCACTATATTCTTTGCTACATATATTTACAGAACTGCTATTTTAAGACACATGTCCTCTGCACAGAGCACAGTATTCAAATATCTGATTTGTGACTCTAGTTTGGCCAAGATCTTGAAAGCTAAACTGCTGTCTCTATTTTGTCTCATTTATCCTGCCATAAAATATCAATAACAACACTCCTACCCTTCTGGAAGTTTAGTTGAAATATGAACACATTCATTTAAACGTTTCAAGATCAGCACTATTGTGTTCTAAAATTGGCAGCAAATGTTAACTCCCATTTTACTTCTAAGGAGGAACAGAGACCTTACTTTTAATATCATTGTCTAAAACATACAATAATTTGGTAACAGGACATTCTCTCCTTGGTAAACATATGAGGTCACTGGGGCCCAATTTCTTCATTGTTAAAAAGACAGCCAGACACTAGGACCTCTGTAAGGTCTCTCTCAGTACCAATATCACTGACTAAGTGGAAGCATAAGGAGATGCCAGGAAATACTAGTAGGGAGGGAGGATCATAAAGAAGAAAGAAACAAAACATGCACAGAGAGGCAGTGATGTGCCAAACACCGTGCTATGCATTTTCACACAGGCATCTATGAGATCACTTAAGCACCACACTTCGGGGCTGGCAGCACTAGTCTAAATTTATAAATGGGAAAATAGAGGTCAGAGTGATAAGAACTACTTGTCCAAGGCCTTACACGGAGGAAGAGAATTTGAATTCTCATTTATTGGACTCCAAATCTCAGCCCCCCTTTCTACTAAACTATCAGAGAAAATAAGTCAATTGTCTGATAACATAGTGAGGTTCTAGGATTTTATTTTTTATTTTTATCTTTTGTCTTGTTAGGAAATAGGCCATCTGACATATCTATGTTGCAATGTACTTTTATCTATATTTAGTTTAGGACATGTTCTCAGAAAACACAGTTATATCCATTACAAATGTCAAAATTATCCAATGGTACTTACTTGCAATTTACTTTCCTTTGTTCTTTCTTCACTCATATCTAAATAATAGTGATTTATATGTTAGGTGTTCAATTAGTTTACTTCATGTTTGTTTCATTTGGGATTCATTGAGCTTCTAAAATATATGAGGTCAGATTTTTAATAAAATCTGTAACATTTTCAGGTCCTTCCTCCTCCTTCTAGAGCTCCAACTGCACAGCTTAGATCATATAATGTTGCCCCACAGGACTGGCAAGTCCCATTTCTATGTTTCATTTTGGATAGTTTTATTGCCGCATCTTCAAGCTCACTAATCTTTTCTTTTCTTAAAAAATAATTTATTTATTTATTTATTTGAAAGTCAGAGTTACAGAGAGAGAGGGAGAGACGGAAAGATCCATCCACTGGTTCAGTCCCCAAATGACCCCAACATCCAGGGCTGGGCCATGCTGAAGCCAGGAACATGAAACCCATCTGTGTCTGCCACATGGTAGTCGGGGCCCAAACACTTGGGCCATCTTCCTCTTCTTTCACAGGTACACTAGCAGGGAGCTGGGTGGGAAGCTGAGCACCTGGAACTTGAACCAGCACTCATATGGGATGCTGGTGTCATAATCAGTGGTTTAACCCACTGTGCTATGGCAGTACCTCATCAATCTCTCCTGAAATGTCTAGGCTATTGTTAATCCTATCCAGTGTGTTTCTTTCATCTCAAACACTATAATTTTCATCTCCAGACATTCAGTTAAGGTTTTCCATGTCTTGTTTTAATATGCTTACACTTTCTTCTAGCTTCTTGAACATACGGTTTTGTAAGATCTTTTTTGCCTTCAAATATACTCTAATTTATTACCCTCTTTTGTAATTCAATGACTAGTGCTTCTACCAACAATGCATGAATATCACCTACCAACTCCCAATCAAGCAAATCCCTTTCTACTGAGGGCAGACATATCTGCTTTAGCTGAAAAGAAACTTTGTGCTAACCAAACTGGAAGAAAGGGGAGAGAATATCCCTAGGCAAGTCTCCCAAGCAAACCGTCCTCACACAGCAGCAGCCTATAATCACACAAAGCGGAGTATATGTATGCCTTTGGTCAACCTTCAGAACACTGAAATGATTGCATTTATCAGTTTTGTCAAGTTTTCTAAGTGCTTTATAGAGAGCAGACTCACTCTCCTGGCTCTGGGTGGAAGTCTCCTATAGTAATAGCTTTTTTTCCTCATTTGGCATCTGTTTCTATGATTGATTTTTCTCCTCATTATTCATATTTTCTTGCTGCCTTACAGTCCTGGTAATTATTGAACGGATGCTACACATTGTGAAGTTTACATTGTTGGCTACTGACATTTATTTGTTTATTTAAATACTGTGGACTTCACTCTGAGATGCAGAATAATTTAATATTTTTAGGCTTACTTTTAAGATTTGTTAGGCAGTTTCACAACAGCCATTAATTTAGGGATAATCTGGCCCCACTAGGGGGTACTATCTTTCTGTGGACTCTATTTTATTTTCTTGACAGGCAGAGTTAGACAATGAGAGAGAGAGAGACAGAGAGAAAGGTCTTCCTTTTTCTGTTGGTTCACCCCCAAGTGGCCGCTACGGCAGGTGCATTGTGGTCGGGGCACTGCACCGATCTGAGGCCAGGAGCCAGGTGCTTCCTCCTGGTCTCCCATGTGGGTGCAGGACCCAAGCACTTGGGCCATCCTCCACTGCCTTCCCGGGCCACAGCAGAGAGCTGGAGTGGAAGAGGAGCAACTGGGACAGCATCCGGCGCCCCAACTGGGATTAGGACCCGGTGTGCCGGCACCGCAGGCGGAGGATTAGCTAGTGAGCCGCAGCGCCGGCCTCTGTGGACTCTATATGATGCCCCACATTGTCAGGAGATTTTTCCACTCTGACAAAGGGGAATGAGAACTATTCCTGTTCCATAGCGAAGAGGCCTCAAGAAGTTTCCTCATGTGCGTGTTCTGATCAGTACTCAAACACTCAGATGGACCTTGTGCACATCTTCAGAGTGCTTGTTCACTCTTGCTCTCACTCTCTCTCCCTCTCTTTCTCCCTTCCCCTCTCCCTCTCTCTGTATAGCTCTAATTTCTGGTATCTATGTCAGCATCCCTAAACCCTGGCCCTCTGATCAGAGAGCCTGCTGAGCATCTCACATACTTGTTTAGACTCCACCCCACACCCCCACCCCAGACAGGAAACCAGAACAAGGTTAATTCTTGCCTCACTTGCTTCTCTTCTGGCAGGGATGAATGCACTGTACTAAGATTGTGAATGTCTGAAAATCTTTTGTTTTTATAAATTTGTCCTGAGTTTTCATTGTTTAAGCTGGTAGAGTACCTCTGATTCCTGTGCTTCTATCATGCTTTAAAATGGAAATCTTCCAGGTGTTTAGTTAGGAACTGTTTTGGTAACAACCAAGATATTTCGATTCCAACCACTAAAACTGCCACAAAGTCTTCTTTATTATCATCATGAACATTACCACCATCATCACTACTGCTAAAGATTAATGAGGTTCTCACTATATGCTAGAGTCACATGTA
This sequence comes from Lepus europaeus, assembly GCF_033115175.1. Lineage (NCBI taxonomy): Eukaryota > Metazoa > Chordata > Mammalia > Lagomorpha > Leporidae > Lepus > Lepus europaeus. The sequence continues at coordinate 49,173,384 of NC_084833.1, read as the reverse complement.
TTCATCTCACTCAAAAGTCATTAACAATGCTAACTTCCATTTTACCTAGGAGAAAACTAAGGCTGAAAGAAATGAGGTAACCTTCCCAAGGGACACAGCTATGAAAGTGGCAGAGCTGGGTATTTGGACAAAATATTCTGACTTCTAATGTTGATATTTGCCATAGATAAAAATTCTAGAGAAAAGAAGGTAATATTTTTGTTACTTTCAGCAAACTTTTAGTCTATACCATGTTTGAATTTAAAAAAAGTCATTGTGTTATATACAGAGTGTAAAGAATAACTACAGAGAGAAATATGAGATATTTTGGTGACCATAATTCTTTCGCTAAGCAAACTTGTAAGATCAGATCACTTTCAGAATTTCTTCAATAATAGACAGGAGCTATTTTTTAAATTTAAAACATTTGCTTTATGTCTTGGTTTATATATTTTTACCCACATATACAATAAACAATCTAAGTATAAGAAATATTTCCTTTGTTATTAACATAAAATACAGTCAAGTCAAATTATATGGAGAACTCCCTAAGAGTTTACATGTGGTCAATGAGTAATAAAATTCAGTTGGCCCACAAAGACAGAATGGTAAAAGCAGATATAAACTTGAATTTAACCAAGGAATATTTTACTCATCCAGTTAAGACTTGGTTTGGTACAGGTCCAGCTGGCCAGCTTACTTATAAAATGACTTTTTCATGTTCAAATTTTTCAATATTCAATATCTCAAGTCACTGATATGTGTTCATATGCTAACAACTATGATTAGACAAAGTGCCTTGGTTTGGGTTTGAGTGTTCTGACTCTTATTAGTGAACACAAACCCTTAGATGACAAAATAATGTTTCCATAAATAATGCTTTGGAAATATAGACTGCCTATTGTCATATCAGTATTTTTTTTTTTTTTTGACAGGCAGAGTTAGACAGTGAGAAAGAGAGAGACAGAGAGAAAGGTCTTCCTTCCATTGGTTCACTTCCCAAATGGCTGCTACGGCCGGCGTGCTGCGCCGATCCGAAGCCAGGAGCCAGGTGCTTCCTCCTGGACTCCCATGCCGGTGCAGGGCCCAAGCACTTGGGCCATCCTCCACTGCCTTCCCGGGCCATAGCAGAGAGCTGGACTGGAAGAGGAGCAACCGGGACAGAACCGGCACACCAACCGGGACTAGAACCCGGCGTGCCGGCGCTGCAGGCGGAGGATTAGCCAAGTAAGCCGCGGCGCCGGCCTATATCAGTATTTTTAGCAAAAAAATATATATGTTCATCTATTTCTTTGGGTAATGAGTGGCATGAAATTAATTCTGTTGAGTGGAGAAGAAGCAGACTTATTTCTCTTAATGATGCTCACTTTTTCAACCTTTGATATTTGGAGTTCTTTTTTAAAGAGCTTTCTTAAATCTCAAAATTCCTATCAGCAAATTTTCAAAAATAAGCCAATTTCAGTGATTGTATAGTATCCAACACTGAATTTGGTAGGTTTCAAGTGTTTTCCATGTGAAGCTCTAATAATTGCAACATTTCTCCAAATGCAGGATTTTGGTCACATTATAATTGAGTCTGCACTCTGCATATACCTACCAGTAGATAAGTCAATTATAAAAAATTTTTTTGAACTGTTTGAATTGAATAATTCAAATAGACAGCAAATGCAATCATGAAAGCCGACCAGTACCACTTAGAGGTACCAGCTGCAGCACAGGGTTGGAGCGGCCCATCAGTTTCTTTCTGTTGGCAGGTATTGTACCTCTTGGCTATCCAGTTCCAAGACACTGAAACTCTGTGAGGACAGACATCTGTGAAGGTCCCAGACACAGCTTGAGCAAGCCAGTTTATGCTATGTCAACTATAGGACATCAAAGGCATGATTAAGTAATGATACCACTCATTCCTCAGAGCCCATATTTGCAACTAGTTTTGAAAGAGAGACCTTCATCAACCAAGTATATAAAGCCCTGCATTAGATTCTTTTTTGTCTGCCTTTTTAAAATCTGAGGTTTTGGTATCTTTCTTCACTGGTACTAAATGTTGGCTCCCCACCTGTTTAGGGAACATGAAAGAAGTGTCACAAGAATATGACAAGAACTAGAAATAAAACCAGGGCCATTCATGCCAATGAACATTAAAAAATAAAAGCCAGAATCCAAAGGGGAAAATCTCTTGAGAAGTGAGTTTGCAGATTTAGGTAAAGATCTCACAATATGGCAGTATTGTCATCCAAAGGGAAACACCTGTTTCTCAATCCTCAATCATGAAATTTACCATAAAGAGGAGCATTTTGGTGTTCCTTTATGTTGCTGTGCTTCCTGCTGTTTATTCCCAACATAGCCTGCTTCACTGTCTTTCTTGTGAAGCTATTTTCCAAACTGTTTCCACAGTCCTGGAAAGCAAAGTACCTTAACTTGAGTTACAGGGCTGGTCCCTCTCTTTTCATTTTTTATCCCAGTAGGTGAGACTGGCCCTGCTGTGTTTGGTGGCTGTGGAGTTGACGGCATCTTTGCTCCAGGTGACACCTGCATGCTGGCCAGCTGAGCGGCGTAGAGTTGCTGCAAAACAGGGAAGACAAACATTGATCTCTTTAAATGCACCTGAAATAGAGTTGAAAAAAAAAAAAAACTTACCATATTGTTAGCTAACTATTTCTCCGATAGTCTTGCAATTTCTCTTTCACTATTTTTTAAAAGGGAAATAAGAGTAACCAAATAATATAATAGAAACAAAACAAAAAACAGAGCCCGGGTATCAAAGCCATGGTTCTGTACCTGGTCCTCCTAGCAACTTTATGACCCTGGACAAAGGGCTTGATCTCTCTAGAACACAATTTCTTCAGTTGTACAAAAAGCAATTTAACCATGTAGTCTCTGAGATTCTTTCTAGTGCCTAACATCTTTATTGAAAGTTCTTTATATGTCTGGTGTGTCCACATGTGTTATTTTAATATTTGTAAACTAAGAAGCTATCCTTAACTTTCCTGGGGAATCCCTGTAAGAAAGACATTACTCTGATTCTCTGGAGATTATGATCCTTATGGATGATGAGTGCTGCCCCCACGACCACTGAGGCCAAATGGCAGTCACTCTTCTCGGTCTTAGTTCTACCCAGAATGCAACATAACCCTTAAGACATTATGCTCAGATGTATAGTACTAAAAATGACGTTAAACCAAACCGGACTAAAATCTTCTTTTATCTGGTACAGGAGCTGCTCACTTGATTCTCAACGCAAACCAGATACCAAAGTGCTTCCTCTGTACCCCAGACACATCACCTGGTTTCTCTCCTCAGTCCCTGTCATGTTCCAGGGATAGCCTCAATATACTCCCATTGCTATTACATGAATTTTCTGAAGTATTTTCTATAGTTCTCTTTGGGAAACTAATAATCCTATAAATTCTCTCTCTTCAGCTGAATGGGGTTCCTCTTCTCTTAGGCATAAGAAGCAGAAAACCCGATATTATAAATCTTAGCATTAACCTCAAAATGCACTGTTTTAGCTGAAATAGGGCCAGATATTGAAAGACAGGTGGGCCAAGCTCTTTTAATCTAATTTTAGCTTTTATCAAAGTAATTCTTACATATAGATTTACACATTCAACAGTACTCTAACACTTAAAAACAAGCAACAAGAAAATCAGCACAGCCAATGGCAGGCCAGTATGTGCACTGCACAGCCCCCATAGCCTGGCACGATGGCCATGGGATTTCACTTCCCAGTCCCTCATACCCCATCACGCTCTACACAGTGGGGACATCCCCTTCAATTCATTGAAATGTTTTGACTGGCATTTATCTCATTACCTGTAAATGCTTATTCTAGTTATAGCCTTACTCATCAAGAAATGTAAGATTTCTTAGATCACCAACCCCACATGTGTTCTTTTGCTTCCCTCCCAAAACTCTTAATGTTAATATCACAAATTTTAAGATCAATGTTTGCTATTTTATATCAATTTATGAAGACACTATTTACAGTGGAAGTATGTACTAAAATGCATTTGATTTTCTCTTTCTCAATTTTTAAAATTTTGTTAGATTTAATATCTGTCTTATTATTTGTTTTCTTAACTTTTATGCAGTGATTACTAATTAATTCCCAAACTCTTCAAGAGACCAGTAAAACTCAATCAAAAATGGTTGAATGTATCAGGTAATTTGTGTATTCTATATATTTTTTTTCCCTTGGAGACATCCTTCTTGGAATTCTTCTTCTTCCTGCTCCAGTCTGACCTGCTTTATTGTTTAGGCCTACTGCAATTCTCTGAGACTTGGAATTCCTCTTGCCTCTCCTATAGTACATTCTTCATCTCCTGCTTATCTTATTTTCCTGTCACTTGGGTAGCAGTCTCTTTTTGGTAGAGCATATACTCCAAGAGCTTCCTGAGAAATATGCTTGTGAAGTTAATTTTTTTTTAGGAATTCTCATCCATGGAAAACATTACTATTATATTCCTCTAACTCAAGTACAGAATTGCAATTTGGAAATAATTTTCCCTCTGAATTCCATTGATTTCATTCTTATTGCTAAGGAAATACTATATCATTCTAATTTCTGTTGCTTTGTATGTAATCTATTTTCTCCTCAGAAAATATCAGGATCTTCTATCTCTAACAAGTGTTTCTGAAATTTCATTATAATTTCCTTCTGCTGAATTTCACATTCATTGTTCAGAACATTCATTTAAACCTTTCAATCTGTAAATGCATGCCTTATAATTCTAGGAAACTTTTGGGGCATTTTTCATTTATAATTTACTTCTTTTGTTCTCTTTCTTGAACTTCCACAAATGTTGGACTTCCTTATAGATCCTCTATTTTTCTTATTTTTTGTTCTTTTTGCAACCCTTTCACCTTTTGTCATACTCTATGATAAAACTGAAAATTTTAATTTTAAAAGTTGGAAAAAAATTATCATAGAGTATAGCAAAAGTTGAAAAGGTGGTAAGAGAACCAAAATTTTCAACTTTATATTCCAGTACTTCTATGAATTTTTAAAAATTCTGCTATGCTCTTAAGGATGTTCTCTGATGGCTTTTTAAAAAATATCCTATTACCTGTTCTGTTTGATGATATTAATTCAGTTTGGGATTTGTTTGTGTTTTCTGAATTGTTGTCTCTCTTTTCTCCCAAGGTCTTTGACCTCTTGCATATTAGAAGCTTTTCTCAACTCTCTGGTGTTCACTGTTTCTTCATGTATAAGAGTGATGGACTTAATAGTTCATTAGGAGAACTTAATATGGTAATGGATTTATTGACTGATGGGCTCCTGCATAAAATCAACTTTTTCATTAGGGAAACTCAAATATCAAAATCTACAGGTCACTTTTCCTACTTGAGACTACTTTCTTGAAGCTCTCCAAATTTTGCCTTGGTTGGGGTAGTCTTGTATACCGTCATTAGGTGAGCAAAGCAGGAGAGACAGTTTGGAGGATCTCATTGTTTGGACTATCAATGTAACCTCCCTATTTTCCGAAAGTCATTATTATTCATTCTTGGCAACACCTAATGTCTGTGAGACAAAAATCCCTGAAGTTCAATTTGTCAAGAGAATAAACTTCCAGTTTTGTGTCTGATTAGGTGCTGAGTGAGGGACATGAGGGTGGGGGTAAAGATGCAAGGATGGTAGTTACCAGGTTGCATAAGGTTAGAGAAGGATCATCTTATATCTATTTTCAACCAGTCAACTTTTCTTTAGTTCCACCTCTTACCCTTGCCTTCAATGATACATGATGCCTTCAATTCATAAGTATTTCAAAGGTTCAGTTCCCAATTGGGCTTGATTCCTTTTGGCTTTCTACTCTTAAAGCTTAGGTATCAACTTTCTCCTGCCTGCTAAGAAAGCTATAACTCATCTATCCACATTTCTCTATTTCAAAATAACTTTTTATCTTTGCTTTCTATTTCTACTTGAAGGTTTACACCTAATAATTCCAAATGGTCAATTTATTAGGATTTGGGTAAAACCGAAAATAAATAAATAAATAAATAAATAAATAAATAAGTTAATCTGCTATGGTCAGCCAGAAGTCAAATATTCTAATCTTAACACTATTTAATGCTTGAAAACGTTCAAATATTTTCTTTTCCTCTTATAATCAAGATTAAGCCATTACCTTGATAGTCACATTTCTATAATAATAAATAGAAAGCTTCCTAGTTCACCAATCACAGAAAAAAAAAATAGCTCAAACTTTGCCATATTAGTAGGGGAGAAAAAACAGGTGGTTTGTATATAATTTCCAGCATTACTATCATTCAGATGGACAAATAAAAAAAATTACAGTAATCAAAAACAGACCTTTCAGCACATGTAATTAAATGAAAGCTTAATAAAGAATAATTTGCAAGAGCCAGATGTGCTTATGTCATGATTGTTGCTTTCTTTGGAACAATTTTTCTAATATAACAAGCCTCTAAAGAAATTAAAGTTTCATAATTCTGTATGCAATGACTCAGTGGAAATAAAAATTCACAAGCAAGAGTCAATCAAACTGCTAGAACTTAGGCAAAAAAAAAAAAAAGACTGTCTTTTTTAATTCCATTTTTATTCTGTTGTATCTTTTTCCTTTGAAATCCAGCCAAGTGTCTGCCAAATGGGACAGTTTCTATAAAATTTCTGCTTGAGTCAAGCCAGTGAAGAAAAGTTCTGTACTGAAAGGAGAGGAGATGGTTGACAGTTGAAGAAATGTTGGCTATACAGCAGCTGGTATATACCCTACTACTATTAAAGAGTTGTGAAATCTTAGAGAGGCAAGAGGTCTTAGACATCATACATGCTTCCATTTTTACCACAAACCATTCAGAAGATCAAAAGAAAGTCCATTCTACTTAATCTTGAGTCCTTCATGGAACTCAACTAATGAAAAAAATACAGAGAAACAACTCTTTGGAAACAAATCAATGTTTTTTTGAAGTTGACTCAATTCAATGATCCTTCAGATTGGTTTAACAATACAGTTACTTTGTAGAAACAGAGTAGTGTGAATTGCTTTCTCTAAATCTGATAAACAACTCTTTTTACACCCATTTCCAGTAGGTTATACTTCCAGAATGGTAAGACCTTACCAAAAAATATTCCTCAGAGCTTGCTGTATATCAGAGACTAGCAGTAGAGCCACATGCTGCAAAATGTAGAGCTGGGTAGACCATACAGTAGGACATCAGTTAATATTTAATAGAATGAACATTCAGATAATATCAGAAAATATTATCCAATGAAAAAATAAAAGACACTCATGAGGATTAAAATATCACATTCCATCTAATAAAGCATTATATTTTAGTTTCAAATAGCATTATCTTCGGATTGAATATTTTAGATTTTACTTGGATGTTGTCATTGGTTGAATATAAGTTCACAAAACAATTTCAAACCTCACTGTCTGAGCAATATCAGTTGAATGTGTTCTGTGTGTAAAGCTCTATATTAGGAGCTGAAAAGAAGTCAGTCGTAGCCCAAGTACATAGTCCTGTAAGAGATGTAGAAGATAGATCCTTAACACTTCATTTGTATCTTTTTTTTTTTTTTTTGACAGGCAGAGTTAGACAGTGAGAGAGAGAGAGACAGAGAGAAAGGTCTTCCTTTTTCCGTTGGTTCACCCCACAAGTGGCTGCTACGGCAGGCGCACTGCACCGATCCTAGGCCATGGGCCAGGTGCTTTCTCCTGGTCTCCCATGTGGGTACAGGGCCCCAAGGACCTGGGCCATCCTCCACTCCCTTCCTGGGCCACAGCAGAGAGCTGGTCTGGAAGAGGAGCAACCGCGACAGAATCCGGTGCCCCAACGGAGACTAGAACCCCGGGGTGCCAGCGTCGCAGGTGGAGGATTAGCCTAGTGAGCCATGGCGCCGGTCATGTATCTTTTTTTTTTAATAGTTCTTAGATTTTTTTAAATTTTTTATTTCATAAATGTGAATTTACAAAGTGCAACTTTTGTATTGTTGTGGCTTCCCCCCCCCCCAACCTCCCTCCCTCCCGTGGCCCTCCACTCTCCCTCTTCCATCCCGCCCTTTATCGAGTTTCATTTTCAATTACCTTCATATACTGAAGATCAACTTAGTATATACTAAGCAAGGATTTCAACAGGCTGCATTCACACAACCGCACAAGGTATAGGGTATTGTTCCACTAGTAGTGTTTTTAAGTTCCATAGTAAAACACATTAAGGACAGAGATCCTACGTGGGGAGCATGTACCCAGTGACTCCCGTTGTTGATTTAACAATTGGCACTCTTATTTCTGACGTCAGCAATCACCCAAGACTCTTGCTATGAGCTGTCTAGGCTATGGAAGCCCCTTGAGTTCACCGACTCTGAACTTGTTTAGTCAAGGCCGTATCACAGTGGAGGTTCCTTCCTTCCTTCAGAGAAAGGCGCCTTTCTCCTTGATGGCCTGTTCCTTCTGCTGGGGTCTTGTTCACCAGGGTCTTTCATTTAGATTGTTTTTTGCCACCGTGTCATGGCTTTCCATGCCTGTGAGACTCTCATGGACCTTTTAGCCAGATCCGAATGTCCCAAGGGTTGATTCTGAGGCAGGAGTGCTGTTTTGGGCATTTGCCATTCTATGAGTCTGCTGTGTGTCCTGCTTCCCCCGCAGGATCATTCTCTCCCTTTTAATTCTATCCTTCATTATTTGCTTACACTGGTCTTATTTGTGAAATCTCTTTGACACATACCCTATCTTTTTGATCGGTTGTGTATTTATACTTATCACTTTACCAAGTGTGCTGGCATTGGTACCTGCCTCCTTGGTAAGATTGATTTTAAATCCCCTGGCACATTTCTAGTTCCACCATTGGAAGTAAGTCCGCGTGAGCATGTGCCAACCTATATATCTCCTCCCTCTCTTATTCCCACTCCTATGTTTAACAGAGATCACTTTTCTGTTAATTTTAAATGCCTAAGAATGATTGTGCATTGATTACAGAGTTCAACCAGTGGTCTTATGTAGAACAAACAGAGCAACAACAACAACAACAAAAATACTAAAAGGAATAAAATAGTAAGTTGTTCCTCAACAGTCTAGACAAGGGCTGACAGGATCAGCCTTGTATCTTTCTTTTTTTTAAATCTTATGTTCTGTTATGCATCTTAACATGCTTGATATACATGTTAAGTTTATTGAAGACATGACAGATATAGTTTTGAATGTCTAGTACCAATAATGGTATCTTGTAAATAACAGATATCAAATCAATATTTTATGAATTACCTTAATATATTAAAATCATTGCCTATTTGGAAGGAGAGATATAGGTGAGGCTACAGAAGTGGTACATGTTTATAATTATTATATATACAATGAACAATTTTGTGGTGTTGAGTTTAAAAACAAAACATAAATAAATTTAATCCCAGGTAAATTAAATTAGGTGCCAGCATCATGGCGTAGTGGATAAAGTTGATGCTATGACGCCAGCATCCCATATGGACTCTACTTTCAATCCAGCTGCTTCCTAGTGCACCTGAGAAAGCAGCAGAGGACGGGCCATGTACTTGGAACCCTGCACTCACGTCAGAGACTCAGAAGCTCCTGGCCCCTGGCTTCAACCTTACCTAGCTCAGGCCATTGCAGCCATCTGAGGAGAGAACCAGCAGATGGAAGACTAATATCATTCTTTCTCTCCCCCTGACTTTCAAATAAATAAAATAAATGTTAAAAAATTAAATTGGTTCAAAAGAATGATTCTTCTGAAGTGATCTGTTAAAATGTTAACTAGCTTTTCAATAACTACTATCTTCACTCACTTGTCTTGAATTTTCTGATATAAATTATACTGTTTGAGCAGTAACCAAGGAATAGTACTAACATTTCCTTGCATCCTAGTTACTTAGAAACTTAAAGTTTATCCAATGGTACCACATCATTTTTTTGAAAGAATATGAATTATATTGTTGTTCTAATCAAATAACTTTAATTTAAAAATCCCTTTGCAAACTAAAGGCTTAGGAATGAAAAAGGTTCAACCCTGATAACTATTATATAAGAGTTTACAAAAATGCCATTCTACATAGGATTCACAGATCATAGTTTATAGTCATAATGATGGTAATAACAAATATTTATTCCTATATTTCTGAGGTTTAAAGAAATCAACAATATAGTGATGCTTATAACAAATTTGGCCAAAGTTCTATAAATGTTTAAACTTTGGTGAAGACTGTTTTGTAAATACAAGTTTTTTTTTGTTTTTGTTTTTGTTTTTTTCCATTTCAATAGTGAAAAGTGCTTAGTGATTGTTTGGGATATTGAACTGTTTCTTTATCCAAGATATATAAAGGCCATGCAGTGCATGCACGTAAAAACAAACCTAGCTAAATATTTTTTCAAGATTATAAAATCACTCATATTTTATATGAGCATTTTAAGAAATGCTTTTACTTTATAACTAAAATATTCCACCTTTATTAATGGCATTTTACATAGTTTGCATCAAAATTTTGGTAAGCTGAACAAATGACATACTTGCCACACTGAACTTTATAAAGAAGCCTCCTATTCTACTGATGAGCTGAGGTCAAACAGGCAGAAGTAGTGGCCCAAGTTCATATAATTTGTATTGGAGCTAAAAAAACTTTCTAGTTCTCACTTCAACTTTCCTCAAATGTCATTTAAAGAAGAAATGGATATATGACAAAGCAACTGTTTTTACTTTTCAAGCATGTTTCCAGCACTGAATAATTTGCTCAATAACAAATTTGCATTAAATATTTATTAACTAAACACTGTGCTAAATACTGAGTATATACCAATGAGTAACTCAGAAATAGCTCCTGCCTTAATGGAACTACCAAGAGAAATTTACATTGCATAAGTGCTTAGACATAACTGAAACTATAGGTAGGATACAGGCTGAGAAAGAAAATAAAGATTGTCTTCATCTAACAGCAGCATTGAACATACTCAGGAGATTGGAATAGCTTCTCTAAGGAAGTAACATGAGTAAGAATTATCCAGATACAAAGGATGATTAAAAAAAATTCTAGAAAGAAGAAACATCAAGTATTCTGGCTCTGAGGTGGAAAAAAAAGCAGAGTTTTTGAGGGATTTAAAAAAAAAAAAACCCTCAATGTGGCAGGACTGTTAAGAGTGTCATGAGATGAGGCTAGTGAGGCTTTTGTAGGCTTGTCTTAGTCTGTTGGGGCTGCTATAACACAACACCATAAATTGAATAACTAATAAACTACAGAAATTTATTTCTTAGAGTTCTGGAGGCTAGGGTGTCCAGGATCAAGACACACAAAGATTTGCTGTCTGTCAAGGTCTATGTTCCCCATCCAGGCTGTCCTTTCATCTAACCTCTCTTCTCAGGCATTTTTTGTAAATTAATTATATTTGTGACAGCCCTGTGCCCATCACCTCACAAAGGCCCGCCTCCTAACATCATTACCTTGGCAATGAGGACTTCAACGTATGACTTTTATGCAGAATAATTTGACCATAGCAAGGTCACATTAAAAATTTCAGAATTTATTCTAAGAAGAGATTTTCAGAAATAACAATTAACTAAAGCAGGCAACAGAATCTTTTCTATGTTTTGCTGCTAATCTATTGACTAAGTTTTAAAATAAGTTGGATTAAGACTGTCCTATGAAGACCTCACAAATCCATAAATACATGCTTCTAACAGTATTTCTAAGAGTTCTATGTACTGAGATTAGCCTTAAACATAAGTGTTTCTTGCATTTAGATCCTATTGACACTTCAGTAACCAAGTCTGCTTAGAATCAACATGAAACGGTAGGTCTTATCAATCAAATTCAGCCTTTTCTGAAATTCCCAAGTGTCTGCCAACACACACACTCATCTATGACAAGACCTAAGAAGTGTTCTGTGCCCAAAATTCTTGTTATGTTATTATTATTTTATTTTGGAGGAAAAGCATGCTTTGTCCCAAGATAGCCAAGTTGATGTCAATTATAATGGATAGTGTCACAGTATATCTATATTTACCATAATTTGAAATATATTTATTTAAACCTTCTTTCTATGATAAAATCATGTAAGATCTCTGGTGGAAAATGTCATAGAGATAAGGTACAAGGACTTTTATCTCTTTAATCATATGATTTTCACAAAATCTCATAACTAATCATCCAATTACCATCCCCACTCATTCATGTGTTGATTCAACAAATATATATTGATCATTCAGTCAAGCTTGGTATTTTTTATTTATTTTTAAAATTGTCACAATAATAATATAAGAGTTATTAATCTCCCTTTTATCCCATATTCTTTCTGCTCCTAAGATTAAATTATTTAAAATAAGCTATCCAGTGAATCACTGTGAAACCTACATCCTGTTCCTGGCCACCAGACAAAAGTAATTGTCCAATAACAAGACACATTCTGATGTCCTGGATTCTACTGCTCTGTAGTAGCAAACTGAATTTTCATATGGTGTCACAGCTACCCTTTCTAAAATGGCATTACAAGATCCTTGAGCAGACAAGAGGCTAGAGAAGCACTTACCACTTTGAAGGAGTAAGGGTCACAGGCTTTATCTAGACCACTCCCTTCTCCAACTAATCTTTGAGCCATAGCTGAAGATATTTCAGAAACCTTAGTTGAATACACTGATGAGGTAAAAAGAATTATCCGGAGTTTGGGTGGAAACAGAACTTGATTAAAATGGAAATTAAAATGGAAAGGGATATTAAATTGGCACCAGTAAGCTTTAGCATGTGGAAACCAACAGAAAAAGAGCAGCCATAACTTTACATACCAAATTCTCTTTGGAGCAGACTCTCTTGTGTTTTGTCATTTCAATTAGAAAGGGCATTTTAAAGCAGCATGCAGGAATCTGGACCAGAGAGAAAAAAAAATTCCCCCTCAAACACAACCTATCTTTTGGTGGAGAATGAAAAATGGAAGAATAAGGAAAATTACTATTCTTTAAAAATCAGATTCAAAAAGTGCTCTTGAAAGATGTCTCTTACCTTCATATTCACTCCCATTTTACCATGGTTCCCACATAATGGGGAACCCTAGAAGGAGTCCAGCTACCCAGGTTAACAGACCCTTTTCTAGCATAGCACACACAGGGGTAACAGAAGCAATTAAAGGAAACACTAAGATAGAATAGTGAGGCATTCATTATTGATGCCGCCTAACTCCAGGCCACAAACCTACCTCAGTTCTCCAGGGATATCCTGGATTTTGCTACCTTCTCAAAACAATGCTGATGACCATTTAACTGCCTGCCAAGCAAGGTATATTATAAAGCTAGACATGTTCAGCTGTGAGAAGTTAGAAACAGAGACAAAGGAAATTAAGCAGCCTGATTTAGTGCTTGTTCAGTACAGAGAAGAAAATACGTCAGTAACAAGTCATTACAGAGAAAAGGAGGGGTGGGAAGCGAGCTTAAAAAATTATTTGAAAGAGTTTACAAATACTTTTACTTCTCATAAACCTTTTATGTCAACAAAGTAATCCAGGAAATATAGCTGTGGTTTTCTGGAAGAACAGAGCTGAAGTTCCTATTTGCAGCATAGAACATAGTTGCTTAGCTACACCTCTAATACTTGAGGTCAAAGAAAATTGGTCTGTTGGGATAGGAAGCCAGAGGAGTAGGGGAAGAACCACACCACTCCCAATCCTACACACTGGGTTAATTTGCAAGTTAATTTCCTTGTCCCTCCTGCATATTTTCCCCCTTTCTTATTAACTCTAGCTCTGTGTCACAATTCTACTCATCTTTTGAGTCTCAGCTCAAAAATAACTTTCTCTTTGATGCCTTATCTGGCCACTGCTGTCTTCATGTTCCTACCATATCTCATCTTCTAACTCTGTACTTGGTGGAATTTCCTTTTTATTTCATGGGTTTTCCCAACAAATTCTGAGCCCCTTAAGGGAAAAACTGAGTTTTATTTATCTTTATGTCCCTAGCCCTAACATAATGCCTGGCATTTAAAGGTTCTATTAATACTGGACATTAAAACCCCTTCGTTCCATTACTGTTTTTACCCATACCCTTTTCTTAGTGTATCGTTCCTTCTTCAAAAGGAGCTCCAAAGATGGAAGTCATCTTTGTTTCAGTCTTTTGAAGTTATAAGCATGTGAGTTCACCATGTAAGGCATTAAAATTCTTGCAAAGAAATACCAGATAATGCAATGTTGACAAAGAAAGAATTGTGAACTATCCAATTCAATCTTTTTGCTTTAGTGATAAAGAAATCTCAAGTCTAGAGAAGGAAAGTGGTTTGTATAAAATAGCAGTTAAAAGTGTTTTTCCTGAGAATATGAGTAATAGGTAGAATGAAATCTAGGACCCAGGTTCCCTACTATCTTTATCCACTGTTTGTACATACTCATTTTTTCTTGTGTTTTGCTCTCTTGCAGGACTGTCTGCAGTAGAACTAGTGTGTTCTGTTAGAACTGTTGGTTTGGAAAACATGAAAGGGATATTTTCCAACCATTCTTCTTGGATTAAAAGAGAAATCTAGCCTAAATATATCTGGAAAGTTATCTGTGGTCGCCCTCAGATGAGTTATTTTATAGAGTTTTATTTTAACATTTCTTTTAAAATGTAGAAAAATGCAAACATAGCAATTAGGTCAATTATACTCATGTTAAGGTGTTTCAGATATTTAAAATTAAAAGTTTATAGAAATATGAGTCAGTGTTGTGGGGGAGTGGGTAATGCAATGCTGGCATCCCATATGGGCATCCGTTTGTGTCCCAGTTGCTCCACTTCCAATCCAGCTCCCTGCTCAAGGCCTCGGAAAAGCAGCAGAAGATGGCCCAAGTGTTTGGGCCCCTGATACCCATGGGGGAGACCCAGATGAAGCTCCTGGCTCCTGGCTTTGGCCTGGCTCAGCACTAAGCATTGCAGCCATCTGTGGAGTGATCCAGTGGATCAAAGCGCTCTCTCTCTCTTGCTCGCTCTCTCGCTTGCTCTCTCTTTCTCTCTCTCCTGTAATTCTTTCAAATAAATAATAAACCTTTTTTAAAAAAGTTTATGCAAATATATATGAAGTGTCCAAAATTTGCCTCAGGTAGCAGTGGCTCTGATGTTATCACCTTTGAGACTTGCCAATTGCCTTTTCACATCAACCAAAAGGAAAATGGAGCAAGCATTAACTATCACCCACTAAGAACCAGGACCTGCTTAATTAATTTCATTATTGTTTGCAGCTGGCATAAGAATAGTAAATAAATCAAATGAATAGGCTAGAGGTCCTCTTGCCCATTTTCCCCAGCAGTGGATTGTTCGTTCCTCTGACATTGCTCCTTGAGCTAACAGGGCAAGGACGTGTAGGGTGTGAAGAACAGAAGAAACTGTAAAATGGAAAAAATGGTAGAAGAGAGGCTCAAATCACAAGTCATTTCCTTTTACTATGATACTCAAAAGAAAATCCAACTTCACCAGTCCTCTGCCAGCACACAAAAACACAAAAAACAAAAAAATCAAAAGGAAAACACCTCAGTTACAATTCATTCTCTGATTGAACCAATTATGTTGGAATGTATTCAGAACAGCACTTCCCATGGAAGAGAGTTGTACAGTACAAATAAGAATAAGCAAAGCAACCCCCAACAATTTTAACAAGAACCACCCAATCTCTACTTTTCCCAAGGATCTTCTCTTCCTGGGTGCTATGTAAATACAGAATGCCTTATTTACATAAATATAAGTTCAGTTATTCAAAAAATTAGTAATTTAGTTCTTAAAGCAAGATATTCACAGAGGTGATACTGAGGGCAGTTGGAAATCAGTATTATGGTAGAATCTACATTCCTTCCATTTATAAGAGCTGGGCAAGCAATGCTGAAGATCCAGTTCTCTGAATGTGCTCCAAGCGGTACAGCGTGCATCTGTAGGCTCAAAGCTGAGCTGCAGCTTATCATGTAAACCTTAAACAGTTGCATCTGACATTATAAAAACTCATCACTGAGTCCAAAGTTGGATTTGAAACCTAAGCATTATTTCTCCCAAACTAAGAGTCATAGGGAACTTTTCAATGGGTATCTATGTTTTTAGTACATGTTTTGAACTGTACTTTTGGTAAATACATATATGCTACTTTGTCAATATTTGAAAGCACAAAGGCATCTAAAAGATATACTCATTCCTCCATCCATTAATTCAAAAAATACTTGTTGAGTGGTTATCATGAGTCATCTATAATTTAGGATTTGGAAAAACAGAAATGAGCAGTAATTTTGGGGAGATGACTGTGGAGAAGATATCTGACTCTGTGACTGATGTGTACCATGAAATATATGAGTATATGAGTCTTGGATACAGAGCTTAAATATATAGAGATCAGGCAAACTCAGAGCAGGGGACATTTGAATAAAGAAGCGAGGGAGTGAGCCATGTCCTTATCTAGGGACAGTATCCAGGCAGAGGCAAAGTAATGGTTTTAAAGTCAAATGGCAAGGTTATGCTTATGGTCGGAATAGTTTAGAAACAACAAGAAGGTCAGTGGAGTATGCTGGGCAAGGGGTAATAATTCAAGAGTCAGAAAGATAGCAAGAAGGCCAGATCTTACCAGCTTTGTATACTTTGAAATGGATTTTGCATCCCATTCTGAGTTTCTAGGAAGTACCAATAAAACAACATGGCAGAGCTGGAAATCCCTCAGCAGTACCCACATGAGAATCTGGAGGTATGCCAGCACTGCTTTGCCTTGGCCCATGATGACTGCCAAGGAACCAGATGCTGCTGCTAGAAAAAATATTCTACAACTTCCCAGCTTCTATGCCCTTTGATTTCCATCTGTAATGAAGCTTTCAAAACAACAGGAATGAAGGTAAATATGGATAACTATATAGTGAAAAAATGGTTATTTAAATTGTTATATATATATATATAAATTTGGGGGAAAACAGAATTGTATGAGTGGAATACTTTTTTTTTTTTACTTTAATCATTGGGCAAAACAAATGCTACTAGCTGCTAATGTCCATTTGTATTATGAGCTGCTAATGTCCATTTGTATTATGTCAAAATGTTTTTTACTGTTTTTAAACTGACTTTGGCTTCAATTTCTCAGCAGACCTTAGAAGACTGAACACAAGAATCATGCTAGTGAACAAAATTCATAGCTATGATTAAATGTACAGATTTACTAAACACAAATGTCTTACAACACTAATGGAAAATACTTATTTATTATAAATATTGAAGAAAATAGGAAAGTATATCTGATTCATTTTAAATAGGTAAATTAGATAAAAATGCAAAATATCTTATTTTACTATTTTCATCTCTTCTTAAAAATTCAGGTGTTTTACTCTGTTTCAAAGCCAAATCCACTGTCACTTTCTAAACTGAAAATTATTAATATTGCCAATTGGAAAACTTCAGTATATTTTGAAGTATGTAAATATGCCGACTGTATCCTACAACAATGCCCACAGTTTACTCCCTAATTAGCAGAAAGAAAGGATACCTTATTCAAAGAAATCATTGCAAGAACATGTTTAAATAGTGTGCCATAAGCACAGAGTATGCTTTATTGCTGTTAGAGATGCTATGGCTACATATCTCCACAATCCACCTTGAAAAATTCCTAGAACAGATGAAGCAGGTAATGCTAATCATAGTTTAGAAAAATGTGGTCTTTTAAGTTGCTATGAGAGGCAAGATAGCAGTGATGTGGTTTTGTAAGTTGCTATGAGAGACAAGATAGCAGTGATTAAAAGTGCACAGTCTTTAGTTAAAATCATTGATTACTAACTATGTGATCTTGGGCAAGTTATTTAATCTCGTAGATCTTAAGTTTCCATAGCTGTAAAAAGGGATAATAATAGAACCTACTTTGAAGATTGCTGTGCGGAGTAAATGAATTAATGCATATTAACATGCAATACTTAAAACAGAGGCATACTAGAAAGACCCTATATTGCAGGCTCTTGTTATTTTTATTGGTGTATCTTTTTAAAAACAGTCACTCCAAAGATCTTATTCAGAGAAACAACTACCTGTTGGTATGTTATTTAATTCAGCAAAACACGTTTTAGGGATGCAACCAAGAAGAAGATATGCTGTGTTTCAGGTCAGCAAAGATATGCGTCTCATAGCAGGATAGGAAGGAGACAGGGAAAAACACCCTATGGTAAATGGCATAAGGAAAGCATCTACATAGTACTACTGAAACACATCACTGGGAACAGTTCATTTGACTGGAGATAGTAAGATAGATTTGGTTCACAGAAAAGCCCAAGAAAGAGGTCCTTGGTTAACTAAAAGATAAAAGAACCATCATGAGCAGATGGGACCGCAATCCCTACAACACGGGAATAGAATTTCTGTTCTGTATTTAATAATGTCTCCCTCTCCCAGCTCATTCCCTTAGGCTAGCACAACAATGCTTCGTAGTACTAGCACCCAATTGAACTAAGGTGTTCACGCTAAGGGCCAGCATGGCCTTGAGAAAATGTCCTACATTTCTGGAAAAAGGGAAACTACCCTTGGCCACTCACTTAAGAAACAGGAACTTTGTTTTGTTCTTATTTTCATTATCTATTGTTGGATAAAGAAAAATCTTTAAGCATTGAAATCCTAATTAAGGGAAGAATTTTATGAATCTTAGCATCTCCAAGCCTACCACAACACCCCTAGAAAACTCACTCCCTTTACATGACACAAAATCACAGCTTTAGTTTGTTAAGAGGGCGTAACTCGGAGTGGACCATGGAATATTTATGTCTCTAAGCAGCTCTTTGAAGGATTAATCTTATGTTTTTGTGCCTGTTGTGGGTCAGAGGTTCAAATCAGCACTTCTTCCTGTCATTCCTTATATGTTTTACTATAATTTACAGCTCAGCAAGATGAATCATAGAACACAGTGTCTACTTTATTTCGGCAACTAATTCCAGTTAATCAAAGATTTCCAGCCCAACACCCAGCATGAAACTCTACATGGAAAATATGAGGAGAACAAAGCATTTTGTCAAATCACACATTTCATGATGTAAGCACATATGTCTCTTAAAGGCAATTTTATCGTTTCCACATTATTGGCACACAAAAGGAGCATTCTTGTCGCAGACCTGGTGCCGCTGTGGAGTCATCCTCATTGGAAACAAGAGCCTGATTAGGTTCCCACACAGATATGAATAGACTTTCCTTTTTTAGTAAAATAGCTGCTTTTATTCCCTTTTAAAACAGACTGGTAATTGTCACCCTAAAAAACACTGAATTGTTCTAGGGCAACATTTGTTTCTGCTCTTTTTTCCCATCTTTTTAGAATCAGCCAATAACCTTACTATCCCTTCTGGTTGGTCCTCTTCTGGAAAGTCTGAGTTAATCCACAGCTGTGTGAATGTGAAAAAGGTACACAGCAGGCTAAGTCTGTTGGGTCTCTTGTCTGCTAATAAAGTGCACAGTCTGCAGGACAGATGTTAAGAGGATCTGTTAAATAAGTCAGTGGCAGGATCCTGACCTCTGCCAAGGAACATTTGATTATTCCAGAAAGGGACATAATTACAAGGCATTAACAATTAGAAGAACCATAGCTTTTCTTTATAGAGTTTTTACTTCTTGTTGCATCATTTGGTTAAAATATAGTATCAAGGCCCATTCATTGAGAAGCAATGTGCTAAATATGATTGGGTTTAGTACAAACTGCAGATTATAGGATTTCCCAAAATCCCCAGGAAATGGCTGGACCTTGGCTTTGCTTCAATCTTAAACAGTTTTGTTTATTCAGCGTGTATCATTACATTATTTGTACAGTCTCACTTGCCACAGAGTACCATTGTACTAAAGGGACTATCAATCTTACCAAACATAGTTCCCTAACTATTAAACCTAGTGCAATGGGAAATGTAAACTAGAGATCAAATTAATAGAGAAATATCACACCATAAAATTGTTCACTATACCTTATACCACTTTACCATTTATGGTGTGAATAAAATCACATCTACCACATGCGTTGCAAATTCCATAGTGTGGTGTAAAACACACTCTGTGATCTGACCCTTTGCTTACCTTTCCAGTGTCACCCTCCTTTGCTCCTGTATACTCATCCTGGATCAACCATTCCTGAATGTGTCATGTTATCTAGTGCAGCTAAGCAATGGCAGGCTGTTCACTTTGTCTTTCTCTTCTCTGCCTCCCTGTCATTCTGGACCCTTCCCCAATAACCAGGTGATCATATACTCTGATTTCAAGGCTCATCCATGAAGATGATCAGTACTTTCCGAGGCAGGGTTAAACACTTCCTCCTCCCATGTGATTCCCACCAGGACAATACGTCTAACAAACACACATTGTTTACTAGACTGAGGGCAGAGGTCAAGTTTTATTGATCTTAGTAGTCCAAAGTAGAAAAGACTGCTTATCACACAGTAGGTGCTTAATAAACATCTAGAGAATCAATGTATGTGTGAACTAAATTAATAAGTCATCATGTTATCTGTTAAGTTTAGAGTGTGTTCTCGTTACTACTACCAGCACTGTGATAGGGTCTTCTACTTTAATACTCTTTGCTTTCATTTTTCAATGTATAATCTTCAGTAGAATGGCACACTCAATTACACACACAAAAAAGAAACAAACAAAAATAAACCTCTTCTTAAATTCATCTCCTATCCATCCTCACCTAAAGTAGGTGGAAGCGTGAGATACTATCCTCTTGTTTGTCTAGGTCCATTTAGTTCTCTTCAGCCAACATTGATGTATAAACAGCAATCCAATTTAATTCGTTACACTGCTGCCTACAATTCTAGACACTCTAACCCTAGCTACTTTTTAGCTGTGTGGCTTTGGTTGTTTAATCCAAGTCTCTGAGCCTTTGTCTCTTCAACTGTAAAATCAAAAAATTCACCTAGCGTTTGGCAGAGTGTAAGCATTTCTCACAAAAATTTTGTTTGATCATCCTTACAACTGCCCTGTATGGGCAGTTATTATTCCTAACCCCATTTAATAGAATATAGGTACAAGGAATATTAATTTAGCTAAACTCACAGAACTAGGAGTAGAATCAGGACTTGACTTTCAAGGCCTCTGGAGGGATTTCTAGCTCTGGAAGTCTGTGGAATTTTAGCACCTCATTGTCTTTTGGTAAAAGGTGTTCTTTCAATATCACAGCATGTTGTTCTTCATTAGCGGGACATCCAGTTTACAGTCCCCTAATTGCGGAGTGGCTGCCACTTCTTGTTGAGGAACACTGTGGCTGGACCTCCTTCTCTTTGAAATCAGCAGCACTCATCCAGCACTGACATTATGACGAAAGGATTCCAAAGTGCTTACACCTAGCCAGCCTGCTAAGTCAGGAAAAGAGTACATTTATGCACATATGTGCCAGATAATCAGTCCTATGTTACCTGTTTTCCTTCCACTGTGAAGCATTGCCCACTTAATATATTTTCTCCCTAGACTCCTGTTGCACGAAGGCAGAAACTTACTCAGTTTTCTTGCTGAATAGAAGAACTAAAGTAAACAGCAGAAGCTTTAAAAGTAATTAGCTAAGGAGTGAACAAGGGAGGCCAGTGTTCTGGAATAGCAGGTTAAGCCTCTGCCTACAATACCGGCATCCCACATGGGCACGGTTTCCAGATCCGGCTGCTCTGCTTCTGATCCAGCTCCCTGCTAATGTACCTGGGAAAGAAGCAAAAGATAGTCCGATGTGCCTGGGAAAGAAGCGAAAGATGGTCCAAGTGCTTGGGCCCCTGCACCCACGTGGGAAATCCAGAGGAAACTCCAGGCTCTTGGTATAGCCTGGCCCAGATCCAGCCATTGTGGTCATTTGGGGAGTGAACCAGAGGAGGGAAAACCTCTCTCCCCCACCCCCTCGGTCCTGTCTCTGTAACTTTGCTATTCAAATTGATAGGCAGAGTTAGACAGTGAGAGAGAGACAGAGAGAAAGGTCTTCCTTTTGCCGTTGGTTCACCCCCAAAATGGCCACTACGGCAGGTGCGCTGTGGCCGGCACGCTGTGCCGATCCGAAGCCAGGAGCCAGGTGCTTCCTCCTGGTCTCCCATGCGGGTGCAGGGCCCAAGCACTTGGGCCATCCTCCACTGCCTTCCCGGGTCAAATCAGAGAGCTGGCCTGGAAGAGGGGCAACCGGGACAGAATCTGGCGCCCCAACTGGGTCTAGAACCCGGGGTGCCAGAGCCTCAGGTGGAGGATTAGCCAAGTGAGCCGCAGCGCCGGCAAAAAAAAAAAACTTTAATAAATAAGAAGAGGGAATAAGAAGATACTAATATAATGGTATGGAAATAAGTGAAATTTATTGAGTATCTACCACACAGCAGACATTTTACAAGGCAAACTAGCTTATACTACCTCATCTAATCCCCATAATAATGCTATGGGAAGTATCATTATCCCTATTTCACAGATGAGGAAACCAAGGTTCAGAGAAAATTATCTCATAGTCATTTAGCTCTTTTAACTTTACAGGTCTTAAAGAAACAAGAAATCATCAAGCAATTCATTCCTGCATTGACAGAAAACATCTAAGAGAGCCAACCAGCTGCTTAGCAAAAGGAAGTATGCTGCTTCAAAATATGACCATAACTCATGACTGCTGATATGAGGCATGTCTGTATGTAGTGATGGTCTTTCCTACTAAGGAAATGGAGGCAGAGGTAGATATGAGATCAGGAGTATACAGCTGGACTCCTATGAATTACAGTTGACTATTTTGTTCTGCAACTAAGAAGTGCCTCTTTATGAAAACAATTGATAAACGTATGGAGAAGTGCCATATTTCCACCCAAATCGGTCACCTCCAGGCCTCTATTATTTCAACAAAGCGTTTCTCTCTCCTGACTCTCGTGCTCTTGGTCTTCTGCTCGACTGCACTATGTCCGAGCCAGTGACACAGCCACACAGTTTGCGGGGACGGTCCCCTGGGATCTGCAGCTAGCACTTCTCAGCTGAGGAAGCTGTCCTGCGCACTGCAGAGAGGGCCTGTTTCTCCTGTGTGGGCTGAGAGCCCCTGGGTTCTGGAGGGCTACCCCAGTGTGTGCAGACTGCTCAGGGTCCCATTCCACCCAGGGACAGGGAGTGCATCTCCTTTTTGCAAAACTTCCTTCTATTTATTTGCAGTTCTTTTTAAGCAGACTGAAAGAAATCCATTGAGAATGTGATGCTAAACTGCTTTTCCTACAGAGTTTTTAAACTGGGCCTCCGAGAAGGAGTTTGATACAATTCAATGACTGAAGTAATACCTTTGTCCATTTGCACATTCAATGGCCCGTTGAAATACAGCTTAGTTAGAGGGAATTTCAGAAAATAGTATTTTCTATTTTTTTATTTCTCTCCCAGCTGACTAGAGCAGGGTTTGGAAAATGCAGCTCCATCACTTTCCATAGCCTCTCAGGTCAAACTCTCACCAGTGTTAATTAAATATAATGCCCTTAGAATATGTGAGGTTAAGTGACAGCAACATAGCGTTCCTCTCCAACATATAACTGTGAACACCAACTGCCATAATCTGTTTCTAAGAAGACTTCTTTGAGCACAGAGGTCTCACTACTGAAAAATTATAAGAGGCACAGCAACATACTGTGACAACTGATCTTCACAAAATACATTTTAAACTACACATTTCCATATCTGTTGTGTTTAAATGACACATATCATAAAGGAAATTGGTGTAATAGATGGTTTCATGTCTGGTTAGCAAACAGACAAGTTTTGGGCATGATAAGGTGAAACCGTATAACCCAGTCAGCCTCTTCCCCAGAAGTCTGCCTTTCCCACTAACGACAAGTGTTAGGATATTTGTTCTTTTTTACCAGGTGCTCTGTCTTCTCTAGCACAATGTGACCAAACTCTAAAACTAGACAAGTGCTTCTATACTCGCCATTTTTAAAACAGAAAAGTCTCTTTTAGTTACCAGGTTTTTTTTTTTTTTTTTTTTTGTGGTTCTGAAAAGTTTCATACAATGTCCAGAGCTATTTGTAGACTGAATCATTTAAAATAAAGCTCTTTAATACTCTGTAATTAGTCTTGTCTCTCTGAACACGACCTCACTGTAGCTGCTCCTTCCTGACTTCCCTATTGTCCCGAGATTCCTGAGAAGAAGGCAGTCAGGCGATAATTCAACATTACCGCTGCTTCAGTGCACTAATCTCTTAAAGAGCAGCAGAGACTCAGTGCTCTCTGCCCCACGACTCCCGCAGCCTCGGGGGCCGAGGCGGGCCTGCCGACCCAGCAACGGCCAGATGTCAAGAGGAACGCCCAGCTCCTGATGCAGCAGGCGCACCGTTCCAGCATGGGCAAACATCTGCTTCAGCTGCTGGCATGCAACCTGCTGAACACGCTTGGAGGGCAGTACAGGCTGGGGATGGGCAAGGACACAACTCCCCGGCTACTCCAGGAGACAAACCAAAACTTTAACATTCTCAGACAGACCCGGAAACCCTCACAAGAGTCGGGCTCTGGCATTCAGCAGAAAGATTCTCAGCATTTTCCTCATAGGAAAGCTACAGAATAAGACAAGACAGTTTTCATCATCCTGGTTCTTGTCCTTGCTGAATTCCGTTTTGGCTTGAGATTTCTTCTGAACAGTTAGCTGGAAACCTGAGGAATACAGGAACTCTGGGGGATACTGAGAATATCATGTGGACTTTGAAATGTTTCCTGTTTGGATTTAATTAAGCTACCTTTAGTTCACTTAAATATTATAATAATAGAGGTACACGTTTTGTAAGAAAGTTTCCTACACATCAGTTAGCAGAATTTAAAGAACTCTGGCTCAGAAGCAAATTTTAAAATATACTTAAGCTATCCACTGTAGTCCTATTTTGTTCATTACATGAATAATCTGGTCTAAGTCACCTGAGCTTCACTTTCTTCTAAACTATGGAGATAATATTAAAATGCAGTTATTACCAGGGTGAAATGTAAATTTTCACTTAAACTATATGTCTATAAAATAGGTATTATATGAACATATGTATACAAAAACACATCTACTCACATATTTCCACATATACATAGAATCCATACTACTTATCTCTGCTTTCTTGTTTTAGAAGGCAATTCAGGCTTCCTTTGTAATGTCTAGTTTACATAAAGTATAAGTTCTTTGCCAAGAATGATTCCATTCATCCTATGGGATCTTAGTAAATAGCATCCTATAAAAACTAATGAACAGCTCCCAAGTCCTCACCAAACTTCACGAGCACTATTGAGGAGAGCTGTGATGACTCCAGCCAAAGGTGACTGCATAGAATTAAAGTTTTAGCTTTAAAGACTGAAGTGAAGGAAAAAAAACAAACAAAAATAAAACCTGAGGATAAACAATTGAATAGTTCTCAATTAAAAAATAAATCTGCCCATCCAGATTCAGATGGATAGGTAGATATGTAGGTGGGGATATTTCTGTTCAGAAGAGGATGATCTGCAATCCCAATGCCTTAGTCTATGTTCCTTTCCCTATTTTCTCTTTCCCTCACTAGAATGCAAACTGTGAGGACAGGGGCTCTGTTTGATAGTATTCACTGATATTTTCACATTATCTAAAACAGCAGCCTCAGTACAATTGACACTTGGGAATGACTAATTTTTGTTGAAGGTAGCTCTACTGGGCATTGTAGGGTTTGGTCTCTACCCATGAGATGCCAGTAGTAATCCCTGCTCCCACCAATCCAAACAATGGAAATTGTCTACAGATATTGCCAACCAAACCCTGGGATGGAGGAAAGAAAGGCTCCCATCTGGGGACCTCAATGTAGAACAGTGCCTGGCACACAATGAGCACTAAGTATCTGTTGACCATCTGAGTGATGAACTTTATACTGCTTAGATTTGCCAGCAAACTTTTGTTGAAAGACTACTTTAGAGCAGTTTAAGGCTTAAAACAAAACTAAGAGGAACTACAGACATTTCCACCTTCCCTGACCTCATTCATGTATAAGGGAGACTTCAAAGGATACTTCATAGAAATACACATTCTCTTTTAATTCCATTTCTCCATAAACTTTATAAAATACACTTGTATAGTCTCCCCCATTATCAATACAACCTATACTGACACATCATAATCACCTAAATACCAGTTTATATTGGGACTTATTCTTGGTTTTGTACACTCTATGGGTTGTGACAAGTGTATAATGATATACTATCATAGTATCATAGAGTACCTTCTCTGCCCTACAAATCCTCTGTGTGCCACATACTCATTCCTCCTTCCATCCCAACCCCTGACAACCATGGGTGTTTTTACTGTCCCTATAGTTTTGCCTCTTCCAGAATATCATATGTTTGCAATCATAAAGTTTATAGCCTTTATCAATTTCCTGATCATGATTTAAAAACTCTCTTTAAAGACACACTTTGATATAGCTGTGATATGATATGTATTATGTTATTGTAATAGTTATATTCAAAGCTAACAACTGTGATTTAAGTAAGAAGAATTTTAAAAGGATACTTCACTTTTCTTTTAATTTAAATGAGCAGATAACTTAGACCAGAAACTTGGTACACATCTCAAAAATACAATTTCTAGATGAAAAATAGCTTTATTTTGAAATACCTTCAAGGAAACACTGTATGCTTATGTTGTGAGGGTTTGAGATAGTTGAACACATGGTTATATTTTAAGTATTAAATTCTTGATATCACTTACATCATACTGCTCAAAGCCAATAGCTCTAGGGAAATCATGACAGAGTACCAAGGATCATGGCTTGGGTTAATTTAGACATAACATCAAGGGCTATTTGTAGCTAGTGTTATAAGAGAAATATACAACCATGCATGGAACTCTTAATGAAGTTCACTGGAAATGAAGGATTTGAGTTTAAATCTTCGCTTCACCAAAGGACTGTTTTGCTTCCACTTTTAATCTCTTAAATGAAAATGAAGATATTTAGGGGCTCGTGATATGGTGTGGTGGGCTAAGCCTCCACCTGCAGTGCTAGAATCCCATATAGGCACCGGTTCATGCCTTGGCTGCTCCTCTTCTGATCTAGCTCTATGCTAATGGCCTGGGAAACCAGTAGAGGATGGCTCAAGTGCTTGGGCCATCAATACCTGTGTCGGGGGCCTGGAAGAAGCTCCTACTTCCTGGCTTTGGATCAGCTCAGCTCTGGCCACTGTATTTGGGAAGTGAACCAGAAGATGAAAGACCTTTCTCTCTGTCTCTCCCTCTCTCTGTCTGTAACTCTAGCTATCAAATAAATAAATAAAATTTTTTTTTTAAAAAGAAAATGCATATATTTAACTAAATCTGAATTAAATGATTAACAATATAAAGGAACTCATGTTTTAAAATTAGGAGGAGAATGAGAGTTAATTGCTTTAATTCAAAATGACTTGACTGCAGTCATCAGTTATGAATTATGACAGAAGAATGAAAGAAGGGAACACACAATGATTTTTTAATCTACACAGGACCCTGTACAAAGTATGTAGTAAATGTTAAGTGCTTGTTTATTCACTTTTAATTGAGAAAAAATCCTTCATTAATAACATTTAAGTTTGGAAGGTACGTAACAGAATCTAGTTATTATCCTAGTTATTATCCTAATCCTTATAGTCTAAAACAGCTAAAATAAAGTGAGATGATTCCAAATCAGTACGAAGTACTTAAAACATTAAAATTTTCCATGAATTTATAATTAATATGGATTTTCACAAATACGTAGACCTGTGCATATTAATTATTCTATGTTAAAACAGAAAGAGGGAGCTACAGAGCAGAAACAACTATGTGCTAGCTCTAGTAGTTGGAAACTTTAGCCTGCATCTGAGACATACCTGTTGTGAAAACCACCCAACTATAGCTTCTCAATTCCTCTTAATTAAAATATAATTGAAAAATTTTTATAATTTAAAAATATAATGTTGTCCTGTTCTATATGTACTATTACCTTACAGGTCAAAATATTTTATTACAGCTTTTTCTTATATAAACTTCTGAAATGTTGACTAGTCTGACTTATTTGATGGTTGGACACTGGAACAAAGCATTTTCTAAAATAGAAATTTTTTTAAGATTTTATTTATTTATTTGAGAGGTAGAATTACAGAGAGGAGAGGGAGAGCCAGAGAGAAAGGTCTTCCATCTGCTGTTTCACTCCTAGATGGCCACAATGGCTGGAGCTCTCCCAATCCGAAGCCAGGAGCCAGGAGTACTCCGGGGTGTCCCATGTGGGTGCAGGGGCCCTACCACTTGGGCAATCTTTCACTGATTTCCTAGGCCATAGCAGAGAGCTGGAATGGAAGAGGAGCAGCGGGGACTCAAAGTGGCGCCCACATGGGATGCAGGCACTGCAGGCAGAGGCTTAGCCCACTACACCACAGCGCTGCCCCCAGAATGTTTTGCTTTCAAACTTTCTGACACTCATATATCCTTAAGCATCTCTCTGAATTCCAGGGTTCTTCATTACAACATATACATATGCAGATATATGATACCTAATAAAACTGAAAAATACTTATCATTATTTTAGAAACCATTACTTATTAGAAGCAGTTTATTTAAGCATGAACACTGTTTCCCACGAGTGTGAGGGATTGTTTCCAGGACTCCTCCTCAACACCATGAACAACAAAATCTGTGAGTGCTAAAGTCATTTATATAAATGACAGGATATGTGCATCTACCCCATGGACATCCTCTTGTTCCCTTCAAATAATCTCTAAATTACTTATAATATGTATTACAATACAAATACTATACAAGTAGTTGATATACTACATTCTTTAGGGAATAATGGCAAGAAAAGTGTCCATATGTTCAGTATAGATGCAATTTTTAAAAAATATTTTCAATCTGCAGTTGGTTGAATCCATAGATTTGGAATCCATGGATACTGAAGTTTGACTATTCACACACCAGGGACTCCATGTTGAGTGGATTAATTAGTGGGCCTGGAGCTAAATGACTGTTGGTACAAATCTCAAATTAGGAGAGCTAGAAGACTGAACAGGCTTTGTAATTCCAGAATCCTGTACTCCTACATAACCACTGCAGTGAATACAGCTGAGCATCTCACTAATAAATAACTTTTTGCAAATTTTTTTTTATTTGAAGGACAGAGAGAAAGAACGAGAGAAAGAAGAAAAGGAAAGGACGGGAAAGGAGAGGGGAGGGGAGGGGAGAGCAGGGGAGAGGAGAGGAGAGGAGAGGAGGAAAGAAAGAAATTGATCCATTTTCTGTCAGCTGGTTTAGACCCAAAATGGCCGCAACAGCCAGGGCTGGGCCAGGATGAAGCCAGGACCCTGGAGTCAAGAGTTCCATCTGAGTCTTCCATGTGGGTGGCAGGGGCCCAAGTACTTGGGCTATCCCATGTGCATTAGTAGGGAAGTGGATTGGAAGCAGAACAGCTGGGGACTGGAACCAGCAGTCTGATATGGGGCGCCAGCATTACTGGTGGCAGCTCAGCTTTGTTGTGCCACAACAGGAGGTCCTAATCAAATAACTCTAGCACAGTGAATAAAAGGGCTTGTGTGAAAAGAGCCAATTTGCCCAACTTTCAATATTACCTTAAAACCAACTGAAAATCAAATTTCCAAAAGAATATCCAGTTTATCCAATGTTTTAATGTGTGGGTGGGTATAAACCTCTGCTTCACTTTCCACAACGAAAAATCATACTTCTGAGCAGTAGGAACTATCTTCATATTTTGCATCCTTCTCTGATATATTATTTCTTCAGCCTCATCAGACTCACTCAGAAGCTGTAATTTTTCTTCTAGAAATTAAAAGCTGTCTACATAAAACAATGTCTCCTGCAGAAAGAGCACTTGACTAAACTTTAATAGAAATGGGGTTTCAAAGCAGTTTGGGTCTCAGATCACCACCAAAGATGAAATTTATTAATTTACTAATTTTACCAAATACTATACCAAGAAATGCTGAGAATTCCACAATAAATAAGAGACAAAAACTGGAGTGGGAACTGTGGCATAATGGGTTAAGCTGCTGCTTGGGATGCCCGCATCCATATCAGAGTGCTTATTAAAAGGCTGAGTCTCAGCTACTCCACTTCCAATTCAGCTCCCTGCTAATGTGCCTGGGAAGCAGTGGAGGATGGCTCACATAGAGTTCCTGCCATCCAGAGAGAAGACCCAGAAGCTCCTGATTTCAGCCTAGCTCGGCCTCAACTGATGCAGCATTTGGGGAGTGAATCAATGGATATCTCTCTCTCTCTTTCTCTCTCTCTCTCTCCTTCTTCATCTCCATTTCAAATAAATGAGTCACTTAAACCTTAAAAACCTTAAAAGGAGACAAAATATTTAAATTCAGTGGCTTATACTCTAATAGATTAGACTTGCTCCACGGAAGCACTTTTGGTAATAAAACTAGAGTAAACTTGATTATTGTAAGGGTGCTGGTTTATGCCTATTCTGATGATGGTTTGGCTACATTTGATGAAATCTAATGAATGACTCATTATCCCATTTACTATTCACAACAATTCTGAGAATATGCATTATGTTCTTTTTATAATTTAAAAAAAACTGGAAAAAAAAAGAGTTATTCTGAGAACAATTCAGGACAACACGGCAAGTAAGTAATAGTGGAAACTCTAATGCAAAATTCTAATTCCGTAAGTGGAACTTATTCCATTAGCCCGCGGCTCATCTAATCCTGGCTGTAATGGGCCTCTCAAGTTCTACCACACTCTCAAAAGTCATGAAAAGAGTCAGAGGGGGTAAGTGAAGGCTGATTAAGAGAAAAAGAAAGCATTTCCCCTCAAAGCACAGCCCCATAGTTGGCATCCTTAAAGCCAGCTTTGAATCAGTTCCTCTTTCTCCATTGGGTAGCCAGTAATAAGTCACTCTAATCAACTCTTTATTCAACCCTCTTCTCTATTAGAAACCACAGCCTCCCAATATCACCCAGGAAAGCTAACTCACTCTCCCATTTCCCCATAGCACTCAGGAATGTTTACAATTGCAAATAAGAACACAAGAGTAGGAGGCATTGCTACATCTAAATACAATATCATAAAGATCCAGGCTGGAAGTGAGATGGAAAGAGAGCTTTCCCCATGCTGATGGGTACTTCTTCACTTTCCATTTGTGGCATGAAAATTGACAATATCATTTAAATAAAATATGTGCTTGTATTCACTTTTGCAAAAACTTCAATTGTTCTCCTTTATCTTTGCAAACTTGGCAAGACTTTTATAGTTTCATTTAAGAGTAACTTATGGTTGATAGGTTTTCTTAGTGCTTTGAGGCTCTAATTACACTCCTTTCCTCAAATCTCCTCTAAAGCACACATAAAACCCATCAAATGAAAGTGAAAATGTATTTATATTGATATTTTAATTTTCGTATACAATTCTTTCGCTTAGAATATTACCCATATTATCATAATAAGAACCAGTCTGTTAAAATATATTCCAACTAAAGCTTGGTAGCTTTGAATGCTCGATAAAAATCATTCTCTGAAGCTAATGAAGACAGAAGCTCTGCCTGTAACAATATTAAGTTTGTTTTCTCTGGTGACTCAGAGAAGTGAGCAATCTGTCAGTAATACATTGAGTGAAATTACTTGTCTTGTAGGAATAACTGCTGACAGTCACTTTATCTTAGGCTGACCCAAACATCTCCCTGCTGACAAACAAATTACAATGTCTAACTTTAAAAAGGTAACTAGCTTGTTTTAATTTTGATTGGTCTTTCAGAATCCCTTATACAGGAACTCAGTCCCATCCTTTATTGTGTGTGTGTGGGGTGGGGTGTGTGTGTGTGTGTGTGTGTATACTTTTAAAAGGCAACAAAAATGTTTTGGGGACAGGTCTGAATTAATAAGTAAGGTGTAGGGAGAGAAGTAAAGAGAGAAAAACCTATCATTTGAAGCTAAGAGAAAACGCTGTTCTGCTTCCTTTCAAGACTGTTATGTGGAAGAAACTGGTAAGTGTGTCTACGAAACATTAAGACTGGCAGTGCTGCCAGTGACTGGGTGAGTGAACACATTACCCAGACAGTATTGTAGGAATTAATTTTCTTCAATAAAGTGCTTTTTAAGGCTCATATATTTCACAATCTAAACATATGTCACTGTTTCATAAACAAAATAAATGGATTAAAATAATACATTACCAATATGCTGACACGTAGAGATATTTTAATTAGAAATTCTTAAGCTGTGTGATATTTAACTGCTGTATTTGCTAAAGAGAAGCATGCATCATTTAATAAGAAGGCATGAAACAGGTGTATCATTTTGCATATGGTACCAGATTGTGTTTAATATAAGCTGCAACTTTGAGGCAACATTACTCCCAATTAAAAACAAAACAAAACAAAATTAAAGATCCATCATATTGAAAGTAACCACATAAAATGAATCAATACACTTAAATCTCTTTTTCATGTTTTAAAAAAAGGCATTCAGTGCATAGTTCCTGAGATTACATTTCTACAGAAATAATCTCACATCATAGCTATTTAAATGCTGTATTTACATGACTGCCTCATTATACTAGTCTCCTTTTCCTTAACATTCTTTTTGACTTACTTAAGGACCAATGCTAACATAGCTGAGGAAAGCAAATGGCAACTCGTCCTGAAATTTATAAGGCTGAGAGAATTGGAAAAGGTAGCAATATAACATATTGTTTACTGTAGCAAGTGCTCTCTGTTCTCTAAAGGTCAAAAGCATTGTAACCTTAGAGTTACAGTTTCTGATTGTTCCCAGGGTTAAATACATTATCAAAATTAATGGTTCAAGTCCCTCAACCTTCCAATATATGAGTATTCATGTCTCCATCTGCTGAACTGTTCAACTAAAAATAGCATTCTTTGGCCTTCTCTCTCCTAATATTGTGCCCCTGAGGCACAGAAAGCCATGCCTTAGATCAGCACAATAGTATTCAAAAAATGGTCTTTGCTGCATCTTCTTTATTTAAAAAAAAAAAAAAAAACACCTGGAATATGCTAATGTAAGGAAGATCTTTCCATTCTAAATACTTTTTCTCTACTTATTATGAAACCTTAGGCTTTTACAGAATAACTATAAATGCCATTAAGATTTACCAAGGCTGATTTATATTACAAATGGCAATCTTTGAAGGCTAAATGAACTGTAACATTAGGTAAAAAGGACCAGTTCTGAACAACGCAAGGCGAGCGGAAGAACAGAACAGGGGTGTGTGTCTTGTGGAATTTTCTTCCCAAGAATGTTTGTTCAGACACAAAACTTGCTAACATAGTTGTAATATTTTCTTAGTATCAATAGTTTTCATAATCATGCTTGTGACAGAGCTGTGACATTTTAGCTTGCACTGGGGGAGAGAAAACCTTAGCGACAAAGGAGAGCAAATGTAATACCAATAAGATGAGAAACTATTAAAATTTCCTTCTACCTTTGCTCAAGATTTAAAATCTGTCTAGCAGCTTGGATATGGTTGTTCACTGTGCTGTTCATGGATGTCCCAATACCTGGGACACCCACCCCAGGAAAGTTTAAGAAACCTGCCTCTTAAACAAGGTCAGCCTTGTCTAACTAGTGTACCACAGAAGAAAACAGACCAAAGGTTTCCAAACATGCAGGAAAAAAAGGTGGAAAAAAGGAGGCAAAAAATAAACACAAACCTAGGAAACTCTCAAATTAGCCAAACTGAAACTGCAAAGCTAAAGCAGGCTCTTGCACTAATGGATTCCCTATGTAGTCTAATTAAAGAGACAGCCATGTGGCACATTCTAGGTTTCTAGATCAGCATTGCCTCAGCACCTGCAACCCTGACACTCACATGTGTGACATCGTGGTTTCCAGAAAACCAATGGAAGCCAACTTGGACATATCAAGGGTCAGTGACAGTGTGTGGTGGGTAGGAAAAGCCAACCTTAGTGAAAAATCAGGCAAAAGAAGAAATTGGTAGACACTTGGCTAAAGGGAAGACTGATGGGATAGAACACAAGTACCTCATCAGGAAAAAAAAAAAAGTGAAAGTAGAGGAAGTCTTTAGCTTGAGCCAAGGCCACCTGCATTCACATTCTTCTAAGCACTTACAGGCTCCTCAAGCTGACTGTCGTGAGTAGTAAGCTTGCTATTACCACACAGAAAAGCTTGTCCCAAGGGCCACTTATCCATCTCTTTGACTCTCTAATCACAGTGGATATTCAGAATGCCTAGAAATATGGTGCCCTCTCCACAGTCAAAAGAAGGAAAGAAGCCTCGTTTGGCTGTGTGGAAGACAGCAGATACCCTGTCAGAATGTGTCCAGTCACGTCTGAGTGGAAACCTTGGGTGCCTGTTACAGAACGCGGAAGGAAAGCGAAGGGCAGCCAACAAGCTGTGGACTCTTCCCTAGGCTACTCCCAAGGAGGCCTGTGATCTTGTCCTTTTTGCCTCAGCATGGAGCATTTCCTGACTTTTCCAAAAAGGAAGACTCAAAGCAGCAGAGAAGATAATGTCAATGGAATCTCTCATTGATTACATGTGTAGACAGGGAGAGCCAATAGGAGATGAATATATAAAGCTTTTTTGATGTAACTGTTTCATTTTTGAGTTGAGTTTCCCACGGTAGGTTAGAATGAACAATTTGATACTATACCTAATGCAGAAAATTAAAGTATGTTTCAGTCTGAGGTAGCCTCTCTCCTTTTTTTTTTTTTTTTAATTGGCAACCTTCCAATATTTGAGTGTCTCAGAGGGAGACTCCAATGGCACAGAGAGGAATTAAGTTTGAAATTGGAGAAAGGAAGACTGGGTCCCTATTGCAGAAAAGGATTTGCTTTTCAAAAGATCCATGTAAGCCATCTCTTTCCCCAAATAGGAAAAAGATCCCATAAATGGTTAAATAGGAAGAGGATACTACAGAAGTTTATGGTGTAAAAAGCAACCAGCCAGATCCTAGCACCATGGGAAAACTAAGTTAGGACACCAGAATTAGGTTAAGTTAGAATCCTGAGTAATAACCCTGATTCGATCAATACTTTATAGCCCTGTTTACATAACTTGAATTCTCTGAACCTCAGCTGATTTATCTACACAAGCAGAATTATATTTTTATCAAATTTATAGGGTTGGTATAGGACCAAATTAAAGTTTTTAAAAAACGTTTAAGCATTTTTTTTAAATACTACACATTACTATGTGTAAGAACAGGTAGAAGAGTGTGAGACAGAAAGGTGGTTTTAAAGATGCTCAAATGTAAAAATTTTCCTGAATCTATATAGTAATGCATAACTTAATTCGGGGCACTGATTTGAGAAGTGCCCTTTTCTCTGAAAGAAAAAAGCGAAAGAACAGCCGCCTTAGGAATGAGAAGGAAAGGAAAGCTTAGGTTTTAGTGTTACACTGAGTGCTACATTTTTAAAAAGCCTAGAATATGACTGACCAATCCAGTCCCCCACCCAATGAAGCACCAGTGGAAGCAGTCATACCTCAATCTGTTTGTGGTTGTAAGAGTGGCCACCACCATGTTCAAAGGTGTCCAAATTCCTGCCAAAACGGTCACTTAGGCCCTTTAGCCTTGGGTTAATTTGTGGGTGGGAGACATGACCCTTCTGTTTAGTAGCATATTCAGAAAAAAAAAAAACAAAAAGACAAAACATACTGTCAGAACTCATGAAACAGAACACATATTTGTAAACCCAGGGTATTGACTACATCAAAGAATGGAAAGTAGAAGGTTTAAGGCCCAGCCTCTCTGTTTTATAGGAAATTTCTTCTAGGATCAAACAGTGGTACTGGCTTCTTGTCTTTTTTTTTTTGCCTCTGACTCAAGAACATAGTATATACCACAGCTGTAGGAAAAGGAGATATACATTAGGTGTACCAGTAGTGAGAGGTACTGTTTGATTTTTACCAGTTTTAGTAAGTGTTGCAGTGTTAGCAGGGTGGAAAGTATAGGTTTGCAAGAGGGGCAGGGTTACTGCTCCTGACAGGCAATGCTTCTAGCTCTGCCAGGCAGCCCAAAACGAGTGGGCATCTTTCACAGATTCCTGGATAAGGCGTATGACAAAGACTTCTCCATGTATTGCAAAAATTCTTCATTTGACCAAATTGAAAATTTTCAAAATGATGTTTCTTCCTGATATGATAGTTGTACATTTTATATCTTCAAGAAATATAGGATATAGCAATTTAGAGACCAAAATTTCTCACCATCTACTATTCCATAGATTATTTAAGAAAACTAAAAATTAATCACATTTTAAGAATAAAAGTGCTCTTCAATAAACTTTCTAGTATACCAAAATTCAGGCTATTTATTATTGTACATGTACTAAATATTCAAATACCAAAGATTTTACTTATTTTGATGATCTTATCTGCTTAATTTTATTCATTAAAATATACATTCAGATTTTAAAAGTCAATTTTCCATTGAAATGGTAGTACTTAGAAGGGTAAGAATACAAGCTAGTCCTATCCCAAAGTCTTCATTTTACTCTGAAGTGGATAAAGTGCAAATATTTTCTTCATTCAGCTTCCAAAACACTTTGTCCCCAAGGTTAGCTTTCTAAATAAACAACAGAAACCCGGACCCATAGCAGACACCATGCCAAGGTTTTTGATCCTGGAAAGAATGAGGATACATATATTCAGGAGCACGTGTGCTAACATTTTACCAAATAATTATCAAATAACTTGTAAATAACAATCCCTTTTTCTCTGAGCTGCAAGAAGGAAAATAGCCAACATTATTCTCTGTTTTACTACTTAAATGCAAAAGCCAATCTGGACATAATGGAGACATGGATGAAAGCCTGATAAAGAAAAAGGGAGCATATCCAATAATAAAATGTGTGAAACTTATTAACTCACCTGAGAGAGAATACATACTACTAAGTTGTAATATCAATTTTCCTTTAAAAATACTGAAACTGGCAATTTTCTCTTCTATTTGCAGTAGGGTAAGTACACAAGGTGTTAATCCTTCTGGGCTATGCTTAAAATATTATTTAACATTCAGACCATTATTTAGCATACAGCTGGTTAGCAGTTTTCCACTAAAGTACTGGCTCATATCCCACATTTTTTTCCTTCTGGCACTTACCTGGAGCTGTAAAGGGCTGAGTCCAGAAGCAGCAGCAGCTGCCATTGTTGATGGAATGAACTGTACGGGGTAGTTATCACCTGTCGGGAAGAACAATGCATACAGGTTTAGACAATGCCCAGGCAATCGCGGCAGACAAGTACAAACATGGTCCTTGGATTGCCTGAGCTTTACAACATTGCTCTAAGCCCAAACATCTGCGGAAACAAAAGGCTTCGTTGGGCACAGACTTGCAGTGCTGCCTTGGAACTTTTGTTAACAGATAGCTGGTAGGCAAACTGGCAAAACATGAATGTGATGTTTAAAAAATTAAATGTGCAAGTCAAGCATGTTCACTCCATTACAAATCTTGTAGTACATCATTTCTTAAGAGTAAAAAAAATATCTTAAAGCCAGGCTGACACTCAGTGCATGGTGAAGGCACTGAGGCCTTCATATTAGAACAACAAAAAGTTTTGGCTTGGTAGGCGAGGCCTATTATGAGAGGCTGAAAAAGACGATGAACTATTAACTGCCAATAACCTTCAACTTTATTTTATAAAAAAATAAAAATTTGTAAATACAGCCTGTGCATATGATAGGGATGAGAGAGCACCTCAGCTTTTCTCATAGCATTCTGTGAAATGCCTGGTATCCTAATGACAGTGGAAACCATATTTTTCCTGGATTAGCATCTGGACTGGCACAATGGGCTCTTATCAAACATTCCCTCATGGTGACTCTATTAAGCAGACACCCATTTCACACAGGATGTCTGAACTAAAACCCGGTAGAGCTTGACCATGGTTCAGCAGAGACCAGTGCTCCATCTTAATGTATTTCTGACTCCAGAACACTCCTATTTTGGGGGGATGAGAGTACTTTCTATGACTTATGAACACGGGATGTACAGGAACCTGGGGAACAAAGAAGGTCATGAGGAACATATCATGACAATAGTAACTGAAATGAAAACTATTTTTGTGGTAAAATTGTACATCAGTGATTTAAGAGAGTATCACTTTGGCCTCAGCTACTTATTTAAAGTCAGTGCTATGTACTATCTCTAGGCTATATTTTAATAGGCTGTTCTTCCACACATTTTTGACATTTATAATAATCATGCTGTTTAGCATGAACTTTCCACACTGAAAGCTGACTATAATAATGAAGAGACAGTGTACAAAGAATCATAGTAATAAAGGTAGTCAACTAGAAAGCAATAAAACCTCTTTATTTTCCCCCTGCATGGACAATAATACCTGGAACCTTCCTGCTGCCCTTGGTTCCTTGGAACTCATCCTGTTTGCCACCTGAAGTGCTACTCAGCTGGCCCCATGTAAATGTTAAGTTGCTTTCACTTTTAACAAATTGTTAGCTTCTAATCTACACAGTCTCTTTGCATCATATCCATAATACCTCATCAGACCATTGAGCACAGTGTGTGCTTGTACACAGTCCAGTAACAATTGGCTTCTGATTGCATACGGAGTGCTGCTACAATGCATTCACTAACACTATATTGTGCTGGTCTCCTATGGAGTAATGTTCAAAATATCTGATCTTGTTTTTTCACTTCCATGAGGTTGATTTTAGCTTGCAGTACTATATGAAATTTTTAAAAAGGATAACCAGGTCAAATTATTTTTATAGTAAATGACAATCACTTTATGCTTAGATAATTCTACTGATCTTCTTGATATTTAGGCCAAATTATGTGAAGAAAGAATATCCTAATCTAAGTCCAATGGTATTTTTTGGTTAATATCTTATCAGGTTTTTTAAAAGATCACAAAACGATGCTGAATTAATGATGCTTCAAAAATAGGGGGGGTGGAAAGCACCATTCCAACCATCAACATGGACTGCCTCCCAGAACATTTTAGAGCTGTTCTTTCTTTAAATATCATGCATTATTCATACTAACTCTAAACCACAACACCCCCCTCTCTGTAAGTTTAATACCAGTTGCTTTATTTGTACTAAAACATTTTTCATGTCAAACATATTTTTAAAAATCAAACTCTAAAGAATTCCCCGGGGCACTCCTTTTTTCATAGCTGTCATGCTTCTATGCTATGAAATAGCTGATTTTTTTTTTTTATAGTTTTTGGCTTGCCAGTTAATTTATTACTATCTCCACCACACCCTGTAGTACTCTCCGGCTCACCTGCTGGCTACAAACACCTTTCTTTCCACTGCTGACAAGCATATTTTAAAAATGTTTTTTAACCTTTCTGCTGGTTTGCATCTGTATATCTGAATGGAATCTTTAAAAAGATATTTCTCTAGAAAATATCATTGTATCAGCACTAAAGGTAAAAATTAACACATTAGAGTAACAGAGTTTATCACAGAGAATAATTAGAAGAGAGACGAAAAAAAGACAGGAGAGGGAGTAGAGGAGATTAAAGCATACAAGAAAACCTTAAGAGCCAGAGAGATTTAAGAGTACTATGGAGCCAGAGATTTAAGAGTACTATGGAGTTGAGGTTTGTTGTTTTTTTTAATAACAAAGTCACATGCTTTTCCCTACTCCTCTCTAATTTTTTTCTGTGTAAAAGTCTAACAAGAAAAAGTTGTCAGTGTGCCTGACTTGGCATGGAATCAGTCAACAAGTTGTAGCAATTTTTTTCAAATTTGTCTCTGGATTTGAAATGCTTGCGTGAGGACCCATTCTTTTTAAATTTGTACAAAGGAAAATGAAGCCTGTTGGAACAGGAACATTTTAGGCACTATTGTAATCTTTCCCTTGCTAACTCCAGTGTAAAAAGGCAGCCTCCAAACACCAACTGGGAAACAATGCCCATGCTGGACACTGAGCTTTCCAGCCTTTTAGATAATCCTGACTGTCTATCTAAACATTACAGAACAAACCAAAACAGGGTCGTACAACTGTGGAAGACTTGCTTAATATCAGTTTCACTGGTCAGGATAGACAACAATCCTTGGGAATCAAAGCTGCTCCAGAGCAAGAGTCCTTAAGCAAAGAAAGACGATCCTTTTGTTTAATGAAAATTTAATTGACATATAAAAATGGCACATACTTATGGGAGGAGGACAGTGTGAATTCTCAATACATGGATAAAATGTGTAGTGATCAAATCAGAATAATTGGCATTTCTATCTCCTCAAACATTTATAATTTTTTGTGTTGCCAATCTTCAAAATCCTTTCTTCTATATATTTTGAAATGCATAATGAATTTTTATTAACTGTGTGCTATAGAACTCATTTATTCTGTCTGTATTTTGGTACCCATTATCCATTACCTGAGAGAGAGTAAATTCTTAAATTTTCAGAGAAATGGAAATGAATCCAGAACTTAATCACAGAAGAAGAGGAGCTTGTAATAAGAACCTTGAGCCATTAGATTAAGCCAATCTCCCACAAGAATATTCCTAATATGTGTAATTCAGATATAAATTCCACTTTTTTAAGTAAAAATACTGAGTAATATCTGCCCATTTACTTCCATTCTTAAGAAAGATAAGCAACTGTGATAGTTGTAGTATCCAGCAATATTAACTTCAGATATTAATACTTGGAGAAATTATTCACAGAGATTGGGAGGAGTAGAGGAAGAAAAAAGAACTAGAGACTCAAGGATTCTTAGTGAGTGTCCCCAAAGAGAGAATAATCTAGTGTCACAGCTGATTTTCCATCCATTGAAACAGAAGAAAAGCACACTAAAGATTCCTTTTTTTTTACAAATTATTCCATGGTGGCTTCATAGGATGCTGATAAGTTACCAAAAAATCTACAGACTCCACTATTATGAGCCATCACCATTCTTGCTACATTACAGAGATACATGAATCACAAATCCCAAAGTAAACTTAGAAACGTCACTTGCATTGGTTACATATAGTTGATATAGAAAAACATTACAATTCCTCTGTACTATGAGGGAATGCCATAAATCTGAACTTATCCTGGGCTACATCACAATACAGCAAGAGCCAGCAGGTAAGAGCTGAATTCTATTTAGAACCATTAAAAAATTTAAAACTTCAATTTGTTTTAAGGACAAATAGACAAAAAATTTAGCAAAGACTGTGATACACATTGATGAAACCACTGTGGTCTTTTTTCTCCTAGTGATTTCTCCTGGATTCATCAAAGAATAGATAAATGATGAAAAGATTTTTGATCATGAGACTTTTTCTACAATCATCTGCATTGTTTTTCATACCTTTCAAAATGTTAAGAATCAAAGATAAATCTTAATTTCTTCACTTATTTTATAGCCACATCCTGACTTTTGGCCAGTCATTGAAAATCATAGAATTTGTAACAATAGCAATTAACTGAGTGAGTGTGAATGAAATGATATTAAATCTATCTCCTTTATAAGCAATCAATGTTAAAAATCTCCATTTTCAATTCTTAATTATATTTAATCAATAATATAGCTCCCATATATGAAGGAGGAGTTAAAATAATTCTTGATCTTCATAAAACTAAGCTACTTTATACAGGTTAAAATATTTTCTTCCTAGAACTCAACACTTCTCTTTTAAAAATTAGGGTACTAATATGAACAACCCCAGGAATGCTTTGATTCCAGGCACATTGATTTAACTAGTCAAGTATTCTAATAATGTTTACAAATCTCTGCTTTGAAATATTTTGGAAGAGCGAGAAATAGCTGGCTTTACAAGATGTAATTTGGTTAATACCAAGTATAAAATCATATTTTCTCAATACAGAAAAATTCAGATTTTTCTTAAGATTTCCCACACGTAAGCCATGTCTCCAAGAGTAGGGAATACTAAATCAATCTGAAATCTGTCTCTACTATTTTCTAGATGCAAAACTTTAGAAAAGTTAATTAACATTTTTGAGGTTTTCTTTAACAAAATAGAGATAATAACCACCTATACCACTTTTATCTTACAGTTGCTATAAAAATTAAATGAGATTTTATATACGCATACATGGGTATCTTGGCAGATAAGTGGCATTCAATAAAATGCTAACTGGCCGGCGCCGTGGCTTAACAGGCTAATCCTCCACCTTGTGGCGCCAGCACATCGGGTTCTAGTCCCGGTTGGGGCTCCGGATTCTATCCCGGTTGACCCTCTTCCAGGCCAGCTCTCTGCTATGGCCCAGGAAGGCAGTGGAGGATGGCCCAAGTCCTTGGGCCCTGCACCCGCATGGGAGACCAGGAGAAGCACCTGGCTCCTGGCTTCGGATCAGCGCGATGCGCCGGCCGTAGCGGCCATTGGAGGGTGAACCAGTGGCAAAAAAGAAGACCTTTCTCTCTGTCTCTCTCTCTCACTGTCCACTCTGCCTGTCCAAAAAAAAAAAAAAAGTAAAAAAAATAAAATGCTAACTGAAACAAAGGAATTAAAAAGCATAATTAAATTATTAATAATTCATTTTATTAATTTATTAATTTATTAATAAATTAAATTAAAAAGTAACTACCAATTGTATCAGACGTACCCCATTAGACAACCTATAAGAAATGGGCAAATTCCTTAAAACAACCTAACTGTCTCAAGAAGAAAAAGGAAATCTCAATAGGTTTAAAGCAAGAGATCAAATCAGCAATCAACAAATCTCCCAGCAAATCAGTAGTCAAAAGTCTCCCAGCAACCACATGGCTTTACCAATGCCTTTTACAAAATGTTGAAAGAATTAATACCAATCGTTTCTATGCTCTTAGAAGAACTGGAGAGGAGGGAACACTTTCTACCTTATTCTGTGAAGCCAACATCAACAGATACAGACATCACAGGAAAAGAAAATTATAGACCAATATCCTTTATGATTATAGATATAAAAATCCTCCACAAAATATTAGCAAATCAAATATAATGGCACATTAAAAGAATTATTCACCATGACAAAGTAGGATTTACTGCAGGAACACAAGGATGGTACCATATAACAAATCAATGTAACACATCACATTAATAGAACCAGGAGGAAGAA
The DNA here is from genome assembly GCF_033115175.1 of Lepus europaeus. Classification (NCBI taxonomy): domain Eukaryota; kingdom Metazoa; phylum Chordata; class Mammalia; order Lagomorpha; family Leporidae; genus Lepus; species Lepus europaeus. The sequence goes on along the minus strand of NC_084833.1, from coordinate 49,130,582 downwards.
AACTCATGATCATCTCAATTGAAACCGAAAAGGCATCAGACAAAAATCCAACACTTTTCCATGATAAAAACTCTCAGAAAACTAGGAATAGATAGAAAATTCCTCAGCGTGATAAAGAATATTTATGACATAAATTCAGTGGGGGAAAGACTGAAAGCTTTCTCCCTAAGATCAGGAACAAGAACAGGATGCTCACTTTCACTGGTGCTACTCAGCCTTGTACTAGAAGTTCTAGTCAGTGTTATTAGAAGGGAAAAAAAACAAAAACAGTGAAAGGTCTTTGTAAAGAAGAGGTAAAATTATTTTTATTTGCAGATGATATATTCCAATATACAGCAAATCCCCAAGAATCCATGATAAAGCTACTAGAACTAACAAATCCAACAAAGTGGCACTGTGTAAGATTTAACACATAAAAATCAGTTATGTTTAAACAAACCACCAATGAACAACCTAAAAGGAAATTAAGAAAGCAATTCTATTTACAACCATATTTGAAACAATTAAATACTTAGCACTAAATTTAACCAAGAGACTGAAGAACTTGTTAAGATGAAACTTAAAAAACACTGCTGAAAGAAGACATACACAATTGAAGGGAATTTGTGTTCATGGATAGCAAGACTTAACATTGTTAGGATGTCAGTACTACCCAAAGCGATCTACAGATTCAAGGCAACTCCTATCAAAATTACGACATTATGGAGTAGCAAGTAAAGCCTCTGCCTGTGCTGTCGGCATCCCATATGGGCACCAATTCGAGTCCCTGCTGCTCCACTTCAGATCTAGCTCTATGTTAATGTGCCTGGGAAAGCAGCAGAAAATGGCCCAAGTGCTTGGGCCCCTACATCTATGTGGGAAACCTGAAAGAAGCTCCTAGCTTTGGTCTGGCCCAGACCTGACTGTTGCAGTCATTTGGTGAGTGAACCAGTAGACGGAAGATTTTCTCTCTCTCTCTCTCTCTCTCTCTCTCTCTCTCTCTCTTTCAAATAAATAAAATAAAACTTAAAAAAAAAAAACCTTTTTCACAGAATTGCAAAAGCCATTTCTCAAATTTATATGGAATTACAAGGGGCCCCAATAGCTAAAACTCTCTTGAAAATGAAGAAGTTGGAAAACTCACACTTCTCCACTTCAAAATCTACATAAAGGTACAGTAATTAAAACTGTATAGTATTGGCACAAAGAAAGATCTATGGACAACTGAAATAGAATTGGAAGCCTAGAAATAAACCATTATACATAAGGTCAAATATTTTTGACAAGGGTACCAAACCTTTCATTGGAAAAAAGGCTATCTTCAACAAATGATGCTGAGGAAACTGATATCCACATGCAAAGATGATCCAGTTTTTATATTTTATTCATGGTTGTACTTTACAACATATTCAAAAGTTAATTCAAATGAATCAAAGATATAAAATTAGGTGCTAACACTATAAAAATATTAGAATAAAACATAGGGACATGGGGTAAATCTCTACGATTTGGATTTAGCAATGATTTCATTGTTATGATACCAAAGCACAGGCAATAAAAGAAAAAATAGAGAAATCAAATTTCATCAAAATTAAGAACTTTTCTGCATCAAAGCATACTATCCAAAAAGAGCTAAAAGACAACCTAAAGCATGGGATAAAACACCTGAAATCATATACCCAATAAGTTATTAATATTTATAATTTCTTAAGAACTGACAACAACTCAATTACAAAATGGGCAAAATACCTAAATAGACAGTTCTTAAAAGAAGACATAAAAATGTTCAGTAACCACCTGAAAAGATGGTCAACATCATAAATCACTAAGGAAGTGCAAATCAAAATTGCATTGAGATACCACTTCATACCTACAAGAACGATTATAATAAAAACTGTTCTTTATTGGGAAATAAGAGTTGATGAGGATGTTAAGAAATTGGAGCCCTTTTACATTGCTGGTGGGTACATAAAATGACTATCTGCTATAGAAAATGGTTTGGTGTTTTCACAAAAGAGCCAACACTAAACTCATAATATAACTCATCAAGCATTCCTCAGTATACATCCAAAAGAACTGAAGGCAGAGAATCAAACAGGTATTTGTACATAAATATTCATAGAGATATTATTCATAATAGACAAAGCATAGAAACAACAACCCACTGTCTACCACTAGACAAATGGATAGGCAAATGTGACACATACAAACAATGGAATATTATTCAGCCATTGAAAGGAATTAAATATTGATGTATGCTACCACATGGATAAACCTTGAAAACATCATGCTTACTGAAATATGTCAGACACAGAAGATAAATATTGTCTGATTACTTTTACATGGACTACCTAGATAATCAAATTCATAGAAAAAGATAGTAGAATAGAGGTTACTAGAGTCTAGGGATGAGGTTTTAGGGAGAGTTGTCATTTAATGTACTACATATTTCTCTAAAACGAAAGTAGAGGATTTTGAACGTTTTCTTTGCGAAGAAATGTTAAGGGGCAGGCATTTGGCCAGTGGTTAAAACATTGCTTGGAACACACATGTCCTGGATCACAGAACTTCAGTTTGAGTTCTGGTTCTGCTTCTGATTCCAGCTTTCTGCTAGGGCACACAGTGGAAGGCAGCAGGTGATGGTTCAGGTAACTGAGTCCCTGCCACCTGTGTGGGAGACCTGACAGCAGTTCCTGATTCCTGGCTCCTGGCTTCCCCGGGGTGCAGCCCAACTGTTACAGGCATTTGGGGAGTCAACCATCAGATGGGAGATCTCTGTTTCTCCCCTTTCAGATAAATTCAAATGATTTTTAAATAAATATATATGCTTAACCTGTTTGGATATTATACAATGTACACATGTATTGAAACATCACATGGATGGGGCCAGTGCTGTGGCGCAGTGGGTTAATGCCCTGGCCTGAAGTTCGGGCATCCCATATGGGCGCCAGTTTGAGACCCAGCTGCTCCACTTCTGATCCAGCTCTCTGCTATAGCCTGGGAAAGCAGTAGAACATGGCCCAAGCCCTTGGGCCCCTGCACCCATGTGGGAAACCCGGAGGAAGCTCCTGGCTCCTAGCAAGAAACATTACATGGTAACCCATAAATATAAACAATATTTATGTCAATTGAGCAAATGTTTTTAATTAAAAAGTAAAAAATAAAGTTTTGGTTATAAATCATGGTGATAGTTATACAAAATTATAAATGTTTATTAAACTCACTGAGTTGCACCTTACAAATGGCTAAAATGATAAATATTATGTTGTTTACATTTTACTACAATAAAAAATATTAGATACATTTATAAAGTAGCTTCTGGTCATTGAGTAGAGGGGCATTATGACTCAGCTCAACTTTTAGATCACATTTCTAACAGATAAGAATATAGTTTAAAGTATTCCGTTTCATTGTCAAACTTTACCCAATTCTAGTGCTGCATAATTTTCAAAGAATGCTCATTAATTTAATAAATTTGTCACATCCACATTGAGTAGAGACCAAATCATGACACATTTTTTTAGGTTGTAAAAAAGTATGATTCAGCAAAGCTAAATAGCATGTTCAAGTAAAAATGAAGTAAATGATCTATGTGAACAGTTAACAACAATGATTTGGCACAGTGATCATATAGTAAATTATGATATATTATAACAAGTGAGTAGATGGAGGATTCAGGGCAGGCAGACATCCTACACCCAGGATCTCCTAGCAAATTTGCAGGTGTCAGTAGCATTTTTTTTTAATTTGAAAGGTGGAACAATGGAGATTGGTGGGGTGGGGGAGACCCATCCACTGATTCACTGGGCTGCAACACTCAGGCTTGGGCCAGACCAAAGCCAGGAGCCAGGAACTCCATCCTGGTCTTCCTCCTGGGTGACAGGAGCCGAAGTACTTGAGCCATTATCTGATGCTTTCCCAGGAACTTTAGCAGGAAGCTGGATGGGAAGCAGAGCAGCAGTGCCTGGAACTCAGTGCTCTGGTGTGGGATGCCAGAGTCACAAGCTGTTGCTTAGTCCACTGTGTTACAACACTGGCCCCAGCAACAATCATTTTAAAATCCCAGCTACACGAAGCAATGGGTCAGCCACATCACTCCTGGAGCATGAAAGAAGCTCTTTATTGTTTTTGTTTTCCAAGCAAGTGAGTCTTCATCTGAAAAACACTGGTAACTGCAAAAGCGGCTTTCTATTTTGATTTTCTTAAACAGCAGTGCTCACATGTTTTTATCTTATCCTTGATTGCCACAGCTCTCAGTATCACAATGTAAAATAGCAAAGCAACCAAAAGCCTGTGGGTTTTGTTCTGATGATGAGTTCATTTCTAGAAAACGCCTCTTATTATAAAACCAGCATCAGAGTAAAAATGTTTAGAGATCAAAACTCATTAAAGCTACTGATCCATTTGAAAGCTGCTCCCCTAAAGTTGTACAATGCTGTGCATGTGCGCAATATACTCCTTAGCAATACACAGGGGTGGGTGAACAGTCCGGGTGGTCACTGTGCACTGGGACCCTGAAATACGCAGACCTACAGGCCAAATCACCTGGAGGGGGTGAGGGCTCATCGTTCCCTGTGTGTTTGTTTATATTGTCCCAACATTGCTGCAGAACATTACCCCCATGTGGTCCCTGCTCTCCAGAAATCAAGGCAACTATTCACTCAGCTGGAGAGATAAACACCATGGAATTATTTCAGATTATAGGAAAGTGGGTAGGGAGCAAAAAGAGAAATTTATTTTTTATAATCTGTTAAGACCAAGGTAGCATTTGTTCATCCTATTGTTTAGGTACCAGAAAAAAAATTTATGCCACCATTTCAAGGCTTTTATGTGCAACAAAATTACTCCCTTCTATAAATGTAATCACTGTGTTACATACATTTCAAGTGAAGTCATCATAGGTCCAATTCAAGGCAAAAAAGTGTTGCTTGTCCAGACTCCAGCCCAACAGTAGTCTACTCTGCCAGTTCACGTGAATGACAAAAACACCACATAAATTGTCTCCCGACTATGTGATTTCTCTACTAGCAGTGTAAAAAACAATTTTAATCCACTTTAAATAATTTTTGCAAACAAGGAATCCTAGATTAGCCAAAATATCAAAGGAGTTAGAGTTCTAGCTACTTAAATTTTTTAATTTTTTGACATAACCTCGGGGGGGGGGGGGGGTCACTAGAAAAACACCTTTTTGCCAGCCTTGCTTTGATTACAGATATTCCTACTTACCCAAACCTATTGTCCTACATTCCTCATCAGGTTTTAACCAGTATAATCAAACTACAGCTTTGCTGCCAAAGGATATGACTCTAACTGTACTCTGATGCCGGGAACGAACACCTGCACAACAGCATCCCAATGTCTGTGTTCTCGGCCACAGGCTACAATCTCATTGAAGCTCTTTGAAGAGGCTTGCTAACAAGTAACCTAAATTCACTAAATTCATTAAATTGAGAGAGAGAGAGAGAGAGAGAGAGGAAAGAAAGGAAGAAAGCAAGCAAGCAAGAAAGCTGTCCTTTCAACATAATTAGGTAAGGAACAGAGTTTCAAGATGTCTATGTGTAAGGCATAAAATAAGGCCCATCTCTGATTTTAAAATGTGAAGGTTTTACTTTAAAACAAACATCTGACATCAAATAGAGTTCCCACATATTGTCTACTATAAAAGTTTCTAGCACTGGTGCAGGAGTGGCACCTAGATTCAGGATAAAGCAATCAGTTTAGCTCCCTTCCATGCTGCACAGGAAGTTGAGATAAAGAAATAGTTTAGATCAACTTCAGACATCACGGAAGAACTAAGCCTTCACACTGACAAAAACATACTCTGACAAAATACTCATACACTCCTGCCCTAACCTCAGTAGATGCCAATTTCATAGGGAATGTAAGTTGCTCAAGAAGTTCTTCTAAAAGGAAAACGAACAACACAGTGTTCTCTGACTCAGGTATCCAAAAACCTCTTGGTAACACAGATACTAGGCTGGACTCATGTGGATCTGGAGAGTTTTCAGGCAGTCCTTAAGTTAGCCAACCCCTTAACATCTCTACTCCTTAAACCGCTCGAGTTTTGCACAGACACCTTACCTTTTCTTACAAGGAGGGGATTTGTCTACCAAATGTAAAAGAGCAGTGAATGGCAGCAAGCAATTAAAACAGATATTGGAGCTCACCAGGTTTGTTTTGTGCTCTCTATAAGCTTCCTTACCCGGAATTTCAGGAAAGTGATTTACATGTTATTATTGCTTTAAGCATATTAAAATGCCATTGTCTGCCTGATAAACCACATACATAAAGAAAATGCTGCACTAAGATTTGTTGCACTCAGATTTGGGGGTTAATATAATCAGGTTAATATGTTAAAAAGAACTTGACATAGAAATTATTAATGAGTAGAACAAGGTCACTACTTCTGAGCTGAGGTCACTTACAAAGAATGCACAACTGAAATTAAGGTTGACTTTTATTTACTTGACTATCTTCTTGCATTGGATTCCTTTGGCAACATATCTTTAAACATTTAAAGCCCTGTTTACAAGGAGGCTCTGAAAGAAGCTTCAAACCATTATGCCCTTAATTGAATTCCCCAGGAGTCCAGTAAACTCAGAGGAATAAAGAAAAATCATAACATTTGCTAAATCATCTCAAAACATATTTCACTGCAAGGTTACGTGACCTGTTTTTTGAGGTTTGAATATACATGGGAAAATGTTACTGAATGCTTCATTATTTAAACTAAAACTGAAATGGATTTTACCTATTAGTGGCAAGCTAATTGAATCAGACCAGTTTTATGGTGGTAAGATAATTAAATCAGAGTAGTTTTAACTTTTCTTCTGAAAGAAACCTGACAACAATCAAGAACAGCAAATATACTATATGTTATCACTTTCCCAGAGTATAAAAGCTCTTAGGAGGAGGCAAGATTTTAACCACAGACAACTAGTCACAAGAAAGTAGCAAGAGAGAGGAGACAAAAATTCCATAGTCCCCCCAGAAAAGCAGCCTTGTGTCTGTGAACTCAGAACAAACCCAAGTGGAAGAAGAGAGAGTCAAAGTTTTCAACAACTAATTAGTTTGTTGCAATGCCCCCTCTTCCTAATTCTAATTTTACTTTGATACAAACTTTTATGATCTTTTTATTCACAGTTCTTGTGTATGTTCCTATGTTTGTTGTGACTACTAAAGAGAAAAATGTGGATCTGAGCATTTCCAAAAGAATGTTAAATCTCTCTCTACTTACCTGGTTTGTATGTTATTCCAGGGGGAAAGAGGAATCCCTGTTGGGCAGCAGCAGCTGCTGCCAGGGTCCGCTGGTCATGTGGAAAAATTGGGATCATGAGCGGAGGCATGTGACCCTGAACCTGCTAAACAGAAGAGAGCCTATGATCAGACAGAGAGCAGATGTATGCCAAGAAGTATTTGTTTTTCTGTCCTTGTGGTGTGCTGGTACCCACACAGCAACCCACCTCTACTTTCATTCCAAATGGGCAATCTGGGAAAAGTCAGGCAAAAGTCCACCAAATCCCCTTCCCTAGATGATAGCGCACGCAGGAGACAGCTTCATTGTGAATTTGCCCCACTCCTGTTTCCACCAATTTGTAGTTAATAGTTGCCTTTTCTCTTTACCTTCCTCTTTTTTTTTTCTTTCTTTCTTTTGAACAGAGAACCAATTGAGATGAATTTGTGAAAACCTTGAGAAGCTTTGCCCTTTCACCTGCCTTGCATTCTATGTTTTATTTTGAAAATAGTATTTTGTTTCCCTGGTCAGAAAATAATGTCTAATTGTTATATATTCCCAAAGCTGTATCTCCTCAGTTTAGGTATCTTATTTCAAAGCTTCACTGCATTACGTTAAACATATAGCTCTTCAGATTTAAGGCTACTACATCTTGGCTCCCAATTAAACTAATATTCTTTGCCATACACACCTTGATGTAACGTATAAATTGCTTGTCTGGCTAAGCAGTTTTACAGCTTTATGCACTACCATGTAGCTCAGTAATTATGGAGTTGTGTTCAGAGAACATTTCATAATAAATCCTACTATATCAAATTTCATTTGACCTCAATAAATGTATCAAAGAGCACAAAAATGCAAACTAGAAAATCTTCACTCTATATCAGTATTTGTATTCCACATAAAGAAAATAAGAGCTATGACAGAATCATGCTTGTGAAAATTACATTTTAATTTCCTAGCTCCCTTCTTTGCTCAATGCATGCTGCCCTGATTCTAGCGTAGCACGACCAGAAGGTTTGTCCTGGCTTTTAGGGCACAGTTTATAGATTAAAATAAGAAAAAAAATCCATACCTTAAAGACCAAAACTAGGATTCACCAAAAGAAATTATCTAATTTCACACTGGGTCTTTGACCTTTTTGACAGTATAAAAGGGCAGCATTATATCTTATTTAAGATACAAATCTTTACCAGTAATTCTACCAACCCTCAACCCACCCCCTGTTCAAATTCCTAAATCTTCTCTTTAGGCAAAATTCCATATACACTGGCTGATGACCTGTTTAAATAGCACCTACTTGCCTTGTCCTGTCCATATTCCCTCCACTATCAGGGACACAGAGCAAAAATGCTTCATGTGGTCTAAGAGGTTTCATTTACCAACAGTTTTTCTCTAGGGAAAGCCCTAAGATGTGGGTTAATAAAGGGCAAGCAAAAAATAAACACTTTACAGTATTTTTCTGAATTCATTTCTCAGGAAAATCAACTTATAATAAAAAGGTCTTTGTGCAATTACTACCTTGCCAGTGGGGCGTGAAAGAAACTAGCTTTGAGCAGCTATTTCTTCCATTTCAGCTGAGGTAAGCCTGAGTTTGAACATTAGACTACAAACTTAGCCTGCTTAAATTGGAGCTGATCCCCTAGTGCCCAGGTCTTGCCTTTAACCCTGAAGAAAACTAGGTTTGCTATTCAGCTCCAGCTCGATGTGACCTGATGCAAACCTGAGTTGTCGAAGATGTGGGCACTGTTCTGTGCTGGAAAATAAAATCTAGTGTGCTTTGTGGTGCCCACTATTCAGAGCAAGAGTACACCAAGGACTATAATCTCATTGTCTGCCAGTACTATGGCCTTAGCATGTATCTAGCACATAGCACAGAAACACAGAAACCCCACAGAGGGTAAGGAAGTGAGGAGTATACGGGTATCATATTTATTTACTCTTTCCTCCATACATTCAACAAACATTTATTAAGTTGCTATTATCTATAAGAGATCTTGAGAAGTAACTGAAAAAATTGCAGATATTTAGTTTTGAAGAGAGAGTATATAAGGTTATCTTCAAGTATGTGAGAGAATAACATCTAGAAGGATTAGATTAAGACAAAGGGAGAACAAGGCTCAAAAGGAAGAGATTTTATGGAAGTTTAATGCAAAGAACTGTCTAATAAATGATTCAACAATCACTCTGAATGCTTTTTTTATTTTATTTTTTGACAGGCAGAGTGGACAGTGAGAGAGAGAGAGAGAGAGACAAAGAGAAAGGTCTTCCTTTTGCCGTTGGTTCACCCTCCAATGGCCACTGTGGCCAGTGCACTGTGGCCAGCGCATCGTGCTGATCCGAAGCCAGGAGCCAGGTGCTTCTCCTGGTCTCCTATGCGGGTGCAGGGCCCAAGGACCTGGGCCATCCTCCACTGCACTCCCGGGCCACAGCAGAGAGCTGGCCTGGAAGAGGGGCAACCGGGACAGATTCCGGCGCCCCGACCGGGACTAGAACCAGGGGTGCCAGCACGGCAGGCAGAGGATTAGCCTATTGAACTGCGGTGGCGGCCTGAATGCTTTTCTGATAAGCAGTCAAGTAAAGGTTGTATTACACCCCCCAATATATTAGAGATGTTTTTAAGTGCATATGTAACTAGAAACCTGATGAAGAAATCACCAAGTCAGCCTTTCCAACTTTGTAATACTGGAGTTGTTTAAAAGTCAATGTTAAGAAGGTTGCATGATTACAGTCATTCCTTTACTCATTCATGTAACACACACTTATTGAGAATTTATGACATGCCTACAAAGGCTTCGTTGCCAAACAAATGTGAGTCCAAATCTATGCACTACCATTTACTTTGCTGTGTTATTTTGAACAGTTATTTCACCTTTCTGAGTCTATTCATATTTCCTGATGTAAAAACTGAAGCTAATTACACTACCTTGCTTGGTGATTATGAGAATTAAATAGATAATAAAAGTAAACAATTGAGGGACAATGCCTGATGTAATAGTTAACTGTGTAATGTCATAGTAAATGTCAGATCCTTGCTCTTTTCTTGTGCAGTTTGTAATTCGGTACTAGAAAATTATTAAATTATGCAAAAACAAGAAACAGTGGCTCTTACCCATAACTCTACTTCAAGAATGAACATAGGGACCAAGTAAATGATTCAGTTTCAGGAAGAGGCTTACTATATTCTTAGCAGACAGCATGCCTCACAGAGTTATTATCCCACCCCAAGTATCTAGAAAACCATGAAAAAGAAGTGGAATGACAAGGATCATTAGAAGAATTAAATAGGGATCTTTAGTGTTATTCATTAGATAGAATCTCATGTTGTAAACATAATTTGATTTCTACTTTGGTTGCCCAGGCTCTGAAGATCATGAGACTGCATATGGAAGTAAATGTCAGGTAGGGACCAGATGATAATTCTTGAATCTTGGTGTCTAGAGGTATTTCTCTGCAACTGTCAACATTCATGTGATAACTAGGGACAGTGTCTAGGGTCATTTTTAATGCCAAAGAACTCTAGGTTTTTACTGTTAACATAAGCTGTAGGAATTCAGTGAAGTTCCTTTCCACTCAGCATAGTCTACAAGACGGGATATATCAGAAAATTTGAATGCTAACTAGTAGCCAAGAGACTATCTCAATAAGTTGAGAGACAAAGGGACAGAAGACATTATGAAAGCAATAACAACAGAATCATAGAGTTGGAATAGAGCTTAGAGTTGATCTAATCTAGTAACTTCAAATTTGGTACCTGACAAAGAGCATCAGCAATGTCTGTGAGCTTTTTTTTAGAAAGCAAATTCTTGGGTTATACCCCATATCTCTGGAATCAGAAGCTTGTGATTGGGTCCAACAATCTAAATGTTTTCCTAAAACTTAATAAAGTGGTGATTTTTTTTTTATTTGACAGATAGAGTTAGACAGAGAGAAAGACAGAGAGAAAGGTCTTCCTTCCGTTGGTTCACCCCCCAAATTGCCGCCATGGCAAGAGCTACGCCAATCCAAAGTCAGGAGCCAGGTGCTTCCTCCTGGTCTCCCAAGCGGTTGCAGGAGCCCAAACACTTGGGCCATCCTCCACTGCCCTCCTGGGCCACAGCAGAGAGCTGGACTGGAGGAAAAGCAACTGGGACTGGAACCCAGCACCCATATGGGATGCCGGCACTGCAGGCGGAGGATTAACCAAGCGAGCCACGGCGCCAGCCCCTAAAGTGGTGATTTTCAAACTTTAGTGCACATCAGAATCAATCAGAGGGTTTGTTAGTATACTCAGTATCTGAATTTGTAAGTTTAGGAGGGGCCTGAGAGTGTACATTTCTAACAAGTTCCCAAATGCAGCTGGTGCTGCTGGTCCAGGGATCATTCTTTGAGAACCACTAATATAGTCCAGTCCTCACGGTTTACGCACCAGGAAACAGATGGCTAGACAAGGTTATACTGCCTAGACAGAGCTGGTCCTAGAGTCCAGAGCTGATAATTACTCTGTCTGCAGCTCTGTTACATCACATGAAAGTCAATGATAGAACAGAAAGAAGTCACTTGTACAGTTTTAGCAGAGAAAACCTGGAGGACTCCAGGTGAAAATAATTTTGTGTTTCAGAGGTATTTTGTTGGACATGGTTCTGAAGTTTGGATGCTAAAATGTTGTTCGATTTTAAATAAAGTCCATCCTTCTTTCTTATTTTTACCTAGAATGTACTTGAACACAATGTATACCTTCAATAATTCAAATATTTATAATACATTCATCAATAATGATCATTCAGTTCCAAGTGACAAAATAAAAATAGCCCTTAACTTATTTTGAGTAAAACAGTGTTGTAACAATTCAAAGTGCCCTTTATAAAAGACAAGCCAGAACATCCAATAGCTAGGGAGAATCCACACTGAAGGAGAATGGTGAAAAGATCCTCTTTTGGCTCTCATTATGGAAGTAATGATGATGGCTATAGAAGCTAATATTTTTCAGTGTGTCCCACATGTTAAGCTCTGGAAAAATGATTCACAAACCCTATCTCACTAACTCCTGAAACCCCAATGAGGTAATTACTATCATTATCTTTATCCAGCTAATGTGATAAAGTCATAAAAGATTAGGTATTTTGTCAGTTAAGAAGTGGTAGAGGCAGGAGCAAGTCTAGGTCAAAGGTTTGTACTTTGCTAGGGTCCAAGTTTGTACTTTTATGAATCTATCATATCAACCATAAAGTCATCTTTTGTTAAACAGATATTAAAATAGATAAGGGATAAATTCCTTTGAGATAACAATTACCTGACTGCCAGTTCTAGAAATATAATCATAGATTTGCACTCAGTTGTAATAAATAATCACATGTACCCTATCCTCAGTTTCCTCCAATGGTAATATCCTGCAAAACTCCAGTGCAATATCACAACCAAAGAACTACTGACATTGACACAATCCAACAATGCTATTCAGATGCCCCTATGGTGTTAAAGGATTTATGTCTTAAAAATTAGCAAGAATAATGAGGGTCTATGAATATTTCCAACTAATATAAGTGGGGTATATGAATTAAAGCAACAATTTACCCCTCTTGTAGGTTTTCGGTTATTGTATATTTTAGAAGATTATTAATTGAATTTGGGAAATAAATGGAAACCAAGAGTAAGGTAAGGGGCAAAAGCAACAAAACAGAGTTTCGTGGTCACACAAGAATTACCTAAGCACCCAAAATATGTTCCTCTTACAGAAGTTGTGAATTAACACCACTGCATTGAATGCCAGTGCTTGGGGGTAGATAAATAATTTTGAGGATACAGCAAAGTCCCACATTGACATGAAGAATGTAATCTTGCCTGTCTTCTTCCTTCCCATTATTCTATTTTCCTATTTGGTGATGTGCCAGGAAAGACAGTCACATTGGAAACAGCAATCCCCAAAAATATTTTACTAAAGAATAAAAAATAATAGAATTCCCTTCACTCCATCAAAGATTGACCAGTCTCCACATGTCTTTTCCACGAAGTTATCAAATTTCAAATTGCATCTTTTTTCCCTGAAAGTATAACTTTCTCTAAGAACAAATCCAGAGATTATTTAATCACCCTACAGATAAAGAGGTAAAACTGTTTTTGTTAGCACAAAGACTAAAACTTGATGTGGCCAAAATGTATCTCTGAGCATGAAAATTGCATTATTTTTATTGCCTTGGAAGTAACAATAACAGGCTAGGTTTGCAACTTAAATGAGGAATGAGAAATCAGGAACCCCATTGTCAGTGCAGCTTAGTGCCATCATGAAAGGAATAAACCATCTACCCAAAAGCACAACTGTCCATTAATTCTAAACTCTGACCACAATCTCTGACCAAAGTGTTTCCCTTTTGGAGAGGGTGGAGAGTACATTCTTGATCAAGCAGGCTGCACGCCCAGAAATTTTAATTGCTAGGGTGTTCCTCACGTCTTTCAGAGAATCAAGACAGCAGCAGATGTGTGTGAAACACTTAGGTTCTGTCTGTTCCAATCCGTAAAACAGCATTGTTGCATCAACACTTACCCTCTTTGTTTTCTCTGTGCTAAGTTGTTGATGATGCCATTTTTTTTTTTTTTTGCCATCTGCCCCAGAGCTTCATTAAAGATACATGAATGGGCTAACTGGCCTGATATCTTGTGAGGAACAGGTGCTATTGTTTGTCCCTGAAGACTTGCACTAAAGATAGGACTCGGAATACTTGAGACAGAGCATCTGCAGCAGTCAGTCAGAGAGCAACTTGGCAGGGACCTGGCTGCGTGCTGATGTGCAAACACACTGACACTCAGGGGGGCTCATTTTCTCTTCCATGAAGATTATTTAGCCTTTTTCAAGTTATGGGCAATAAGTATTTGTATTGAAACTAATGCACATATTAATGTCTATTACTGAGTTGAAGACTGAGCAAGTGAGGATTTTTTTAATGCTTCATTTCTAAAAAAATCATTCTTCATGTGATTTAATTGGAGACTGTTTCCAATGTGTGCACAACATGATAGAGGGTGGGGGGAAAGAGACAAAAAATACAAAAGAATCAAGGAAGAGTGAGAGCTGAGAGGGAGGGAGAAAGGTGGAGGAGAGGGAGTGAACACACAGAATGAGGGGAGAGGGGTCAATTTCCTTAATGGCCATATTCTTTATTGCAATAAAGGAGCTGTGTCGTTTGCAGAAAGTGTTACCACTATAAAAGCCACAGAATCTATCTAGAGAAAAAGAAATAAAGGCCCCTGAAACCTACATGAAAAGTCCTCAAGGTCAGGGCAGTGCCATCCTATAGTCAAAAAGTACACATTAAACCCTCAGTTAATTCTGGAGACTTAGGAGGGAAAGGTCCCATTTGAGAGGATAAATTCACACCTGAACGGAAACCCTTTTAATTTCAAATCTTTTTTGTTGCTGTTGTTATTAAAAAATCTGCTCTTCCTACAAAGTATATGTGGTGGTCAACATATTGCACTTCTCTTGATTGACCATAGTCTAAAGTGCACAAAGGAGCAGTAAATTATATACTGCCTACCTACCTGGCCATTCACTAATTGCCTCAATTTATTAATCATGTCTCACCAAGTACTGAGCGTCCTGAATGGCCTACATATATAGGCCCCATCACTCTTACCATAGGTCTAAGATAGGTCTCAGGTCCCAACAGGAAAATATGGGAAACACTTTGTTATCATTCCTCTTGAATACAATGCAATGTCTTTCTAGAGTTTTGCACCCAATACCTAGAATTGTTTTCAAAATTCTCACTACAGAGGCAAGAAAACCCCTCAAAAAGTGGAACAAATTCAAGATGTTATAGTTTAAAAGCATCCTTTTAAAAACTCAAGCTTTGGTCTTTCAAAGTCATATGCTTTAGTAGGGGTATTGGTGAAGAGCTAATTTAAATTTATATGTATACTTTTACTGTATGTATATTTTAACCAAAAGTTAATTTGAAGAAAAAAAGAGAAACCATTCCAATAATTTGCTTTCATGTATTAGACTACTAAATATTCCTGAAAATTATTTGAAATATCCACAGAAGAAATGGGAAAGACACCTCTTGTTACCAGCTTCCCCTGTCCCCACCCCTATTACCAAGAATAAAAATGCAAACAGAGCAATTCTATTTGCTAAATTTGCCTTTAAGATAGCGATTTAAAATCCACTTCACAGCCTAGCACTTTCTAGCTCCCTTACTTGGTTACACAAGAGAGAAATGATCTTTTGAGAACAAGAGCACTCTTCTATCAGGTCAATGGTACATGTTTTAAAAACCTTCTGTAGGTATATTTCAGAAATAAACATGAATAGCCTTGAAACAGCCAATCTTGCTCTTTACATTAACACCCTGTTTCAGATTCTCAGCATACTATGTATATGTGTGTACTTTACTCAAACTTTTTAAATAGAAAAATAACTCACTAATCTACCAGCATCATCAGCACCTCTAATTCATTTGTACATGTTCTGTTTAAACATTGAATTTTCAAAACACACACATGCATATTTAGTGCCCACATAATCTCAATTCGTATTATCGCTTGTCTCCTTATTTCATGAAATGAAGGGCCCAACATAAATACAATGATCTCATAGACTCATGAAAAACATGTTTCTCCCTAAGAGCAGGCGGCAATGCCTGTCTTCATTCAACTTTTCAGCAGTCATTCCTTGAGCACCATCTCTATCTGTCAGCTGCTGTGCATGGTCCTGGAAATAAAAGGATGCCTTACAGATGTCCACATCTTATTTTATCTGGTAGTGGTGTCAGCTCTGTTTTCACTGACCAACGAGAACAAATCATCTAGTTTGTCATCTTACTTTGGAATATGGTCAACACAGAAATAAATGATTTGCTTAAAAGAAAACTAAATTATGGCAAAAATCCTGCTAGGTCTCATTGCATGGTCTTCTTATAGTCCATACCCCAGAAAAATTTTGAGAGTATTTATGAGGACATGAGTCAGATTACTTTCTAAAAAGGATGATAAATGTTAATTAAATGTGCTTAAATTATCTTACTATGTTTTAAGAAACTCTCACCAGGAGGGAAATAGAATATCCTGGCCATAAAGAAATTAATAAAACATGTTATGCAAAAGTAAAATTTATGATTCATTTGGAATTAGATATCTACTACCTTTTCAATTCATACAAATGCATAATCTTGTCAATTAAATATTATTGTTAAGGTCTAGTAGTATGTTAAAATTACTTTAAAGTGCAACTAAGGAAAATTCATGTGTGTTTATTACTCCTTAAGGATCTATTAGTGGGTATTTTATTCAGATTCGTGCTGTAAAATCTGCATAAACTCAGCATATTGTTATCCCCATGTGTGCATTTGTTTGGTTAAAGCAGAACAGCAAATCTCAATTTTTGCAACTTCTGGAAAAGTCAAGAGAACTAAAACAGTCTTAATTTTAATCAGATACAAACAGTTATCACTACAGAAGTGAAGAGTTGACTATTATGCAAATAGTCACAGTTAGTGGTCACCAGGCCATCACAGAAGACTGAGCTAGTCATTTACTTTAGATATTTCCAAAGACTAGTGAAGATGAATGCGTCTTATTCCATTCTGTCTTATTTCCAGAGAAGTATGAAACATATTAGAGACTAATGATTGTTGTTCTTAAATGGAAACCCCATTAAATACACTATGATCAAAGTGTTTTGCCAAGATGGAAATTAATTTTTTTCAAATTTTGTATAAATACCATATAAATATGGTAACATTTGTGAAGAATATGGCATTCCTTTCTTTGTAACAACCAAATCCAGATATAAACCTTTCATAAACTTTTGACCTGTAATGAAGGCAATCTGGCTTTTACCCCTGAAGTATTTTATACAAGCTTATTCTGTTAACAATGACCAGAGTTCAATTATTAAATTCCTCATCCAGAAATGTAGGTTTACATCTTAAACTACAGGTCTTATTAAAATTATGCACAAGCAACTGAAAGGCAAAGACTTTGTTTTTCCCCAGGGCTCAGTAAAAGGTCTAACACTGAGTAGGGTCACAACAAGTACTTAGTATATAAATACATTAAGGATCTTTTGTTCTACATTATTAGAAATTAAGCTACAACAATTCTGATGATTTTTTAATCTTCTGAGTCGATTCAAAGTCCTTTCATCATTTACAATCCTCAAATGGAGGCAAAAAGAATATAAATCTGTTCCAAAAATATTTTTTATCCCAGTGAACTCCTCTTTTAGCTATGCCATGGTCTATCTTTTGAAGTTCACTAGCTGATAAGAAAATACAAAAATTGGCTGCATTCATTTATTTCAAGGTATTTTTAAATAAGTGAACACTTCTATTACATTTGTTGAAGTTCATCTATAGTTAATTTAAGCTTGTTTCACATTTTTCACAACATCAATTATAATTCTTCCTGAGAGAAATGATAAGATGCTCTCACCAAGGAGCCAGGAATACAATTTCCCCCAAATCATCGAAAGATGTTTGTTAGATCACGGTGGGCTGGTTATGCAATAGAGAATGAATGACAGAAAAGTATTTAAGTGGGGGGCGGGGGCAGCATGGAGAGCAGAAGCAGTTTCATCTTTAGCAAGAAGGCTTGAGAAATACACTGTGGGAACTCCAAGCAAAGCATAAGTATGACGTGTAAGTTTCTGATTGCTCTGCTCAGCCATAGCAAGGTGATCCTCCTTGGAAGTTCCATTGAAAGGTGGTGCCTGTATAAATGACTGTAGGCAAAGAGATAAAGAGGTAAAGTAATGTGGTCTTTAAAAAAAATGAATACTGAGTAAGACATAATAAACAGTGCCTATAACCACAAGTCCAGTAGATTTCAGAGTTTCAGTCTTTATCACTCTATCTAGTTTTTCTTTTGAAAGCAAAAACTAATGTCATGCACTGTAATGTCATTTTGATGCATAACCTTCAACCCCTGCTCTACCTCTAGCATGAATATTGTTCTCTTTCTCACTCTCTTTCTTGCTCTCTTTCTCTCTCTACTACACCTGCTCCCTCAACTCAACAAAGAAGTTGACAATGAAGATGACGATAAGGATAAGCTAATACGGTGATTTTTAAAAATGAATTTTCTTTAGTTTTGCAGTTTTATTTAGCACCCTCTTAATATTAAATATCCAGATACAATAAAAGTGTCCCTATTAAGGAAGATACGCTCCACATTTGCCAGACAAGGCTGTCATTGAAGTCCCTCTGTGGATGTCTTGATGTGCCCCTCACGTCTTTTTCCGTACTACTTTTTACTGTGCTCTTTCTCATCCTGCTTTCAATAGCTTCTGCATCTTTGTTTGAGCCATTTTTCTCACTTAACGTACATAAAGATCTCTCTTCTGTTTGCCTTCCCAAACCTGACCTACTCTTGAAGGTTCATCCCAAATTCAACTTTTCTGTAAAAATTTACCAAGAATAGATTCCTTTCCCTCTGTCAAAATATGCACAAAACATACTGTGTTGAAATTTTTAATGGCTTTCCCATTTGGATACGTTAATTAATTCATTAAATACATGTTTATGTAAATATTTGACACTATTCTAGGCACTGGGAATACAGCAATAGACAATATTTGCTATCATAAATTCTTACTGAAGACAGGTGGCGTACAAAAAAAATTCATGGAAAATATATATTATGAAAAAAAACCTATGAATGGATTTCAAAAAACTTTGTACCAAAATAAACACGTTTTAATTCCATTTCCACAAGCTTTTTGAAGCATCTGTCTGCATATGTATGTGTGTATGCACATACACAAAGGAAGAAAAATACATAAAGATAATAAATATCAAATGTGCTATGAGGAAAATAAAGTGAGAGAATAAAATATAAATAAAATAAAATGAGAGAGTATGAGAAGAGGAGGGCAGAAAAGCTAGAGGCAGTCAGTAGGAGCAACGAGGATTATTTTAGACAGAGGTGATCAAGGACGCCTTCTCTGAGGAGACAGGCTAGCACAGGAGTGAATAACTGGAAGAAATAGTGCATGGGACTAGTGGAGGCAAAAGTGAGTCAGGAAGAGGGCTTGCAGTGCAAAGGCTCCAAGGCAACCACGGCTTGGCTGTGGGGAGCTAGGAAGGCCAGCAGAAGGAGCAGAGTGGCAGCAGAAGGAGCAGAGGATGGCTATAGATCAGATCATTTAGGGTATTGCAGAGTGCAGTAAAGAATGTGGGTTGTATTCAGAGAGTAACAGAACGTCATTGGATGGTTTTATGATACGGTAGTGGCATGAAACCTAATTTAGGTTTATAAAGATCATTCTAGTTGCCATGAGGAAAACTCAACTATAACAGGGGAATAATGGAAGCAAAGGAACCAGTTTAGAAGCTACCTCAATAGTCCCAAGATGGGATATGGTGGCCTATTTCCATCGTACATATCCTCTATGCTCAAGTAGAAGGAAACAACTTGCCAAGAGAATCTTGATATGCAGGTAGGAAAATGCCTCCAAATATGCTAGGCAAAGGGTAAATATCTGATTAATTGAACTTTAATATATACAACGTGGCTCAAACACTTGTTGGGTAAACTTCTCTTGCCTTTTCTGTTTTGATAGTTGAGACTAATGTTATATTTGCCAAATAAAATTGTGATTTACAATATACAGTCAAATGCTGCAGTAATTTACCTGCCCTGTTAATCAGAATTCAAAGTAGAAAATGAATATTGAATCTTATACATTATCATTAGCTAAGAAATTTTAAATTTCTTTTACCCTCTACTTCAATATTTTAATTTTTTAAATACCAATTTATCAAAAACACAATATTGTATTGCCCTTCATGAATAAATAAAGACAAGCATTTTACATCTGAGGTTCAAAGGATGGCACAATGGAAACCCTTGACCAGTATCACTACAACCAATAAAACAAATGTAGAACTAGACAGGTTTGCTTAAATTATAAAACAATAACAAAAGAGAGCAAAACAAACACAATACACAACAGGAAAGAATATAAAATATGAAGGGAAAACTAAAAAAAAAAAAAAGGAAACAGGAATGGATGGATGGCACAAGTAATCAAGAATATTATGGTCATTTTCTAATTAGCATTTGCCTCTTATCTCCATAATTTGGACTCAATTTGCTACAGCAAATATATTGTCTGAAGTCCTGTGTTACACTTACCTTATAAATATTTTTGTAAAGAACAAAATGATATGTAAAAAGGAATTCAGATTAAAAAGTTTAATTAAATTTTTAATTATAAAAGTCTAAATTAAGATATGTATGTTCATTTTTAAACTTAATTAATTATGGGTTACTTTACAGGGAAAGTTAAATGAAAATTTAAAATTTTTGGATTTAGTTTGCTAACCAAGATAATGTAAATACAAGTGTCAGTCTGTTCGTGCGACCCACCATTAGTTATTCCTGACTTCAGGGATGAACCAAACATAGAGATACTTATTTTTTCCAATCAAGTCTATACATGAGACAAAGAGAGAAAGGGAACCCTACCCTCCTGCTCATCCCACATAAAAAGGAGAGGGAGAGCTAGAGGGGGAAGGAGAAGGAGAGAGCCAGGGAGAGGGAGAGGGAGAGAAGGATGAAGAGCAGAAAGGGACCGAGGGGGTGGAAGGAAGGAAAGGAGGAAAGAAAGGAAAAGCAAAGCAAAGCAGTTTATCTAAGTGAAGTTATTTAACTCCTTTTTCCATTATTCTCTACCCTCCAATTTTCCAATAGCTATGGTGGTAATCGTATTTTTCCAATTGAAAATCAGGATACAGGAGAAAAAAAATTATAGATGTGTAAACGTGGATATCATAGAACAGATTTTTAACACTAGGTCTGTTCCAGAACAGACAACTAGTCTCAATATACATGATACACTGAATCATATGGTAAAGTATCAAGCCATAGACTTAATTTTGTAACTTTGGGTAGTTTGTGTTAAAATCTGAATTCCTGAATATGTAGTTAGAAATTTGTGAAGAGGCATTTTTCCCTGGCCTAGTATCATAACCACAATGATCTACAATCTTGAAGATCAAAGTTATAAATATTTTTAAATTTACTTCCACATGACAGTTCCCAAAAATGAATGGCAAAAAACCCAGCTCCTTAACTCTTCGTAATTCAATAATTTTCAGAAAAGGCCTTGTTAGCTCCAATAACACTGCACTATGACTCTTGTTTCCATGTTAGAATAAGAAGTTGAATCTACATAGAAATTATCAGCCAATAACAATAGGTCTTTGTCCAGCTGTGACTACTTCCCTCCTCTACAACCAGTCCTTATCTAGCTCAGGAAATGCCTATTTTAACTGACAGGTAGGAGATTAAATCTACAGCTGCTGAAACACAATCTCAGCTCTGTTAGATAGGCTTTCATTGAAAAGCACTACAAACACATAATTTGTTTATGTTGTACCAGCAATCTCTGACAAAGCAGACTGTCTAGCTGAGACAAATGTGGTTAAACCCATTTATTGTATTATTTCTGCTACACAGAACAAGCTCTTAAAACACAGAAACTAGACAAGGCACAAAGCGCTAGCTGTCTAAAGAAATCAAGAATAGATGACTTCTTGTTACACTAGCCCTTTTTACACAGAAAGCATGTTCTCCCCAGGAAAACATCTATTCCAATTTCTCTTTTAAGTGGGTGGTTCAATTATGTTTATGCTTTCAGTTTTTAAAGTTTCTTTTGTTCCCGCCAGCATAAACAGGCATAAAATCACCTAATCACTGAATATCTCTAGATTTAAGAACATGATGAATATTTATAGCAAGTGCTATATCACCCCCTCAAAAAATATCCATAATGATAAATTCTGATGACAATCCACCCTCTTTCAATATTTATTGCAAATTCTGATAATATTATTTGATTTCTTTATTTCACTTGATGAAAAAATAGCTTTGCAACTCATAAAGAATATGAATAGCAGCTTCTTTAAAATTAAGGAGTTGTGCATAGAGATACCTAATTGTATAAAATAAATGTTAAGGTGAGAGGTTTTAACAACAACAGTGAAGGCTGCTACTCAAGAGATCATGAATTACTTGTTCCAAATTAACATAGTAAATAGAAAGACAGAAAATTTTGCTTTTATATTAAATTAAGTCTATTCTTTCCATATAATTATTCGGATCTAACTAGCATTCTGACTATACTGCATATAAACTAAAATCATTAATACCTAAAGGTTAAAGTCTTTACCTATGCATATTAATCCTAAAGGTTATAATCAATGATAACTAAACAACATATGGTACATTATATGGCTTTAAAAACAAGAAAACAGATGCTATAACTCAAACTTGTCAAAAAATTTTAGGAAGAATTGCATACTACATATCAAGGTTACAAAATTGTATTTGAAATATGGCCAAATGGATTATGGTTAGCCACTCTCAGACATGTCACCATTCCCTAAAATCTTATTTTATTTTTCCTTAATCATCATCATAAAACAGGAAAGTGAGAAAATAATCTTTCAAGTTGGAACATATGTGCCACTCAGAACTTGGAGTTAATCTTAAAATATAGAAAGTATGCAATAAACTAGCTGAATCCATGGGGTCTCCCTCAAACAGCATGGATAATGAGGAGAATCCATAACAGACATAAACAAACCCAGAAAGATGTCTAGACCCCACATCATTATGTATGATATATGCCCAAGATATATGGGCATACATTTGAATGCTCAAGTTCAAACTTGGCTTCTATTAGACTGATTCAGTCACAGCATGGGGTTTCTTTAATAAACAAACCTCACTGTTAGAAAATATTGGGGACTCAAATCATGTATTATGTCCCAGCTAGTTAAAGATGTGGTGTTCCAATGCCTTACATCCCTGGAAGCGTTCTTACAACAGACTACAAATAATAAAGGAAAATTGTATCCCAGAAAAAAATCATATAGAAGTCCTAGATTTTTATATTTTAAGTTGAGAGCAGAGACTTCACAAAGCTAGTATTTCAACAAATGTTCAAAAGAGAATTTATATTTCCCATTAAAAATTAGAAATGGGTTTAACAGTCCATTGCTTTATATTTTCCAGGAGCCTTATGGAAACTGAATACATTCACATAAAGATGAATCCATAATTATTTATTTCATTAAAATATTTTGGCCATGTTTGACATATACATGTATGTATCAGACATAAACAGATTTAGTCACTTTGGAATCAGCCTTTTAGAACTGGAACAGTTTTAGAAAACCATATTTCTAACACCTTCATTATAAACATGAATATAATAGAAGTGATTTGGCAAGATCACAAAACTTGAGAAACGAGAAGGCCAAAGCTAAAAACAAGGTCTTAGACTTCAAATTTCCTTATTTCCCAAAATCATTAAATCAGAGATTTTTCTCAAAATCATAAAATCAGAGACTATATGACCTGGACAAAAAGTTCTTGTGAGTCTTTTTTTTTTTTTTTCAAAAATATATATAATCCCTTCTTCCTTGTCCAAAAGCACTGTTCAGACCTAGCCACAACATTCAACAGAGGGAAAATCGAGGCACATAGAGATAATGTGACTCCTCTGATGACATAACTAGTCCAAATCAGTTAACCTGGAACTAGTAAGCTAATTCAAAGTTAGCATTTTTCACTTTTATTTCCTAGCTTGCTTTTTGTCCACTTTAAGATGGAACTTAAATACACTTTTGACAACCAATTGTCCTATATGTTTTCTTAAACATAAATTTGTATCATGTTAAGAGGATGAAGGCAAATCTAAATTCTACAGGGACATCCTGGCAACACTCATACAAAGTGTCTATAACAATTGCATATGTGGGAGCCGACAGTGTGGCATAGTGGGTTAAGCCTCTGCCTGCAGGGCTGGCATCCCATATGGGCACTGGTTCTAGTCCTCGCTGCTCCTCTGTGGCCTGGGAAAGCAGTGGAAGATGGCCCAAGTCCTTGGACCCCTGCATCCTAGTGGGAAACCCGGAAGAAGCTCCTGGCTTCTGCCTTCAGACTGGTTCAGTCCCAGCCATTGCAGTTATTTGGGGGGTGAACCAGTGGTTGAAAGACTTTTCTGTCTTCTCTCCCCCTCTCTCTGTATATAACTCCACCTCTCAAATAAATAAAGTATTTTTAAAAAATAATTGCACATGCTCTTCCTTTTCTCCAATGTCCCCATCCACCCTACTGAGTCTGTATGCCTGTACTATACAGTAAAATAAAGCATGTACTATGTTTCAATCTTTTTGTTTATATAAGGTGAACAAACTTCATGTATTTACTATATATATATAGGTTCAAGAGTATAATGATAGTTTCCACTTACCATCCTTCCCACCCATGCTCCCACTCTTTTTCTCTATCCTTCCTTTTTTTAAAACTTTTATTTAATGAATATAAATTTCCAAAGTACAGCTTATGGATTACAATAGCTTTTTCCCCCCATAACCCTCCCCTCTCCTGCTCCCTCTCCCCTTCCATTCACATCAAGATTCATTTTCAATTATCTTTATATACAGATGATCAATTTAGCATATATTAAGTAAAGATTTCAACAGTTTTCACCCACACAGAAACACAAAGTATAAAATACTGTTTGAGTACTAGTTATAGCATTAATTCACAATGTACAACACATTAAGGACAGAGATCCTGCATGAGGAGTAAGTGCACAGTGACTCCTGTTGTTGACTTAACAAATTGACACTCTTGTTTATGGCGTCAGTAATCACCCTAGGCTCTTGTCATGAGTTGCCAAGGCTATGGAGGCCTTTTGAGTTTGCCGACTCTGATCTTATTTAGACAAGGTGATAGACAGAGTAGAAGTTCTCTCCTCCCTTCAGAGAAAGGTACCTCCTTCTTTAATGACCTGTTCTTTCCACTGGGATCTCACTGCAGAGATCTTTCATATAGGTTTGTTTGTTTGTTTGTTTTTGTTTGTTTGTTTTTTGCCAGAGTGTCTTGGCTTTCCATGCCTAGAAATACTCTCGTGGGCTCTTCAGCCAGATCCTAGTGCCTTAAGGGCTGATTCATTTTACAATGACATACTTTCAGTTTATTTTATAATCACAAGATAACTCTCCACTTAATAAAGAATTCAACAAGCAGTAAGTAGAAAAACCATGGTTCCTCCAGTGTACAGACAGGGGCTATAAACAATTATCATATCTCAGAATGTCAATTTTGCTGACATACATTACATTTTTTTAACTCTGTACATTAGTTACCACAAATCAGGGAAAACATGTGGATATTTGTCTTTTTGACTGGCTTATTTCACTAAGCATAATGGTTCCCAGTTGCATCCATTTTGTTGCAAAAGATAGGATTTCACTCTTTTTATGGGTGAGTAGTATTCCATGTTTTCTTTATTCAGTCATCAGTTGACAGACATCTGCTGACTCCATATCTTAGCTATTGTGAGTTTAGCTGCAAGAAACGTGGCAGCACAAATAACCCTTTCATCTGCTGATTTCATTTCATTTGGGTTAATTCCCAGGAGTGGATGGTTGAGTCACATGATAGCTCTATTTCCAAATTTCTGAGGAATCTCCATACTATCTTTCATGCACCGTTTTTAAAAAATATATGAGACAGGGCCTGGACTTGTGGCATAGCAGGTAAAACCACTGCCTGCAGTGCCAGCATCCCACTTGGGCACCAGTTCATATCCTGGCTGCTCCACTTCTGATCCAACTCCCTGCTAATGGCCTGGAAAGGGCAGTGGATATGGCCAAAGTATTTGGGTCCCTGCTGCTTATTTGGGAGACCTGGAAGAAATTCTTGACTCCTGGCTTCAGCCTGGCCTAGCCCAGGCCTGTGTGAATGAACTAGAGGATATAAGATCTCCTTTTCTCTCCTCCCCTCTCCTCCCCTCCCCTCCTCTCCCCTCCCCTCTTCTCTTCTCTTCTCTCCCTCCCTCTCTCCTCCACCTCCTCCTCTTCCTTTTCCTCCTCCTCCTCCTCTCTCTGTAACTCTGCCTTTCAACTAAATAAATAAATCTTAAAAAAATAAAAATGCATGAGACTAGAAACTAGGAGACCAGAAGAATCATAAGTTTTGCCTTTATATTCATTGCAATACATAGAGCTTTATGAAGACACCTTTTAGCAAAAATAAAAATTGAATAATTTCCCCAGGTTCGATTTTAAAATCCATACAAAAGTATGTAGAAGCAATAATACATCATCACCTAAAGGGGTTTCTTTTGAAAAGGCAAGGTTGATTTAGCACTTGAA
This sequence comes from Lepus europaeus, assembly GCF_033115175.1. Classification (NCBI taxonomy): domain Eukaryota; kingdom Metazoa; phylum Chordata; class Mammalia; order Lagomorpha; family Leporidae; genus Lepus; species Lepus europaeus. Next base: position 49,104,215 of record NC_084833.1, on the reverse strand, counting down.
AAGCAATAAATTTAATTTATTATAATAAAATGAATGATCCAAAAAGATCATTTCAATGGACACAGAAAAATTTGAAAAATAAGTTAACATCCATTTCTGATTAAAAAAAAAAACTTTCAGTAAACTAAACAGAAGGGAACTTCCTCAATCTGATTAAAAGAATATTTGGAAAAAAAACTACCAATAATATAATCAATGGTGAGAGGTTATATACTTTCTACCTAAGATCAGAACTGGCCAGAATATCTATTCTAATTGCTTCTATTCAATATGTACTGAACTTCTTAGTCAGTTCAATAATTGAAGAAGAGAAATAAAATTCACATAGTATGACAAAAAGAAGGGGAAAACGCTTTTATCTATGGAAAACATGATCAAGCAGAGAGAAAAATGTAAGGAATAAGACAAAGTGACCAGAACTAAGAAGTAAATTAAGCAGTGTCATAAAATATGAGGTCAGCAACAAAAATCAGTTGTCTTTCCATATACTGGTAATAAAAAATCAGAAAACAATTTCTTAAAAACTTCATCGTATTAACATAAAAATAAAATACTTAGCAAAATTTAATCAACATCTACAAGGCACTGACAATGAAAGCTATAAAACATTGCAATGATAATATACAGCATGAGGACTGTAGTTAATTATATTCAATTGCATACTGAAAATTTGCTAAGAGAATAGATTTAAGGTGCTCTTACCACCCAAAAAAGCAACTGTGGAAGTTGATGGATAGGTTAATTTTCTTAGCTGTAATAATGACTTCACTATGTATACACATATCAAAGCAGCATGTTACACACATTAAATAAATACATTTTTTAATTGAAAAGAGAAATTTTAAATCACCAAAATAAATGAAATGCATCATATTCACGGAATAGAAAGCCAACATTGTTTAGATAGCACATTTTGGGGACCAGTATTGTGGTGCAGGGGGTTAAGCAGTACTGAAAATGTTGGCATTCCATGTGAATGCCAGTTGGAGTACTGGCTGCTCCACTTCCAATCCATCTATTTCCCTGATAAAGTGCCTGGGAAAGCAACAGAAGTTGGTACAAGTGTTTGGGACCTGCCACTCACATGGGAAAGCCAGATTGAGTTCCAGGCTCCTGGTTTCCACCTTGCCCAACACTGGCAGTTGTGGCCATTTGTGAAGTGAACCAGTGAATGAAAAATGACTCCTTCTCTCTCCTTTCCTCTATATTTCTGTCTCTCCTGCTCTCTCTCTCTCTCTCTCTCTCCCTCTCCCTCTCCCTCTCCCTCTGTTCTCTCTCTACCTTTCAAATCAGATAAATACATAAATCATTAGTTTTCATGAAAAGAGTCCATAAATAGATTCACATGTACTTGGTCAATCGCTTTTCCCAAACATGTCAAGATAATTCAATGAGGGCAAACATAATCTTTCAGATTCTGCTAGAAATGAATATTTATATGGGAAAAATAAGCCTTGGCATTTTTCTTTTGCTATCCACAAAATTTAACCCAAATGAATCATTAGGACTTAAGATAAGAGTTAAAATTATAAGAAAACTTTGTATTAAAAAATTACTTAAAAACATAAAATAAGCAGGAATTAGAAAAACAATTTATAGGATAGGTAAGGGAAAGGCATTTGGAGAAACAGTTAAGGCATGGGTTGGGAGGTATTATAGTCCCTGGGATTGAGTTCTGCTTCTAATTCCAGCTTCCTGCAAATGTGCACCACTGAAGGCAGCAGATGATGGATCAAGTAGTTGGGTCCCTGAATTCCTGGATCCTGATTTTGGGAGTGAACTAGCAGTTGAAAGATTTCTTTCTTTCTGCCTCTCTCTCTGTCTCTCTCTCTCTTTCTATGCCTTTCAAAAAAAAAAAAAAAAAAAAGCAAGCCACAAACTGGGAGAAAATATTTGCAAAAGAAAGTAAAGAACTTCTATCCAGATTATTTAAAAGAAACTTATAACTCAATAATGAAACAAATAAAAATAAAAATGAGTTGAAAGATTTGAATAGACAATTCAAAAAAGAAAATATACAAATAATCATTAAGTACATGAGAAGATGCCAAATATCACCAGTCATCGAAAAAGTGAGAATAAAAACAATAATGAGATAACCCTAAAACTCACTAGAAAGGTAAAAATGGAAAAAAGAATAACACTGCAATGTGTTGGTGAGGATGTAGGACAACAGGAACTCATATACATTGCTGGTGCAAATTAAAAATGATACAGCTAGTATCCTATATAGCAATTTCTTGTAAAGCTAAACACACAATTCCCATATAGCCTAGAAGTCAATTCACTTTTAGATACTGATACAAGAAAAGTGAAAACATATGTCTACATAAAGATACCATTTTTCATAATAACCAATAATTGTAACCAACCCAATGTCCATTTAGCTAAAGGATGGCCAAACAAACTAGAGTAAGTGTATTCTATTGAATAGTACTTGGCATTGTAAAGTAACAAAATATTGATGAACCCAATAACACGAAAGAATCTGTAAAACATTATGCTAAATAAAATGACTCTAACATAAATGACTATATGTGCTATATGCTTCCATTTACATCAACCTTAAAAAAAAAAAACTACAATGACTGAAAGCAGAGTGAAGAGTGGGTCCAGGTTTCAGGAATGGAATCTGATTGAAGAGAGACACAAAGAAACTTTATTTTATCACACTTAGAGGGATGAAATTTATTGTTCATGATTTATAAAACAGAAACAAAAACTATTTTAAAAAGTAGAAAAAAATTAAACAGTTCTTTGAATTAGGTATTGCTCTGTCATTTTACAGACAACTAAGATGAAGAAAGATTAAATTCTTCACCCGAGACTAGTTAGTAAGTGGAAGAGTTAGAATTCAAACCTGTGGATACTGCAGCCAACCACACTCCTTCAAAAATTTTGTAGTTGTTTCTCTTTGGGGAAAAAAAAAGTTTATCTTTGTACCCAGGATGAAGTTGACATGATAAAGACTTTTGGGGGGTGGGGCAGGGAGGGTAAAGGGTATTAATAGCATCTTTGGAAAAAGAAGAAAACTTCTACTTGAGAATTAAACAGAAAAAGGGGTCCCTGGGGAAGCCCCAGCTCAATCTGCAGCTCTCCTGAGCTATCGGGCTGCCTATTTTTTCATTTCATTTACAATAACTTGTCAAAATGACAGCCTTATCCTACCTGCTCTCAGCTTTGAAAGAAAAGCAATTTTATACCATAAAGACACCCAGATTCACCAAGAACTACAAACCCAAGCAGCCCATTCTGCAGGCCCAGGGGTAGATGTCCCCAAATGCTGTGACCTGAGCACATGGATGAATGATGCAAGAGGAGACAGATTTCAATCGTTTTTAAAAATTTTAAGACATAGTGGTATGGTAGAGCGGGCCGTAGAATAAGTTGAAGTTAAAAGATCTAAGACAGAGCCAATAATGTGACAGACTGCTAAATTTCAGTTTCTTCTCATTAAAAGAAGTCCTAGTTAAGAGGAAAAATGATGTAGTAGACACTGTCTCCTGAATTTTAAAAGTGATCATTTCAAAGTAGTCCAGTACTCTCTTAAACAAAGGGGTACAATCTCTTTAAGAAAGCATTTCAGAACCGTGCTGTGTGTGTCCATATGCATGTGCATCTGTAGGAATGTGTGTGTATACGTGTGTGTGTATGTTCTTCATCATACATGTTTTTCCCCCTAGAGATCCATCATGTCTTGAGGGACAGTGGCTCTGCCCTTGCTGTTACTGTTCTTTGCCTGGGGTAAGTTTTTGGAAGGAGAACAATTTGAGAACAACCAAAGCATGTTAGTATGCATATGTAGGAAAGACAGCTCTGAAAAACATAGCTACATCTATCCATAGCTACTGTCCTACAAAGGTTTTACATAAGAACAATGATTAAAGAAGTGTCTGGAAAAGCAGAAAGACCAATATTTTCCTAAAATATCTATGGAATGGGAAACAGTAGCGATTCTGAATTATTTTATCAGGCACCAAAATAAGAGAGGAAAACTGAAGATCTAATGATAGCTGCTAATCTAATTTGAATCTTATGATATTATAATAAGATTATCATGTTATTACTCTGCTTTAAGCAACAATGGTAATCACATGGATGCTGAAAATAATGATAATAGTAATAAAGGCTACACTGATAGAGCATTTGCAATGTTCCAGGCACTTTTCTAAGTGCTTTACATCTATTAGCACACTTAATTCTCAGATATCTTGATGAGGTATGTATTGTGACTTTCCCCATGTTATAAATGAGGCATAGATCTTCGTAGCTTGCTTCAAGGTCAGGCTGCTAACAAGTGGTGGGTATAGGATTTGAATCCAGGCAGTCTGATCTTCAGAATCCCACTCTTGACCAATGTGCTATAGTACCTTAACCAGTGTGCCATACTGCCTGAGATGATGAGATGTGCAAGCCTGGAGCCTCTGGCTACATCGTGGGAGTAGGGGTAGTGAGAAAAAGGAAAATGAGGTGGAAGTAAGGAGAGCACCGAAAAACTGTTAGAGAGGAGATATGTAGTTCGGATCGGTATATATGAGGGCATACGCTGTCTATACCCTAAGTGGTGATTCTGGTTTTACAGCGTTTATGATTTAAAAACAAAGCAGCACACTCAGCATTGCATTAGAAATGATTGGCCTTGTGCTGTCACTTCAACAAAGCCCTAAATATTACAACACAGTATCTCAACGATTCTTAAACTAAAAATTGTATAACTTGGGAAATAATCATTTTCTTCTGTTACAAATTTCTGTTGAAATTTCTAATTTGAATTTTTTAACATTAGAAAATCATACACAGAATTTTTCTTTATATCCAGATGGCAGGTAGATGTCAAAAGCTTAAAAAACACAGGGTAATAAAAATTCCATTGCTTAGATGTTACAAGAATAGGCTGCAGTATTGGTTCAACCACTATCTTCTTTTTGAAGCAAGCAGTAGGTCTCAATTTTCTTATATATGAGGGGGATAATATTTCTACTGCCTACCTTAGGGAATCAAAGTGAAAACTACCTAATAGATGTGAAAACATTAAGTGCTATGCAAAGGGACATTATTTCTCTACATTTACTATAGATACCTCTCTATAAGCCAGTGATTATTTTTGTAATTTAGAGCTTCACCATAGTTTTGTACATAGAATTTATTCTAGGAATAAAGTAACTTAAGAAACAAGGCATGACTTCCTGAAGACCTACTATATGCCTGACAAAATACGCTAGATGCTTTGCCTTTATTTCTGTTACCACATTCAACAAAGTAATGCGGTCAGATACCAACATGGCTTTTAGCATATGAAACAAAGCAAGCCCCAGAAAAATTAAGGCTACAGAATTATTCAAGTGACAAAGCCAAGAATCAAAATCAAAGGATTCTGATGATTTTTAAACCATAACTTTCCCTTTGTGTGTTTTAGAGCAGTAAGAAGTAATTCAGACTCCTGTGTTGTCAAGTCTCTTTAGTCTCCTTCAGTCTAGAACAGCTACTCAGCCCCTCCTCAACTTTTAGGGCCTCAACAATTTTGTGGATCTCAAGCCAATTTGTTTTATAGACTGCTCCTAAATTGTTTTGTTTTGTTTTTGATGTTTCTTTATGATTAGATTCAGTTTATCCATTTTTGGCAGACATATCTCACAATGGATGCTATGTTCTCATCACTGCATCCCATCAGGTATCATATGCTACCCATCTATTCTATCACCGTTAATGTAACCTGAGTAATGTGGTATCTGTCAGATCTCTCCACCACACTGTTATACTTTTTCCCTTTGCATTTTCTCAAGTATTGTATGGGGGAGATACTCTTGGACTATCTAAATTCACCATTATTCATCCAATTTTCACCTACTAGTATAGCATTCTTTTTAAAAAGATTTGCTCATTTGTTTTGAAAATCAGAGTTACAAGAGAGAGGGGAAGACAGAAAAAGAGAGAGATCTTACATCCTCTGGTTCACTCCCCTGATGACCACAATGGCCAGCACTGGGCCAGGCCAAAACCAGGAGCCAGAAGTTTCTTCTAGGTCTCCCATGTAGGTGGCAGGGGCCCAAGAACTTGGGCCATCTTCTGCTGCTTTTTCTAGGCCATTACCAAGGAGCTGGATCAGAAGTGGAGCTGCCAGAACAGGAACTGGTGCACATAGGGGATGCCAGCTTCACAGCAGTGACTTTACCCACCACACCACAATGCTGGCCCCTCCTTTCACATCTCTCTCTCTTTTTTTTTTTTGACAGGTAGAGTTAGACAGTGAGAGAGAGAGAGAGAGAAACGTCTTCTTCTTTTTGTTCACCCCCCAAATGGCTGCTACGGCCAGTGTGCTGCGTCGATCCAAAGCCAGGAGCCAGGTGCTTCTCCTGGTCTCCCATGGGGTGCAGAGCCCAAGCACTTGGGCCATCCTCCACTGCCTTCCGGGCCACAGCAGAGAGCTGGACTGGAAGAGGAGCAACCGGGACAGAATCCGACACCCTGACCGGGACTAGAACCCAGGGTGCCAGCGCCACAGGCAGAGGATTAGCCAAGTGAGCCGTGGTGCCGGCCCCCTCCTTTCACATTTCTTACCTGAATTCATTACTATGGTGGTTGCCAAGTTATTTTCTTTCCATAATTTCTTATGTATTTCTTGGTTGGCAACCTACTATAAGGAAGAGCTTTGCTCCTCAGATTCTTTTTTCATTTATGTATATATGTATATGTAGTTATCAGCTCATACATTCTTATGCTATTAAATAGGATAAATACACCCTGGCCTGAAGCACTGCATCCCACATGGGTGCCAGTTCTAGTCCCAGCTGCTCCTCTTCTGATCCAGCTCTCTGCTATGGCCTGGGAAAGCAGTAGAAGATAGCCCAAGTGCTTGGGCCCTTGCACCCACGTGGGAGACCTGGAAGAAGTTCCTGGCTCCTGGCTTTGGATCGGCACAGCTCCGCCCATTGCGGCCAATTGGGGAGTGAACCAGTGGATGGAAGACCTCTCTCTCTCTCTCTGCCTCTCCTCTCTCTCTGTGTAACTCTGACTTTCAAATAAATAAATAAATCTATAAAAAATAGGATAAATCCATTATCTTTTTTGATGCTTAAGTTGTACCAGTAATGGACACAGGTTTCCTCTTTAAGCTGGATATTAGCTCCTTGAGTTATATTCTTATAATTATTTAAGCACTTCTTTGCTTTCTGGAAGAATAAACACAAAATGTTCCAGATTTATTCTCCAATTTTTCTTCCATGGACTAGACTCGAGAGTGGTATTTACAATCCAAGATCTGGGTGCATGCTGTTTACAGTATTATTGGGATATTCTTTGTTTACTATGCTGTCTCAGTGAACAAAGCTGAGAAATATATTTATGTGTATATTATATTCACTCATACACATTTATACCTATATTCACACATTACAGATATTTAGATATAGTTACAGATATATGTAAAATCATAAGTTACATTGATACTTGTAATTCAACTTCAACACCACAGACTTTATTCTTATCTTCACTCCATATTTGTAACTCTCTTTTCCAAAAGAGTGAAGGGTGGGTATTTGGTGCAGCAGTTAAGTCACTGCTTGGGATGCCTATCACAGTGTATGGTTTGAGTCCCAGTAATCCACTTCCAATCAGCTTTCTGCTAATGAACACCTTAGAAAGCAGCACACAGGCCAGCGCCGTGACTCACTAGGCTAATCCTCCACCTGTGGCGCTGGCACCCCGGCTTCTAGTCCCGGTCAGGGCGTCAGATTCTGTCCCGGTTGCCCCTCTTCCAGGCCAGCTCTCTGCTATGGCCCGGGAGTGCAGTGGAGGATGGCCCAAGTGCTTGGGCCCTGCACCCCATGGGAGACCAGGAGAAGCACCTTGCTCCTGCCTTCGGATTAGCGTGGTGCACCGGCTGCAGCGCGCCGGCTGCGGCGGCCATTGGAGGGTGAACCAACGGCAAAGGAAGAGCTTTCTCTCTGTCTCACTCTCTCACTGTCCACTCTGCCTGTCAAAAAAAAAAAAAAGAAAGAAAGAAAGAAAGAAAGAAAGAAAGAAAGAAAGCAAGCAAGCAAGCAGCACATAAGCACATAACAGCTCAAGTAATTAAGTCCTTGCCACACATGTGGGAAATCAGAATTGAGTTTCAAAGTCCTCGTTTCTACCTGACCCATCTCTGGTTGTTGCAAGCACTTGAGGAATGAATCAGTGGGTAAAAGATATCATTCCATCTGCCTCTCTGCCTTTCAAATTAAAATGAAAATAAAATAATTAAAAATTAAGGATGAAAAAACCTGGTTCCCCTCATTTTTATGTGTATGTGTGCGTGTACACACATATGAAGGCGCTTCAAGAAATTATTAAAGGGGTGGGCAGTGTGGCACAATAGGTAAAGCCACATTTGGGATGTCCACATCCCATATCAGAATCTCAGTATGAGTCTTGACTCTTCTGCTTCTGATCCAGCTCCCCATTAATGTGCCTGGGAAATAGCAGATGATGGTTCAAGTATTGAATTGGGAAACCTGGCTGGAGTTCCTGGCTCCTGGCTTTAGCCTGGACCAGCCCCAGCTGTTGCAGCCATATGGGGAGTGAACCAGCAGATGGAAGTGTTCACTCACACTCTCTCTTTCTGTTACTCTGCCTTACAAATAAACTAAATAAATATTTACAATGCAGAGAAGTTTATGGAAAAACAGAATTAAAAGATGTTTGTTTTGGTGCAAAAAAGTTTGAAATCCATGCATAGTTTTTTTTTTTTTGATAGTACACACTTTCTAATAGCTTTATGAAGACACCTCATATATGTGTGTTTATATGTTTATGTACACATATATGTACATAGTATATGTAACATGCACATGCATGCACATTTATCTCTATCATATATTACCAACCTCTTGATCATGTTGAGCCATTTCGCTATTTGATAGCCTTCACGGAGCCATTACCTTGTGTTGATGTTCACTTTTTGTTACCTTAATTAAAATCCCAAGTTGATTTTCTTGGGGAAAGACAAGATTTGTTTCATTTTATAGTTTGAGGTTACAGGATTGTGTGGCCCCATTTTTCAGTGATCATGTCATTAGCCAGGAAGGAGGGAAAGAACCTAGGCTGAACTTGAACTAAAATACTCAAGCCTTTCATGATAACCACCCTCTGAAGGCATGTACCCAATGACCCAAAGACCTCCCATGAGCCCTCCTCTTAGATACCATTATTAAATCAAGCCTCAGTCAATCAAACATTAACATTAAAACATTTGAGTTTAAATGGCTACATGAGTTTTGGGGAGACAAATCCTATCCAGCCCATATTATTCTATCTCTGGCTCCCCAAAACTCACGTCCTTCTTACATACAATATACAACCATTTCATCCCAGAAGTTTCAAAGCCTTAACTCAGTTCAATACTATGAAAGTTCGTATTCTATAATCTTATCTGAGACTCACAACAAACTTTCTTAGCTGTGGGCCTGTAAAATCACAAACAAGTTAGTTACATACTCCCCAGATATGACGGTAAGTCGGGCAAAGCAAATACATTTCCATTCCAAACAAGGGAAACAAAGAAATAGAAAGGATTAATTGGGCCAAAGCAAGACTGAAAACTAGCCTGGTAAACTTCAAGTCCCAAAATTCTGTCTGGCATCATGGGCACGCCATGCTGGGGGCTGGTCTCCTGGTGGCTTGGGCATCCCCAGCCCTACAGCATTGCTGGTCACAGCCCATGCTTCAGATCTCATGGGTGGAAGTCTCAATTCTGCTGATCCACTGGTCACTGCATTAGTGGAAGCTCCACCCCTGGAACAGAACCCTGTCGGAGTCTCCCGTTTGTCCAAAACATCCTTTGAAATCTATGTGGAAGCCTCTGTACCTCCATGGCCCTGTTGGTCTTTGCCCGTAGGTCTGTTCTTTGAGGCTGCACACTGACAACTCTAAGCTTCTCAGGCTGGCATGCCACACCTTGTTAAGTCACTTTCCTTACAGGACCCTCAGTAGGGAAGTGAAGCAAAAAAGGAGGAAGAACCCTAACACCTTTATATTTCTATCCCTACTTCCTATTGATTAGGCATTGCTATTCCTCACTCTCATTTAACTGGGACAGAAGGTGGTACAGTTGGAAGATCACAGAGCTGAAGTCACAGATGCCTGGGTTTGATATCTGCTTCTAAGAAACTAGATAACATCCTTAGTTTCCTTCTTGTCAAACGGTCATGATCAAACCTCTATTGTTGGGTATTTATGGAGATTGAAGAACTCGTGTCTTAAGAAACTGGTTCCAAAAAACCCAAAAACCTGTTGACTACCAGGCAGATAAGACCACAAATTACAACTTTTATTAAATTGTTAAAGTCAGATAGAAATACCTAAAATAAAGGCATGCACATGACTAATCTTACCTGAGTACTCATGGCTAGCAAAGTGAAATAGCAGCAAAGACCACAGAAGGATTAACTTTTGCACTAGGTCTTGGCACCTAAGACCTCAGGTATCACACCTTCGGTGCTGTGTTCTGCCACGAATTAGAGGATAGATGTGTCATGTAAAATCAAAATAATATAACCAAAAGTGTTTTCTTTTTCATTTGAGGAACATCAAAATAGATGTTCATTAAGTAGAATTTTAAAAATGTCTCTTCATCTCAGCAGATAAGAGAGGTCATCCCATACTATGGTCTCAAGCAGCATTTGGATTCAATAAAATTTCCATTTAAAAACACTTTCATGAGGAGATGGTATTTCCTTACCGAGAATGGTAGTGATTGAGGTTGTAAGTATTCAGATTTGAGTGCCTACAAAAAGTGATGAGACAAACTGCCAGTCCCAATTGTTTCATCTTTCCCAATAAGGTATTTAAAAAAGAAAGAAAGGAAAGAAAACCATTAGGTCTTAATAAAATGAATATTTTCACACCACCTGGATATCTCTTGAGAGTCCACAAGAAGTTCTTTAACAAAATGTTTTCTTGGAGGGAAAAGGGTAACAGAGTTCGTAATAGTTACCCAGACCACTGCCAATCTGGCTTTTTAAATCACTTCTTTCCCCAAGTCCAGCTTAATCTCTTCCCTCCAAAAGCAAGCTTTATGGACACTAAAAAGTTCCCTTTTTTATTGTACTCCTCACATACCTTTATTTTATTTATTTACTTGAGAGGTAGAGTTACAGACCATGGGAGGAAGAGACAGAAAGATCTTCCTTCATTTACTCCCCAAATGGCCGCAATGGCTGGAGCTTTGCCAATTCAAAGCTAGGAGCCAGAAGCTTCTTCAGGGTCTCCCACGTGGATGCAGGGGCCCAAGAACCTGGGCCATCCTCCACTGCTTTCCCAGGCCATAGCAGAGAGCTGGATTGGAAGAGGAGTAGCCGGGACTAGAACTGGCGCCCATAAGGGATTCTGGTGCCGCAGGCAGGCGGGGGATTAACGTACTGCGTCATGGCACCAGCGCCGGGTCCTCTCCTCACATATCTTATCTCTTCCCTTTCACATGGAAGAAAAATAACTTGGTTCACTTCAGCACCCTGAAGAACACAGCCAGTTTACCACTCTGATGTTCCAGATCAGATTTAAATCTTCCAGAGTTACCCTCCTCTCTCCTAAATTCTGTTATTCAGTGTGAAATTTAAAACTTACTAATGACTGTACACCAGAGACTCAGCCTGGCATGAAGAAGTGAATTACCACAAACTTCTTGTCTTTCACACACCTTTTAAAGGAGATTAACCATTGCTTCATAGCTACACAGCCATAGCATCTTTTTATACAAACACCAACTGCCACTTAGCAAATTATAAAAAGCAAATGATCTGCATTGCTTTCTACAGAGACACTGAAATGTAGCTGTGTACCACTGTCTTAGCCAGCCTTTCAGCTGATGAACAAATATGGTGAATGTAACCTTTAGATTCTTAACATAAAGACAACATTCTAAGTAAATTTAAAGTTTGTCCTGCCAATCAGTTATTGGCTTGGACCACCCATTAGCCATTTCTCTTTATTCTTCGTCGTTTGAATAATATGGGAGGAAATATAGTGTATACTCTCTTCTTCCTGTATTTTCCAGCTAGATTAAGCTGTTGTCTTCACAATTGCCTCCCAGCTGCTGGGACTTGTGAAAACAACAGACGCTGCTCTGTTGTCTGGAGAAAGCCAGGATTGTTATGAGTAACTTTATTGCAGGCACATGAGTGTGTTAAGACTTTAAAACACGCTCAAATGTCATGTGCACACCCAATGACGGGCAAGAATAATTATGAAAAAACAAGAAATCTATGTCTATGAAACTGTGTTGGACAAAATGGGCCATTCATTGTGTTCCCCTGGGAATGCCTGCACTCTGCAGTCAGAAAACAAAAAAGGCACTTTTTTCCTGCCGTAGGCTGAATGCTTAGCTTTGCCATCTGAGCCCTAAGAAAACACGGGCCCCTCTACTTCTGGCGCACCCACGCACACTAAAAAATATTAATGCCTCTCTCTCCTTTTTTCCAGGCAACCCCTCTGTGTAGGCTGCAGCCAATATAATGTCAACACAAAGACAAAATAGTTTATCTAACATCAGTCCCCCACAATTTTCCTCTTGTCCTCGGCTAATTGCCCTTCCCCCCACATTAAGGAAGACGAGGAGGAGGAGAAGAAAACCTTTACTGCAGAGAAAAACGTCTCTGGCAGGTTTCATTCTCAGCGAGATTGCCTTCTATTCCCTTACATGTCTGGTGCTGCTCGTGTTTGTACTGAATACTGGGTAAGCAGGCTCATTTGGCTCCAAATGATTTCTTCACCCCCACGAGGCTTCTGAAAATCATTTTGTTCGGTAAAGTTTGTCAGCTCTTTCTCAAGAATGCCCCTTCTCAAAGTGATTTATCATGTATCCTTCCTGCCAGTGCACGTATTACACAAACAGGATGGCAAATGAAACCCCAAATCATTTTAATATACATATGTTACTGGAAGTTCAAGGTTTTTATCCTTTATTGCCATTTTCAAATAGTTATTTTATGTTAACAAATAAGATGCTCATCACTTTTCCTAGATACACGGTACTTTGAGGGTTTGCAATAGACTGTACAGAAGTTTCTTTGGCAGCTGAACCGGCAGAAATATTCAACAAACAAATTTCCAAAACAGTAAGATTTTGCCCAGGATGTTCAACCTGGAAAGTCTTCAGGATACTCCAGGAAGAACAGACTGAGAGACTATGTGCTTTGCAACAATGTGAGGAAGTAGGAGGCTGACGCATCTTCCTTTTCAAAGCCCAGCCCATTGCTTTTGTATTCCCACCTAGCAACCGCTCACTGAAGAACCTGTCAATAACCTGGGGAAAACATTTGTTTGATTGCTTTTAAAAATTTGGTTATAGAGTACTGATGCCAATTCCTTTGACTAGAATAAGTATTTTAAAACTCATCACGTTTAAACTTTGCCTCATCTTTACCTAATGAACAAATGACTTGGAAAGGCAACAGCTGGAGAAGTGAGCTATAAATTTTCTCTGACAATAAAATGTGGTTATCTTTTATTTAGCTAACTGGTGTTAATGACCCAGCAGCAGCCAAAGCCAAAAGAGAGGCAATTGTGGGTACGTGTATACATACTGAAGAGACCAGAGTATATTTAGTCAACCACCTAACTGTTTTGACTACACCACTCCCAAAGCAATTGATTTGACTGTATTAAGCAGTTGAATGTGAAGCTATGATTAAATTAGGGAGCTGAAAAGCATCTTGGAGATCTCCTAGTTACTCAATTTTAGGCCAATTCACTCACTTTTTTAACATAAGTATATTGAGGCCAGAGACACTGAGACAAAGATCACTCAAGTTAGTGCCAAAGTCAGTGCATGAGCACAGCCACAGGCATAAAATAACAATAATTTATTAGTGAAATGGCTCTACAGGGTTGGAATTCATTACATGGGTGAAGAAGGTTACATTTATCTAAATTGGGAAGAATTACTTTTATAGTAATGACTATCCAGAAAGAGGGAAATTTGCTGGGCCAGAGTGCACACTCAGAGTTCATCTCAATTGTCACACCAATAGGAAAAGCCCTGCACCAACAATGCTCCTACAGTGGCGTTTTGCAGAGATGCTAGTGGCTAGCTAACAGAGCTAATAAGAGATTTCAACATGGAAGCCACTATGGAATGGTCATGAATAACACTTCTGCATCCTTGTTCAAACATGAAGTTGATTTCAGAAAGTTTTCTAATGTATGAAACCTAAAAAGGAATCCCTCTGTTAAACTGATAGACACGTGAAAGTCACAAGATGTAATTGTGAGCAAGGATTCTAGAACTAGTCCTGTCTCTCAGGCTAGAAGAGCTAGCCAAGCCTCTGACCAGCCGTGAGTTTGTTTTAACAATTCAACAACATCACCATTCCTCATTCATCCACTTAGCTTAATTCTCCTAGCATCACTTTCACTGCTGAGGTTGTCTCTATTAAGCCATTTTTTTTGCATCATTAACTTTTAACCAGGCATCGATAGCTTTATTGTTTAAATTGCGTATGACTTTATTTAACGTCAGCATTTCTTCTAGCGCCTGACAAGAAGTCACATTTTATAACTAATTAAATTGATCCCTGGGAAGCAAAAGCCACTAAACGGAATTATTCGTACCCAAGTGTCAATATATTAAATCAAAGGGCTAATGAGTTGGGTCACTGCTTCTTTTATTGGGAGGCTACAGCAGAATAAGACTTGTATTATCCTCTATTTTCTGCCTTAACAATCACTTTTATTTAAACTAAATGCAGCTAATTAATACTTTTGGATCTTATACTAAATAATGCTTCTTTTTTAACACATAAATGAGAAAGTGAAATTTTCCTTGATGACAGAAACAATATATTTTTCACATCTTGATATGACATTGGGTCAAAGAAACATCCAAGATGGTTTAAAAGGTGTTTCACAAGCAAATAATTTTGGCAAGTTCTAGGTTTAAACTATTAACATTATGGGTGTAAATCAAGATGAAAATTTGCCTCTTGGTCCTGACAGTAGTGCCTGACAAAAGTGATTAAGAAATGACAAAATTTCTCATGTCAGCTTTTCCTATGTTTCTTGCAGCTCTGAGTAACACTTTGATTTCTCGATTTACATTTAAACACTACTTTTAAAATTCATTACCTACTAATTCATACCACTCATTGTTTTTGATATAACTTAGCTTTTTTTTAAATAAAATCTCCAGCTTCACTATTGCCTCTAGATAGTATGACCAATCCAACTTACTGAGATAAAATAGTATCATTAATTATGATTATGTATGAATTTTACATTTTATTTGGTAGATTTTCATCTCATAATTTATCATTTCAGTATTTTGGGAAGAAAAAAAAATCATAAAATCAGACAGGCAACCTCCTACATCTTCAAAAACATGAGCAATATGGTCTATAAATCATGACTATCATACAATTATGTAAAAATATGGCAAGTTGAAAATTTTTCAGTCCTCTAAAATTAGGTCTGGTGGCAATTATCATATGACAGTGAGGTGACTAGTTCTAGAAAACACAGTGCTCAGGAGGAAATAAAAATGAGGGTACAAAGAACATTTGCACAACAAACTCCAGCTGCTAGATAACAAATTCAGGGAATGTCTTTAATTTAGGTATAAGAATTAATTTTGCAAACCTGGCAATTAGTCAAAATCACACAGGTTTAAAGGCACTCTTGAGATCCTTTGGGTTGAATTAATATTATTTATCACATAATAAGTTTTCAAAAGCCAATTTTGTCGCTGATACTCAACTTTGTTGGTTTACCACCAGCATCAAATACATCACAGGGGACACCACAGATGTCTTTGACAGAAACATGTTCTTTCATACACACAGTTTGCTTTTCAAACACTGAATTAGGGTTTCTTTCTTTGTAGACACAGTGGTTCTTTTCTGAAGCAACCTTAAATAGTCACTTTTATCCATTTATAGATGTGTGTGCTTTAGAGGTTGAGCATGGACCGTTGTTTCTCACCACAAATGTTTTCCTTCATTTTCAATGGTCAAAAGTCACCGGCATTTTTGACCCCACCCACAAACAACTCTGTTCAGTATCTGGTGAACCCAAGGCTGGCTAGAGATCATTGCAATGCAGATGATTACCTCAGAAACAACAACAAAAGGTCCCAATACAGACCAAGAGAATTTTACATGGATAAGTTTTACAACAAAAACAAAAACAACAGAAAAGTACTAATTATTGTTAGTTTGGAATAGATGTGTACTCAGAGAACTACCTTTTTCATTAATACAGACTGCTGATTTAAGTGGATATGCTAAGATGTTTTCAATAAACTCTTGTTACTGTTATGTAATGGTGACTGAATTAACTAGCAGTCATTATCTTTCTCTCTGCTTCCTAGCTTCATGTTTTAATTTATACACACACACACACACACACACAACTAAGATATATGGGCTGATACATTAGTTTTTTTCTAAGAGGTTAAAAAAAAGGAACAGCCTTGGAAGAGGAAAGGATTTTATGAACTGACAGTTGTCCCACATTTGTTTAGCAATGTATTACTCTACAAGCAGTGCTGCACACAGATATATGGAGTAAATTTTTTCTATCTATACCAAAAGCAGGGTCAATTACCTCTGATAGGGCCACTTAGACAAATCAATAAGATATCACATCCACTTACTCCAAAGAGAATAGAATAAGAACCAACACAGTTCCCCATAAGCAGAGTCAGAGCAACAGAATATAGTCAAGACTGAAACTCACCAGGCCCATCAAAAGTAAACTTATCTCATTGTGTTTCAAGGGTACAATTGCCTGTGATGACCATTTGATCTCTGGCCTCCCTGCCCAAAACATGCTTCCAGTTGCTACTTCTACCAAAATGCCCACAGGTCTGAAGAGGCTAGTGATCCCAAACTCATACTTTCTGGCTTATCCCCTACAGGCAAGTTGCTGAGAAAAATCTAAAATATTTTTAAAAACCAAAGATGCAAAATCCTAAACTGAGACATAATGGAGCTCCACTTCTTTTCTCTGCAGAGTGCCACATAATCTCAAGAATTGAGCCTAAACCAAACATCATTCTATGTGCTACTTTTCTTTTTTATTTATTCATTTATTTTTTTGACAGGCAGAGTGGACAGTGAGAGAGTAAGACAGAGAGAAAGGTCTTCCTTTGCCGTTGGTTCACCCTCCAATGGCCGCTGCGGCCAGCACACCGCGCTGATCTGAAGGCAGGAGCCAGGTGCTTCTCCTGGTCTCCCATGGGGTGCAGGGCCCAAGCACTTGGGCCATCCTCCACTGCACTCCCTGGCCACAGCAGAGAGCTGGCCTGGAAGAGGGGCAACTGGGACAGAATCCGGCGCCCCGACCGGGACTAGAACCCGGTGTGCTGGCGCTGCAAGGCGGAGGATTAGCCTATTGAGCCGTGGCACTGGCCACTATGTGCTACTTTTCTAAAAACAAAGTATGGCACAATATCACCGGTTTTGAGCAATGCAACCCAACAATAAAAAGAAATATCAAAGTGAAGTAGGATTGCAATATATTCCTCTTAGTTCTGAACACACTTCCATTTTTGTTAAGGTGACTGAACACTACAAAAGCTTTGTTACCTGTTTGCTAGATTTTGATGTTGGACGACGGCAAGTCACAGCAAAGATAGTTTGAGACCAACAATGAATATACATTACATATTTCAATACTATCAAAGAACTATGCTGTAATTAGGATATAAATACAAAAGAAAATTCAACTGAGAAGCACAGTTGAATAGTATAAAGAAGAAATAAAAGGAATATTTCCAACAATCACCAAAATGAAAAAAAAAATTTCCCCACTGACATGCTGCAATACATGATGAAAATCTCTTCAACCTTTACTGTAATTCCCTTTATGCTACATATTCTTGTGCAGTATTCTTTTTACCAATAAAAAGTCCTTACTTTTAATTGTATGCAATCTTCAGAAATGGGTTATTGATGATCTTTTCTGGTCCTTGGTAGTCAGTCCTGTTTTGCTTTTTAAGTGACTCCTCTTCATCCTTTAATTAGACTTTTTCCAATCATCTAGCTCTGAATTCAGTACATGGTTTTCTGAATCACACAATCACATTCTGATTTTTAAAAATTACTTAATATGTGTCCATGAAAAATATGCAAAGTAGCATTACAAAAGCCAAAACCAGAGAAATCTAGTGATATACAAACGAAAATTTCTCATTTCCATTTCTCCAAGTAAATCTTCGTACAAACAGCCACAGACTAGCACATAGACATCTATCTACCTTGATAAATTTGCACCTTGAGTTTGTAACCAGGCATTTCCTGGGCAACCAGTCTTTCAGGGAGTGTTCAAATATTTGTAGTGGGGCAGTTTGGGCTGCACATATTTTAGTTCTTATTCACGCATTCCTCACAAGTTGTAAACCTGGTACATTTCCCATTTTGAGACTATTGCTCCTTCTTTTCTGTAGGTGGTCCTAAAATTACCCTTGACTTAACTGTGAAGTATAGGTTGGGCTGATGGTCAGGGGGAAAAAAGATTTCTATTTTTTTTTTTTTGGAAATTATTTCCTAGGCCACCCTGTGTCTATGTTCAAGTTGTCACCTCGACAAATGAATACACAGGTCTCTTAATCAAAACTTCTGCTTGGAGAGAAACAGATAGCATAGTGATTAGAGTCAGGGCTCAAGATTCACAGAGACAGAGAGGCAGAAGAGAGCATTGATGGCACAGATTCCCAAGTCAGACTAGTTTGAATCCCAGCTCCAACACTTACTAAATGTATTACCATGAACAAATTATCTAGCTTCCCTATGTCTCACTTTTCTCATTTCTAAGTGAGGATAATATTATCTACCTCAAGGGGTTATTTTAAGGATTCAATGAGTTATAGTATCTAAAGCCTTAGAATACTGGCCATCACACAGTAAACACTATAAAGTGTTTGCTATTGTTAATTCAGCTAGAATCTTGGCTAGGCTGCTTATCGGGATGCCTTAGGTAAATGGGCTTCTCTTAAGCCTCCATTTTCTCAATAGCAAACAGAAGATTATTATGTCAATTAAATAATACAGGTAAACATGTAGTGCATTTAAAACAGTGCCTAGTACAAAATGACCACTTATAAACATTAAAGACTATATTAAGATATACTTACTGGCAGTCTAGTTTATCTATCTCAAACTTCCACAATATGTTTTTGTTTGTTTGTTTTTTTGACAGGCAGAGTGGATAGTGAGAGACAGAGAGACAGACAGAGAGAAAGGTCTTCCTTTGCCGTTGGTTCACCCTCCAATGCTGCGGCCAGCACACCGCGCTGATCTGAAGGCAGGAGCCAGGTGCTTCTCCTGGTCTCCTATAGGGTGCAGGGCCCAAGCACTTGGGCCATCCTCTACTGCACTCCCTGGCCACAGCAGAGAGCTGGCCTGAAAGAGGGGCAACCGGGACAGAATCCGGCGCCCCGACCGGGACTAGAACCCGGTGTTCCACAATATGCTTAAAATTTTTTTAAAATTTATTTGAAAGGCAGAATGTGTGTGTATGTGTGTGTGTGTGTGAGAGAGAGAGAGAGAGAGAGGGAGAGATAACTTCCATCTATTGGTTCGCTCCCCAATTGCCTGCAACAGCCATGGCGGGGCCAAGCTGAAGCCAGGTGGCAGGAATTCCTTCCAGGTCTCCCATAAGTACTTGGGCCACCATCTGCTGCCTTCCAGGATGTGCATTAGCAAGAAGCTGGGTCAGAAGCAGAGCTGGGATTTGATCCAAGACATTCTGATATGGGATGTGGGCATCCCAAGTGATGACATAACCTGCTGCCCCACAATGCTCTCCCCCACAGTATGCTTCTATTAAAAATGAACTAGTTCCATAATAAATCTTGTTTTCCCACTCCATCAAGTACACATTTTTATCCTGACCTATGTTTATTAATTTATCTCCTTTGTTCTCTAATAAAGAGTCTTTCATTCCAGAACAGAAGGACATCTTTATGTACAAAAGGTGCTCAAAAGCTCATGGAAAATGTATATTATGAAAAAACTGTACATGGATTTCAAACATTTTTGCACCAGAATGAAGCTGTCTTTTAATTCCATTTCCACAAGCATTTTGAAGTCCTCCTGTTTGCTATATATACCAAGCTTGTTCTCACTCTTCTGCTCTAATATCCACTCTCATATTGTCATTCCCTTCTCCATGAATATCCAAGTTCTATGCAGTCTTTAAGAACACAGTGACAGAAAGTTATTTACAATGCTTCTAATCTAATGTACAGTTTGCATATTTGAGTTTAGGTTGGAGTAGAGAGGATATATGCAAAGATATAGGTTCTCTTTCAATGTCACTGTGAAACTGTGTGGACTAAGGCAGGTCACTTGGTGCTGTGGTCACAGTTCCCTCATATATAAAATAAGTAAGTTGAAGTAGATGATTTCTAAGAGCTTTGCCACCCTTTTATTCTGGACCTATTTCCTTTATTTTCACACTTTTATGCTTATAATAGATGCTCAATAAACACCTCATGATTGAGTCTTTCAAAGCTGACCAGGTATGGATCAGTGTGTTGGGTTTTTGTGCCACCACCTCTTCTTCTCAATTTCTATCACCTGTTCTCCTTTCTCTACCACTTTACCCTTTAAATGTAAATTCCCAAAGATTTTGCTCTCTACCTTCTTCTGCTTTCTAGATTTCTAGAAAACTCATTATTATCCACTTGAAAATGATTCCCAAATCTGTATTTCCAATTCAGACTCCACTTTCTAGTTTCAAGCCTATATATCTAACATCTAGAAGGCATATCTGGATAACTCAGACTGTTGAAAACAGAACCATCACCTCACCCAGCCCTTCTTGCTACCCAGCCTCCTGCCTGCTCCTAAATCATGCCACATACACTCCTGCTTCACAGCCTTTGCGATTCTGTTCCTTCTCCCCAGTTATGTTTTTACCCTGCTATCCACATGTCCTGTTCCTTCAATGTATGCAAATCATTTCCTCAAGAGCCTTCCTGACTAAGCTGTACAAATTTGTAATACCCATCACATTATACTTTAACCCTATTTTTCTCCACAGAACTTATCACTTTCTGATATTCTCTAGTTATTTGTTTATAGCCTTAATCCTCCCAATCTTTGCCAGTTTTGTTTGCTACCTAATTAACAGTGCTTAAAACGTTGCATAGCACATACTATGTGCTCAATAAGTATTTGTGGAATTAAAGAAACACCTATCCTGTCGATCAGAGGTATTAACTCTGTTAACCAATGCAGAAATCTGAGAATGAGCTTAAATTTCTTCATCCTCCCCACATCTAATCAATCACTAATTATGTTGATTTATTTACCAACATCACTCAAATTCATTTCCTTATTGCTATTTCTGCATTAGTTCACTTCCTGTCATTTCTCCCCTTTTTTGTTACTTCAGTAGGACCTTTTAAAAGTTCTATTGGACTGCACATGCAGCCTCCTCAAAACTATCGCACACTGTTATAAAAGTCATCTTTCTGAAATGCAAACATCATCTCATTCTCTTGCTTATATTCTTTAAATGACTGCTCCTGATACACAAGGTCCTTCAAGATTTGGTGCGTGATTCCAGCCCAGCTTTGTTTTGCCACCTGTCTTGTGCGCTACATTCCAGCCTTAGTGAGACACTAATTTATTGGTAGTTCCCTAAGGTGCAATGTTCTTCATCGCTGTGAACCTTTGTTCAGACTCATCTTTCTGCTCAGAAACCTCCTGCCTGGTTACATTCCTACCCGAACTTTAAAAATTCAGATTCAGCTCAAATGCCATGTCTTTGATCAAACTTTCCTTGACCGGCTATTGGGATTAAATGCTCCCTTTCTGCACTCGCCTGGTAAGCAGTGACTACATCCATCATAATATTTAGCATACCATATTGCTGTCACTTACTAGATTGTAACTTCCACAGATAAGTAATTTGTCTTCTTTTATCCTTGGTTCTAGAATAGTGTTCAAAGTAGCAAAAATTTGGTAGGGAAAATTTTTTAAATTTGTTTAATTTGAAAACTGTTGAGTTTATCTCCATCCTGAAATTAAGTGCATCTCTTGGATAGTTTAAGTACATATAGACACTGTATCACCAGATGTACCCAATTCCTCTATTGCTCTTTCAAAACTTCTCTACATTTTCAAAGCTGTCACCTCCAAAATCCACCAGACCCACTGGTGTATGTGTCAACGTTCCAATGACTTTATAACAATATGACTCCCATGTGTTGACTTGCTTTCTTTGGTATAGAATTAAGCTTGTGAGACATAGCGTCTTTCTCCAGAGACAAAATGCAACAAATAAACAACAAACAAATTAGCAGCTATTTATTTTCCCATGTCTTCTGAATCCTAACCTATTATTATCTCAAATGTCATTAAGATATAAATCATTTAATAAATTTCCTATTTCTTTGTATTTCTAGCAGGACAAATGATGATGAAATGTATAATACATGTATGTGTATGGAGGGTGAGCACCCAGGCAAAATGAAGAAATTACAGGCAGGAATTCTACAGGTTATTAAAGAGCCCCTCTTGTCTGCTGTTGCTTTCCTGGGTGTTCACTTAAGAATCTCAGGAGAAAGATATTGATGAATTTGATTGTAGGAATTGATATAAAATTATTTTGCTCTACATAAATGTATTCATGGTCATTATTGAGCTTACATCCCTTAACAGTTCATTGCTGCCAAAGGACTTCTGTAAACATCAACTCTGACAATTCTCATATCAGTCCTATGAAGCTGCAGTTACACGTAAGGGGTGTGTGTGTATGTCTGTGTTTTATCATTTTTTCTTTTTTACCAAAAAGACTCATGAAGGTTAAAATCAGTGCCAAACAGATGGTAAAACCAGACCTTTAAATGTTTTTGATATGTACCACCTCTCTTCTTTAAAGTCTTTCTTCCTTAAGTAAGTCTCAAACATATTTTTCTTAGAAATAGTCTGACCAAGCAGTTAATTAAGATTAAGAGGACACTTTCTAATTTATAACTTATGTTTTATTTACAACTCTTCCTTTGATGGGAACCTATACTTTCAAATCCACTTAATGTCTGGCCAAACTACCTTCCCATGGCCCGTTTCCTGCTCTCATTGTAACAGAATAAGAAAATGGGAAGGAAGGCAGTGGGAGTTGGAAGGAAGAATTTAAAAGGAAGAGGAGTAAATAAATATCCCCAGGTCAGTTGCTACAGGTCTTAGCTAAGTCAGAGAGTGTCACTGCTGTGGCAGGACACAGGTAAGACATGATCCACTATGGTAAAATCTCACTTAGCATGATCTGAGAGCAAGAGATTTTATAATTTCTCTATTTGAAAAATGAACAAGACACGAAGTAAGTATATCATTAACAAGAGAAAAGTAATACACATAGTGCCCAGGAACTCATGTTATGCCTAGATCATACCTACGAATGATACTGCTGAAGTGCACATTTTTAAAAGAATGCTTTCCACAAATCATTTATTATTTATTTTATTTTTTATTTTTTGACAGGCAGAGTGGACAGTGAGAGAGACAGAGAGAAAGGTCTTCCTTTTGCCATTGGTTTACCCTCCAATGGCTGCCGCGGCCGGCGCACCGCGCTGATCCGAAGGCAGGAGCCAGGTGCTTCTCCTGGTCTCCCATGGGGTGCAGGGCCCAAGCACTTGGGCCATCCTCCACTGCACTCCCGGGCCATAGCAGAGAGCTGGCCTGGAAGAG
This sequence comes from Lepus europaeus, assembly GCF_033115175.1. Classification (NCBI taxonomy): domain Eukaryota; kingdom Metazoa; phylum Chordata; class Mammalia; order Lagomorpha; family Leporidae; genus Lepus; species Lepus europaeus. Next base: position 49,080,549 of record NC_084833.1, on the reverse strand, counting down.
GGGCAACCGGGACAGAATCCGGTGCCCCGACTGGGACTAGAACCCGGGGTGCCTGGGCGCTGCAAGGCGGAGGATTAGCCTATTGAGCTACGGCACCAACCCCCACAAATTATTTATTAATACCACTGATACTAGCCAAAATGATCAAATACTAACCAAAATTATCTAATACTAATTCCCTTACCCAAAATTACTGATGGTTGCTAGCTCTGCCTACATTCTGTTCTCCTGTCCCCTTGTCTAATTCAGCCAGAAATCATTCTAGTGTGAGGATGCTAAAGTTCATTTCATTAGAGGTTCAAGACTTTGGATTAAATATTAGTGTTTCTCATATTTCTTATCTTTCCCACCTATCTTATTTCTCAAAATTTTCTTACAACTCTCCAAAATAGTTGTGAAGGAATTGGTGTTCATTAAAAAAAATACTATGCTTCCTCTTTTTAATTTTTTTATTTGGCCTCATAATATCAGAGGTAATTTGATAGAGAAATATTGGGTGATGTGAACTTGTGAACTCACAGAAAAAATAAGGCAAAAAAGCCCTTATGCAGTATTCTAGTAATATAAGATCTAAAATATATATACCTATGAATTTTGTAACCTAATAACTACACACACAACTTTGGAATCTTTTAAATTTTTAACTAAGTGGAATTTTGGGTTAAATTTAAAATGTAATAAAATTTGTAACATATACATTTGCCGTTAAAATAGTCCCCTTTCTATTGACTTTTATTGGTTTCAAGAACAATCAGACTTTTGATAAGTCTGTTTCTACCTATAAAAATCTACTTAAGGCAACAGAACACTGGGATAAGTGAAACTTCATTACCAAATATATGTAAGGTGGCAGAATTTGGGGGACAGGTAGTGAAATATGGAGCAAACCCTCTAAAGCAGCTTTTTCATAGCAGTTCTACCATGGAAAAAGTCACTGGGGAAGAGGGGTCTTTGAAAAGGGGCTAACATACCTGGAATTCAGGACTCCATGGTAGTGGCAAGACCTGAGAACACTGCCCTAGCATAATACAAATGTGTATGTACAGTGCAGCTGCAAGTTACCCTCTCTGAAAGCAAACAGCCAGACATGTTTAAGGAGCAAGATATTTACTAGGGAACAACATCTGTAAACAGGAAGAAGAAAGAAACAAGACTAGGCAGAGGAAAAAGTTAAACTACCATACTGGCTTGACACATTTCATCCAACTCAGCAGGAAGCTCCTGTGTGTCTAGTTTCAGGAATAACTTTCACATCCAGGTCCTTTACTTAAATGGGAGAGCGCTGTGTAGGTTTGAGCTGGGGCTAAGCAGCTCTCTGCAGCTGAGGCAAAATGCAGGAGCTGACAGATGGAAGCTGTCTCTTTACTGTACTCCTGTGGCTGGACAGCAAGTGCTTCGTCAGAGAGGGGCTTGGATAATACACATCAACGTCTACCATAATGACGTCTCTTAAATACCCGTTTATGGCATTACACTAAGTGTGGTAAAATTACTTAACAGGGATGGAGGCCAACGTGGTTACTTCTACACACAAAGGGAAAAATTATAATAATAATCCTCCACATTAGAGTAGTGCTCAAACTTGTTAGAGAACTGTGTATCAGAAGATATACTGTCAGAAAGAAATTATGGACTGAGGATGAAAATTAATTGAAGAATGTTGCACTTTCTTAAGCTAGATTCTATTCAGACTTCTAAATTTTCTTTCTTTCCTGAAGTCTACAAAAGCAGCGCAATGAGCCTATGCTCTAATTATTTCAGGCTATGAATACTTCAAATATTTCTAAGTTAGTAAAGAAGTCTTGAAGTGGAGTTTTGTTTTTGAAATTTTTTTATTAACTCCAAATTCTCAGAAAAAAACTACCAGAAAGTTTTAAACTCTTGATCTAGAACCAATGATACTACTTTAATATCCAATACCTTTAGTTCAAGAATCAGTGTTTCAAAGGTTTTATTGCTTTCCTCTTTAATATTTTTTCTTTTTATTTTACCCACTTGTATGTTGGTAAACCCACTCTCAAAAAAGTTATCCACTTCCGATCAAGCTCTCTGCTATGACCTGGGAAAGCAGTAGAGGATGGCCCAAGTGCTTGTGCCCCTGCACCTGCATGGGAGACCTGGAAGAAGCTCCTGGCTCCTGGCTTCCGATCGGCACAGCTCTGGCCATTGCGGCCAACTGGGGCGCGAACCAGCAGATGGAAAACCTCCCTCTCTCTCTCTCTCTCTCTCTGCCTCTCCTCTCTCTCTGTGTAACTCTGACTTTCAAATAAATAAATAAATCTTTAAAACTAAATAAACTTAAAAAGAAGCTGGGAAACCATAGGTACATCTCCGTCTTGCGAGCCATTGTGAACTGGCTCTAGCATACCACCACAGACTTTTCCATTAATTTCTCCTTGTTCTCAGATTTTGTGAGGACTTCACTTACAACTTGACACTGAAATCTGTTGTTTCTAACACATATATTATAAAAAGTCTTAAACATAACAATCACAACAGTTATCCTAGTATGTATTAAAACCTAGCAGCTATTTCTCCTAAATCTAAGTATTATTACATTAAATTTATCTATAGTATTTGCCATGAAAACTCCATTGTTGAAAATCTGGTGTACTTCCCAGAAATAAAAAAACAAAGGGAACTGAACTACCAGCAACAATAGAGAGCAAAAACCAAAGTTATCCAATGTCCACTCTGAAAAAGGTTCAATCAGAGTGAGCTGCTGAAGAAGCAACAGTAGAACAAAGACATATTAAAGTGCTGAGCTTCTTCATGAGAGCAGCACAAGTAGGAGATGACAAGTTTCTATCAATAACAAATGCTGCTCATTCTAACAGGCAAGACGGATCTCTGCCAGACAAAACTCATGGTGTCAATGTTTCTTGTTCTTTCTTTCTTCCTGTCCCTTAGTATGCTGTAGTCACTGCACTGGGAAATACCTACTGAAAAATGAATTTCGTACACTGGGCTGCTGTCTTTTGGCTATGCCTCAGCATGTTTCTCTGGCATTCATTTGCTTAAACACGGTAATCCCTGACAGGGAGCTAAACTTAAGGATATTTTATCAGATACTAGTTTCTTATGGTTTTGCTCTCATCCCCCCTTCAGAACTTTGAAAATATATTAGTAAGTCTTCCTGTTTGATCCTTGTTCTATATTTAATGAACGGATTCTGTGCAATTTAATATAATGGAGATTTTAAATCCTTTGGTTTTTACATAACTGTAATAATTACTTCTTGCATGGAAAAATCTTAACTTAAGTTTATGATGATGGATACAAAGCTGTGGGAATTTCCAAATTTTAATCAGATATCATTTCTTACATGTTCAACTAACTATTGATTGTATCCATCGAATTGGGAAAAGTGGGTTCAGAATTTTATTAAGATGTCTATATAGCCCAGATGTTTTCATTTTTGAAGATCTTTAACATCTTGTATTCTAAACTTCATTTTGTCAATAACTAGATGGTTTACCAGCATAACATCTTATTTTAGACAAGTCTCTTCCACAGATGGTGGTCCATCGCTATCAATCTCAGTTTCCTTAAATATAAAATGAATGGTTTAATCTGACTCAGTGTTTTCCTCACTTTGTGTTTTTTTTCTTTGAAATTATAGAATAGAGAAGAAGAGAAAAGAGGATAGAAAAAAAGAAAAGAGAAAGGAGAAGAAGAATATAGTGGTAGAGAGAAGGTAAAAGAAAGAGAAAGAAAAAAGTGAATGAATAATGACAGAATGTGAAGAAGAGTGAAAAAAAATAGAAAGATATGAGAAGGTAAGATAGAAAAGGATCAGAGAAGAAAATGAAAAGAAGAGAAGGTAGAGAAAATAAAAACATAGAAAAAGGAAAGATCTTTTATAGAGAGCATCCCATGTTGTAAACCAAGTATCATTTAACGAAATTTCTGGTTTCTGTCATCTCTGCATGATTATGTGTGTGCAACATGAGTGCACTGAGTGGTAATGTGAAACAAACTCCTGGGTATTGGTTTGAAAAAAATGGAAAATTGGTGATCTAGGTTATCCTCAAATTCCCTTCCAGCCAAAACAGTCTAAGATCCTATAGCTTGATATCATTTATAAATTAAATGATTTATTTTCAAAAGATAAATGATAGAAAACAATATAATAAAGAGATCAGAAGTACTGATAAAATATATAATCCCAAACTTTCAGAAAGTTAGCTATCATCCAACATAGAAAGGTCTAAATCAGACTTTCTCAGCCAATATCTCAGGAAAAAAACAAAATCTGAAGAGAAGGGAAAAAAAGTTCTTTCCACACACACTTTCCAGATCAAGTCTGTGAATGCAAATTATGTCTCCCTTAAAGTAAAAAACAAATCTCTCCAATAAATCTTGAGTAAAGTCCTCCTATGTTATAGGCTAAACCATTCCCCCAGAGCCTTGACACTATATGGTTTTTGGCTTTCAAGCCTAACCCAGGGAGAATGCTAATCCACACAAGATAACAACCTGCAGTATCTCTGGCCGTGGCTCCTGGGAACTGCAGTTCATCATGTGGTATGTATTTTGTCCTCTGTGAAAAGTTAGGGCATTGACAGGTGTATTTGTGACTCAACCACAGAACAAGGGCTAAGGGAAAGAAGAGCTGAGTCTCTAGAAAATCTCAAATAACACAATAACTCTAACTTGCTTTAAAGTGCTGTGTAACACTATGCTAAATTTAAACCAAATAAAAAATCTGCAGTCTCTCGGTTGTCTATAATTTTTACTTTCATTCATTACAGTTAGTGGGCCTTTACCATTTAGCTGTCCTGTTTATAATCAGTGGTTTTTGTACTTAACACCAAGATGCTCTGCACTTGCTCTCACATTTTAAAAGGACACTTTGCCTCCCTCGCTCCTTTGAAAGTCTCAGACAGAAAATAGTGCAGCTCCTATTTCCTATATTGCCTTCACACACCTAGCTTTCAGTGTTATTACACAGAGCAGATATTCAGCAAAGGCTGTAAAATTAACTACTTCCTTTTTCTTTATTGATAACTGCCATTTTTTCTTATAGTTTATTACAAAAATAACAAATAGTGAAACAAATTCTTTAAAATTCTACTTTTGGAGGAATAATTTTGGTGTCCTTTCTTGAGTTCTAGCAAGTACAACTTTTCTATTTGATACAATAACTCAAATCATAAATACCACCATCACGTTTAAGGGATATAGCTTCATGTTGATAATGTTAAAATACTTAATCTATAATCAGTTAACATTGATGGTTAAAGTTCTTTATTAAATGAAAAAAGTAAATTGAATATTTTATATAGTATGATTATTGCTCAAAGGTATCTCTTAACAAACTTTGAGTTTTTTAAAGAAACAAACATTATCTTTTCTACCCCAGCAATTCCAGTTCAGTACCACAGTACCAAGGGACTTAATAAGTATCTAAATAATTGAATTAAATCTATCACTCTCATGGTTTCTGATTTTAATATAAGAAGGAATTATAGAAGTTATAACACTAGAAAAAGAGCCAGAAAGTAAACTGAGCTCATAAAAATCATCTCCTTTACCATTTCTTTTTGAAACCATAGTTTCAAGGAACCATAGTATTACTGACTTTTCAAAAACTAAAGTTCAAAAATACTGAATGATAAACTTTACAGAATTAAAAGCAGATTAAATTAAATTAAATTTAAATTAAATTGGAATTAGATTTAAGGAGATAATACTTGTAAAGGATTTGTAAAAGTTCCTACTATAGGGGTAGGCATTTTGGGACTGCCCACATCCCATATCAGAATGCCTAGGTTTGATTCCCGGCTCTAACTCTCTGATTCTAGCTTCTGGCTAAGGCAGATCCTGGGAAGTAGCTATGATGGCTCAAGTAATTGAGCTCCTGTTACCCATGTAGGAGATGTAGGTTGATTCTCCAGCTCCCTGATTCAGATTTAACCAAGACATGCCCACTGCAGGCATATGTGGAGTGAACCAGCAGATGGGAACATCCTCCCTCTCTCTCTCTCTCTCTCTCACACACACACACACACACACATAAATAAAAAAAGGGAGGAAGGAAGGAAGGCAGGCAGGAAGGAAGGAAGGAATTTGAAAATCCCTAGTATATAATAAGTACTCAATACTACCTAAGGTACTACCTACATATTTAAGCATGTTTTGGAATACAAATTATTCACAAATTTAGAGATAGAAGTGAAGTCCAGTTTAATATAAATGCATTCACAGTGTTATTCTTTCTAACCACTTTAATTAATATTAGAGTCAATCCAAGCTAAAATAATTTTTTATGAATCATCTTTGGGCCACATATTTCATCCAGATTGCTAACTTTTATCAAATAGGTTGAGCAGTCAATTTGCCAGCAAACATATCTCCAAACCAGATAGATTTTACCTCCATCAGACGAACAGTGCCTAAGAAATTCAACAAAGCAACTCAAGTATTTACCACACTATTTAATTCATGAGCTAAATGAATTTGTACAATTTGTTTCATATTTTTGCTTCAATAAGTGATGAAATACAAAGAAAAAATAATAATTGTGAATGTCTCTGTTTTTGTGTTTTTGAAATAAGTTAAGATTCCAATCAATTTAACAACATTCACTGAGTATTCACCATGACCAAGGCAACAAGCAAATTTTGTTCGGAATATAAAAATGAGTATTATCTCTGTCTTCATGGAGGCTATGATCTCATAGGAGGGCCAAGACATGTACAAATACCTGAAACACAGTGCAAGTAGTAAGTGTTACTAAAAAAGCACAACTCAAAAAACAAAAAGAGGTGATTTTGATTGGGGCAGAGGACAAAGGTGCTGTCGATCAATGAAGCCTTCACAGAACTAGGCTTTAAGGAAATTCCGGGCTTTTGGAAGGCAAAGATGAATGTAAGGAAAAAAAGTCTGTTCATTCTAAGTAGAAAAAAAGTAATATGGCAACTGATTTGGAAATGGACAAGTACAGTTATACTGAGAAGATCACACATATATACATATATTACCTATCGAGTAAAGAGTAAAGCTAGAAACGAGAATAGAAACTATATTAAGTAGTCATGAAATGAATTCAAGTTAAGACTCTGAATTGTGAAAACCACCCATAAACTGACCTTCCCAAATGTACATTTCCAGGTGTTAACTTCTCCTTTGCATTCTTCTCTTGTCTTTCTTGCTAGCCTACCAAACATGTACATCAGGATCTCCAATAAGTATTTCACCTTAACAATTCAACACTAAGCTTCAATATTCTCCTGCATTCCTAGCACATCATCCTTGTTGATATCTGTTCTTACATTTTTACCAGTGACTGTCCACTCCAATCTCCTGGTTGATTATGTCAAAATCCCTGAAGTCACCCTTACTTTATTTTTCCCCTCCAAATCTCTTTGTCACAATATATCTAGCATCTTACTACTTATTTTTTTACCTTCTTTCCCAACTTACTATTTTATTTATTTTGGGGGGGATAACATATTTTTAGTATATATTATAGTCAAAGGCTTATTGGCTCCACTAAATAAAGAGTTCAACAAATAAAAAGTAAAAAGACCCAGAGTAAAGGAGGAAAACTGGCATGGACAACAAATAATAATCAGACAAAAAGATGCTCAACTTCTCTCATACAAATGCAAATTTTAAAATAGTCACAAAATCATTAAAACTATAGTAGTATATAATTCCTATCAACGTGACACAATTTTAAAACAAAATTTGACAGAACCTTGCATTTGCAGCAAAACTGATACATTCTTTTTTCTCTCTCTCTTTCTCCCACAAATAAGAAATAAAATGTGGTATTTGTATTCTGTGTCTGCCTTATTTCACTCAAAGTGATGTCCTTGAGTTCCAACAATTTTTCTGTAAATGATAGTATTTCATTTTTTTAATAGCTGAATAATGTTAAATTTTCTTTACCCATGCCTCTTTATGATGGACATCTTGGTTGATTCCACATTTTGGCTACTGTACCTAGTGCTGCTATAAACATGGTGGTGCAAGTATCTCTGTGGTACAATGTATTCATGACTTTTGGTTATATAACCAATAGTGGGATTGCTGAATCATATAGAATGTATTTCTAGTTTTTAAAAGAAACCTCCACAGGGTTTTTTTTAAAAAAAGATTTATTTATTTATTTGAAAGTCAGAATCACACACAGAGAGAAGGAGAGGCAGAGAGAGAGAGAGGTCTTCCAACCACTGGCCCACTCCACAACTGGCCGCAATGGCTGGAGCCACGCCGATCCGAAGCCAGGAGCCAGGAGCCTCCTTCGAGTCTCCCACTGGGTACAGGAGGCCCATGGACTTGGGTCATCCTCCACTGCTCTTCCAGGCCACATCAGAGAGCCGGATCAGAAGTGGAGCAGCCGGGACTCGAACCAGCGTCCACATGGGATAACGGCACTGCAGGCAGCGGCCCCACCCGCTACACCACAGTGAAGGCCCCCTCCATAGGGATTTAACAATGACTTTACTAATTTACATTCCCACCAACAAGTGTATCAGAGTTCCCCTTTCTCCACATCCTCTCCATCATTTGTTGCTCTCTGTCTGTTGGATAATAGTCATTGATGAGAGACTTGGAATTCTAGAACCATAGTGAAATGATTTCAGGAGAGGGAGAAAGGTGGAAGATGAGTTCATAAAATGTGACGGAGTCATGCAAGCACCAGATTAGTGGATTAGTGGATGGGGATGAATTGGGAGTTTTGGGCTTCATGAGATGACCAGCATAGAGAGAGATAAAGACCATAACAGAAGACTTCTAATGAGTATGAGGCAGGGGCTGAAAGAGAAGCTGTAAGTATTGAGAGGAGGGAAATTATTCTTTCAGACTTGATGTTTATGCTTTCTTTTTTCTTAAAACTTAGGAGATTGGGGTGGGGATGGATTTGAGTATATCTACTCTGCTGAACTGAGAATTGTGACTTTATGCTGATGAATAAGATATTGTTTTTGAGCTACATTCTTTGAAATGGGATTCTTATTTTGTTTATTTTTCTTTAACACTTTCTCTATAGCATTTCTGTAGCCCTTCTGCAAAAAGACTGAATTTATATGTTCTACCAACTTCTATAAGACCCATCCCCAGTACAGACCCAAGATGAAATCTCAGCTACAATTGAGTTAAATCTTGGCATATGCTGCAGCCACCTTGTTCTCTCTATCACTTGACATTACCTCTATCTTACTACTTATTACTACTTCCCTTTCCTCCAAATTACTAACTTTTTTTTTTTGCATAAATAGACTTTGTAATGATCTCACTGCTTCTACCCATTTCCCACTTGGGTCTCAGATCATATCATACTTTTCAAAGACCTCCCATCCCACTTGAAGACCAAAGTTCTTAGAATGGCATAGAAGACATTCAGTGTTGTCATTTCCTAAACCATGTGAGCCTCTTGATGTTCTTTAAATAGAGCTGGCTTGCTCCTACCTTGTAAGTCTTTGCATCTGCTCCAAGAGTCTTTCTTCAGTTAGTCACATGACTTGCTTATTCTTTGTTCCAATGTTGCCTTCTCCATTAAGCACTTAGCCAAACACCTTATTTAAAATTGCAGTATCTCTCCCCCAACCCTCCCCCTTTGCTGTTGTAGTTCTCAGCATGCTATAATTTTACTGATCTAAGCTATTATCTGCCTCCTCTCAAGGAAATGTAAATTTAGCAGGGCAGAGATTGTTGTAGACTACCACATCCCAAACACCAGAAGAGTGTCAGAAACATAAATCCTTAATTAAAAGTTAAGTAAATCAAAACCATAGAAAATAGAACAGCTTTGGAGACTTCTAAACAGAAGAGAAGCACAGGGACTGGCACAGCAGCAGGGCAGGTAAAGCCACCGCCTGCAGTGCTGTCATCACATAAGGGCACAGATTTGAGTCCCCGCTGCTCCACTTCCCATCCAGCTCCCTGCTAATGAGCCTGGGAAAGCAGCAGAGGATGGCCCAAGAGCTTGGGCCCCTGCACCCACGTGGAAGAACCAGAAGAATCTCCTGGCTCCTCACTTTGGATCAGCCCACCACTGCAGCCATTTGGGGAGTGAATCAGTGGATGGAAGACACCTCTCTGTCCCTGCCGCTGCTTCTCTGTAGCTCTGTTTTTTGAATAAATTTAAAAAAAAAGAAAAAGAAGAGGAGAGAAGGACAATAGGTGTATTTCAGGAATACTCTAGAATGGATATGTAGAGGGAAATGGAAGGAGTTACACTGAAGGTTAGGAGATAATTTAACAGCCCATTTCCACAGTGTGGTCATGAGGTGATGATAACTTTACTCATGTTAGCAATGACTAGAACAAAAGACAGATAAAAGGAATGAGGCATTTTGAAGTAAATGAGAACTGTAAATTCAATCATGCATGCAGGAAAAGAAGATATCAAACATGAATTGGAGTAGTGATGTCAATCATAAGAACAAAAATATAAAAGCAGAGCTAGGCTTAAAATGAAATAATATTGTCATTTTGCATAACATCCAAAATAATAAAAGCAAACAAGCTTAACCTAATAAATTTGTCAGAAAGGGCCTTAGACTAGAATTTTCTTGGACTCCCATGTTCAGATGAACTCCAAATTGAGAACAAAGATGAACTTACTCTTTAAGTGGCTTGGTATGTGTTGTTGCTCCTAAAACATTATTTATTATGAAATGATGTATTTCTGTATAGAAGACAAGGATGCTAAGGAAAAGCCCCTTGGAGGAAATGGCTTTCACTTTTTTCTTCTTCTAGCCACTCTTTATTTCACATTCTAAATAAAGATACCACCTCCTTTCCTTGAGAGTTCTATCATCATGGTTGTATCCAGGCTTAGACACTTTTACGAGTTATCTAAACACTTGTGGAAACAGCTAAGCAGGCAGATATTATGTTTTTTCTGCTACAATTGCTAACAGCATATGAAACATCTGATTTATTCATAAAGACCACTTTGATAATCAAATGCAATTGAAAGAGTCATTTGTCAGTAGTTCATCATTACAAATAAAATCAGGTCTCCCCATCTTGTTTGTTGTACCACACAGTGCCTATCATATAGAGTAGGCTGTTGTGTCCATGAAATGATAATGTTGCATTGTATGGAACTGTGCCAAGAACCATGTCTGAGGATTTACTGGTTTTCTTATGTTCAAAATTCAAAATGTAGACTTGGAATGTTTTGGGGGATTTTTAAAACATATGATTGTGGAAAACCTGCAATCAAGTCATTTATTCTATTGCAGAGACATTTTTATCTTGTCTTAAAACACAGAAGTTTAGAGTTGGAAGAGACTTTCATTTACAGACAACTCTTCCTTGTAAACACCTCAAATAATTAGTGTGTCCTGCTCTAAAAATATATAAAAATGATAGATCTGAAGATGATTATCAAAAGTTTATAATGTAATATTATAGAATAATTGCCATAAAATATATTTAAATGTCTATTTATACATCATTACTTGCTGAAAAATATATTGAGCATGAAAGGAAATTTAAAGATCAGTAGCCAAAAATTAAGATAAAAGGCCAACAAAGATTATAATACAAATCAAAAGTAGAAAATAATAGAGCTTATAAAATCTTTTTTTAAAAAAATATGGATAGCGTAAATAAAGATTTACCTGTAACTGCCTAATAAGCCCTTTAACAATATGGATTTTCCCAAGAAATTGAGACAAACTGAGAGAATCATAGCTTGAAACACCCACAGAAAAAGTTGAAGCAAAGATCTCCTCCATATTTTAAGCAATTCCTATGTAAAGAAAAGGTTCACAGTTTTGCCAAGGATGCTGCTTAGTAAATTGTTTAAATTCCTTCCACTTGAGACAGAAAGAATCCACAGTATATGGGCCTCTCCCCTCCCCCACTAGTGAATTAATATTCCGTGATATACACCACCAATGCTGATGGAAGCACCCCTTTTCAACGAGCAGAGATCAGCAAATGGCTATTTCACAAAGAATAAAAATATACTCTTGTAATTTTAATGTGTGTTTATGTAAAAAAAAGTTGCATATTCATATTAATAACCCTTGCTTAGGGAAAAAATAAAATAGTTGCTAAGCCATGGTGAGTAATTAGCCTTTTAGCATCCCCTTTCTTCAGGAATGCTTCCTCCTGTGCTGGTTCTTTTAAATAGCTCCAGTCCTGGCTGCTTTTGTTGGGCTTGGAAATTGTTCACATATGAGAGAAATTAAGCCCTCATTTAACAGAGACACATGCCTGTCAAGACCAGAGGAACAAAGACTAGTCCCTGGGGCCTGTTCAGCTCCCAGAGGCTGCCACTCATTCTGTTAGTAATGCTTACCCTTTACAGAATGTGTATAAAACCCAATAAATCATTTCATCTGCTGCGCTTAATACACGAGAGCTCTGACCACTTTTCAATGCGTTTTCTCTTTCTTATACAACTTCATAGCTAGTTTAAAAAAAAACAGACCTCCCATTGTTCATGTTTTCTGATTGCAATAGACTTTTATAGTCAAAAAGGTAATGAGAATATCCCGCATAAATGAAGAGCCAGTGTCTCCTCAGAATTCTTCCCAGATACCTTCCCCACATTTCCTGGCTAATGATTGCAGCACTCAGTTTGTGAATTACAAGTACATCTCCTAGCTGCTTTCAAACCCAGCTTAGGAACTAGCCCTGGGAAACTAAAATGGTAATTGACCAGAATGGGACACACTTGCTGTCCTGCTCATACTCAATACGTTTTTGCCCTCTGTCAGCACAAAGGCAACATGTTCCACCAGAGTGGAGATTAGAACTACTTCATAACAGCCAGCTCTTTGTGAAATACCCATCTCATGAACCCCATCTTGAAGAAAATTGTTGTTCATTTGGGAAAAGACCATACTACCATTTATGTAGAAACCTCCACACTGTTCTCTACCCACGCCACCTACTACTCCTGGGGAAAAACATGGAGGCTGTGCTGAAAGACTGAATCCCACACTTTGAAATCCTTCCAATCCAGACCTGCAGTTACCCAACGCAGAGGAGGGAAGGACTGTGGAGGAAATGAATATTTGCCTGTAATTATTAAAATAAATACTTCATTTAAATGTAAAGCACCTGTTTAACCTGTGTTGCTTATGTTTATCTTCTCACAGAAACATTGGGAGTTCCAGGCCAGTGACCTCAATCCTCAAGATGCTGTGAACCCCAAAATCATAAAGAAGCTGGTAGCATAAAGAACCTCACCCTGCTCAGCTATGGGAGAAAAAGCAGATCTGGATTTGATAAGTAAAACCAGATCCATCCAATTGTTATATGGTAAAGGCCTACAATTAATGGGAACCATAAACAGTCCAAGAAGCCAGCATGGCAGTAGTTTCTTCAAAATTGGTTTCACTCATGTCTACTTAGATATTAATCACATGTACAACAGGCACAAATGCTTTGTGCAAATGCAGATAACAGTATATGTGCCTCAGTATAAAAGAAAAAAAATGAAATTAAAGTACATCACTCTTTGCATTGATATTTAAATATCTTACCCACATGATTCATAATTTTTCAAACAATAAGTTATTTTCCTTTTTAAACAACAAATTACATCCTGCAGGTCTTAGCAGACATTGATGTCAGAACATGATAGTACAACAAAATTAATTAAATAACGCTTGAAAAAACAAAGTTTATTTTTAAAAAATCACATTAAGGTGAACTGCCTAATAAGGACATAGATTTGCTTAAATAAAACATTATATAGTTCTGTTTTAGATTCATCCCTAAAGCCCTGAAAGATATTAGAATTTTAGTGAGTAATTACCCTATTTACTTCAAACAAAATGGGAGGAAATCGGAAAACATATTAAGCTCTACCACAGATCAAAAATGAAATTCTCTCATTTTTTATCTTGCAACCCAACAAACAAATTGTAGTTGGAAAATTTAATGGGACTAGAAGATGAAACTTAACTAGTTAGAAGTGACGGAAGGGCCAAAAGCATATGCACATCAACGTTATCCTTCAAGCAGGAAACCCACCTCCAGGAAGAAAAACCAAGACGTCTCCCCTTGACAACTTGTTTTCAGACAGTCTGAACTGCACTCAGCACCACCCCCACCGTTCCACAAGGTTCTAGCCACTTAACACATCTCTCTTCAAATGAAAATGCAACACTTAGGGTGAAAACAAGAGACAGGGAAAAGGTGTTATATGCTATATATGCCACTGACATAATATTTCAATAGGATATGCTGTAATTTCCTGCAATTAATACCTTAGCAAGGCAATAAGGATTTTTTTTCCAAAAAATTACATTTACTATTTTACTTGCAACACTAAAATTAAGTTTGTGTCACCCTTTCCATTTTACAGCCCTAATGCCAAGAGTCTGTTATTGGCTGCAGCCTGAAAGCAAGCATTTACAGGCCCTCCTCCTAAATGTATTTTTCTAAAAGTCCCCTGTAGTCATCATTTTATGTGGCAAGCATTATAAGCTATCACAATAACGCACAAAGGCAATATGAATTTGATCTCATAACTCTAAACCCTTCGATGGATTAAAAAGCAAACATTCCTCCTAAATGGACATGGCTTATGTTGTGGACAAAGTCAAACTCTGCCTTCAAGCTTTGTAGGTAAGACCACTGCTTTTCATTCTCTAAGAGTCTATTTCTGTCATCTAGAATGAGAGGCCAGTGTTGCAAGGAACTTAAGCCACAACCCTGAACAATAGCCTTGTTCTATGTACGTGAAAAATGAGAATCACGAGAGAAGAATCTCTTGCCAGGTGACATGCAGTTACGAGAACAAAGACTAAGCAGAGACAACTTGAGTCCAAATCTATTCTTCTTTCTGCCTCTAATCTAATCTTCTTCCTGTCATTGCTCTGATACTATTTTGTCTCCAAGATGGAGATGTGTATCTTCCATAGGAGGGGAAAAAAACAAGTCCTTCTCTTGACCTGGGCTCAGAATTGGCCTCCTCAAGCGAAAGAGAACATATAAATCTGTGGGATTCATTCAGCATTCAAGACCATGTTGGTTGAGCAAATAAAGAGGAGTTAGAAATATGTGTAGAGATCAGTACAACAGAGTGACAACACTGTTGTGACCTATACCTGTATATTTTTCCAACTATCTGGAGATTTGATTGTATTTTGTTAACTGGACACTCTATTTGATCAATCACATATATGGCAGTTAATTCCAAAGATCTGGTCATTACAATCTGTTCTGGGGTGATTACAAGGTAAGTAGATGTTTAGTCCTTTTTAAAAGTGAAATAATTTTTTTTTATTTTAAAATCAATGCACTCTCTTCCAGTCCTTTTCTCAAAGACTATTTTATATAGTTGAGAAAATAGTGTATTACAAGGATTTTTTCCCATTTAATGTCATATTGTTAATATTAATCCAAAAATTAACAATTAGTTGTAAACATCATTTTTAGCAGTCTATGACAGACCATCAAGTGGGCAAATCAAAATTAATTTAATAATTTTCTTATTTTTAAAATCATGATTCTTTCAGTGTACCCTTAAAGATGTTTTAAGGGGCCAGCGCTGTGGCGTAGCAAGTAAAGCCGCCACCTGCAGTGCCAGCATCCCATATGGGCACCAGTTCGTTTCCCAACTACTCCACTTCCGATCCAACTCTCTGCTATGACCTGGGAAAGCAGTAGAAGATGGACCAAGTCCTTGGGCCTCTGCACCCATGTGGGAGACCCAGAAGAAGCTCTTGAGTCCTGGTTTCAGATCGGCACAGCTTCAGCCATTGTGGCCACCTGGGGAGTGAACCAGCAGATAGAAGACCTCTCTTTCTCTCTCTCTGTTTCTGTCTCTCTGTAACTCTGCCTTTCAAATAAATAAATAAATATTTAAAAATATATGTTTTAAATTTTTCAGATTAGTTTAGAATTTACAAAACAAAAATTGTGAAGTAGTAGAGTCCCCGTATACCCACACCTGGCCTCCCCTATTATAAACCTAAGTATTATGTGTTTGTCACAATTAATTAACCACAACCAGCTTCCCAGTTTGTTGCTGTTATTCAGACTTCTTCTATCCCTTGTACACATCCTAGACTCTAGTAATCAGCATTCTGTGTACAGACTGAGTTTATTTTTTATTTTCCCGCTTATGAGGGAGAACATGCAATATTTGTCTTTCTGTGCCTGGCATATTTCACTCAATAGGATGCCACTAACATTTCTCTTATGCAAAAGCAATACGAGGGTGTTCCAAAAAGTTTATGGAAAATTGGATTAAAAGATAATGTGCATTTCCTGCAAACACTTTGCAGAGACACCATAGGTGTTAGGAAAACAAATTTAAATTAACCTATACCAAAACAAGAATTACTAGTTTAACTGTAACTCTAATAGTCAAAGACATCTACTTTTAACATTGTGTTCTTAACCACTTGATAAACATAGCATTCTGACAAATCAGGGTCTAGACAATCAGGGCCCAGTCTTACTGAGAAGGAAAGACAGGAAGGTCAAGGTTCTAAACACAGAGTTCAGATTACTTCTGCCAGTGATCTCAACTCTCTCTCCCACAAGGGATCCCTGGGAGGTTATGAGTGTCAAGGATATACTCTCATCCTAAGACGGAATCCATGACAGGGCTCCCAGAGACCAGTAGGTCTGAACATCCATTAAATCAGAAATCTTGACAAACAGCTATTGTGAGTATGCCAATTTCAAGAGCCTAACTTTATTTTCTTTGCCTTGGTTTCCATAAATATTCCAACAATGATCTGGAATTCTACTAATGGCAAACTGCATGTTGGTTCCATCATTGTAGAACTGACCTGGCCTACCCAATCTTCTGGGACTAACATCTGGCTAGAATCTAACAATGAATCCCACTAACTCATTTGTGTCTCTGGATTTTCTGTAGACCAAGAAGAAACAGGTTACCTAATGGTGTGTCCATTCCATCTTGCCCTGACACATAAGCTCAAGAAACCTGAGTCTCCAGAAAGTGTTACAAGGAACTGCTGAGAGTAAGGCAAAGAGAAAAGCATGAAATTTCTTTTCCCTTTTCCTTTTCTCAAACCACAGTCATTCATCACCAAATAGGCCATAGCTTTCTATTCACATGCACTCTCCTCTTTGATCTTCTGCAACCAAGCTCATTCTACCAATATGTCCACATTGATTCTTTCAAATCCCAGCCTCCAGCTAAGAAACTGATCATCTTGGCACCATTGTGACACTTCATGGTGCTCAGTGAAGTACAAGCTGGGAAGAAATAGGGGTTGAGAGCCACAAAATGAAATAAAGCCCTTTAAGACAAATACCAGAACTAAGAGCTGGAGATCCATACTCTTAAAGTTTCAGGTCTCTGCTATCTCAGGTTCCATTTAGTTACATGAGGGATCTTTAAATGCCCATGGGAAATGCATACTATTATAAAATTATGCGAGTATTTCCATTTTTGCATCAAAATAAACATTTTTCAATTCCATTTTTCCATGAATTTTTGAAGTGCCATGTCACTAGTCCTAAAGTGCTATATATTTAAGTAATTCTCTACAAAATGACTTCTGCCACATTATCCTTGAGAAACATCAACCTAGGACTTAACTATATCTTTTACTGAGTTACGCTGCACGAGGAATATGTTTCCACTTGCATAATGAGGTCCTGACCTTATTACAATTTTAGAAAAGAGTCAAAATTATTAATCAATCAACTGAAATGAAATATAGTTTTCTTAATTTTTTCTCTTTTCCTATTTATATTCCAACATATACAACATAAGAATATATAAAGAGGTGCCGGTGCTGTGGTGTAGTAAGTTAAGCTTCCGCCTGCTGTGCCGGCATCCCAGATAGGTGCCAGTTTGTGTCCTGGCTGTTCCTCTTGCAATCTAGCTCTCTACTAATGGTCTGGGAAGGCAGTGGAAGATGGCCCAAGTGCTTGGGCTCCTATATCCATGTGGGAGATCCAGAAGAAGCTCCAGGCTCCTCGCTTCAGATCAGCCCAGCTCCGGAAGTTGTGGCCATTTGGGGAGTGAACCAGATGATGGAGACCTCTCTGTCTGTCTCTCCCTCTCTCTGTCTATAACTCTGTATCTCAAATAAATAAATAAATAAATATTTTTTAAAAAATAAGGTAGAAAGAAGGGGCAATAGATGATGCTTATTGGAGAACAAAATAGGCCTGGTCTGTTGCAATTCTTTAGAATCATTTGTCCATTTTGTTGACAGCACAGCTGAGAGCCCTGTTTGCCCTAATTTTGGCCACTGCACAAAACTCTTCTGCAGGCATTTTAAAAGAAAAAGCCTCCACTGAAATCTATATGTAGCATGATCTGACTGCGGATGGACCCTATGCTTTATTCTGAAGCCTGAATTTCTTAACTTTCATTGTTTAATGTTACAACCGTAGCATTTTCTTAATGAATCGAGTGGTGGGTAAAATTAATTCAATGTCTCACAGGAGACATGACACCTTTTGCATCATTTATTTTATTTTGAACAAGTAAAAATATCTATCTGTAACATTAATAACTTTGAGTGGGAGTTACTATAAGTGAATTAAAAATGGTTATGTCAGTGCATCCTTTCCACATTTAAAAGATATTTCCCTGTGCTATATCAAGTGTCACACAGTATATCAATTTTTATTTCCCATCTCTCAAGTCTGGTATGCATACTGTTTAACTTCTTAAATTCTAAGTACAGACATAATTCACAAAAGCTAGGCAAATGCTTGACTTACAGGAGATGGCATCCATAAGATTTATATGAACAACTTCATTTTAAACAAGAAGGACTTTTGCATTCTGTGCTGCTACATCACACAAGTTCATTTGTGTTTAAAAAGCTATAAAATAAATTGGAAAGGTTCATTTACTATCCTTCCAACTTCACAAGCACGATCGATCTAATAGCAAAGCCCATTTTAGTGTGAAAGGTGAAAACCTGACCCTGTTTTTCCAGAATAAAATGTCATGCTCCTTTTTGTACAATCCCTAGGCAGCTCTGTCTAATTCTCAGTCAACCATTTCCAAGTGCCTGATAAACCTTACTCTCAACTCACTGACAATTGAAATAGCTCTTATCTGGCCACGAGAGAAAATTGTTGCTCTTTCTTTTCATCTAGATTATCATGGTGATAATAATTGATTATAGTGTACACATGTTGATTATCTTATATTCACATCACTGATTTGCAGGTTCTAAATATGTAGGTGCATATAGATGCAAACACGTATACACATGCACATACTAACTATGCACAAGTACATTACTCTATTAGGGACTCTGG
This sequence comes from Lepus europaeus, assembly GCF_033115175.1. Classification (NCBI taxonomy): domain Eukaryota; kingdom Metazoa; phylum Chordata; class Mammalia; order Lagomorpha; family Leporidae; genus Lepus; species Lepus europaeus. The sequence continues at coordinate 49,061,349 of NC_084833.1, read as the reverse complement.
AATTATTCCTAAACCTACTTACACAGGAACAAGCACCACCAACAACGAGAGTCATAGTGATAGACATTATGTATTGAGAAGTAACTAGGGGATTTATGCAATTATTTCTGATCCTAAACTACTATACAATTGTCCATCTATAGGAATTAGGAAATGCAGGATCAAAGATATTTAGTAACTTTTCTCATAGGTAATAAGTAGCAAAACAGACTACAGAGGAACTAAGTGGTAGAACTGAAATTTATATCTTGATTTATTTGTCTCCAAAATTTGTGCTGGTACCACAAAAATGTTCAATTATACTCCAACACAACACGTATTACTCTCTGTATTTTCTATTTATATGTATGTATACATATAAATGTATGCATATACATAAAATGTATACATATTTATATGTACACATATAAATATATTCATATATATTTTTATATATGATTATATTCCTCACATATGTCCAGATGTGCTCAAGTCATTTGGAATTTTTAAAAATGCTTTCACAGAAATCACAGGCTAGGGACAGGCCTTTGGCCTAGTGATTAAGGTACATACATCCCAGAATGGAATTTGATCCCCAGCTCCAGCTCCTGATTCCAACTTCCCTTTAATATGCACCTTGGGCAGCAGCACGTGATTGCTCAGGTGCCTGTGTATCTGTTGTAACCCATATGGGATGTTGTTGCAGGCTCCTGGCTTTGGCCTGGCCCTGTCCTGGCTATCAGAGGGATTTGGGGAGTGAACCAGCAGATGCAAGAAATCTCTCTCTGCGCTTTTCAATTTATCTCCGTTGTTCTGCTTTCTAGTAGATGAAAAATCAATAAATAAGCTTTTTATTTTAAAAGAAGTCCATGCCCCAGATCAGTGTATCTGGGTTTGTCCTGTCTCTGGCTTCTGACTTCAGATTTCTGCCAATGAAGACCCTGGAGAACAGCAAATGGCTCAAGAAAATGTGTTCCTGAAACCCACGTGGGAGACCTGGATTGAGTTCCTGACTCCCTGTTTTGGCTCTTGCTCAGCCCTGCCTGTTCTGGTATTTGGGGAGTAAACTGGTATATGAGCAATATTTCTTTTCTCTCTCTCTCTCTCTCTCTCTCTCTCTCTCTCTCTCTCTCTCTCTCTCTCCCCCCCTCTCTCCTCCCACCCCACCCTGTCTTTCCCTGCCTCTCAATAAATATTTTTAAAAGATTTTATTTTCTAAATGTTTTATTTTGTAAGACCATGTTTTAGGAGTTTTTTTATGCACGTTCTCCTAAAAGATACAGATCATCTGATATCAACACATTCTTGTGTTGTCAGTACACACACACACACACATACACACACAAAGTTATTAGGAAAACTAAGTAAATGTATTGAAATTGTTTAAACCATTGTCCATCAAAAGATTTCTAGTTAGCAAATGAAGTAGCTGTTACTAAATCCGAAAGTATATTTTAACTTCTCAATAATTACTTTGTAAGTTATAATCCATCCCACAGTCTGAATGGGTGGATGGATGGCTGGACAGGTAGATAAATTCTATCTAAACGAATTAGAGTTCACATTTAATCATTTAATTTGAAGTATCCCTATCGATCAGCATTTCTCACCCCTGATATCCACTAGAATCATATGGAAAGCTTTCAATAGTCTCCAGGCTGGGACTGCACTCCAGACCAGTTAAATCAGCATCTTTGGAATGGGAACAAGGCATTGGAGACTTTCAGGTGACTGGAAGGCACAATGAAGGTTGGGGACCACTGGCATCAAATATTGTCATTTACTGCTTACTTTCATTAGATGGAGAGATAGCTTTTAAAGTTACTAATATGAAAGGTGACTGATCTGCAATGTAGAGAAATGCCATTTTAAAGCACTCATAAAGTAATATAATTAGCTAGTAGAAGCTTCTGTGTAAATACCAGAAGAATCATTCAGCCTTTAGTGCATCTCATAGTTCACTACAGAAGGATTCCAGCTACACTTTTTACTTTGTTTCTTGTGGAGATATACCAATAGTTGTGGTAGTCTGGGATATAAACTGAAAACAAATCTTCAATTCTTCCCATTTAAGGATAAAAAGAATATAATGAATGATTATTTTCCACATTTTATAAACTAGCAAACTGAAGTACAATATGATTTATTCAATTCACAAGAAGGGAAAATAAAGACCAATAAAGACCCAAGATAGAAGAATCCGAAGAGTGCTAGGTGAGGAGTCAAAACCTTGGGTCCCACCCATGACTCTAATGTTTAGCCTTTCAAGCTTGGATAACTCTGTTATACACCTCAATCTCTTCACGTGAAATGAAGGATTTGGGCTAAATTAAGAGTTCCCAAGATTTGTATATCATAGACCAGTAAAATTTCAAAGGATGGGGCCGGCGCTGTGGTGCAGTGGGTTAACGACCTGGCCTGAAGTGCCAGCATCCCATATGGGTACCGGTTCGAGTCCTGACTGCTCCTCTTCTGATCCAGTTCTCTGCTATGGCCTGGGATAGCAGTAGAAGATGGCCCATGTCCTTGGGCCCCTGTACCCATGTGGAAGACCCAGAAGAAGCTCCTGGCTCCTGGCTTCGGATTGGCGCAGCTCTGGCCGTTGCGGCCAACTGGAGAGTGAACCAGCAAATGGAAGACCTCTCTCTCTGTCTCTACCTCTCTCTGTAACTCTGTCTTTCAAATAAATAAAATAAAATATTTTAAAAAATTTTTCAAAGGAAAACAAAATGAAGACATACATATTTAAGAACATTTTATTTCACCAAATAAAATGATTGGAAAATAAAGAAGCAAAGCACATGCCATGTGTTATCACCATTACTTCATAAAGAGAAAGAACATTTTAATTCCAAAAAAGGTGGGGAAAACATCCTCTGAGGGTGATACTTAAATTCAGTTTTGGAATAGACTCCCTAAACTGTCCATCAATAGGAATAGCTACATACCCTTCCTCTAACTAGTGAATGAGAATCACGCAGACCAAGTTTAACATTTTGTGAAAGTGGTAGCAAGGTGAAGGGGGAATATTTAAAACACCTTGGTGTAGTGCCCTTTTAAGGGTTTCCTAAAATCACATCATTGAAGAACTACCTTCATAATGTTTCCCATAGCCAAATACCCAACCACTATTTGCTTAAGATCCTTATTTGATTTTTCTTATTTTTTCTTACATACAATTATTTCAAAAGTAAACTTTAAATCACTACTACTACTACTACTACTTCAAGTAGAAAGCTAAAATAACTTTTCATAAGAAGATAACCACCAAATATCCATGAAGTTTTCATTTTTGTAAATTGTAGCTAAATGCTATTGCCTCCAAGGTATGAGACCATGATTTTCTTTCTCTCTCTCTCTCTCTCTCTCTCTCTCTCTCTCTCTCTCATTCTTTCAGAGAGAATATTTAAAAACTAAAGTTAAACTGATCCCTCAATGTAAAGAGAAGGATTTAAAAAAATAGAAGAGAGTCACTTTTTCCCTTGGAGATTGATTGGCATTATATACTATCACCTGCTGGCAGCACACAGGCCATTTTTTCATTCTGTTGCACCCCCACCCAGCCACCTCTGAAAGAAGCAAAGACAGTGGCTTCCCTGAATTCTAAGTGTCACCGACTTGGGAGAGGACTGGGGGCAGGGGGTCTGAGAGATAGGCACATACAGGTATGATACAGTTGAAGAATCTGAAGCATAAAGCATGAAAAGTGTAGAGATTCTCCTTCATGTTTTGGTTGGCTGAATGAGATCTTTGTCCTAAGGCCATGTTTGGAAAAAGATAGCAATCTGATTAATATTTCCATATAGTTGCTCATGGGATTTGGTCAGGACTCACATTTCTAGATCCATTCCACCTTTAACAAACAGTCTAGCATAATTAATGTGCAGCTGAAATCCACAACAAAAAATTCATAATTTTAGCTCTTATGTCCCTTGCTATTCACAAATTGTAACAGTTTTACCTATTCTTTATAATCCAGAAACATTATTATTAAAGTGGTTGAAGCAGGCTATAGAGCATCTATCATTACTTAAAAAGTTAATTAGATTACAAAAAAGGGAAATAATTAGATTTGCATTTTTATCTTGATTTTAAACTTCCAAAGACAATCACAACAGGCTGCCTGTGGGCGATTAAAAGCAGCATACAGCACAGAACAGAGAGGAGAGAGGTTCTGTTTTTCCTGGCTAATTCATGATTGAGATAGAATTACAAAATATTTTAAGGGCTTGCTGAAGCTAGGGGCTAATCCTAGACTTCTAAGCTTTGTTTATAACCCTAATATAATTGCAAGAGAGTATCAGATTCATATACAGTGCCAATAGAAGTATTAAATTGCTTTCAATAGGTTTATTTGGTCCTTTTCAGAGGCTGTTGGAAGGAGATTCATTACCTGATCAATAACACACAAAAAAGAACCATTTGCTAGAGCCAAAACAGAAGCCTATAATTGCCTTTTGTTTATCAATACGAAATACAATTAACAAAGAGATATAACCCAAGACAGAGGGACTACATAAGACTGAAAACCAGTTTCTATGTCCCCCAGTTTTCCAGTCATCTCCAATAGACAATAAATGGAAGGTCCAGCTCTTAAAATTAGAGGTCAATTAGATACTTAACGATGAAGCGTATCTTCAAATATATATATTATTATTATGCTAGCAAAAAAATTAATTAACCAGGTCAAGCAGGCCACAAAGGCTAATGTACAAAGTAATTCTTTCTGGTCTTTAGACAACTACTTCTCATAAAAAGGCAGTCCTTTATTCTGCTCAGCAGATACCTGAAATGCCTATAGTTAATCATAGTGACAGAGACAAAAGGCAAATTTTATCTCCTCAAAAGGTGACAGTATATCTCAAATTATTCCATTTAATTGTTTAAGGACAATTATTTCCTTATTCACAATATTAACATCTTTCTGGTTTCTATGAAAGGAGAATATATATTTAATGTTGCCCTACCATGAAACAAACACAGTCACACAAAATATAGCAACAGCATGCAGGAATACATAATTGAAATAGAAAACACTATGAATGAAAAATATTAAGAACAAAATGAAACTTCAATGAAGCTGAAACATTTGGCATGGGGAAAGGTAACCAAGTAGCATGTTACAACATTTTTAAAAAAGAAAGTTTTCAGATAAGACAAAAAAATCTGCAAAGACCCAGCAATGACATTTAGTCCAGACCTTCTACAGATTGAGTTTGCCATCTGCCATCTGTTAAATGATGAAAGAGAGTAACAGATATATTAATCATAAAGAAAACAGAGAGTAAACTATTTCAAGTTTCACAATTATACCCAAAAGAGACGTGCATGTATGAATTGACAAATTGCTGGCCCTGAACCAGAAGGCCAACTGCCCACATAAAATCCCAACCAGTCAATCCTTTCATAAGAGACTGCTGTTCAGTCACTGATGCAAGGAGAGGATACTTGCCTGAATGGCACACAATACAAGCTACTTGAATAACTCTAAAACTGGGGTCTGAAGAGACATGAGTAATTGGATAATACCATTCATCCCTGGAAAAGTAAGTTTTTCACAGAGATATTTTGATAATGAGTTGAATTCTTTTGCAGAGTAACTTCTAGCTGCAAAAATGCCATCATTTAGATATGTCCCTATTGGCAAGCTACAGAAATCAAAGAATGTGGTCTATTGTGTTCATAAAGAATATCTTCTCTAGATTGAAATCTATGATGTGGGAAAATAAGCCTAGATGAATAAATATATGAATGAATCAAGAAATCAGGACTAATAAATATTTTGTTCTACTTATAATGGGTTTTATTAATAATTGATTAAAATACTATACATATGCTTTAATTACTTATATCTGTGTCATGGATTAAAAGTGAATTTTTTTACCAGTTAACATAACTCATAAATAAAATGCTTCTAAATATTGGCTAAGATACTATAATACAATAGGTGGACAAGAGAGAGGATGGAATTACTGCATAAAAATCAATCCCCAAATCTAAGGATTCATATTATTTTACCTATTAGTTTTGCTTTCCATAGATTTAATAACAATTTTGCTATTTTCCAACTAGAAATATCAAAAGTATTTAACTCTTTCTGAGCCCCATATCAGAATTATTTATCTGTAATAAATTATAGGAATCATCACTTTACCCAAAGCACAGAAGGATTCAAATTCACTAAGCAAACAGCTTCCTGAAATATCTGTTAATATTAAAGTATTTTATAATCATTTAAAATTGTTACCTTGGTTTTTAAATGGTAAAAAATTGATTCATCAAAAAATACAGAGTTTACAAAATCAGTCATCATACTTTTTCTATAGCTTATATGGTCTTAGAAGTATGTATGTCTAATTGTTAGGAGTTCTATATTAGGATAGCTTTAACGATCTGTGACTATCTTGAAGTTGATTATATATCAGTGAACTTGACATCTTTTCATCTGATTGTTATTTATGGCCTCTGCCTGTGTTCTTGCTGAACTAGGGTCTTCTTGCTTTTGGTCTGTTGAACTCTTTCTTCAGTGGAGCAGTAACCCTTTCACTATAATGTAAATTGCAAATATGTTATCTCAACAACAGGCTTTTTAAGTGAAAAAGCAAAAAGTGTGTCTTTCAACAGTTTAGTTATGATTTACCAAGGCAAAATTATGTTAAAAGTACACTCAAGAAAGAAAACAAATGAATGTATTTGTAGCTACATATATACATTTTGAATGATTGCAAATAAAGTAAGCACAGGGACTGTTAAAATACTATCTTAATCATGCCTTTTGCTATCTCTAGTGAAAAATGGTGTCTTTTAATTCGTTCAAACCATTGAGATTTTCATTTGTTTCCATTATAATAGACATGTTTGCGTGTATTGCTAAAAGCAGTTGGATACTTTTCCCTTTCTATTAAAGCTGCAAATTAAAAAAAAAAAAAATACTAATTCAGAAGTCAGCATTCTGATCTAGAGGAACAATCTTCAGTGTAACAACCTGATCCTCATGACCTACAGCCAACTGCTGTGGCTTAAATCTTGCTGACTGACCATGTTAACTAATAGGTATTAGGACTTAAGATTTAAAACAAACATAAAATGAAACAAAAAATGACAAAAAAAAAGTCAAATTTGCTGAAGTTGTCTCTGTATTCATCATTTACTTTAGAATAGAAGTTAGATCTCTTTTTCAATTTCTTGTTTTATTTTTTGTTCATTTTGATTTTAGATGGGAGAATGGTTCTTTTTTAGTGATAGAAAAAATTTTGAAGCATCCCTTGAATTTCATATTTTGCTCAAAATGCATACTAAAATCAGTCCAACAATAACTCTGTCCTAAATTTGATCATGTCTATGACTTGTCAAAAACCATATTCAAAAATATGATTAACCCACTCCCTTTCCAAAAGAAAAAAAAATAGCTGAAAGTCTGAATAACAAATACCTGCTCTGTAAGTGTCACAGTTGAATAAATCTTGTCTAAGGAATGCTTCTCAGCATTTGAAACATTCTTTGAATGGTCTCATACTGACAAGATATACTGGGACGCAACGACTCTGGACAGAATCAACCTTAAATACAGATCTTATTACTTCCTTTTATTTTTTTAAAATGTGAATTCATGTTACCTATATTTCTAAAATGAATGGAACTTACACTGTATATCTATAATTTTATAATTTACACTGCTGAGTTGAAATGCTGATCAGCTAAAATTTTTAAACATTTATACGATGAGAAATATCCACAAGTTGTAAAAGCAATAAACTTCTATTAGAAAACTTGAAAAGTTATTTCTATCTTCTCAAATTATACACTGTAATGAATATCTTAAGATCATGTTCTATCATTTTCTGAAAAAGACATCAATTTCATGTAATCAAATTATAGCTATAAAATCATATGTAATCAATAAATACTTCATAAAAATATTCAGAACTGCTTTACTTGTTATTCATCTGAGGTCTCCAGTAGCACAGGAAAACATCAATTAAGAAGCCTAGTCAATACAAACTACACTGGACTAAGAAATAAAATACATTAAAGTGACTAAAAAAAGGTAGTAAAATTATTACTAATAACTATATAGGAATATCTTGGGGAACTTCTTTCATTCTTACTTTACAAATAAAAGAAACAGAGAGAACTAAATGATCATGTTATTTAACACCTACTGAGTTCTTAGAGAAGAATCTAGAGAAAAATGTAGGAAGCCACAGGCTAAAAATCTTGACCTTAGCAGTAGGGGATACACTGAAAATTTTAATAAGGGCAGAACAAGGGAACACCTGGACAGTTATTTAATTAAGGATCTCAGCATGAGTCATAAAAAGAGATATCAGGATGAGAAATCATTCCAAGATTTAATTGTAAAGGCTGAACGTCAAAATGCCAGAGATTCTAACTCATTTACATTTAGACTCTTTTATTGGGAAATATATAGACTTAAACATGAAATACAGGAGCAGATCAAAACAAATGAACAACAACAACAGAAAAAAAACTTGTCCAAAACCTGCTAGTGATGTTTGCTGGACAAAATGCCAAATTAGGAAAAGAGACTTCTTCAGACATGAAATCAATATAGTAAATGCAGTAACTGTTACCTGGTATACTAAGTAGAATTCACAAAATGAAGCAAGGATCTAAGTAAAAATCACTGCTGTTCATTCATAAGTTAGGAGTTTAAACTGTGATTTTATACTAATTAAAAATTATGCAGGGGGTTCCAATATTAACTTCAAGAAAAGTAATAATATAATTTGCAATATGCTGGCCCAACTAGCCTGTATTAACCATATCAAATATCTAAAGGAATGACAGAAATGAAACTATCCCCTCCTACTCCCAGACCACTGTAAATGTGATCTATATATTTTAACAATGCCACAAGAAAAAGGAACTTTCTAAATTGTGTTAAAATAAATTAGGACCAAGGTTTTCTTCCTATCCAGACTGTAAGCTACTTGAAGACAGACTATCATTAATTTTTATATTCCCTTCAGCATCTATAAGGAATGTAATTAATATGTATTTATTAAAGAACAAATTAATTATGAAGAACCTTTCCTCAGATTCCTCTCAAGATTGGCCCCATCAGTCCTAATGACCACATAAAAGTATGTTTTTCAGCCCCTGTCTACAATCTTGAAGAACAGTGGTTTTTCTACTTACTACTTTGTTGAATTCTTTGGTGGAGGGTCAAGCATGTGATTATGAAATACACTAAAAGTATGTAATTGTAAAAATTAAAAGAAAAAAATTAAGAAAGAAGGAGGGAGGTTGGGAGTGTGGGCAGGGGTGATGACAGGGTGGGCAGTATCACTGAGCTCCTAAATCTGTATATATGAAATACGTGAGACTTTCTCACCTTATATAAATGAATTTTTTTAATTTTTAAAAAGTAAGTTTCTCTACAGGGAGCTATTACACAGTAAAACACAAGGCAGAAAGTGGTAGGTGGCAATAAAATAGCATCTGTATGCCCCATGGAGGCACCAGGTTTCTACAGGTTGTGTTAGGTAAATGCCAACAGGAATAAAAAACAGATAAGGTTTATTCTGCTTATGCACCACATCGGAGAAGAATGCTTGCACCACCACCTACGTGGTCCATATTTCCTACACCCACTTACACAATTGTGTGCATCATCCCTGCATAACAGTCCTACTGGTGTTGTTGATAAGACAGGGGAGCATTTGCAGCATTTTAAATTCCATTTTCAAGGAGGAAAGTATCTAAGTATAATCAGATGAGAGTAATAAAATACACTGACCTGGATCTGTTGCTGCAGGAGATTGATTTTGTGCTGCTGTTGCAGAAGTTGCTGCTGTTGTCTTGCAATCTATCAGAAATAAAGTTTCATTAAGTTAAAATGAAATGCTTACACCTTTGCGATTATCTCGGGTATCTCTCTTAGTGTTACAAGAATGCTTTACTGCTCTATGATAAAGAGCGCCTATAAAATGAGAGGGGAAGAATCAGAAAGTTAAAAAAAAGGAAAACAATTTTTTTTGAACAGGTGAACTTGCTCTACCTATAAATGAAATCTACCCCTATGGTGCTTGTGCGCAATTCGCCCATAGCTTTATTGGTCAGCTGAAAATAATAGGAACTTAGAAATTGAATCCTTATCATGACAGGAATACTCTGGCTACATTTTTTTTTTCTAAAGAGTTTAATTTGGATGTAAAAATAAATCTTAAGCTAAGGCAAGAAAAAGCTTCCTATTACTGTATAATATGATTCACCTTGGTGAAACCTTTTCTGATGCAAAGATTTTATACACTTAGAAATAATTGTCAAAGGAATGTCAAAAAACATAATGGAAAGTCAAAAAGTTTCAGCATTTGTGTTAATGCTGTATCTGATGTACAACGAATTTTTAAAAACCAATTAAACCATAATTTAACATGTATCCTTTTCAGGGTTGTGTGTTTATTTTACAGGACAGAATCCACATACAAGTTTTATATTCCCTTGCTTCATCCAACAAGCAAATCCAGCATCTTAACATGTTCTCTGGTCTATAAAAAGAAATATTAACCAGTTCACACAAGCCCTACAGAAAACTGGATCTGCCCTGTAAGAGGACAAAGAACTTTCTTGGGATCATGGCGTTTACAATGATGCATGAATTCAGGAATCAGGCTGCCCGCTGCCTCGAAAGCTAACCTGTTACCTACAGCTTCTTATTGAGTACACACTCACTGCCAGCATAGGAAGCCAGAGAGAAAAGGGCCAGAGAGCACTTAGAAGGGAAGACTTATAGTCTAGTCTTTGTATTTCTTCCTATTTCCAAAGCCAGTATTCTAGAATGAGCCATGATTGAAGTGACAATGAGTGTGGATTGGTCCCCAGCTGTATACTTCCTGAGTATTCTTGATGCTCTAGCCTTGTGCAAGGGGAAATGTCCAAATCACATTTCATTCAGCATAGCAGTCTGCTCTCAAATGTATCTTTGCGATTTCGAATGATAACTGGCTCATATTGTAAGGCGTGAGAAAGCTGCCCTTAACATGGACCACCATTTGGGAAATGGGACTGCTAATTCTCAAAGCTTTAAAGACAAAATGGGAATATAGTTTAATCAGGTTAGAATGGTTCTCTCTGCTTATTTCTACTCACATCAGAAATGGACAACTCACTCTGCACCTCCAGGTATGGATGCTGGATTCTCTGAATATTTATTTCCTCTTAGCAAACCAGTGAAACACCACTAGGCATTTAATATTGATGGTCCCTCCTAAATGATAAAGTGCTGCATAGAAATGCATCCAAAACACCACACTGCAATTACTATCATCCACTCTAAACGTATGGGTTTGACACAGTGAAGTATGGTACATAAGCACCATGTGGCTCAAATTCTGAATTTTATTTGCCAATCGGTTGAGCTACATGCTCGCTTCATTGAGCATGACAACCTAGTTTTAAGTGTCATTTAATTTTCATTTTGAAATATAATTACAAAGTGTTCACTGTAAGATATCACTCGTCTGCAAATGTGTCAAGATTAATTTGTGCTAGCTTATTCACAAGTGTCAATAGTTAATTACTGTGTCATCTCTGGATGGCTAAATGACATTCTAACTTCTGATTTTTTACAGTGTTCCTTTATGTTATTTTCCATTAGGGGCTGAGTCCATATTCCTACATGTGGGCAAATATTCAAGCATATAAAATACCAGACGTCACAACTCATTAAAATCAACAGAGCATATATTGCTCTATATACCCCTATAAAATACATTTAACTGAAAAGATAATTCCAGTAATAATGTCAGATTCCTAAAAACTGCACATTAATTTGGGCCTGTCTGATCTAAAGCATCAGGAACTACTCTATAGGATCATTGTTATTACATTAAAGTACTCTTGTGAGACAAGAAAAACGTGGAGGAAAGTGATTTTTTTAAAAAGATATTTTAAAGATATTTAAACTTTGCTATTTTTTTCCTTATTCTCACTTCGAAGTCTTTTAAGGGTAATTCTTTTAGGAACCAGGTGCTAATTTGTTTCCAGTGATTTACCTGTGCAGTAAATAGTGATGATCACATAATTTATCATCCAACCAAGACAACTTTTGCCACTGGAAGGAGGTGGAATATTAACAATTGCCCTGGAAAACAAGCAGAGAGCAGGGCTATTTGGGGAAAACCAAGATATATGGCTCCCCTAACTTTAAAGTCAAGGAAAGCAATTGGACCAGTGAGTTTAAAGATCCCCAAAGTTTTTCTAGAACAGAACCCCCTTTATCTGGATGAGCAAAGTAAGGGACAGGGAGAGAAGTCGCTCAGAATGAAGCTGGGTTTCAATAATACTTAGGTGAGAAAGTATCTCTTTGTAATTAGTCAAGCTCAAACTCCAGAAACAATCTACCATTTCAGTTGCACCCAGTTGCTATGATGCCTTTCTTTGTTCTCCACCTATCTCCTCAGTATTCTTGAAGACTGAATTTCCAGAAAGCTTCTCTGTTTCCCATTTTCTTCCTGCCTGCCTGCCCTCCTTCCTTCCTTCCTCCTCTCCTTCCCTGCTTTTGCTTTGTTTTCTTTTATGTTTATTTCTTCATTTATTTATTGTTTAGGAAAGCTTACAACAAATAAGCCAATCAAGGTGATTGCTCGCTGAGTTTGGCACATTGCGCATCTCCAGTTCGTCAGCTCCTTTTGCAGGGCTCACCTGTTCTTGCTGTTGGCGAGCAAGGTCCATTTGCTGCCGTTGTTTCTCAATTTGTGAGGCTGCCAGTTTTTTCTGTTCGTCGTGCGCTGCCAGGAGCTGCTCCCGTAAACTGATCAGCTGGGTGATCATGGTGGAGAGCTGCCGCTCTTTTTCAGCCAGGCTCTCAGGTGTACCTAAAATGGAAGCGAGAAGAGACCTCACGAGCTTGAGGAAGGTCTGCCTGAGTCAAGAAAAGGAGGCAGAATTTAGAAAGGCATGACCCTAGGACAGTTAAAGATCTGGGACAATGGCTGTGGGCCACCGGGAGGGCAGGAACTCCACAGAGTAGTTACAGTGGCAGAATGAATGCTAGGACTCCTGCCAAGAAAAAACACTGCCATCAATACAATTCTCACTCAACCCTCCTTCTCCACAAAACATAAGAAGGGTAAAATTATCTACCCCTCTCTCCCCTTCTCATACACTCCCTCCTCCTCCCCACCTCAAATCTATGTGATCCAGCTGGGGAATCTATGATATTTCGTTACAGAGATCAGAAACTGTGTATTATTTTTAATATTCTATAATCACCTTATCCTCAGTGACTAACACAGCAGCTAAGTTATAATAGATGTTTAATAAATGTTATTTAAGGAATTTTTGATTATTGTCCTCATGAAGTTTTTCCATTGTGCTAAGAAAGATTTGTCTCTTAAGTTCAGAAGTCAAAGGTCAATCTCTTGGCCATAGAATGAATTCTACAGAGAGAATGAAAGGATCAAGCTGAAGTTCTCAAGTTCATCCTTAGAGGCAACAATGTTGCTTGTGAGGTTCCCTCACCCCTTTGTCATTTGCGATTCTTCAAAGGTGGAAAAAACCACATTTGAGGTTGGAAAGGTTATGCGTAAGGATACGCCGTTTAATGAATATGGTGTCGCTGAACACTTACAGAGTATGTACTAATGGTGCTGAACAGTCTTTTTATGGGCAAATTGCACAGCTCTCCTAAGTAAAGGGTGCAGAATCCTTTTGTGAATCTAAATTAGAGCATTTTACCGTAGAATAAGATAAGAATTTCAACCCACCGTATTTGAGTCACACAGTTTCATTAGGAAGAAATGATCTATGATTTGAAAGCTTTTCAGAAACATGCCACCAGCTGTCAAAGGGGATAAAGATTGCCAGTTTTTGTACATATGGAAGGGGAGACTTCCAACCTCCTATGAAACCTTTCTTATTTTTTCTAAAAAAAAAAAAGCACCAGACTATGTAAGAAACTAAAAATATTCTAATTATGAGTGGCTCTGTTTTTTGAGTGGCTCCGTGGAGAAGAGGAGCCTTCAGAGGATGTTTAGCACTTGTTGGCCTATGATTCCCACAAGATAAGACTGGTGTCAGCAGAGAGGGTACCATGGTTAGGACTACCCTGGGATTCTTAATGTCAGCTCAAATCCTTAAGCAAGCAAGCAATCAAACAAACAAAAAAACCCTCCGTGACCCTTAAAGAATCTCTGACCTAAAAGAAGCCTAACATCAAAATTAAAAGAATAAGAGAGAAAGTGAGATGGTAAGACATTGTATTACACTTATAAGGAAACAAATAGTATATCAAGACTAGAGATCAACTGTTTTCTCTAGCTCTTGGAGTTGGCTGAAAGAAAATGGGTTTTTATTTTGTCAATAGAAATTTCAGCATGGTAAAAAGAAGAACTTCTTGGTCAAGAAACACTAAAACATATATGCAGGTTTCCCAAAGAGGATCTATTCAAAGGCACAAAAAAGCTCAACTAACATTTTGTTAATATATACAGAAATGAGAAAGTAGGAAATATTTTTATTTATTTGATTTTTAAGCTCAATAAATATTTTCTGAATGGCAACTGTGTGTCTGGTACTATCTCAAGAACTATGGGTACTGTGGCAAATAAAAGTAGATGTAGTCCCTACTCTCAGACAGTCATAGTCCAAAATTGGAAGGTGAACCTTAATCAAGTATTCACACATGAAAATGTAAACTGCAGATAAATAATTACAAACCAGCAAATGTGCCGAGGAGGTTTAACCATGTTGAAGAGGGGGCTCCAGTTTAAGGAAGTTAGGCTGAAAAAGTAACAGATTAACAGGAGTTAACTAGACAAAAAGTTAGATACTGGTTTGATGAAAGAGCTTTCCAGAAAATATGAAATGTTGCCATGTCAGAGGAACTACAACTGAGAAAAAGGGGTTGATGGAAAGTAGCTGGTGGTCAAGGAGCTTTCCAGAAGGAAAAAGAGGGCGAGGCCAGTATGTCCCAGAAGTTGAAGAAAGGTAATGAAGTTTGAGCAAGAAAAATATGAGTATCAGATGATATTAGAGAGGAGGGAAAAGGCCACGCCATTCAGTCCCTTCCATACCATATTTGAGGACCCTCATATTTATCACAACAATTATTCAAAGTCACCAAAATATTGTAGGAAAGAGATAATGTGGTCATTCCGACAAAAGTGTGAACAAATTGGAAAGTTATGAGACAGATGGGAGGTAGGCATATTTTATTACATATATTTGGGCAATATTCTAATTTTGATGCAGTTTTCTTGTGACACCTGTGTACATGAGATGATTAAAAGATGACAGACTGGATACTGGAATCACTACTAAACTGCAGTTCTTTGTTAATAAAAAATAACTTCCATACAAAGTTTGGATCAAGGTCCAGTGAGTTGGATTTTGTATCAGGTTTTCAAGTAAAGTTTGGGAAATTTCTCAAATTCCATGTTAAACAAAGTCTTTTTAACAAACTTCAATTTATACCACTTTCTTCTCAGCATAGAAACAGGGAGTTGGGAATCATACATAACTAACTTCTTAGCCCCCTCCATTCAACCTGAAGATAACATATCTACAAATGCATCGGTGTGTCCCATACTAATAGACATGTATGTCTGAATTTACAGAATAACACTGGGTAATTGAATCTTTTTACAAATCATCATGACATTCAAATCGATTAATTATGAATATTCAATGACACATAAATAAGTTTTTCATTAGACTTAAAAGAAACATGGTTAAGAAAAAAAACAGTACAGAAAACAGTATTTTAAAATTGAAGATTTAGGTACTCATATACTCGTAAGGCCATCACTATCTTTTTATTAAACTTGAGGAGTTCATACATCTTTTGAATATATATGAGTGGAATAACAAATGAGGTAGGAATAAAATAAACTAAATTATTTTAGTAAGAGAAATTAGTTTAAAAAAATCTAAAATTCCTCCTGAATGGAAAATTACATAATCATGTAGCCCTTGGTATCAAATTAAAAAGAAATCAGCTTACACTGTACAACAGCATACATTCCTTAAATGTGCAGGCTTATTTGTGGGGAAGTACGTGGTCATTTCTTGTTCTGTACCTTGTATTTGAATTTGTTCACATGTCAGTATTTAAATTCTGGCATTTAACATCTGTGATGCTAGATTTTTTTTTTTTCTGTTTTAATTAACAGAGTATTTACGCTGCTGTAATAAAAATAGCATCCTTTGAATCTCACTGACCAACCAATCTGAAAATATTAGGTATTTCCTCTAAAAAAATACTAGTTAATTCAACATGCAAGTTTGCCAAGGCCGAGGAACTAGAACTGCCAGGAGTGCTGAAAGAACAGATAACCAGTGGGACAAAAAAGGGCAACCTAAATGCAGCCAGGTTATGTGAAGGAAGGCAAAAGACCATGCTCTTTCGAGTTAACTCTGTGGAAAATATTCTCCTAAATCACACTTTGAAATGCAATCAAAATCCACTGGGAGAAAAAGTAGCTAGGGTCTTGAGGACCTGCCCAGGCCGATGGAGGTCACCAGTGGTGGCCTGGCGTCATCTGTCTCACGACCTTCAGGCTATGTTAAAATGATTCTCTAAAAAGCATTGCAGGAAAACAGCCTCTTCGGCCTCCTACGCAAAAACAGAATAGTTTATGAAACTGCAAAGAGAAAACCGGCAGAAACGTTTCTGTACACAGCTTCTCGGTAAGTCAGCGCGCCTGCTTTTATCCAATATCGCACACAGTGTGCGCCTGACACTCTCTCCTATAAACTGTATCCACTCCAACTCCAAAGATGGTGCAGCAGGTTTTTTTTCCCCCCTTTTTTTCTTTTTTGTTATACGGGGTCGTCTTTATCCCCAAACCACATCTGTCTTGAGTTTCTCTCAGATTAGTCAGGTGGATCAGTGCTCCCCAGGGCCTGCTCCAGCTGAAGTATTTTAATTTGACTAAACACCTGATTTATTTTATCTCTCCGATGAGAAAGGCAGTTTGTCTTAATAGAGCCTGTCAGCCCACAGCCCCATTCACAGCAATTTACAGGCAGCCAGGGACGCTGGAAGAGAAGAGTGCCGTGATTCTGTATTTTATCCTCCTCCAGAATGCACCTAAAAGCAGCTATTCACTGCTCCTGCATGTGGCATTTTAGAACTGAATTAGCTTTTTATTCAAGTAACTACACTTGTTGTGAATAGCTTATCTGTAAAATTGCTACATTCACTACTGATTTTATTAACCTTTGGCTCTATCACAAAATGGTCTTCAGTTAGGAAAGACCTTTAAAATTGACACATTTCTTTCTTAGGGGCCTTTATTCCAGTGACTTCAGATTTACTGAATTTGATCCATTGAATTCTTTACCAGTTGTACTTAAAATTGTGAGTCTCAATAGGAAGTCAACAGTGTGTAAATAAGGAAACACGTTGCAAAATGTAACTACGATGGCAATCTCCCTCATCAAAAGTTTTCAAATATCACCTTTTATTATAACACTTTTAAAATCAGCCCTCTAGCCTTTTTCGGTCATAATCTGAAAAACTTGAAAAAAAATTTAACTGAACTATATTGTTTTTTTTTTTTTTTAAACTTTCCAAACTGTAGCTACCTATCCCCAGGCCCAAATACACAGAGAAAACTTAGTTGATGAGAATTTAGATAAAATAAGATACACATAGTGAATCTCTTCTTGATATAAAGTGAAAACTTAAAATCAAAAATCAAGTTTACAATTTATTTTAAAGCTTCTTCTTAAATTAGTTCACAAAAGTGAGTGTCGCATATGCCGTGTCATTCTGCCCAGAAGACTGAAATAGGTCTTTCGAGACCTGAGACTGGGCACTGGGGAATCACTGAAGACCCCCATGTCAGGAAAACTTGTAGAGCACTTTATAGAGATCTGCGTCACCTCTTTCACAAGGTTCTCATATCTAGGACTTGTACGATATAAAAACATTAAATAGGTCACTCCCTTAGTAGCTGTTCTCTGAAAGTGTCCCTGCTATGTGGTAATTAAACTTTTCTAATGAGAAAATCTAGAACAAGCATCACAGTGGAAGGAGAGACATACAGAGGTAGAGAAAGTGAATACAGAGACAACTAAACTAGATTTTGTGTATTTCTCTGCATGTTTTTTATCTCTAATGAAATGAAGGGCAACAGTATTAAAACAGGATGTTTATTTTACCAAGCCATCAAAAACTAATAATCAACAAATGGCATTATCTGAAACATGTAGCAAGGAATTTAAATATAACTTATACCTAAGTGTTCTTTATTAGATTCAGGCACACATTGCTTTAATAAAGTTAACAGGAAAGTTAATGAAATTACCCGAAGTCTGGTTAACTAAAACTTGGCTTTGATTAGAGGGTAAGGGTGGGGGAGCAGTGCCACTGGACAAGAGTCCTGGTGGTGATGCGTAATTCCACATATCAGTCCTAGAAAGATTAAAACACTAATTCCAAAGGAACATCAGTCAAGGAATTGGGCCAACAATCCAGAAACATTTTAAATTAAGTTGAAAAGGAAAGCTCTTAAGAATCAATCCCCTGGTAGTTCTAATTTGTAATAGACATTATTTGAGAAGAAAGTCAAAACACAATGCTAGTCATAAAAGAAAGCTACATTTGATCTTTTCTACCCACAGATAACCTGGTTAAACTGCCGCATCTTACACCACGGCCTCCCGGCACATCAGATGGGCTGTGATGTCTCCACTTCACACGCTCAGTCCACCATTTAGAACTGGCCTTTTTTGATATAGCCTTCTTTTAAATGTCACAAAATAGGGCAGCAAAAAGTCAACGAAAAATAAACAGGATAAGCTGAAGACACTAACATCCATCAGAAGGTCCCATGATAAAAGTTACTTTGTGGTGACTGCCTGAGCAAGGAAACCTTGTCCCAGTGCACCAGCAGCTAATTTGAGTTCTGAATCCAACAGCAGTTTAAAAAGCTTTCCACTCTAAAGGGCCCCAGTGCATCATAAAGATAAAGGATTTCAGTACAAAACCACCACAAAGACCTCTATTATCTTATCAGTCTTTGGTTACAACAGCTGAACCAATATGACTAAATTCTGAATGACTTTTTTCAAAACAGCAGAATACTGGAATTTCTTTGTTTTCTCATCAGTCAGCTATTGTCATTGCCCCCATATGCTACTGTCCACTACTTAGTAAATAAAAAGTTCAGTAAATGTGGCAATTGTGCTCTCAGGAATCACTTAGGGACCACTCTGCAGCATGCCTCACGGGTTGGGGATACAGGCTCTTTTTTTTCCCCTCTCTGAATGTATGAGAATGTCCTTTTTGAAAATTTAAACAATTATCATATGCAACGTAATTAAAATCTACTGTGTACACAGACAAGAATACCTAGGCGCTCCCTAAATTAAGATCCAACTTCACTGTCTGTTCCAGGCACTCTCACCTCTCCTTCAGCTTCCCCTCTTCCTGGCTGCAAAAGGAAGTCTATTCCTGGAGTAACTGAAGTCTATTCATGTTGAGATCCTAATAGAAGCAGAACAATCCATGGAATTCTGCCATCCAGGCTCCCGACTTCACAGCTGGGCCTTTGGCCCATTGTGCTTTATTACCCTATCCTTTTTGGATCCGGAAATGAAGGTATCCTGAAATATCCCTTCTTCAATATAAGACAGACTGCCTTTACACTACTGCTCTCTATGGACAGAAATCAGTCAATTGCTACATATGCATAACCTACAGATAAAAATAATAACTTCTCTTCTCTCAGAGGCTTGGAATTCCTTGATCCTCTGTGGGGAAAATCCGAAACAATTTATCTCAATACTGCCTGAGTATGACAAGACTGGCTTCTCTAGAAGCTCCATCAGGGTTGGGAGACAGGAAAGGAAGGAGTAAGAAAAATAGATCTCACTAATGAGGCTGTCATAAATTACCTTGTTAAATCTTTTTTTTAAAGACTTTATTTATTTGAGAGGTAGAGTTACAGACAGTGAGAGGGAGAGGAGGCAAGGAGAAAGGTTTTCCTTCTGCTGGTTCACTCCCCAGTTGGCTGTAATGGCCAGAGCTGTGCCAATGCGAAGCCAGGAGCCAGGTGCTTCTTCCCAGTCTCCCACATGGGTACAAGAGGCCCAAGCATTTGGATAATCCTCTACTGCTTTCCCAGGCCATAGAAGAGAGCTGGATTGGAAGAGGAGCAACCAGGACTAGAACTGGCACTCAAATGGGATGCCGGCGCCACAGTTGCCTACTGCATCACAGCACCGGCCCCCCTTGTTAAATCTTCACCCTAAAAGTTGCATTGTTATTTTCACCTCATTGATTCAAAACTAAGTCAGTGAGAGATAAAAATAACTTACATTTGATTGTTTTTTGTTTTTTTGGTTTTTTTTTTGACAGGCAGAGTGGACAGTGAGAGAGAGAGAGAGAGACAGAGAGAAAGGTCTTCCTTTTGCCTTTGGTTCACCCTACAATGGCCGCTGCGGCTGGCACACTGCAGCTGGCGCACCACACTGATCCGAAGGCAGGAGCCAGGTGCTTATCCTGGTCTCCCATGGGGTGCAGGGCCCAAGGACTTGGGCCATCCTCCACTGCACTCCCGGCCATAGCAGAGAGCTGTCCTGGAAGAGGGGCAACTGGGACAGAATCCGGCGCCCCGACCGGGACTAGAACCTGGTGTGCCGGCACCGCAAGGCGGAGGATTAGCCTATTGAGCCACGGTGCCGGCCTTGATTGGGTTTGAATTTGAGTCTTGATTTCTGATTCAAGGTATCTAAGTCTAAGTCTAAGGGAGAGTTATCTTCCCTCACCTCAGACTTAGAATACACAGTCAAGGAATTTCTAAAAGTTAGGAGCAAGGTTCTGAGTGACCTAGAATTCTAATGCCATGTAAGGCTTAGAAATACATAGCTTCAAGCTAAAAGGGCAGAATATACAACTGCTCAGTAAGGCTTTGTTTACAAAATAAAAAGTTAAAAAGCCTGACAAGGCAAACAGACAACCACAGAGGTCAGTAAGACAAACTTTGACATCTTAAAGATGTAAAAACAGATCTTGATATTAAATGACATGCCTGGAGTTACTCAAAATTAGCAGCCAGCCAAGCAGATGAGATCCTCTGTATGCTTGTTCCCCAAGCTTCCTCTCCCCAAACTAGCATATGGCCTCCTGGTTCTGAGCCCAAACACAACAATTATACAGGCTATGCCATTCTCTGGCATTCTGCAACAGTCTCCAACATTCCAGATACAATATTTACAACACTCATGAAAGTCTGAAAAATACACTCAAATATTTGCACCAGTCAAATATAATGCTGTCATGGGTGTAGTGTGTCTGAAGGTTAAAACAGTTAGGTGTTCGTCAAGAGGAAGTTACACGAAGGGATCTACAAAATCATCCTGGGAAGGTCTGAGAAACCTCACAGATATACTACAGGCTCGAGCCAAAGGCCAATACAAACACCATACACTGACCCATTTCTAGGATTCTCACAAATTGGCTAGTGAGATAGTACAATATGCTTCATATTACAATAATAATTACAGCTTAAACTTACTGGGTAATTGCTTTGTGCCCAGAAGAAATACACACACACACACACACATATTGTGAGGAACACATGTATATTCCTCATAATAGTCCTGGGGAGCAGGTCATATTATTAACTCCACTTTAATGATGAAGAAACTAAGGCATAAAATGTCAAGCAACTTGCCTAAATCCTAAGCTTTAAATTATATATCTAAGATTCAAACTCAGCCAGCTTAGCCAAGATTCTATCCTGTTAACTAGTATAACAAATGGAAAAACAGGGTTCCTAAACATTCTAGCTTTTCAAACCATTTACCTAGCAGGCAAAGAAGTTAAAACTTTCTAAATTATATATACATATATGTGTGTGTATGAGTGTTTTGTTGAAATATAATGTCTCCTTCAGTCCTTACTAAAATGCAAGCACTTATGTAGGGAAGTATCTATGACATCCTTTGTTCTTTTAAAATGGCCAATGATTAGCACAAGACTCAGCAGACTTTTTAGTATGTGTCACAAATATTCACCACTATTTGCAGTCATCTGTTATTATTATTTTACTTTCTCCCTCTCATACTCTTGCTCTTTTTCTCCCACTCTGATTTCATTTCCTCAAGGTTCTACAGTTCCAGTCCTGAGACCATCTACCTATATTCCTATGTTTAATTCCACTGGACCTCAGACGTAGACCTGGACTCTCAAATATTGGAAATCTGGCTTTCCCCAGTGGGCTGATTTGACAAGTCCTCTGGCTTTTGGAGCTCCATTCTGGCTCTTCTAAAATTCCCCCACTCCAAGACTTGTATCATGAAACATATCTCTGCTGCCAATCATTTGATAAGCAATCTAGATAGCCCAGCATAGCCATCTTGTTGTTGTTATTGTTGTTTGTAGCTATTGGGACATCCCAGTGAGTGCTGTTATTGTCATTACTGAGGCTCTGATGGAAAGTTGTGTTAAAAAGGTTAAATGTGCAAGAAGGCTGGAAGTAGAAGCAGAGCTGGGACTCAGCATTAGTACTCCAATACATCACCTGCATCTGGAATGCAGCAGGTGACAGCTCAACTATTTGAGTCCAGATTGAGTTCTTCAGCCTGACCCAGCTCCAGCTGTTGCCAGAATTTGGAGAGTGAAATCAGCAGATGGAAAAATCTCTATCTGTTTCTATCTCTGTCACTCTCTATTACTCTGCCTTTCAAGTAAAATGGAAATGAATAAATAATTTTTAAAGTTAATTTAAAATGAAACCAAACAACAACTAAGACACACTGTTTATTTCTGTTTTTCTACAGATAATTCATAATTTCTCCAGTGACAGTGTTGAGTATCTGGTCAGGTAAGAAGCCAATAACAAGAAACCTACCCATCAAAAACTCAGATTATGAGTCTAGAGAGAAAAAATAGAAATGGAAATTTCATACTGACTCTAAAATTACTATTTCTTTGATGGTCCTTTCATACTTTAATATAGATGGATTAACAGTACATTATTTTCATTCTCAATTTTGACTTTAATAATGTTTTTTGAGTAAAATTGGTGCTGCCAATTAGATCTCATCATTGTATTACAGAAACACATTATGTTCACAAAGTTTATTTGAAGGTTATCTAATATTTCCCATGTAGAATTAGTGATATTCAGGGGAAAGTATTGATGAATACAAAGAAAGGGGAAAAACCACTAAAGTCTGGGTCCCAGGAATGATCAACGGTTTCCTGTTACAGCTTGATCTTGAACATGCTAAAGTGGAACATGAATAGAAGATCCACAAAACATTATAAAAATGAGTCATAAAAATTGAGTCAATGTATATTTTTCAAACTATAAACAATAATCACTTTAGCCACAAATAGGCTGTCCTATTCTTTTACTAAAACATTTTCTCATAAATACATAATTAGTAGACAAGTAGGGCCATTTGATACAATAATCATAGGTTACAAATGGAGTTTTAAAAGTTTATAAAACGCATTTTCTTTTTTAAAAGTTTAGTTACTCTTCTGTTATTACTCTGAAAAGTAGAGTGACAGAGAGCAAGAGAGTGAGAGACAGAGAGAGGGATCTTCCATCTGCTGGTTCACTCTCCAAAGATCTGTAAAATCTGGGTCTGGGCCAAAAGGAAGCCCAGAACCAAGAATTCCATCTGTGTCTTCCTTGTGGGTGGCAGGGACTCATTACTTGCTGCCTCCCAGGAACAAGGGCAGGAAGCTAGATCAGAAGCAGAAGTGTAAGTGGCACTTCATTGCAAGAACTCTGATTTAGGATGCAGGAGTCCCCGGCAGTGGCTTAACCTGCTTTATCAAAGCACCCACCGTTAAAACTCATTTTCTAAACTAGCTTTAAACTGATCATGGTTTTAAAATATCCAGATCAATTATTTAAAAAGGGAGTCTTTAATTACATTTTTTAACTTGAAGGCAAAAGCTGATTATGTACCCCAGAGATATGAAGGGAACAGTATTTGAACCTGACAGAGAACTGAATATCAAAATCAATGTGATAGTACTGACAGATAAGCTCAGCAGTGGTTGAGTGCCACCTTTCAGAGACCAGTGTCTGATCGTTGTGATAGTTGGATTTAAGGGTAACACTTTAAAAGATCTCTGCTTGCAAAAGATTACTGTGTCACTAGTGGTGTCAGAAGAATTACAGAGGAAGCAGGCTCTACTAAAACACAAATCTCAAGGGTAACATCCCTGGTGGACTCTCTTGGTTCCTCACACAAGTTTCACACCTCTGCAGTAAAGCAGGTAAGCTTGAACTCTACTGCCACTCAGAGCTAATACCCTGCCTGCCTGTTAGCTCCTTCAGCACAGAGTCTGAGTCACGTGCAAAAGCAAAGACTTAACTACAGTGCTGAGTGCTTCTTTTGTGCTTAGTAAAATTAAAACGAACTACTAAAAAACTGGAGGTCAGTAATTCTCAAAATAGCTGGAGACAGGCATCCATAGCAATGAACAAATCAGCTGGAATTACTCCAAACTCCCGCAGTATTTGAGCCATAGCTGAGTTGCTTCCAGTCTGGTAACCATCGTAAATAACAACTCACTGGCAATTTCCACTGTTGTGTCCATGTGAGAAACCCAATGAAAAAGATAGAGATAAATTGAAAAATTTGAACAACTAAATAAATGTATACTCAGATCCAATAAACATTTTTGAGCACATATAATGGTCCAAGTTCTTGATAAGTGCCAGGATTAGTACTTAGCATTTTATGTCTATTTCAACAAATGATAAAATGAATCCGAGGAAGGTTAAAAATATGTCCAAGATCATACAACTTATAATCAATAGAAATAGGATTCGACGCCACTTAGAGCCCAAAACCTAGCCTCTTTCTAGTAGGCCACAAATGCTTCTGGAAGAAAAGAGAGAAAAGGTTCAACAAGTTTAGAGTCCTTTTGCAGTTTTTAAAACTTAACTACCTAATTAGCATATATAAGGTAATGTTAAAGGTAAGCTTATTTATATTTAGGATAACTATAATTTAATATTATTTAAAATCTTGTAAACATAAATGAAGTCTAGTGGTAAAGGAAATAAGTCTACATCAACAGATTTGAAAATTCTCTACTCAGAACACACTACATCTAGAAAATTCTATTTGAATTGTATGAAAAATAAGTCAAACAGTTCTTTGAATACAAACCATAATTTAGAAGATGGAATCGATTGCATAGAGTAAAGAACTATATGGAAAACCTTTCAAAGGAATTTGTATTAGTGTGTTAACCTTTTCTTTCAATCTCATTCATATGTATTAAAGTTTTTGTGCTCTATACAGTAGTTACCACAAATAAGAGAAAAATTTTGATATTTGTTTTTTGTGGTCTGGCTTATTTAACTAAGAATAATGGTCTCCAGTTGCATCCATTTTGTTGCAAAAGAAATATTTCATTCTTTTTTTATGGCTGAGCAGTATTTCATCATGTATATATATCACATTTTCTCTTTTTAAAATTTATTTTATTTATATAAAGAGAACAAATTTCAGGAATATCATATACACAGTTTTAAGAACAAAATAAGGGGCTTGCTCTGTGATGTGGTAGGCTAAGCTTCCACCTGCCATGCCGGCATCTCAAACGGGCAACGGGGCACCATTTTGTGTCCCAGCACTCCTCCTCTTCTGACCCAGCTCTCGCTTATGGCCTGGGAAATCAGTGGAGGATGGCCTGCACTGGCATAGGAGACCTGGAAGAAGCTGGCTTTTGGCTTCAGATTGGCTCAACACCAGCCATTGCAGCCATTCAGTGAGTGAATCAGCAGATGGAAGACCTTTCTCTGTCTATCCCCCTCTGTCTATAACTTTACCTCTTAAATAAATAAAAAATAAATAAATAAAATCTTTTTTAAAAAAGGACAAAATGATACTTCCCATCTTAATGTCCTGCCCTCAATCCTTTCTCCTTCATTATTTTTCTTTTAATTTTTGCAATGATATGCTTTCAGTTTACTTTATAGACACAAGTTAACCTTTACTAAATAAAGAATTCAACAAGTAATAAGTAGAAAAAGCACTCTTCCACAGAGTATAGAAAAGGGCTATAAGCAAAAATCAAATTTCAAAATGTCAATTTCATTCACATATATCACATTTTTTGTACTTTATATATTAGTTACCATAAATCAGAGGAAACATGAAGCTTGTCTTTTGGGGACTGGCTTATTTCACTAAGCAGAATGGTTTCCAATTGCATCCTTTTGTTGCAAAAGACAAGATTTCATTCTTTTTTATGGCTGAGTAGTATTCCATCATTTATATATAACACAGCTTCTTTATCCAGTGATCAGTTGATGGACATCTGGGTTGATACCATATCTTAGCTATTGTGAATTGAGCTGCTATAACCATGGGGATACAGATAACTCTTTAATACACTGATTTAATTTCCCTTGGGTAAGTTTTCAAGAGAGACATAGCTGAATCAAATTGTAGATTTATATTTAGATTTCCGAGTAATCTCTATACTATCCTCCATATGGTTGCACTAGTACATTCCTACCAAGAATGTATTATGGTACCTTATTCTCCATATCTTCACCAGCATTGGTTATGTTTTTACTTTTGGGATGATAGCCATTCTAACTGGGTTGAGGTGAAAACTCCTTGTGGTTTTTATTTGCATTTCCCTGATGGCTAGTGATCCTGAGCATTTTTTTCATGTGTCTGTGGCCATTTCTGTTTCATCCTTTGAAAAATGACTGTTCATGTACTTTGTCAATTTCTTAACTGAATTGTTTTGTTGTAACTGAGTTTCTTGAGCTTCTAATATTTTCTGGATATTAATTCTTTATCACATGCATAGTTTGAAAATATGTTCTCCCATTCCACTGGTTTCTTCTTCACTTTGTTGAGTATTTTCTTTGTTATACAAAAGCTTCTTAGCTTGATATAATGCCATTTGTCTATTTTGCTTTGATTGCCTGTGTTTCTGGGGCCTTATCCAAGAAATCTTTGCTTATGCCAGTGTCCTGCAGTGATTCTCCTAGGTTTTTCTTTTAGTAGTTTGAAGGTAGTGGGATGTAGATTTAGATCCTTGACCACTGTGAGTTGACTTTTGTATAGAGTGTAAGGTAGGGGTCTTGTTTCACGCTTCTGCAGAGGAGATCCAATTTTCCCAGCACCACTTGTTGAAGAGGCCGTGTTTTCTCCAAGGAGAGATTTTACCTTGTTTGTCAAGGATTAGTTCATCATAGATGCATAGATTAATTTCTGGGGATTCAATTCTGCCCCATTAGTCCATGTCTATTTTTGTGCTAGTACAAGGATGCTTTGATTATAAATTCTCTACAGGATTTTTGTTTTATTGTTTAAGATTGCTTTAGCTATTTGGGGTTTCTTATGTTTCCTTATAAATTTTAGGATCATTTTTCCCAGATAAGAGAATGTCCTGGATATTTTGATTGGGATATCACTGAATTTGAAAACTGCTTTGGGTAGTATGGACATTTTGATTGTATTAATTCTTCTAATCCACAAATTGAAAGATTTTTTTCATTTTTTGTGTCTTCTTTTATTTCTTTCCTTAAAGTTTTATAATATTATTACAGAAATCTTTCACATCATTGGTTAAACTTATTCCAAGGTATTTACATTTTTTTGTAGTTATTGTGACTGCGGCTCATCTTCCAAGTTCTTCCTCAATGATGGCATTGTTTGTGTATAAAAATGCTATTGATTGTGTGTTGTCAAACTCTTTCATGAGTTACAACAGTCTTTTAAGATTTGTTTATTTATTTGAAAGTCAGAGCTACACAGAGAGAGGAGATGCAGAGAGAGAGAGAGAGGTCCTCCACCCGATGGTTCACTCCCCAGTTGGCAGCAACGACCGGAGCTGCACTGATCCAAAGCCAGGAGCTAGGTCTCCCATGCAGGTGCAGAGGCTAAAGGGCATTCCTAGGCCACAGCAGAGAGCTGGATCAGAAGTGCAGCAGCCGGGTTTTGAACCAGTGCCCATATTGGATGCCGGTGCTTCAGGACAGGGCGTTAACCAGCTGTGCCACAACACTGGGCTTCCAACAGTCTTTTAGTGGAGCATTTTGGTTCCCCGATATATAGGATCATGTCATTTGCAAAACAAGGATATTTTGACTTCCTCCTTTTCAATTTGTATCCATTTAGTTCAGTTTTCTTGCCTAATGGCTCTGGCTAAAACTTCCAGAACTAAACTGAATATTAATGGTGAGAGTGGGCATCCTTGTTTGGTCCAGATGTTAGTGGAATACTTCCAGATTTCCCCCCACTCAATATGATGCTGACTGTGTGTTTGTCATATAGTCCCTTGATTGTGCTGAGGTAAGTTCCTTCTGTATTTAATTTGCTTAAGGATTTTAATCATGAAAGAATGTTATATTTTATCAAATACTTTCTCTGCATCTATTGAGATAATCATGGTTTTTAGTCTTTAGTTTATTTTTAATGTGATGTATCACATTTATAGATTTGCATGTGATGAACCATTCCTGCATCCCAAGGATAATCCCACTTTGTCCAACTGGATGCTTTTATAAAATGTGTTGTTGGATTTAAATAGCTAGTATTTTGTTAAGGATTTTTACATCTATGTTCATTAGGGATACTGGCCTATAGGTCTCCTTCATTGTTGTAATATTTTTCTAGTTTTGGAATTAAGATGATGCTGGCCTCATCCCTTTCAACTGTTTGGAATATTTTACTAAAGATGAACTGGGATTGGTTCTTCTTTGAAAGTTTGGTATAATTCAACCATGAAGCCATCCAGTACTGTACTTCTCTTTGCTGGGAAGATATTTATTATTCAATCTCTATCTTGTTTACTGGTCTATTTAGGTTTTCTATGTCTTTGTGCCTAGAGAGAGAGACTTCCATCCACTGGTTCACTCCCCAAATGGCTGCAATGGCAGAAACTGGGCCAATCTGAAGCCAGGAGCCAGGAGCTTTTAGGGGCGCAAGGACTTGGGCCATCTTCTACTGCTTTCTCAGGCCATACCAGAGAGCTGGATAGGAAGTGGAACAGCTGGGACTCAAACTGGCGCCCATACGGGATACCAGCACTGCAGGTAGCTTCTTTACCCACTATGAAACAGTGCGGGCCACTGATTAACATTAATTTTAAATAGTTGGGTGCCCTAGCATTGAGAGCATACACTTTTACTATAGTTGTATCTTCCTTTTGAATTGACCTCTTAATCATTACTTAATGTCCATCTTTGTCTCTCTTAAATTTTTGTGTTAATATCTATTTTGTCGAATAGTAAGACAGTCCTGCTAATCTTTGATTTCCATTTACATGGAATATTTTTCCCTCCTTCCACTTTCTTTTTTTTAAAGATTTTTTTTTTTACTTATTTATTTGAAATTCAGAGTTACACAGCAAGAGGAGAGGCAGAGAGAGAGTCTCCATCCACTGGTTCACTCCCCAGATGGCCGCAACAGACAGAATTACACCAATCTGAAGCCAGAGGCCAGGAGTTTCCTCCAGGTCTCCCACTCAGGTGCAGTGGCCCAAGGACTAGGGCCATCTTTTACTGCTTTCCTACGCCATAGCAGAGAGCTGGATCAGAAGTGAAGCGGACAGGACTCGAGCCAGAGCCCATATGGGGCTGGCACTGCAGACAAGGGTTTTAACCAGCTGTGCCACAGTGCCGGCCCCATCCGTCCTTTCACTTTCATTCTGTGCATATCTTTGTTGGTAAGGTGTGTTTCTTTTTTTTGTCTTTTTTTTTTTTTTTTTGACAGTCAGAGTTAGACAGTGAGAGAGAGAGAGAGAGAGAGAGAGAGAAAGGTCTTCCTTCCGTTGGTTCACCCCCAAAATGGCTGCTATGGCTGGCATGCTGCGGCCTGTGTGCCGTACTGATCCGAAGCCAGGAGCCAGGTGCTTCCCCCTGGTCTCCCATGTGGGTGCAGGGCCCAAGCTCTTGGGCCATCCTCCACTGCCTTCCCAGGCCACAGCAGAGAGCTGGACTAGAAGAGGAGCAAACGAAACAGAATCTGGAGCCCCAACCAGGACTAGAACCTGTGTTGCCGGTGCCAGAGGCAGAAGATTAGCCTAATGAGCCACAGCGCTGGCCAAGGTGTGTTTCTTTTAGACAGCTTGTTTTTTAATCCACTAAGCTGGTCTGTATCTTCAAATTGGATAATTTAGTCCATTTACCTTCAAGGTTATTTTTAATGAATAATGACTTGGTCTTACCATTTTTCCATCAATATTCCTTTTGTTTGTTGTGGATCTCCTCTGTACTATTAGTAAGAGGTTTTATGCCTTCACATTCTTTCATGATCCTGATTATCTTTCTCTGTTTCTCTGTGTCGTACATTGTTAACCATCATTTGTAAGGCTGGCTGGGTGGTGATGAATTCTTTCACTCTTTTGTTTATTGTGGGAGGACTTTATATCATCTCAGTTATAAATGAGAGCTTTGATGGGTAAAGTACTATGGGTTGATAGGGTGTTTTTTTTTCTTTAATGATTTGGACTATATCTCGTTATCCTCTCCAGCCTGTAGGGCTTCTGATGAGAAGTTCACTGTTAATCTGACTGGAGATCCTTTAAAGGTAATGAGACACTTCTCTATTGCACATTTTAGGAAATTATGTTTTACTTTTGAAAGTTTGAATATAACATGTCATGGTGAAGATCTTCTCTGATCAATTCTATCTGGGCTTTATGTGTTTCCTGTACTTTGGATGCCCATACTATTCTCCAAATTAAGGATATTTTCTGATATTATTACACCGAATAAGTTTTCTAAACCGTTCTGTTTTTCTTTTCCCTCAGGAACTCCTAAAACACATATGTTTGGTTGTTTAATGATGTCCCATAGATCTGAACACTATTTTTGGTTTTTCTAATTTTTTCTTTTTTGTCTGACTGAGATATTTCAAAAGATCTGTTTTCTTTTTTAAAAGATTTATTTTATGTATTTGAAAGACTGAGTTACAGAGAGAGGTAGAGACAGAGAGAGGGAGAGAGGTCTTCCATCTGCTGGTTCACTTCCCAGATGGCCACAATGGCTGGAGCTGTGCCAAATCAAAGCCAAGAGCTTCTTCCTGTTCTCCCACACAGGTGCAGGGGCTCAAGGATTTGGGCCATCTTTGACTGCTTTCCCAGGCCATGGCAGAGAGCTGGATGGGAAGTGGAGCAGCCGGGACTCGAACCAGCACCAATATGGGATGCCGGTGTTGCAGGCCGGGGCTTTAACCCACTGTGCTACAGCACTAGACCCTCAAAAGATCTGTTTTCTAGCTTTGCTATTCTTTCTTCTGCCTCACTGAGTGTGTTGTTAAGGCTTTCCATTGTATTTTTTTATTTGCCATATTAAATTCTTCATTTCTAATATTTCAGTTTGATTTTTCTTTAATATCTCTAACTGCAGAATTTTTCACCCATGTCTTGTATGAATTTTCTTAACTCATGTAATTGCTTCAGCATTTTTTGAGCAATTTTACAATAATTTTTTTGAATTACTTATCAGGCATTTCATCAATCTTCTTATCTTCATAGTATAATATTAAAGTATTACTATGCTCAAACTGGGGAGTCATTGTCTTCCTTGTTCATGTTTCTTGTATTTCTATATTTGTTTTTTTAAAAGATTTTATTTATTTATTTGAGAGGTAGAGTTACAGACAGTGAGAGGGAGCAACAGAGAGAAAAGTCTTCCATTCATTGGTTCACTCCCCAATGGCCGCAATGGTAGGAGCTGATCCAATCCAAAGCCAGGAGCCAGGTGCTTCTTCCCAGTCTCCCATGTGGGTGCAGGGGTCCAAGGACTTGGGCCATCTTCTACTGCTTTCCCAGGCCATAGCAGAGAGCTGGATCGGAAGAGGAGCTGCCAGAACTAGAACCGGCACCCATATGGGATGCCAGTGCCACAGGTGGAGGATTAACCTACTACGCCACAGCGCAGGCCCCTCAAAGTTTATTTTTATGCATCTTCAGAAACATTTGTTCTATTTCCTATAAAGATTTTGTTGTTGTTAATGTGTCTCTATGGCTTGCTGGAATATCTGTACATTCAGCGGATATCCAAAGGTATGTGCCTGGTAGGAGCTCTGGCCAGCATTTAAGGGTGGGGCAAGAGTCCAGGGTCACACTCAAGTTGGGCATGGTGGATCTCTTCTATCATCTGTAGGGGGAGGAGATGGTCACACTGCCATGTTTACAGCCTCAGCCCTTCTCTGAGCCAAGCTGAGTCCACTGCCTAGGATGAGCCTGCTGTGCCTTTGCACCCCAACACATGAACCTCACAAAAGATCTGTGCATTCTATAGTGTGTGTACTGAGCCCTCTGCGAGGTCCCGCCATAAAACTTTGGGAGTTCTGAGCTTCTGGATTCAGACACAGTGATTGCCCAAAGACTCAGCCATGCCCCATGCCCTTCTTAGTTTCTCAGCCTATGTGGAAGTGTCACAGCCACAGGATTCCCACAGTCACAGGGTGCAGGGGATCTGCACTCTGCCTTGCAAGCCTCCCTGTCCACTGGGCAAGCCACTGCATCCCTGGAGACAGCCACCTGCACAACACAGCTCAGCTCTGCCAGTAAAGCTGGATCTGGCACTTTGTTGGGGGTGAGGACAGGGAAGCATTCTTTTTTCCCTTCATGGCATCTGTGGGTGCCCTTCCCATGCCAACCCTCCAAGCTAGACTCAAAGTAAGTGGATTTCTTACTTTGAGACCATGGAGTTCTCCCTTAGACATGGATCATGGCGTTCTCGCTCAGACAAAATCTACCAGTGGCAAGTGGGCCACTGCAGCCTCTAGGTCACTTGCTCTGGGGAGATGGGAT
This sequence comes from Lepus europaeus, assembly GCF_033115175.1. Classification (NCBI taxonomy): domain Eukaryota; kingdom Metazoa; phylum Chordata; class Mammalia; order Lagomorpha; family Leporidae; genus Lepus; species Lepus europaeus. The sequence goes on along the minus strand of NC_084833.1, from coordinate 49,028,627 downwards.
TTCTCCTGGGGGCTCCTGGGCACTTTAGTTTGGGAGAGGAGAGGAAAACAGTGGGGCCTTCCTTCCAGAAGCTACGTAGGCACCATGGTCCCCACCAGCTCTCTAGGCCAGGCTCACAATCAGCAGGGACCACGGGGATTTCCCTAAGACAAGACCACTAGTGGCATACTGGCTGATGCAGCCTCTTCGTTCTTCTTTTTTTTAAAAATATTTATTTATTTATTTGAGAGGCAGAGTTACAGAGAGGGAGAGACAGAGAGAAAGGTCTTCCATCCACTGGTTCACTCCCCAAATGTCTGCAATGGCTGAAGCAGGACCAATCTAAGCTGGGAGCCAGAAGCTTTTTCTGGGTCTCCCAAGCGGGTGCAGGGGTGTCCGAGCACTTGGGCCATCTTCAACTGCTTTCACAGGCCATAAGCAGAGAGCTCGATCAGAAGAGGAGCAGCCAGGACACAAACCAGCACCCATATGGGATGCCAGCACTGCAGGCAGAGGCTTAATCTACTATGCCACGGTGCTGGCCCCTGATGTAGCCTCTTTTCACCTTGCTCTGGTGTGATGGTATCTCTCCTTCGACCCCCAGCAGCTGGCCATGGCAATCATTGGTACTGTCTTGCCAGCTACTGCCTATGTGTAAACTGTGTTTGCTGTTCAGTGGAGTCTGTCATCTTTTCTGTATGCTTTCCACTGAAAACGTCTCTTCAACTGTCCCGTGGGAACATGGTCCCTCTCCTGTTCTTCTGATATCTTTTTGTGATCAAAAATCAGCATGTCTTTTCCATATTTAGCCATCTTGGATCTATATTTCTTGTTCTTAAAGTCCTTTTCCTTTGCTGAGATGTTGTCCACTAGATCTGTGCAGTCCAATACAGGATTGGAGGAAAGCGCAGGAATAAGTCTCACACAATGTGAGACTACTTCAGATGGAGGAATGCTTGACAAACACTTTCATCATCTGAAGTCTTAATAATCTGTATGAACCCGAGCCACAGGCAGGTGGCACTGAGTACCCCCAAAAGCTACCCTGTACCACCATCTGCACCATCACACACCAGCGAGTCTCTTGTATTAACCCTTTCTTACAGCTCCTATTCCAACAAAATTAAATCATATAGTAAGACACTGAAATCAGAAAACAGATTCTAATTCTCGATTTCCAAAATAACTCCCAAAAGAGTTACCATTCATTGATAAACTAAACCAATCCACCTTTCTTAATGCTTCTAAACCATTTTTAGGAAGATATTTTTTAAAATTGTGTTTTAGATGGCAAAATCAATTCATTGGTTGAAATCCAAAAGTTGGACAAGTGACTCCTACCCAGTCTACTCAATTAGCTTGTACATCCCTATAAGCTAAGAAAATTTTGTGCAAGGTTTCAGTTTCTACAGTTTGCTTAGGGAAGACATAGGTATTCGAATAAGCTTTTACAAGCTAGAAATAACGCCATTTGAGAATCCTGCTCTACCTGTCAAAAATAATTTTAGTTAAGTTAATTGGGTATTTGCAGTTCATTTCTTTTACACCTACAAATTTAAAACAAAGTTAAAATTTTAATTTGTTGACTGAGGAACAATTTGCTGGTTCCCCAATACCTAGAATAGTTCTAGACACAAAAGAGGAAAAAACATTTGTTGCGAAGTCTTTCTTTATCCAAACTAGGATATTTCTTAAATAAAAGAAGGTTATGGTAATTATTAAATCAAGGACACAGGTATAGAAACCAGGACAATCACAAGTAAACTAGGACATACGGGTACCGTAGTTGTAACTTACTCTCACAATGTTCAGAGTTAGTGAGAGACAGACAGGTCTTCCTTCCTTTGGTTCACCCCCTAAATGGCCACTATGGCTGGCGTGCTGCTCCGAAGCCAGGAGCCAGGTGCTTCTCCTGGTCTCCCATTCGGGTGCAGGGCCCAAGCACTTGGGCCATCCTCCACTGCCTTCCCAGGCCACAGCAGAGAGCTGGACTGGAAGAGGAGCAACCGGGACAGAATCCGGCGCCCCAACCGGGACTAGAACCTGGGGTGCTGGCACCTCAGACGGAGGATTAGCCAAGTTAGCCATGGCGCTGGCCCAATGTTCAGTTTCTAAGTAATATCACAGAAACAAAACCTTAAAGGTAAGAAATAGATTTCATTTTAAAATCTTTGACACGAGTTTATGAGTTATATTGACTGAAATATGTATGGCACAACTCTATAGAATAATTATACTCAATTCATCACTATTTAAAATATGTAGAAACTCATAATGAACAAATACATAAATATAAAGATAAGACTCATGATATAGACTAACGTTAGTCATGTGCAGGTTTAGTAATCTTGAGCTCATGATGGTAGTAGAAAGGCTCCTTATTTACTAAGTATTTCTAAGAGAAAGTTTTAATTTGACATCCATACAAACAGTCAATCCATTTTTCACAAAACAACAATACCCAATCAAGTAGACACTGTGTCAATGCTGATGTATCCCATTTTAGAAGGTACAATTTATAATTTCACTTTGTAATTAACCGAACAACAAAAAGTACCAATGTACAAAATCAGAGTATGTCAACATCTAAATTTTATAGAATTATATCATGAATTTTAATTTTGATATTAAGTACATGTGCATCTTTCTTATAAGGAAAATATTAACATATAAATCAATGAAAATGTTACATTTGCTTCTGAAGATTCTAAGGCCAGGAGTTATACATAAAGTAGGATGTCCTGTCGAGCATAAAACCAGTAAAACAAAAATTTCTTCAATTGAAGAGAAAATTTAATTAAATATGTGGAAACATAGCCAAGATCTACACAAGCCACAGAATAAATGGCCTCTAAATAAATTCCATGGAGAAAAGGATTTTCCCCCATTCTTTAATAATAAAGTATTAGAAATCTAGATGCCTGTATGTACTCTATAAATTATACTTAAGTTTCTAGGAAACAAACAGCAAAACAGCTTACTCAATTTCTTGTTAACATAGAAAAATTAAATTATGTAAGTGGAAACATGAAAGAATACCACCTATCCCACTAGAACTGAGCTAGTCCTAAGTTCTAGTTATATTTGTAAGCTTACAACCAGACAATTCCAAGAATAACTTTAAAAAGGAAGAAACTGGGGACAGACATTCCATATAGTGATTAAGACTAGGCTAATCCTCTGCCTGCAGTGCCAGCACCTGGGTCCTAGTCCTGGTTGCTCTTTTTCCAGTCCAGCTCCCTGCTGTGGCCTGGGAAGGCAGTGGAGGATGGCCCAAGTGCTTGGGCCCTGCACTGAATGGGAGACCAGGGGGAAGCACCTGGCTCCTGGCTTCAGATCAGCGCAGTGCACCGGTCGTAGCGGCCATTTGGGGGGGTGAACCAAAGGAAGGAAGACCTTTCTGTGTGTCTCTCTGTCTCTCACTGTCTAACTCTGCCTGTCAAAAAAAAAAAAAAAAAAAAAAGACTCTACTTAGAACTACTTAGAATGCCCACTTTCCATATCACAATGTCTGGGTTTGAATCCCAACTTCTCTCTCGATTACGGCTTCTTGCTAACATGCACCCTGGCGGCAGTAGGCAATGACTCAAGACTGTGGGTCCCTGCTACCCACATGGGAGACCTGGATTGAATCCCTGGCTCCTGCCCTCAGCCTGCCCCAGTCCCAGCTGTCATGGGCATCTGGGGAGTGAACCAGCAGACAGGAGATCTTTCTCCCTCTCTCTCTACCTTTCAGAAAAGTAAAATAAATAAAAATGGATTTTTTTCTGAAAACAAGGAATTGGAATATTCTAAATGAAATGTAATCCTTAATCTAATCCCATAATTAAATATACTTAATAAAGTATAATTACTAAAGTCTACCTATAATTAAAAAAATGATGACTCTAAACCAGATGAAGATTTTAAAAAGGCACTGTGAAAACAAGCAAACACAAAAATACAAAGAAAATCTATTAATGTGATTTTAAAAAAAAATGATTCTACCATTCCCGGAATTTTTCAGGCACTATTTTATTGGAATCTCTAAATTATGTTGTAACTGTGTTAGTTTTTTAGTAATAACGGCTCATCACAGGCAGCAGAATCAGGATTTTTAAATGGAAAAAAGCCTGAAATACTGAAGTGAACATCAACTAAGAATTTTGAAGACTGTAAAACTCTAAGGGCAAATGATTAAATCAACTCAACATAACTAAATATGGGTTTGATGCATTCATGATTCTGTTTTTGGAACCAAATTCTGTTAAATAATAACTGTTAACATTTGTAGAAAATCTTAGATTTCTGACATGCTTCTTAAAGCAAAGAGTGGTTTAGCCAATGCACAGCAAAGGAAAGAAGGAACAAAAGTAACTCAAGCATAAATTAGTCTTCTGTGTGCAAGGTGATGAATGAAATAAACAAGATTTTCCCAAGAAACAATATTTTCCCAAGGAGATTCACATTACAAGTAAGCGTCTTAGGCCATTATATTCTAGGTAACAAAATATATTTTGGATTCAGCTAAAGCACTTTCAACTTTTAATTATCAACATACAAATCAAAGAGTCATCACAATATCAGACATGGTTATATTCAAATGCAAACAAATCTATTCATTAGTTAAATAAACATCTGAAATAGCTATTGTTGGGAATTATTTGCACTATTAACAGCTCAGGTAACTGAGAGTTAAAAGCTGGGTGTAGTTCATTAATTGTGACAAAGATACTAATATGAGATAGTAACAGAAAAATGGGGTGAGAGGTATATGGAAACTCTTTGTATTATTACTACCTAACAAATTTTGTTTGCAAATTTAAAACTGTTCTGAAATGTTAAAAAGATGCTAAAGTAGTTTTTTCAGCCATGAAAATAAAACAGTAATTCTTAAACAAAAAGTTAACAATATGTACACTTTTGTTCCCTCCATTTATTCAAATGAAGTAAACAGTTCACTTGAACTGAGTAGTGGTTTTAGACCACTTGGAAACAGTAAAGAGTTTTCCTTGGCAACCTAAGAGATTTAAGGCAGATATCATCAGCAAGATTGATATTTCTTTTTCTATAAGTTATCTCATTATTATAAAGTAAAAACCAAGTAGAAATTCTATCAGCTTAATGTCTCTACCAAGACAGAATTATACAGTAAGTAAATTTCAGTTTTAAACTATTTATTTCAACTTTCTTTGCCTTAGAATGAGTAAAATTATTTTAAAACTGTCATAAAAATGGACTTACCTGTTTATTTCAAAATGAGCTAATTATTAAAAGTTTAGCTTGTATATGGTTAGTAAACTTCAGTAATGACATTGTTTCAGCTAAACATGAAAGTAAACTAGGCATATTAAAAATCAAAACAATCGGGCCGGTGCCACGGCTCACTTGGCTAATCCTCAGCCTGTGGCACTGGCACCCTGGGTTCTAGTCCCGGTCAGGGCGCCTGATTTGGGCGCCGGATTCTGTCCTGGTTGCTCCTCTTCCAGTCCAGCTCTCTGCTGTGGCCTGGGAAGGCAGTGGAGGATGGCCCAAGTCCTTGGGCCCTGAACCCGCATGGGAGAGACCAGGAGGAAGCACCTGGCTCCTGGCTTCGGATCGGCGCAGCGCGCTGGCCGTAGCAGCCATTTGAGGGGTGAACCAACGGAAAGGAAGACCCTTCTCTCTGTCTCTCTCTCTCACTGTCTAACTCTGCCTGTCAAAAAAAAAAAAAAAAAGAGCAAAACAATCAAAAAGATACCAGGAAACATTAGTTTTTTTTGAGCCTTAAAACTATCTTGTTAATAACTATAGTCACTGTGTTACATGCCACAAAAATGATAACTCTAAGATAATACATATGTTAATTAACTATATTTATTTAATATACAATGTATAGATATTTCAAAACAACATATTGTATAAAATAAACACATAATTTTATCTGTCAATTAAAAAATAAAACTACCTTGTATAGTACCTGTTATTATCATCACCATCAATTAACAAATGATGAAACAGACACACAGAGGACAGTATGATTTACCCAAAAATAAACAAAGCCACGATTCAACACTAACTTCAAACCTATTTCCCTTTCTACTTCTAAACATCTGATCCTTCTAGACACCTGAGGACAAATTTTCTTATCTAGAAATTTCACAGCTCTCATTAGCACCAAAGCCACAATGTGCTAATTTGTCCCAATCTGAAGTCCCAGTATGACCCCATACACTGGAGACCCAGAGACCTGGAGGGAGCTGGGTGAGTGTGTGTGTGTGCACGTGCGTGTGTGTGTGTGCGTGCACACAGGTTTGGGTGTAGTATGAACATATCTAGTAAGCCTATATTGGGCCGGCGCCATGGCTCAACAGGCTAATCCTCCGCCTAGCGGCCCTGGCACACCGGGTTCTAGTCCCGGTCGAGGTGCCGGATTCTGTCCTGGTTGCCCCTCTTCCAGGCCAGCTCTCTGCTATGGCCCAGGAGTGCAGTGGAGGATGGCCCAAGTGCTTGGGCCCTGCACCCCATGGGAGACCAGGAGAAGCACCTGGCTCCTGCCTTCGGATCAGCACGGTGTGCCGGCCGCAGCGCGCCGGCCGTGGCGGCCATTGGAGGGTAAACCAACGGCAAAGGGAGACCTTTCTCTCTCTCTCTCTCTCTCTCTCTCTCTCTCTCACTGTCCACTCTACCTGTCAAAAAAAAATTAAATTTAAAAAAGCCTATATCTATTTTGCTGTAAGTACATTTGTCAATTAGAACTTAAATAGTTATTATAAAGATCATTTAATCTCTGAGATTTTTAGGATGAAGAAGAAAACCCTAAGAAAGAAAAAGAAGAAAAAAATGCTTTATTTTCCTAATCAGTCCTGCCTATTAGCTCCCAACTATTTTTCACCACTAGTTCTACTACAATTTACATCCAAAGGTGATTTTTTTAAAAAATTAACTTTATCTACCAAAAAATAACTTGAAATTTGTTTTCATAGTATACATATCCAAATGAACCCAGACTCAGAAAACCAATGTCGGAAAAAAATCAAAGCAACAGATCAACCCTCAGGTCTTTGAAATAGGGAAGCCAAAGCCAGAAGGGGACAGTGACATGCCTGATGGCACAGAGTTAATTAGCTAGTGGCAGAAGCAGAAGCAGGACCTCAAGTCCTAATTCTCAGCTCAGAACTCCTTAAATGCTCCATCTTTAAACAAAAACAAACAAAAAAATCAAGAGAAATAATCCAGTTCAAATCTATTCTGGTGGATATTTGATTTTGGTAATCATTTTCCTAAGTCCACTTAAGAAGCAACACTGATTCTCGTTTCCAGTTGCCCAAGGCTATCATGTAATCTAACAATGAAGTGCGGTCAAATGACAGAAACAAACAATAGAAAATTATTTAAGAAACACAAATTGTCCAGTAATACAAAGAATTTAGCTCTAAAGCCAGCACCTAGGTTTTCATATGTGCGGTTGAGGTAACATCTGAACGTATACACTAAGTGGGTTAGTTAACACATAGAAAATGAAAGAAATAGAAAACAATGAAACTTAAAAATAGGATGATGCACATCTTATAATTTTTAAGATGCTTAGAGTACTAAAATATTTCATTAGCTACAAAGTTATATAGTGGAAGGTAAGTGGAATGCAAGTCAGAAGGTATGAGTTCTAGTTTTAGTTTGACTACTTTGCAGAAGTAACTCCTTAGGCCTCCACTGACCCATCTGTAAGATGAGGGGTTGTACTAAATCACCTATAAAGACACCTCTACAGTAGGAATTAAACCAGAAATATTTCCCTCAATATTGAGATTTTGTGAAAATCACCCAACTTCACCTGTATCTGTAAAGATCGTTAATAATGGGCCAGTACTGTGGCACAGCAAGTCAAGGCATTGCCTGCATCCCGTATGGGTACTGTTTCATGTCCTGATTGTTCTGCTTCTGATCCAGCTCCCTGCTAACAGCCTGGGAAAAGCAACAGAAGATGGCTCAAGTGCTTGAGATTACTACCATATAGGGGATCCAGAATAAGCTCCTGGCTCCCGGCTTTGGCCTGGCCCAGCCCTGAGTGTTGTGGCCATTTGGGGAGTGAACCAAAGGATAGAAGATCCCCCTCTTTTTTCTCTCCCTCTCTGTACCTCTTTCAAATACATAAATAAATTTTTCAAAAAGAAGATCATCAATATCTTGGTAACATGGGGGAAAAAATCATTTGTTACTGAAAAATCATTTATGGTACTGAAAAATATGAATATATATTATATATACATATTCTCATTAATATTGTACATCATTATAAAACAGCAATCAATTTTCAGCTTTTTGGTCCATTTTGAAAGTCATCTGCGTTTTAAAAAACAAGTTCTTTTACAATATGTGACATTACTATCAGTTTGGAAAACAAACTTATTAATTCTCAAATGTATTTTAATTTCTTTAATATTTATAAAAGGAAAAATTCTACTGAAATAAAAGCAAGGTACCGAAGGTAATATCATTCTGTAAATGTAAAAGTAAAACTTTTAATTCCTTGATTTATTATAGTTTTATACATTAGTTCACTAACTTTTGGTTCATATTTAATTTTTTTTTCTTTTATTTACATGAGAGGTGAGTGGAGGGCATGTCTTGTACATTGATTCACTCCCAAAATTCCCACAAAAGGCAGGACTGGAGTGGGACAGGGCCAAAGACGAGAGCCAGAAACTCAGTCCAGGTCCCCCACAGGGGCTTCAGAAAGCCAATGATTTCAGCCATCACCACTGCCTTCCAGGGTCTGCATTAGCAGGAATCTGGAATTAAGAACCAGGTCGGGAAATCAAGCCCATTCTAAACTTCAGTGTGGGAATGCCAGCATTCTAATTGGCATTTTAACCAGTAGGCCAAATGTGTGCCCCGTGTTTTCCTATTTTAATAATAATCATATTGGGGAAGGATGATGAAATGTTTAAAAGCATGGGCTCTGGAGCCAGGCTGTTTATTTTACATCTCAGCTCTACTACTTCAGAGGGAAGTCGATTTGGTTTTATTAACTTCTTTTGTACAACTGGAATAGAAATCAATCAGATGAAAGCAAGAAACTGGAAATAAACAAAATCTTTACAAACAGAGGAAAGAATAAACAAATTTTTATTCACTGATAGCTAGAAATATTATACAGACAGCCCTTAAGATCATGACAATAGTTAATTCATTCACTGAGTAAATATTTACTACTTATTTTTCTATGTACTACTCTAGATTTTGGAGGTCAGTTAACAAAACACCTTCAAAGTTTGTCCCCAAGAACAAAATAAATATATTGTTTTTTAAAAAGCAACTTGTCTAACACATTTTTATTTCAAAAATCTCATTTTTACAGAATGGAATGTGTGTCGGACGGTGTTGCCTACACAGTAGATTATCAACAGTGCTTGTTTGTGCAGTGTGTAGTAAGAATAGCAAAAGCAGACCAAGGAGATAAGTTTAAGTTATTCCTCACATACTTTTACAATGACATTGTGCAATAGTCTACATAAATTAGTGCAATTGTATAAGTCTTAAAATTATTAAGAATAAAATTTGTCTTGCTTTAAGATTAAGCTATTTCTTCCCAACATAAGAAAAAAATATTTCTACTAACAGCCACCTAAAGAAAGAATATAATTTGAGGTTAGAAGATGCTCAGGGGCTGACGTTGAAGTGTAGCAAGTAATGCTACCTCCTGGCGACACTGGCATCCCCATATGGGTTCCAGTTTGTGTCCCAGCTGCTTCTCTTCCCATCCAGCTCCCTGCTAATGGCCTGGGAAAAGCAACAGAAAATGGCCCGAGTGTTTGGGCCCCTGCAATCCACCTGAGAGACCCAGAAGCTCCTGGTACCTGACTTCAGCCTGGCCCAGCCCTGACACTTGTGGCCATTTGGGAAGCAAACCAAGAGATGGAGGGTTCCACCCCTCAATCTATCACTCCCTCTTTCTCTGTAACTCTGACTTTCAAAAATTAATAAATAAATCTTTAAAAAAGTTTAAATCAATTTCCTCTATTTAATGTTTTTAATAATCATGTAGACATTATATATATAATATAAATTATATATATAAAATAGTCAAAGACTTTTTAAGTTATTTATTTACTTTTATATGTGAGGCAAAGTGACAGAGTTCTCCCATCCACTGGTTTACTCCCTAAATGCTGTAATAGTTAGGGCTTGGGCTGGCTGAATCTCGTAGCAGAGAGCTCAACCCAGATCTCCTGCATGGGTGGCAAGGACCAAAATATCTGAGTCATTACCTGCTGCCTCCCAGGGTATGCATTAGCAGGAAGATAGGACAGGGAGTAGAGCTGCGACTCAGACCCTCAGACCCAGGCACTCCAAAATGGGATGTGGGCAACTTGCTAGGCCAAATGTCCACCCCTCGAAGACTTTTAAACATAAACATGTAATTTGCTGAGAGAAGAATGCCTATACCTTTAAGTGTTATAATATGACTGTCAGAGATTCAACTCTTACCTATTCCAAAAAGTAGTTTGGACATTGTAAGGGTATGAATGTAATATGTTCAGACACCTTAAGTATACACGTAAAACTATTATATAATATTACAATAATCTTTTTTGTCTTTTTCACTCTATTGACAGCTGTGAAACTGTCATACCTTCACACGAATTAAGGCAATGGCACTGAACAGTGCTGGTGATAAGTAAGCCTTTGCAACTATCCACCTTTTTTGTTGAAATGTCAGTTTCAGGGGTGGGCATGTGGTGTAGACATTAAGTTGCTGCTTGATACATCCAGCTACTCCACTTCCTTTTTTTCTTTTAAGATTTTATTTATTTGAGAGGTAGAGTTACAGACAGTGAGAGGGAGAGACAGAGAGAAAGGTATTCCTTCCGTTGGTTCACTCCCCAGATGGCCACAACAGCCGGAACTGTGCCAATCTGAAGCCAGGAGCCAAGAGCTTCTTCTGGGTCTCCCACACAGGTGCAGGGGCTCAAGAACTTGGGCCATCTTCCACTGCTATCCCAGGCCATAGCAGAGAGCTGAAATGGAAGAGGGGCAGCCGGGACTAGAATCGGGGTCCATATGGGATAGTGGCGCCACAAGCAGAGGATTAACTTACTGTGCCACAGAGTTCTGCCACCTGCCCCCCACCCCCAGCTACTCCACTTCCAGTCCAGCCTCCTGCTAATGTGTACCCTAGGAGACAGTAGATGATGGCTCAAGTACTTGGGTCCTGTCACACACGTAGGAGACTCAAATTGGACTCTGGGTGTTGTGGACATTTGGGGAATGACTTGAACAGGCACTTCAATTTGGAATGCAGCTGTCCCAAGAAATGGCTTAACCAGTTGTACCACAACACTTGCCTCTAATGTAATTTTTATGTTATATCATGAAATGTATCAACATTTGGAAATACTATAAAACCCAGAACTACAACATTTTCCAAATAACCAGTATAAGATGTTACAAAACCATGTATTAGTAAAATATCTATTCAAAGTACAAGCCTGACCACTAGATTGTAGGACAATATAATAAAATATGAAAAATTCATATTTCAGATTCCACACTGCAATTAACCTTTAAAATACTTATAAATTTGAGGTGGTACAGAATAAGAAGAAAGTTATTTAAATATTTCATTTCCTAAATATCTACATGTGTGGTACTTCATAGACAATAGTCAACACAGCATATTGCAATAGATTGAATGCAGAATCATATATGAGAATTCAAGCACCTTCTGTTAAGCCTGATTTTAAAGAAATTTGCAAAAATGTAAACAATATTCTACTTGTCACTAAATTATTTTTGTAAAATTATGTTATTTATTTTACCAATAAGTTTGTTGTTTTTAAGATTTTAGAGGTACAGTTATAGACAGAGAAAGAGAGACAGAAAGGTCTTCCATCCACTGGTTTACTCCCAGATGGGCCGCAAAGGCCAGAGCTAGGCCAATCCAAAGCCAGGAGGCAGAAGCTTCTTCCGGGTCTCCCATGCGAGTGCAGAGGTCCAAGCACCTAGGCCATCCTTCACTGCCTTCCCAGGCCACAAGCAGAGAGCTGAATTGGAAGAGGAGCAGGGATACAAACTGGTGCCTGCATGGGATGCCGGTGCCACAGGTGGAGGCCCAGCCTATTAAGCCACAGAGCCAGCCCCATTGTTGTTATTTTTAATTAACAAATAAATATTTTAAAGGTTTATCAGCTTTACCTTTTAATATTATACATTTCAATAGGCAAAAATTACAAAAACAAAAGCCCTTAGGGTTCCTTACTGATTTTTTCAAAGTACTTAAAAAGACATAGAAGTTTGAAAACGGCTGCTCTATAAGAGATTCTGAGCCTTAGTGTCCCTATTCTAAGCAAACTGAGTTGACTGCTTCCCTAATTCTTAAGATATGGCAGGTTCTGAATGTAAATGACCTTCAAAAGTATATCTGGAAAAAAATAAAATTTTTAGAATGGGTTTTTAATTAAAAATGAATTTGAAAATTATCTCTAGACTTACTAGGCATTGTGGTTTTGGGCAAATTATTTATGCTTTTGCTGATTCTTATTTTCTCCAATATGCAATAGGATTTATAGTATGTATACAGCAGAATTTTTACATATCATTAAATGCACATTTCTCCATTTTGTTAAATAATACAGTGAATATGTACAGAAACTGTTACATTCATTACTGATAAGAATGCAAAATGGTGCAGCTGCTTTGGTAAAAGTTCTGTAAGTTCTTCCAGATGCAACACAAACAAAACACTGGCATTGTCTAAGATTACTGTCAGGTTTGTGTTAAAGGTGTATGAGTATATGAAACATAAATGAGTGTTATGTTTAGACTTTGGTCCCATACCAATTTGTAAAGGCAAATATTCCAAAATCCAGGAAAAAACATCTGAATCACTTCCAGCCACAGGTATTTTGCACAAGGGATACTCAATCTGTAGTGATACAGGATACAAGTTGGATGACCCCTGAAAACATTAAGCTAACTGAAATGAAGCCTGTTGCAAAAGACTACATTATTGTATCATTTTATTTATATGAAATGCCCAGAGCAGGCAAATCTACAGAGATAGCAAGTGGATTAGTGGTTATTTGGGCTGGAGGGTTTGGATGAAATGGGGGATGACTGGTAAATGGCAAGGAATTTCTTTGGGAAATTCTAAAATTGATTGTGATGTTGGCTGCCTGATTCTGTGAATATGCTCAAAATAAACATTAAACTGCACACTTTTAAACGTTTATTTATTTTGATTTGAAAGGCAGAGCAATGGTGAGAAAAGGAACGATCCTCTTCCACTGGCTCATTCTCCAAATGCCTGCAACAGCTAGAGCTAGGCCAAGCCAAAGCCAGGACTACTTAACTCTATCAGGGCCTCCCAAGTGGGGGACAGGGATGTTAGTCAGAAAGCTGGATCGAAAATGGAGGCAATACTCAGTCCTATGCCCTCCAATATTGGATGCAGGCATCCAAAGTGGTAGCCTAACCCACTGTGCCACAGTGCCCATCCCAAACTGTACACTATAAATAAATGAAAATATGTAATTACATCTTAAAATGTCATTAGAAAATATTAAATGAAAGAACATACATAAAATACCCGGCAAACTTTTTTGATACATGCTAGAAACTCCAAAAACACTTGTTCTTTGAGAATAATTTATGTGTCCAGAGATAACCTATGCAATTCACAGAGGTTTGAGAAATTTCAGGTAGACTATAGAAAAAAATTTAATTAATGATTAACCAACAGTAAAACATTAAAAAATGAAGTGCCTATCATCTTACCTAGTTATTGCTATTGGTATTAAAGAAACTGTCACATTTTAAAATTTCTTTGAAATACAAGTGAAAAGCAAAATCTAGAATGACCCTTTTCAGATTTGTTGTAGTTATTTATAGTTAACCAAAACTTTAAACCTGACCTATCATTTGTTATTTTAAATGGTATTTCCTAACGTGAAGCATGTTTGAGAAAAAAATCAGAAAAAAAAAATTGTACAGGAAGTGTAATGAAACTGTACTTCTGTTCATTAAGTAGCTGTTTATGAAAAATACATCTCAAATAATTCCTGTTTCTATTAAAGAATCTATTCAGGAGAGATCCAAGATGGCTGAGTAGTGAGAAGTCACACTGACCTCAGCTGCAGAAAGAGACCAGAAAAAACAATCTAAGTGCTGCAGTCCCAGGGGACTGACTGAAAGTTTTCAGTGCAGAAGTCACAACTAAAGTGAGACTCTGTGGGGCCGCAAGGGCACAGCCACACCTTGCATCTACTCTATGCAGCCAGCACCTGGCTGGCAGTCGTCCTCACCTTCCCAGGACAAGTTAGGAAGAAACTGAAATGGTGCCCTGACTGCACCACCCCATCACCAGCGGCTTTGACTACAGAAGTCCAGGAACCCCCCTCGACTTCCAGTCCAACGTATGGAGCTGGCTGGGATCTCAGCAACTACTTTTTTCTGGGAGGGGAGGCTACATTGTCCCTCTTACCTCCCCCTGCCCAAAAGTGCCAGAGTCAAGTGGCTGTGGTGGATTCCTGGCTGAAATCAATTCTGACACGGCAGACAGAGAGTAGTCTCGCTTTTGTGTGAAGTGACTGGAACCAGAGTCAGGACAGTTTGCAGGGCAGAGTGTGGATTGTCTGCACCCTGCAACTGCGGGAGTTCAGGGGATAAGCCTGGGAGATTTGCTCATTCACTTCTGTGTGATCCAGGGGAGCTTCCCACAGCTTTCTGGGGCTAGAACCAGCAGCAGTAATAAAAAATCTGGACCCAACCTGAGCAAGTTCCCTCTGTGCCACTTAGCTCAGGATGCTAGCAGCAGCAGAAACAAGCCCCACCATCACCCTCGCATGCCACATGAGAACTGGGGGCAGTCTCATCTGTGCCTTGAAGAGCCAGGACTGTTTATGTTGGTGTTAAAATCATTGGAGTAATTCACACTCACAAGTGTTATCTGGACTGCTCTATCTGCATCAGTCTGCTTCAGGTAGGTGCCTGCAACTATCCCCGACACCTGGCTCCCACCCTGCGAGCCCTGGATAATGATCCCATTGCACCCTGCAACATCAGGCCTGCAATAATCAGTACTAATTTCTTCAAATCCATTGGAGTCTACCCAGTGGGACCTAAGGAAGAACCTGCCTGCATTCCAGCTCTCCAGACCCATACCTGCCAGTATAAAATCTCCATATACTTTGGAGTCACCCTGCAGGACTGGAACAGCGTTCAGTTCACATCTCCCAGTCCTGGACTAGGGCTTTTGATTCCATAAAGAAGGAGGGATACACCAAATATGCAGACATTAATGTAGGGATACAGGAAACATGATGAAGCAAAGTAGCATAACACCTCTGAGAGAACACAAACATTCTCCAGAAACAAATCCTCATCTGAAGGAAATAGAATTCAGAACAATGATTTTCAGAAAACTCAATGTGATGGAAGAGGATACAGATAGATAGGTGAAAGCAATGAGGAAAACAATAAGTAACAACAATGAGAAATTCTCTATGGAGAGAGGAATCAAACAGAAATTTTTGAGATGAAATCTTCAATCAATGAAATAAAAAATATAATTTAGAGATTCAACAGAAAAATAGTCCAAGTGGAGGAAAGAATTTGTGATCTAGAGGACAAGACTAGAAATAACTCAATCAGACAAAAATAGAACAAAAAGAATAAAAAGGAATGTAAGAAAGTCTCTGTGAAATATGTGATTTCATTAAACAGCCCAATGTTCATATTATAGGCATTACTGAAGAGAAAGAAAAAAGCACTGAGAGACTGGGATGATAGATTCAAGGTCTTAAGAGAGAAAAAACTTCCAACCAAGAATATTATACCCAGTGAAGCTATCCTTTAGAAGTGAAGGAGAAAGAAGGCATTTCCCAGACAAGCAAAAACTGACAATTTACCACAACCAGATCAGACTTACAAGAAATCCTGAAGGGAGTTCTATATTAGAAGTAAACATGATAAAAAATACATGACCAAATTCACTAACAGAACAGGTATAATCAGTAACCAAACAACAAAATAACAGGGGTTAGCTCCTATCCATCAATACTTACCTCAAATTAAATATATTAAATTCCTCAGCAAATATATTTAGGTTGGCTGAATGGATTTAAAAAAATCAAGAACCCAGTATATACTGCCTAAAATAAACTCATTTCACTAAGAATGTTATACATAGAGTGAAAGTGAAGGGCTAGAAAAAGATAACCAAGCAAATGGAAACCAAAAAGCAATCAGAAGTAGCAACACTCATTACAGATAGAGCAGACATTAAATCAAAACCTGTAAAAAGAAACAAAGAAGGACACTGTATAATGATAAAAGGATAAATTCAGCAAGAAGATATAACAATCATAAATGTATATGCATCTAACACAAACCACCCCAATATAAACAGCAAATGTTGTTAGACCTAAAGGGAGATAGACAATCCAATCCAATCCAACACCCCACTGCCATTAATGTACAGACCAACCAGACAAACAAAAAAAAAAGTTACATCAGAGTTGAGCCACACTATTGAGCAAACGGACCTAACACACATTTGCAGGGCAACTCATCCAACAGCTACAGAATGTACAGCACACAGAACATTTTCTAGGGTAGACCGTGTATTAGGCCACAAATCAAGTCTCAGTAAATTTATAAAGATTGAAATCATAACATGTACCTTCTCAGACCACAAAAGAATAAAACTAGGAAGCAACAAGAAGAATAACAGAATATACACAAATATATGTAAACTGAATAACATGCTACTGAATGACCAATGGGCTACTGAAGAAATTTAAAAAGAAATCAACATTTTTTTTTGAAATAAATTAAAGTGAAAACACAGCATATCAAAAGTGTGGGATACAGCAAAAGCAGCATTAAGAAAGAAGTTTACAGCATTAAGTACTTACACTAAAAAAATAGAAATGTCTCAAGTAGATGATTTAATGATGAATGATAGACAGAAAAATAGAAACAAACCAACCCCCAAGTTAGCAAGAAGTGAGAAATAATAACAGAGCAGAAATAAATAAAATTGAACCTAAAAATACACAAAAGATCAACAAAGCAAAAAGCTGGTTTTATGAGAAGATAAACAAAATAGACAAATCTTTAGCCAAACTAACAAAGAAAAAAGAGAAAAATTTCAAATAAATAAAATTAGAGATGAAAAAGGAGGCATATAACTGACACTACTGAAATACAAAGCATCATAAGAAACTATTATGAAAAAGTCTATGCTAACAAACTGGAAAATGTCAAAGAAATGGATAAATTCCTGAATACATAAAACCTACCAGGATTAAATCAAGAAGACATAGAAAATCTAAACAGACCCATAACAAGCAACAAGACTGAAGCAGTAATTAAATGTTTTCCATTAAGGAAAAGTGAAGGAACTGATGGCTTTACTGCTAAATTCTACAAAATACTTAAAGAGGATCTAACTCCAATACTTTTCAAACAATTCTAAAATAGTAAACAGGATGAAACTCTGCCAAACTTTTCCATGAGGCCAGCACCACTGATATCGCTACTAAACAAAGATACACCACAAAAAGAAAACTGCAGACCTATATTCTTGATAAACATGGGTGCAAAAATTTACAACAAAATACTAACAAACTGAATCTAAAACCACACCAAACTGATCATAGATCAAAATCAACAGAGATTTATCCCAGAGATTGAAGGGCAGTTCAACATTCACAAATTAGTAAAATGTCAAAAATCGCATCCAAAAGCAAAGAAAAATATCATATGGTCATCTCAATAGAAGCAGAGAAAGCATTTGGTAAGATTCAACATCCTTTCATGATTAAAATCCCCCTCAAATCAGATATAGAAGGAACATACCTAAAACAATTAAAGGCTAAAAAGACAAACCAACAGCCAATATCATACTTAACAAGGCAAAGCTGAAAGCACTACCCTTATATCTGGAATAAGACAAGGATGTCAATTACACCACTCTTATTCAATCAAGTATTGGAGGTATTAGCAAGAGCAATTAGGGAGAAGAAAAAAATAAAGGGCAATAAAATTAGAAAAGAAAAGTCAAAATATCCATGTTTACAGGTGACATGATGTCATACATGAAAAGCCTAAACACACCACCAAAGCTGTCAGGATTGATAAACCAATTCAGCAGGTTACAAAAATCAACATATAAAAAACAGTACCTTTTTCATACACTGATGATCAACTTTCTGAAAGAGAAACTAAGAATGAAATCTCATTCATGATAGCCATAAAAAAAAATAAAATATTTAGGAACAAATTTAACCAAAGAAGTGAAAGACCTCTAAAATTAAAATTATAAAACATGGCTAAAAGAAATCATGAAGGACACAAAAAATAGATATTCCTTGCTCATGGATTAGAAGAATTAACATAATTAATATCTATACTACCTAGAACAATTTATGTAATCTCTATCAAAACACCAATGACATTCTTTACAGAATTAGGAAAAACAATTCTAAAAGTCACATGGAATCACAAGAGACACAGAACAGCCAAAGTGATCCTGAGGCGGGGGAAAAATTGAGCTGGAGGCATCATAACACATGACTTCAAAGCTATAGTAAATAAAACAGCATGGTACTGTCATAAAAACCAACACATACATCAATGAAACAGAATACAGTTCAGAAAATAATCCATGTATATACAGCCAATAAAATTTGGCAAAAGCACCCAGGCTATACATTGGAGAAAGGACAATCTCTTCAATAAGTGGTGCTAGCAAAAATGGATGTACATATACAAAAGAATGAAATTAGATGCCCACACTTCACCACATACAAAAATCAATTCAAGGTAGGTCAAAGTCCTAAATTTAAGACCTGAGACAAGAAGTTTCTGGAAGAAAATGTAGGGGAAACACTCATGACATTGGTATAGGTGATGACTTCTTGGATAAAGATCCCTAGGCATCAAAAGCAGAACTAGACAAATGGGATTATATCAAACTCAAACACTTCTATACATCAATGGAAACAATCAATGGAGTGAAGAGACATCCAACAAAGTGAGGAAAAATATTTGCAAGCTACTTGTCAGACAAAGGATTAATATCCAGAATATATTAGCAACTCAAAAAACTCAACAAAGAAACAACCAAACCAATAAATGAGTTCTCAAGAGAAGAAATACAAATGGCCAGGAAATATATAAACTAGCCATCAGGGAAACAAATCAAAACCTTACCTCTGTCAGAATGGCTATTATCCAAAAGACAGTAAAAAGTGCAGGACAGGATGTAGACAAAAGGGAACTCTATACACTATTAACAGGAATGCAAATTAGTGCAGCCACCGTGGAAAAGATTATGGAGATTTCTTTACAAACTAGAAAAAGACTTTCCATATAATCTAACAATCCCATTACTGGTACCCAAAAGATATAGATGCATGATATCAAAGCGATACATGAAGCACCATGTTTACAGCAACATTGTTCACAATGGCAAAAATATGGAATCAACCAATGTGTCCATCATCAGACAAATGGATACAGAAAATGTGATATAAACAGACACACACACACACACACACAAACAATGGAATATTATCTGCTATTAAAAAAAAAGAATGAAATTCTATCATTTGCATCACAATGATTGCAACTGGAAGACAACATGTTGAGTGAAATAAAACAGGATGCAGAAAAACAAATTCTGCATGTTCTCCCTTACATGTGGAAGCAAATTTAAAAAAAAAAAATCAAAAACAAACACATGAATGTGATGCTGGCATCAGTTCTCTCCTTCTTTATATCTGCCTTTCAAATAAACAAATCAGTCTTTAAAATTCAAGCAAAAGAGGTTGGTTTCCTGGACCAATGTAATGGCAGAGGCACATCTAAACTAGATAATTTGAAAAGAGTTAAATAAAAAAGTTATTTACAAAGATAGGCACCAAGGTTTAAGGGAAACACCAAGGGACAATGATGTGCCCAGCAAACTCCAGAATGAAGCTGTTACTCTACCTAGGCCTGAAGGGTAAAGGGGAAGTATAGGTCCTAGACCAGGGGGTGTTGCTGTCTGCAGAAGGTCATGAAGGTCATGAAGGAGTCACAACCTAGTACATCCTGTTCAGGAAAGAGTAGAGGAGAGGAGGAGACACTCACTCTCATCCAGTCCTCACAGTGCCTCTTTCTGGGTAAACCCAACTGGAAATCAAAGAGGGAGCAAATTCACTAACGTAGCCCATATCGCTGTCTTCCCTGAGCAGAGATAAAGTTTAGAAGGATAAGGGAGGAACAGATGGACAAAATGTACCACTGTGAGGATTCAAGGTTGATTTCAAGTTTTTGAGTGAAACACTTAGGATAAGATTTGCTCTTTACTGACGTAAGTATTTAGGTGCAATAGATCTAGGAAATACAAAATAAGGAGTTCTATTTTAGATTTGGTAAATTTAAAGTTTTCATATAAAATGTACAGCACACACTGGGTATATAAATTTGGAGCTCAAGGAAGCAATCAGGGCTAAAAATATAATTATTAACACTAGTTGTCATGGATTTCAGATACCATAGAAAACATGGCACTTATCTACCAATGTAAATGCTTGTCTTTTTTGAGAGACAATCCTTGTATTGACCTTGAGAGATAAAAATTAAATAAACTAGTCTATTCTTTTTTATCATCCTCTAAAGCATTAACTAAAAAAACTATGTTAAATTTATGCTAAATATTACCTGTGGATGCTATTTTAGAACAAAGGCTCCTTATGGGTAGAAACCATTTCTTAGTCGTTTTTGTGTTCCTAATATGTAGCATATGAAAACCTATTCAAAAGTCTTTGCTCTGGTGGATGTCTGGCACAGCACTGAAGACGTCCTGTGCGACGTCCACATCCCATATTGGAGTGCTGAGGTTTGAGTGCCAGATCTGCTTCTGGTTCCAGCTTCCTGCTGATGCACACCTTGGGAAGCAGCAGGTGATACCCAACGTCCCTGGGTCCTTGCCATCCACATGGGTGACCCAGATGGAATTCCTGGCTCCTGGATTTGGCCTGGCCCAGCCCCAGCTATTGCAGTCATCTAGGAAATGAGCCAGTAGATGGAGTCTCTCTCTCTCTCTCTGTCTCTGTTTCTATCTGTCTCTGTCTCTCTGCCTTTCAGATAATATGCAAAATGTTTGCCAGATGAATGGAGTTAAAGAAAATATAAATAAATTAAAATAAGATTGGAATATGTAGGGTGTCCCCAAGGTGCTATCTAAAATGCCACATTAATGACAAAATTTTTATTTTGTAAAACAGAATTTTCACCAATTGACTGTTTCAAGACTCAGATATACTCATCCATCCCCCGTAAGGCAGTCAGGGAGAGGCCAACAGACACATTTGAAACAGACATACTTTAAGGAGGCTTAAGCAATTTTAAAAGCATATGTTAGTGAAGCAAAGAGCACCATGCATAGCCTCAGAAAAGCTGGTAGTTTCAATAGCAGGTGATAACAAATCACATTTATTTTTGTATTTATTGTGCCTCTGGAGCACAGCTTTTTTTTTAATATTTAATGTAGTAAACATAGTGCTTAGCAATTCAGTATGTTTTGTACTTATATTAAATATTTTGTACTTATATTAAATATTATAGTTTATATGAAAATATCAGTGACACTTTTTACATGCTTCAGTTTACATAAATTGTATCAAATACTGGATATGTAATTTTTGTCTGTTTTCATTTAATGCCATGTTTTAAAATGCATACATATTGATATGTATAGTTCCTGTTTGTTTGGTTCTTTATTTTGAATATTATAAACAAAGCTGCAGTTACCATTCTTGTGCATATATAAGAATTTCTTCAGAGCATTAAACTAAAAAGTTGGATTGCTAATTCATAGAGTATATACCTCTTCAGCTCTGCTACATAAGGCCAAACCATTCTCAGAGTAACCAGATAAACTGACACTCCCACAAGCAGTTTATGAGAATTCCAGCTTCTCAGATTTTTTGAGAAACGCTGGAACTCTCACAATTTTTTTAATAGTCTAATGGATATAAAATAGTATCTTACAATTGCCTGAATTTGCATTTTCCTATTATTCAGACATCCCTTTCCCTGAATTGCTTGTTTAATTTTAGTCCAATTGAAGCAAACAAGCTATGTCTATCACAGTTATTTTGGTTCCATGACATCAGTAGCCAGGTCTGTCTCAAGAACATTCATGCAAAGCCAAAAAGCAATACTCTGAACAAAGGAATTTTGGGTTTTCTTTCTAAAAGCCACAAAATGTAATGGTGGTGATTTTCGTGGATCTTAAAAATCTTCTTTGTTAAAATCTCCTTTGCATCTTAGTCCTATACTTTTAAAACTTTTTTTGTTTGATTCCTAGACCTCAAATCTAGAATAAGTGACTCTAAATCAGCACAGGAACTGAATGTTAGCAAGGTTATTGGAGTGTAAAAGATTGTCTCAACTTAACATCCAAAAAGCTTCACTGGCATGGTTTAAGACGCCAGAGACAATGTTAGATGCTGACTTACATATTAAAATAGTTCTGTCTCTCTCAATGAGAGTTTAATCTATGTTGAATGTAAAAGCTAGCATTTTACTTACTTCATCTGTGGTGTTTTCTTTAACATGTCTAATCCCTCTCTGTGTATCTTTTCCCTGTGTATATTTATGCCTCTTTCTGGCACTTAGTTAAACATGCAAAATCATATTAAACACAATGAAGAATACATGCAAAACACGTGTACTTAAGATAATGAAAAATAGTACACAGAACAGAAAGCTGTCTTGTTGACAGTTTGATGAAGAAAAGATAGAAGGATCAGCTTTTCCATCAGCCATCAGTGGAGATGAGAAAATTTCAAGTAACTCACAAAAACCGATATGCTTCACCAAGCACAAAGTATACGTGTGACAAAAACAGATTTCAACATAATTTCAGCAGGTCTGTATATAAGTTATGATCCATTCCAACACAATTTTTTTCCAACATGATTTTCATATGTCTTCCTCACTACATAAAAGTCTTTGTATTGCAACAATATATAAATCAGTAAAAAAAAAAAAAATTATGACCACCAATTTCAAAACTAACTTCATATAATAGAATTCTTCCATTACAATCCTATTTCAGAAACCTCACTAAATTTGATATAATATTATTTCTTGGCATGTTTAAAATACACTGCCATAGTGATGTCTTGCTATAGATACTTGTCAATCCTATATTTTGATAGTGTCAAAACTCCATTAAAGGTTTAGTCTTTCATGACTATTATAGAACAAAACTATACAATAAAGCTTTCTATAATAACGGAAATGTTTTACACCTCTGCTGCCCAGTATGGTAGCTACTAACCAGATCTGGTAAATTAAGCATTTAAAATTTGGGCAGGATGACTTAGGAGCTGAATTTTAATTGGTTTATAATTATTAGGTAGCCACATGTCATCACTGTCATGATGAGCAAGAGAACACAGCTGACTTCAAAAATATGTTCAGTTTATCAGAAAATTACAGTATGAATTACAGACAATCAAATGATAGCACTGGGAGATAAGAATTACGGACTTTGAGAGAGAGAGAAGACAATGTTTCCTTATTTTTTCTCATAATTTTTATTTAATAATTAACACACAGGACAGGATAATACTAAAATTCTATTCATGGTTCATAAGTTTTGCAGTAAACACAGAATATATACTTTATTCTAGAAATGTAAGATCCCAGAAATTTAGTCAGCATTCAGAGTATCCAAAGCTTATATTCAATAATTCAACTCCTGACATATTCAGGTATCTCGTCAACTATCTAATAGCCAGGGATAATTCACTGCTGAACTAAATGTTCGAAAACCAGAATAATATGACATAAGCCTGAAAGCAAAGCAGCAAACTCAAGGTACACTACAAGATAAGAGTCTCAGATTTCAAGATTTTAAATAAATAGAAAAGGAAAATTCTATAGTGGCAGAATTTGAAAAAATTACAAATATTAAAATGTAGAGTTACGTGAGTGTTTAGCCTAGCGGTTAAATTGCCCACGTCCCACACCAG
Source organism: Lepus europaeus (assembly GCF_033115175.1). Taxonomy (NCBI): domain Eukaryota; kingdom Metazoa; phylum Chordata; class Mammalia; order Lagomorpha; family Leporidae; genus Lepus; species Lepus europaeus. Next base: position 49,004,649 of record NC_084833.1, on the reverse strand, counting down.
AGTGCCTAGGTTCATTCCCAGCTCCAGCCCCTCACTCCTTCTTTCTGCCAGTGCAGACCCTGATGGCTCAAGTAATCAAGTTCCTGCCACCCACTGGGGATACTTAGATTACATTCCCAGCTCTCACCTTCAGCACTGCCCCAGCTGGGGAGTGATCAGAGGATGGGAGCTCTCTGTTGTCTGTCTGTGTCTCTATCTCTCTGCTTCTCAAATATACAAAAACAATAATAATGCATTATTGTTAAGAATGAAAATGTTCTACAAATTTTAAATATTTATTTATGTATTAATTAAATTATTTGACCGAGAGAGAGAGAGAGAAACAGGCAGATAAAAAAACTCTCCTCTGCTGATTCACTCCACCTAATGCCTACAACAGCCAGGGCTTGGCCAGCAGGCCAAAGCCAGAAGTTCAATATGGGAGGCAAGGACTCAGGTACTTGAGCCAAGACCTGTTATCTCCCAGGTTGCATATTAGCAGGAACCTGGAGTCAGGAGTGGAGTCAAGACTCAAACCCAGGTGCTCCAATACAGAATGTAGGAATCCCAAATGATGTCTTAACCACTATGCTTGGCCCTGAAAGTCAAACTTTTGAAAAACAAGAAGTGGGGGCCTGTGCTGTGGCTTATCAGGTAAAGCTGCCACTTGTGGCACCAGCATCTTATATGGGCACCAGTTCATGTCTGGCTGCTCCACTTCCAATCCAGCTCTCTGCTAATGGCCTGGAAAAAGCAGCAGAGGATGGTCCAAGTGTTTGGTTCCCTGCCACCTACATGGGAGAAGCTTCTGGCTCCTGGCTTCAGCCTGGCCCAGCCCCAGCTGTTGCAGCCTTTTAGAGAGTGAACCAGAGGACGAAAGATCACACTTTCTCTGTTTCTCCTTCTCTCTGTAGGTCTGCCTTTCAAATAAAAAATAAGTAAATCTTTAAAAAAAAAGAGAGAGAGAGTGGAAACATCTCACGATTTTTAAAAAAAAGAGGAAATTTCATAGTTAAATATGTATCAGTCTCTCATACAGAAGACAATAATTACTGTTTACATTCTTCGGTTTTGTTTATGTTTTTCTGTTTGTTTAACTCAAAGAGTGGCGTGGAAGATTTGGAGAATGCATGAGGAAATGCGGTCCAGTAAAGTCTGGAGTAGACACTACATGTGTTTGTGGGAAAGATGAGAGCTTTAGCATCCTATAGTCCTCAGTTCAAATCCTAGGTTCACTACTATCAATCTTGGTGTCTTGAGAAAGCAATTTTACTTCTCTGAGCCAATAGTCTCTCTTTTCTAGTAGGAATATAGTGGTGCCCACCTCATGGCATTGGCTGGAGGACTGAATGAGATAAAATGCACAAAAGCACTGTGACATATCCTAATTTACCCAATGGAAGCCCTTGCTTTTGTCAGCACCCTTCTCTCTTTCCTCCTCTGTAGGTCTTTAAAAACAGGATTTTCCCATGTCTAAATGGTAGAAAATATGAAATAATGTAAACTCCACATAGCCTAAAACAATCACAGGCAAATAATATGCACTTAAGAGAAGATTTGAGGATTGACTGAGATTCTACAAATGCATTCCTTCTTGAAAACAGAAGGATGGATAAGATGAATTCTGAAGATCCCTTCCTGGTTCTGAGATTAACCTTCAAATAAGGAAGCTTTTCTCAGTGTCAATCACAATGAAAATCATGTCACCATAAGAAACTGGATTTTTTTCTCATCTTATCTCCAGATCTTTTTTTTTTTTTAAATACAATTGAGAATCTCCTCTGAGCTCTTCCTGTAATCTTAAACAAATTCTTCTTTGAGGCTGAAAAAAAAGTCATACGTATTTCCTCAAGTATTACATGACATTCATCACTTCTTATTCATTTACTTCTTCATCATTAATTCTGACTTCATCTCGGAAGAGCCTTTGTAAATATTGAAAAGATGGCCCAGGTACAGAGCACCATATTAGGTAGTGGCGATGCCCTTCTCTTCTTCCTAATACCAAAGCTACACAGTGCACAAAGAGAGACCTGGTACAAATAACAAGCATCCTAGTAAAAATATGAATGTTTAGCATCCATCTGGGAGGGCAGTCCTAAACCATGATAGCCACGCTGAGAAATCCAGTCACTGTGAGGGTTAGAGAACAGCCATCATGCTTTGAGGCAAATGCCTATTGGCACTGAACTATGGCTGGAAAAATAAAAGAGCTCCTTTCAGTAACCAGTTAACAAGAAACCCAGGACTCTCAATGGATGTGAAAGCCTGTGTTTAAGCAAAACCACAGCCTGGTTGTGCCCATTTCATTTTCTTTAGCTTTCTTAATAAGTTTCTATTTATGCTCCCTTGATGTTACCAACTTAAACTTCAAGGTCTCAGTAGGTTTTCCCACATTTCAGAATGGAAAAATTCCTAGCCATATAGACTTCTGTGAAGCACACTTTGTATACTTCACTGTCTCTTGACGTCTTGCAACCTGAGCACAACAGCTGCATATTTGAACAGCAGAGGTGGTTTTTACTAACTTGAGTAAAAATGTGTTCCTAGGTCCAGATACAACCAAAGTTTCTACATAAATAGCTATATAAACTGGGAATTGCTGAAGATGAATTTCAAAGTAATAAAACCTACCTGTTTATAATATAATCAAAGGTTATATATAAATGCATTTTAGACTACAAAATAAATTAAAATCCTTCTTTAAAAGGATGATTATGAGCCAATACTATAAATTTCTTATACTTTTTAGAGTTTTGTAGATTTATTTTACAATCACTATCCCATAAGTATCCACATAGTTTCTAACAAACCTTAAAATCAGGCTGGTCCCAATAGAAAACTGACATTTTTCTCCAATAGTCTCTACTTCTGTGTTTATCTTAAAATTCTAAGTCAAAAACAGGAGCTGTGTGCACAGGTATGGTTTTGATTGTATCTACACTCCTGCCCTAATTCTTGTGGCCTGGACCCATTCCAGATGTTCTGCCTTACCCTGTGGTTTGTATTTGAGATCCCCTATACTGATTCACTGCATTCCCTTGATTGACAAACAGATTTAGATATGAAAACAAACAGTTACCTGCCTGTAATTGGTTTCTAATAGCTGCACTGTTGTAATACTTCCAAAACATGGTGAAGTTGCCTGCTGGAAAATTTTCCTGTTTTATTCGATTATGAGGGTAGGAGGTGCTGGTTTGGTATTTTGTTTGTTATTGTTTATGAGTAACTTTGGTGTATATATGATCTGCATATTTTATGAACTGAAATACAAATTCTTATTATTTTTGTGCCCACAAATTAAATTTGAAAAAGCATACAGGGGTTTTAATTTTCTAAACTGGTGTGATGTTTAATTGAATGCAGAATAGTCTTTAAAAGAAAGGGTCTATTTTTTTACTGACTTAATGTGCAGCATAATACTGCTTTATTGGTAAATTAAAATATTAGACTAGAAGAAATAATATCATATTTTAGAGTCTTATAATGCCAATTGAATTATGCAGAATATATCAAACTACTTACAATATAAGCTACTACATATGTACTGCAAACAATTGCAACTCATCAGAATAAGAGACCAGGACTTAGCATTTTAAAATTCCTGTGGAAATCAAATGTATTTTAAGTACCAGCTCTGATTATTTAATCAGACAACTTGCATTTTGCCCTGGCTAATTTTGAAGGCTGGTAATATTTTACTCATAAAAATAATTGTGCACCTGTTGTGATGGAAGTCTAGTTAAACAAACGTTAATAGGAATATAACTCTTTACTTCAAGCAAAAGAACATGGGTCTCTCAATACTAGTATGTGAAGAAACATATTTTAAAAGCCATGAAACAGATATCATTTAAAATATCATCTTTTCCATTAGATATAAAAGGATAATATTAAAACGTATACAATGAATGAAGAGTTGCATGTTAAACTGACAAGAAACCAACACCAAGTGATGCACCCTACACAAAAAAGGAGGATGTGGAGTTGTTCCTTTCCATTTAATACCTTTATTCTTCTGTCATATTCTAGTCCTAAACCAAACTATTTTAATGATATTGAACCATTTCTGTGAAACATGCGTACCTTTCCAACTAGGTTATGATCAAAGGAGAAAATAAAAAGTAGGCCTACAAAAGCTGCATCCCTCTTGCACTCTTATTTCCAGACCCTTTCAGCATTAGCAATCATTTTCAGCACCCAAATTCACCAAGCCATAAAAAAAAAAAAAAAAAAAAAAAAAAAAAAAAAAAAACCACTGCTGGGCACTCCTGGAACTCCTGGAAGAGAGACAGACTTAGACCTCTTCTCCGTGGTCTCTGTCATTTTGTGCCGACTTTCTAAAAGCTACAGCTTGTGTCTATTCAATCCATTTACAGGTGTAATCAACTCCTAAGTGCAGAAAAGAGGCTTGAGAAAAAAATAATTTGAAGTTAAACTAGCTAAATTTTGAGCTCAGTGATACTCATTTCTCACTGACTTCCATAAGAAGGCAGCCTTGCAAGTGGCTCACCCTCTTTAAGGTTATACTTAAAAAGTAATTTTGTTCAAAATTAACTAAACTTTGGAACCCTATCCTTTACAGTGTCAGGCCCATTCTAATTCTATCTTGGTTAGTGTAATAGAAGTTTACTACCAGAGTTCAGAAAATGAGGCATTTTTAAACGACCCAAATTCTCTGGAGTTATCTTCAATAGTTTAATGCAGACATTTGTTTTGAAGGAGAATCACAAATAAACGGAATAATTGCATCAAATTTCCTCAGTGCATTAAATATGCACTCCGTAGTAATTACCAGCAGTAGCAACCCATTTTAAAATGTAGAGAATAATGTACAATTTATGCTTATTTCAAGGTCTTTATTCATAAAAACACCATTTGGATGAAAACACACACATTTTATTAAGTGGTTAGCCTGTCCTTTTTTTTTTTTTTAATTCAGACAAATGACCTAAATACTAAATACGTGGGAGGTCTAACACTATAGGTCAGCTCCTCCTGCAACATAGCTAGCCCCTCAGAATTCGGTCAGGAGCTGACTCCAGACTAAGAAAATACCCAGAGTACACCCTAGCTCCCAGATTGCTGGAAACAGAGTACTCCTGGGCCTACAAATAACATTTTCTTCTCAGAATCGGCTGTATGTAAATATTAACACATACGTACATTTTAAACCACATACAATTATTGAAATGAAAATGCTAAAGTGAAATAGAGCAGATGAATAATAGCATAATATTTTTAAACGTTTTTCATACTATTTTGTGTTTCCTAAAAATCTCATGTATAGAGGACAGCATTGTGGCACTGTGGGTTAAGCCACCACCTGAGACACAGGCATTCCAAATGAGCACAGGTTCGAGTCTCAGATGGTTTACTTCTGATCCACCTCCCTGCCAATGTGCCTGGGAAAGGAGCAAAAGATGGCCCAAGTCCTTGGGTCCCTGTCACCCATGTGGGAGACCTGGATAGAGTTCCAGCTCTTGGCTTCCACCAGGCCCAGCCCCAGCAGTTTGCAGCCATTGGGGAGTGGGCCAGTGGATAGAGGAGCTGACTCTTGGTCTCTCTGTCTCTGTCCGTGTCTGTTTCTGTCTGTCTCCCTGCCTCTCTCTCTCTCTCTCTTTCTGTGTGTGTGTGTGTTTGTGTGTATGTGTGTGTAAAACTCCATCTTTCAAGTAAATAAGTATATCTTTTTTCAAAAACTATTAGGTGGGGCCGGCACTGTGGCATAGTTGATAAAGCTGCTGCCTGCAGTACCGGCATCCCATATGAGCCAGTTCAAGTCCCAGCTGCTCCACTTCCCATCCAGCTTCCTGCTAATGTGCCTAGGAAAGCAGTGAAAGATGGCCCAAGTCCTTGAGCCCCTGTACTTAGCACGGGAGACCCAGAAGAAGCTCCTGGCTCCTGGCTTTGGATCAACCCAGTTCCAGCCATTGTGCCCATTTGGGTAATAAACCAGCGGATGGAATACCTCTCTATCTATGTCTCTGCCTCTCTATAACTCTGCCTTTCAAATAAATAAATAAATCTTTTTAAAGGTCTGTTATAACTTTTTTTTTTTTTGACAGGCAGAGTGGACAGTGAGAGAGAGAGACAGAGAGAAAGGTCTTCCTTTTTGCCGTTGGTTCACCCTCCAATGGCCGCCGCGGTTGGCGCGCTGCGGCCGGCGCACCGCGCTGATCCGATGGCAGGAGCCAGGTGCTTATCCTGGTCTCCCATGGGGTGCAGGGCCCAAGGACTTGGGCCATCCTCCACTGCACTCCCTGGCCACAGCAGAGAGCTGGCCTGGAAGAGGGGCAACCGGGACAGGATCGGTGTCCCGACCGGGACTAGAACCCGGTGTGCCGGCGCCGCAAGGCAGAGGATTAGCCTAGTGAGCCGCGGCGCCGGCCAGGTCTGTTATAACTTTTAAAATAAATGCATATATTAAACCTTACCCATCATGATTATGCTAAAAAATTCAAATTCATACCTATTCCTACTGGAAAACTACTATTTACTCAGAATTGTCACATATGTATATCCTACTCTAAAAGGAAGGCCTCCATGTCTTAACTAGTATTTAATAAAATACCAGAACCAAAATTATATACAAAATCCCCTAAAGATTTGACCTACACTTAAACAAGGTGACTTAAGAATAGCACAAAAGCTCTAGAGGCATATAATAGATAAATATCTGTAATAAGACAGGAATGAAGCTGACTACCTAGTATTCATCAGGCCTAGTTTACATGAAATATGTTTTAATCATCAATAATTAAACATCATCTTTGGCCAGGCAAACACTGGCAGCATGAACTATACTGTAAGCTTGACACTTGTGATAATACTGATTTCTAGGTCTGTTAGAACTTCCTCTCAGTCTTACATGCCTAATAAATTCCTATGAAATGATTTGTGACATGAAGCAATGAATGATTCCAGGCTCCTACTGGTGCATATAACAAGCATTCTTGCTCCTATTCCTCTGGAAAACTACTGTTTACTCAGGATCCTTTTTGTCTGTCACTTTACAGTCATGGTCTCATCTGCACAATAAACCTGAAATGCATGTGTGTGTTTTTAACCATTTATGGGTAAGAAAGTTGAGAGTAAAATGGACTAACTAAATTGATCTTCCATACCATGAATCAAACCCACATCTGATCCATCCCACATCTCCTGTTACTGCCGTTCCAGAGAAGAAGGCAGGTGGTTTCTTTAATCCAGTAACCTCATTCATAGTCTTCAGAATCTTTGAACTCTTAACTGTGACTAATTTGCTTTCTAGTTATTACTGACCAATTAATTTATTGTCAAGGTAATTAAATGCTAACCTGATGTAAGGTTGTAATTCAGCATTTTTCAAAGTGTGGTCTATGGACCTCTTTGGATTTCAAAGAACTAATCAAGATGCTCTGAGGTCAAAATTTTTTATAACTTCTTTCATATAATTTTTATAATAATACTGAAGCATTATTTTCATGTTATAGTGTTGACATTTACACTGATGCTACAAACGAAATCATGGGCAAAACTTCTGACCCTTGGCATTGTGGCATAGCAGGTTAAGCTGCCATTTTTGACTCCAGCATGCATAGTAGATTGCTAGTTCAAGTCCTGGCTGTTCTGTTTCAGATCCAGCTTCCTGATAATATATCTTTGAAGGCTGCAGAAGATGGTCCAAGAACCAAGGTCTCAGCCATCCACAAGGATAACAGCAGGGAGTCCCTGGCTCCTGGCTTTGTTCTGGACCAAACCTGCTGTTGTAGCCTTTTGGGGAATGAACCAACAGGTAGAGATCTCTCTTTATGCCTCTTCTTCTGCCTTTTCACTCTGCCTTTCAAATAAATAAATTCTTTTTAAAAAACTGTTGGCCCTATAGCATGAATCAAAAGCATCAAGCGTTAGAGTCGGCACTGTACTATAGTGGGTTAAGCCACTGCCGGAGATGCCAGCAATGCATACGAGCACCATTTGGGGAACAAACCAGCACATGTAAGATCTCTCTCTCTCTTTCTCTTTCTCTCTCTCTCTCCTTCTCTCTCTGTAATTCTGCCTTTCAAATAAATAAATCTTTTTTTAAAAAAGCATAAACCCTACAAGTAGTCATTGTATTCTTTACTATCACACACTTGTAATAAAACACAAAATCTAGTTTTACTTAGGAACATCCTTGTTGAACCAACTGAAAATTAATAATTTTTTAAAAAAGTAGTCACACTTAAATACATATACTTTTAATAATCTGTGTGATGAAATGGGAAGCATTTCTGCTTATATGATAGTCCTCTCAAGGAAAATCACTCATATTATTATTGTTGGAGTTGCAAGATGAACTTCTTCAAAGCTTTTTTTTGTTTGAAAGAACAACTAAGAGACACAATATCATTATTCAGACTTCAATTTTTGGCAAGTAAGCCTGAATTTCATGAAAACAACTAATAGGATTGGTTAAAAATCATATAATTTCAATACTTAAGGGAGAATAAGAAATTGGGAAAACTTTTATCTGCATGATAGCTTCCAAATACTTAATTTTCTGATTAAATTGGTGAAGATATTAAAGAATGTGATTATTTTTTGATGCTGTAGAATGAAATGTGTCAGCATAAAGACCAATGATCAATACGTGATGTTACAAAACCATGCATAAAATAAAAGATTCATTCAAAGTTCAAATTAGACTAGTGGATTTTAATGAAAAAGTATGAAAAGTTCATTCATATGGTTTCAGATACTTCATTGTACCCAACTTTTTTTTTTTTTAATTTATTTTTGACAGGCAGAGTGGACAGTGAGAGAGAGAGAGAGAGAGAGAAAGGTCTTCCTTTTGCCGTTGGTTCACCCTCTAATGGTACCCAACTTTTAAGAAACTACCTCTTGTGAAATTTGGCATAGTATCAAAGTAGAATATTCATAATTATATGAAAAGGTTTAGGATATTTGCCCTTTTTCAGCTCCATATGAATGTTAGGTCATATTTTCTTCATATACTTTATTAAAAACTTTTGAAAACCAGAGCACGCATTTAGCCTAAAATTAGGATGCCTACCTCTCTCATAGGAGGCATCTGGGTTTGATTCCTGGCTCCAGCTCCTGACTACAGCTTCCTGACAATGCAAGCCCTGGTAGGAAGAAATGATGACTAAATTTTTGAGGTTCTTATCACCCACAAAGGATTCAGTTGCTAGCTCCTGACTTCAGCCCCAGCCCAGCACCAGCCTTTGTGGCTGATGAACCAGTAGATGGGATTTCTATCAATCTATCTGTCTCTCTCTGTCTCTGTCTCTACATCTCTGCCTTCCAAATAAATAAATATTTAAAAACACTTAACAGGCTGAATGAACTTAAACCACACAACAAAGAGATTCGCAAAAATGTAAAACAATGCCATTCTACTTCCCAAATTACCTTTATTTCAGGGAATATTGCTATTTTCATAAAAATTTGTTTCATGTTAATATGTAGATGGCTTAATATTATAACTTTTTAAAAAAGATTCATTTACAGCCGGCGCTGCTGCTCACTTGGCTAATCCTCCGCCTGCGGCACCAGCACCCAGGGTTCTAGTCCCGGTTGGGGCGCCGGATCCTGTCCCGGTTGCTCCTCTTCCAGTCCAGCTCTCTGCTGTGGCCCGGGAGTGCAGTGGAGGATGGCCCAAGTCCTTGGGCCAATGCACGGGAGACCAGGAGGAAGCACCTGGCTCCTGGCCATTTGAGGGGGTGAACCAACGGAAAAGGAAGACCTTTCTCTCTGTCTGTCTGTCTCTCTCTCTCTCACTGTCTAACTCTGCCTGTCAAAAAAAAAAAAAAGATTATTTTATTTGAAAATCAGAATTACAGAGAGAGAGGAAGAGATGTAGAGAGAATCTTCCATCCACTGGATCACTTCTCAAATGGCAACAATGGCCAGGGCTGGGCCAGGCCTAAGCCAAGAGCCAGAAGTTTCATCCTGGTCTCCCACTTGGGTGCAGGGGCCTAAGGACTTGGGCCATCTTCCATTGCTTTTCTAGGAGCATTAGCATGGAGCCGGATCGCAAGTGGAGTAGCCAGGACTCAGACCAGACCCCATGTGGGATGCTGGCACTGCAAAAAGCAGTTTAACTCACTGTGCTACAGCACTAACACTGTAACTTTTGAATGAACTGACATTATTGAAATAGGAAAATGCTTCTAAAAGTGGTACTAACTTCACCACACAAACATGTTGTGAAATCAGCATTCCAAGTAATGAAAAATTACTTTCAATTTGCCCAAAGACATTTCACTGTGATTCCTTTTGTTCCAAGGATATCCTGTCATCTCTCATTCCAGTATGAATCTACTTTGATTCATAGTGTACATAAATGTATGGGTGCATCCATTGCTAGTGACTATTTTCAATTCTGGGTTTGTACATTAATACTGAAATAAAATCATTTGTATCAAAGAATAGTAGCTTTTTTGATAGAGAAAGGTTACCCCATCAGCTTAAATCTAACACACATCATTAGAGCTCCCGTATGTTTTCACTAATTCCACACAGAAGGATTACAGATGTCCTGCTAGCTACTATTTCCTGGTAAGCAATCTGAATAGCTTCCAGGAAATTGCTAATGACCTTCATTTTACTTAAAATCTAGGCTGCAATTAGTAATAGTTTTCCTTTTCCATGCTGGTTATAATGTTTATTTTCATCATAGCAATCAGGAAGAAAAAAATGTGAAACATGTTGTCTTTGTATCACATCAAAATGTATTCTCTTTTATTTCGATATGTCACCAAATAGACTAATACATATTTAATGTAATCATAATTGTACAAGAATACTTTAGATCTTTTACTTCTAACCAATTTTGTCTGCTTTCTACTCTATACTTAGAGCTACTGCTAAAAGTTGCCTTTTAAAATGGAATCAATAGGGATATTTCATCATTGGTGACTATTTTTACATATAAGTAATTTTATAATTGAAATTTTTGAAACTAGATTTAATTTTTAAGTTTATGTTCTGAATTATAATAATTAACCAAAACAAAGAAGTTTCTGATTCTTAATCAATGAATTTAAAATATGATCTCATCAAAGTAATAATAATAAAGAACAATTTTAGCCAGTCTTATAACCCTGACCTGTTATCCTTTTATGTAAACATTGATTCCACTAATTAGATTCAACTGATCTTTTCCCTAATGTATCGATTTCTTTTAATCCCAACAGTTAACAATGATTCTAATGTATCATAATACTTTAGACCTTAATCATGTAGTAGGAATTTTTGCCTATAGCTTTTGTTTGAGTTTTAATTAAGAAGACCTTGTGTCTCTAACCCCAAGTGGGGCGGGGATTTAATTGCTTATATGTATATCACACAGACTTCAAAAGAGGTAAAAATTATTTATAACAAAGAGTACAAAGGAGAGTTTTGAAATGTCTACATTCATGCCAAGTGGCATAATTAAGAAACTACAGGTATTGCTGTGTTATAATGCATATATATTTATAATATTAGCTGCTATGGGCATTCATTGTTGTCAAAGGAGTCCATGGGTTCTGCAAAAATTTGTCATTATTGATTTCAAGACCATCAAAAGACTATACAAAATGGACTAAATATGTTATTTGGGGGAAATAAGTTTCTACCTTAATAGATTTACTACGTGACTTAGAGCAGTAACTTTTCTTTTCTGGATATTGGATTCCTTAAGTAGACAATAAGAAGCTGGATTTTATAATATACAAAGTACCTCCAGCTCTAATTTTTTGAGACTCCATGATGCTAGATTTTATTCTGAAGTTCTGCAATTATATACACATTTACCAAAAAATAGTGGCAAACTACTACTTAACTTCATACAAACAGGAAACTAAGAAAATGTCTGTGCTCTAAGTCTCTTTCAACAGCTGGTCTCTAGAGAAAACAAGATTTGTTTTTGAAATAAAAATTTAAAATTTTCAAAATATATGAATTCTAAACATTGATAGAGTGTTGTTTGAACAGCTTTTCTAATGATACAAGCAAAAACAATGAGGTATGTGAAAAGTAGTAGATGATCCACCTCTAAGCATCTCTAGTTTTAAATAAGTTTTCCCAGGTGAAGAAATGGGTGTAAATGTATAAGTAGGAGGTTATTAAACAATTTGTTTATACATGAATGTGCAAAGTGTACAACCATAGCTCTTGTAAAACCACTCTAGTCCTTCTGTGATGGCTTACAACAGAAATAATAGCAACTATGAAGCACCATTCCTACAAACTGCAGCATTCTTAGAAAAGGCTAAGTATGGTATAGGACAAGTGATCAGAGTACTTCAATGTCAGGCCCTTAACTATAAAAGTGAGCAATCTAAGATTAAAAATTGGCATTTAAGACAGAAGCATGTAGGCAGAGCAGTAATGTTACAGGATGTTGTTAGGAGCCATTCTAGCGATAAAAGCATTGCTTAAATTACTTCAGCAATAATCTACACTATTTCATCTTCAAAGATCTACCAAGAACTTAAAAAAAAACAAAAACAAAAAACAAACAAGCACATGACTTTTGTGCTCTTGTGCTCCCCTGTGAAGATTTATGTTTGCAATCAAAGCCAAAAACGAAACCAGGCCCTCAGTTGCACTCAGTAGCAGTGTCATGATAAATTTACATGTTTAATTCAGTATTTGTACCATACACAACCCTAATACATTTGTGCTGTTTGATGCAATACAGCCTCTACTTTTACTTTTTTTAGTAAAAATCCTGACAAATACCTCTAGTATTTATCAGTGAACTGCAACAGTATTTAGGCTTCAGAACCAAAACTCTCAGACACATTAGTTGATATAACTCTGAGTAATTGTGATTCAGCAATGGCTTTGAAAAATGCTGGGAATAATCTCTAGTATTTCCTATTTTAAAATATTTGGTTAGTCACTTTTTTCCTGTCAGAAAAATGCTGTCATTTAGATAAGCTGTGGGAGAGTATACCTACAAGCACAAATACCTTGATCCCTAAATGTAAATATTGAAATAATTAATCATAAATGACCAAGGAGAGAAAACACTATTTTCCTTATTTGGTTCATATCACATAATTATTTTTTGTCTCTCTTATAATCTGTGTGTTTGACAAACATGAACACAAACAGTTTGTGCTAACTCAAACAACCAACATTACTATTTCCCTGGCACACTGCCCAGGGAGGCGCCTTCACACCAAGGAGATGCCAGCCACAGCACAGAAGGGCCTGTGTGCAAAACAGGCAGGCTGCCTAACATTCTCCTGCAGAAGCCACAGAAGGTTAGACCCATCCATGGAGGCAGAGGATGAGTTCTCATGCTCTCGACATCATTTAGTATGTCACCATTACATCCAGAAATGTCTCATAATGATGACTATCCTGACATCCTCATTTCTTTGGCACAGCTCAAACATACATAGAGTCAGATGGCTACCAGCATTTGAGTTCTACCGTGTATTCTGCTATTTCTCTAGCCCTCTCTCTCCTTTAGGTATAGATCAAGATAAGTACTACGATAGAGAAACCATAAAAGTATTACATATATGCAGTTCTGCTTTGCAATATTGCCTCTTGGTTTTTTTGTTTTGTTTTGTTTTTGGATAGGCAGAGTTAGACAGTGAGAGAGAAAGAGAAACAGAGAAAGGTCTCCCCTTTCTGTTGGTTCACCCCCCCAAATGGCTGCCACAGCCGGCGCACTGTGCCGATCCAAAGCGCCTCCTCCCAGTCTCCCATGTGGGTGCAGGGCCCAAGCACCTGGGCCATCCTCCACTGCCTTCCCGGGCCACAACAGAGAGCTGGGATGGAAGAAGAGCAACCGAGACAGAATCCAGCGCCCCAACCAGGGCTAGAACTCTGGGCGCCCATGCCGCAGGTGGAGGATTAGCCAAGTGAGCCGCGGCGCCAGCCAGTATTGTCTCTTTTTAATAGAAAAGGGGAAAGGTTGAGTTATTTTCCTTGCTTGTGTGTTGTGAGAGAGAGAAACAGCACAATCTGTTTTCGTCTTAGTCCCACTGCAGAATTCTAAGACTCTGAAGAATTTAAGAACTACTCTGTAGTGCACCAAACAGCATTTTTAAGACCAAGATTCAAAAACCTGTCTCCACTGTTTTCTGAATGACCTTGAAAGCTACTTAATTCTCTCAATCTCATTTTACTCATTTGTAAAATCAGTTTATTAATAATGTTCCTCACTGGTTGTTATAGAAATGAAAGTGATGTTATATAAATCTAAGAGTAACTTTTTATACTTTGTTTACTTTGTAAACAATAAGCCATCTTAAAAAAGTTATTTATCATATTATTTCCTGGCAGGAAACAGTGTTTTAAAAGTTAGTCTTCTAATTAAGAAAATATAATAAATACTAGTATTAATTTGGAATAATAGGAATATATTTTACAATATTTTTATTTAAAATTTTCCAGAACAAAGGCAGCATGTCGCTTAGAGGTTAGGATGCTAATTAAGATGTCAGCATACCATATCAGAGTGCCTGTCTAGGTTTGATTTCTGGATCTAGCTTCTGACTCCAGCTTCCTTCTCTAGGTTCAGGGAGGCAGCAGGTGATGGCACATGGGAGACCTGCATTCCCAGCTGAATTCTCAACCCCTGGCTTCAGCCATGCCAATGAGTTCAAGCCATTTCAGGCATTTGGGAACTGAACCTCCAATATGTGTGTGTGTTCATGCCCACATGTGCCTCTCAAATAAATAAATAATAACAAAAGAATGGTGGTTACCAGGGTGGGAAGAAGGAAATGCAGAAATGTGTGTCAATGGTAACAAAGTTGCAGCTCTGTAGGATGAATTAGTATAGGGAGCTAACACCAAACATTGAGACTATGATCAATAACACTTTACTGCATACTGGAAATACTCTAAGGCGGTAGACTTCAGGTGTTTTTACCACACACAGAAGAAAAATAACTCTGAAGTTATGGACATGTTAATTTATTTTACTACAATAATCATTTCACTAAGTATACAACCCCTGAAAATTTTATCATTCAGTGTTTCTCAAACTTTAGCGGCATTCTAACTCTATATCAAGGAGTTTTAGAAACTTTGTTTTATTTCATTCAGACATAAGAATTTAAGGTGAGAGCCCTTTTTAAAAGTAAAATCAGAAAAAGAAATGATTAACTATAATTTCTTATTCATGTTAGACTATTAGGGTTCCATGTGTTGATGACCCATTTCCCATGCTTATCGTCCATTCCAATGCCAACACTTTACCTCTAGTGGTGACAGAAATGGGGTTCCCTCCCTTTCCTGAATTCATCAGACCTCATGACTCTTCAAGAAGATATAAAGTTAGAAATGACACATAAATGTTTATCAGTTCAAAAATAATATAAATGTTGAACATTTATAAAATAATCACAATGGGAATTCTAAAGGAACAAAATTATGGGATGCATAAAGCTATAATGCTATTTCTAGAAACATTTATTGTCAAAGGTGATTTTATTATGAAATATATTTTTTAAAAAAGTATTCAACATAGGAAGCAAGTACTACCCAAAACAAACAAAATAAAAAGTGTGTGGAAGACAATGAAGGGATAGATAAGAGTAAAACCAAGATTAATTAAGAGGCACACTGTAAAGCCAGATAATTGACTAATAAACTCAAAAATCAGATTCTTTGTGTGGAGAGAGGGACAATAAGTAGAAAAACAAATGGCAAGTAAAATTGAAAGACAAGAGGGAGAACACAAACATGCAAGATTAAAGGTGGGATATGAAAATATAATGATAAGTAGAAGGCTTAAAAATAGAGTATTTTATTAAGTCAATACTAGCATATTTGAAAATTTCTGAAATATACAATTATCTAAGAATTCTTTTCGTAGATAACATTTAGAAAGAATATTTTATGGCAGGATTGATTTAAAGAGAAGGAGAAAATATAAGAAAACAATTATCTCCAAAGAAAACTCTAGGTCTAGATATTTTATGAGTATGTTTTTCAAAATTTCAAGAAATAAGTAATTCACATGTAATCTAGTCAGTATTTTACACAGCCTGGAAGACAAGGAAAAGCTTTTCAGTCCAAACATGAACCCTGGTACTAAAAATCAACAGATAGTACAAATGAGGAAAACCACAAACTAATCTCATTTATGATTACAGAGGCAAAAATAACAACTATAATATGAGCAAATAAAATTATGCAGTACATTAAAACAAGACTATACCATGACTAATCAGGGTTTATTTCAACAATAAATTTGAAAGATAAAACTAGTAAGATATACCATAATATAAAATGTAATTTATCCAAGAAATGCCTAAAGGAATAGAAATATCTGAGAGGCAGAGAGAGACACAGAATCAAAGACTAACAGACTTCTTATCTGCTAGTTCCTTCCCCAAAATCCCACAACAGCCAAGATTGCACCAGGGCCAAAGATAGGAGCCAGGAACTCAATCCAGTTCCCCTAAATGGGTGTCAGAGATTCAACTGCTTGAGCAGAATCTGCATTAGCAGGAAGTTGGAATTGGGAACTGGAGCTGGGAATCAAACTGGCATATTGGGATGGGTCAATCATAACCAGTGTTTTAACCAATAGAAGTTTTAGCACCCCTACAATGATATTTTCAATTGATAAACTATAGCTTAAAATCAACAGAATACTGAAAGTGAAATATTTTTAAAATCCTATATCAAAAACTACACAAATATATATTCTTATCTATTTTACCTAATATTATTCTTGACATTCTACAGAAAATATAATTCACAGGGTGAGGAGACACATAACCACCAAAAAGGAGGAGAAAACATATCAGTTGAAAAGCCCTAGCATGTTTAATAAACAGTGAAGTTATACAACGAACCAGCGAAATAAATAAGCAAAATTCACTAGTATCCCTAGATATAGTAACAACAAAAACAGAATAAAGAATATTTCATGTACAAAAACAAAAACAAAATACTAAATATGATGGAGGATATATCAAAATAAATGCCCAGAATTTGTATTTAAAGACTAAAATATTGGCTGTATAAAATAAGGAGTTCAACAAATAAAAAGTAAAAACACCTTTTTATTTGTTGAACTATTTAATAGGTGATTAGTTCTTTGAGTATAATGTAAATTAAAAACATGCTATCTCAAAAAATAAATGAAATATTAATTGAAAAGAAAATATAATAAATAAAATTATGCACCTAAAAAAAGAACAAAGTATTTTTGAGACATTAACAAATTGGGTAAATAATTCTGAATGGAAAGATTCAAACCTGTAAAGATAAAAGTTCACTATAATTTTATATAAATGTTATCTCTTTTTAAAAAGCATCTTGAAGAGATGGATATTTGGGGCAGTGGTTAAGATACTGCTTGGAGGGCTAGTGCTGTGGCATAGTAGGTGAAGCCTCTGGCTGCAGAGCCTGCATCCCATATGGGCACCAGTTCAAGTCCCAACTGCTCCACTTCTTATCCAGCTCCCTGCTAATGGCCTGGGAAAGCAGTAGAAGATGGCCCAAGTGCCTGGGCTCCTCACCTACATGAGAGACCATGAAGAAGCTCATGGTTCTTGGCTTCGGATAGGCCCAGTTCCGGCAGTTGTAGCCATTTGGGGAGTGAAATGGCAGATGGAAGACCTCACCTTCTGTAACTCTGCCTCTCAAATAAGCAAATAAATCTTTATTTAAAAAAAAAAAAGGCAGTGCTTAGGACATCATATCTTGTATCAGACTGTCTAGTTGGAGTCCTAGCTCCCTGGCTTCCAAGCCAGCTTCCATTTAATGTGCCTCCTAGGAAGCAGCAGGTGATGGCTCAAGTACATGAGTCCGTGCCATCAGTGCATGATTATCCTGGCTGTTGTGGGCACTTGGGGAATGTATTAGCACACAGAAGATCTTTGTCTCACTGTCTATCTGTCTCAGTCTGCCTTTCAAATAACATGAAAAATAAAATAAAATATTTGATAAAAATTTAAAAATACAAAGGGCAAAAATAAATCTAAGATGAACTTTAGAGAAGTATATAAACACATAAAGAGAAATTATGAATGTGGTTTTGCAATATTTACTTTAGGAAAATACTATAAACTATATATAACAGATATGTGATATAATATAATACAGCATAATACAGCATTGTACTAAAAATATTTTAGGTGGAAAGATCCAAAGCATAACCAAAATCTGAGAAATGGTTCCAAATATATAATCAGAGTATAATATGCTGCTTCAAGAAGAATAAAAGGGATTTTATTCAAGACGAATAAAGTACATTATTTAATAAATGGGATGGGGTACCATTTCTTGACTATCTGAGAACAAAAAAGTTATGCCTTTAGTTAACATTATCAATCAAAATATAGTCAAGATGAATTAAAGAGTTAAGTATTCTAAAATGTAGCTAACTAATTGGAAGAAAATACAAAACACTCTTTAATCTCAGAGTAGGGAAACCTTTTTAAACAACTCCCCAACAGAAATACATGTTTAAAAAGGGATGAAAATATTGACAACAAAACCATAAAATAAAGTGCATGGCCAAAATATGATACATATGACAAATGAAAGCTAATACTACTAACATGTATTCTGAGAATTCTTACAAAACAGTAAGTAGCACACAAGTTCTGTAAATGGAAAATAGGCATCCAACATAAATAAGCAGTTCACAAAAGAAGAAATATTTATTAGCAAATAAATATGTAAAACTCACCATTCTCATTAATTATCAAAGGAACATATTAAATCAGCAATGGTATGCTGTTTTCAATCAATCAAACTAGCAAGAAATTTCTGAAGCCGGGCAAGGAGTATAGGCACCTGCAAACACTGTTGGTGATAGTACAAAACACTACACCCTTCCTGCAGGGGAACCAGCAATATGAATCAAAAGCCTTCTTAAGAAGAACATACTCTTTGGCCCAAGAATTTCACTTCTAAGAATATATCCTAAGGAAATAACTACCCATAAGCTGAAAAGTCTTAATAAGAAGTTATCCATGTTCAAGTTGCTCTTTATACTGACAAATATTAAAAACAACTTAAATATTGAAAGAAAGGCTCAGATAAATCATGAAGCCTCACTTTATCAATATTTTGTGCCAACAAAATATTTTAGCGGTCTATCCAATCAAGGGAAAATCTATAATATATCATAAATCCAGAAACATAGATCACAAAAGAATAGTAAAAGATGATAACTAATTTTGTGGGGGGGAAATATCTACCACAGGGCTAACATTAAAGCTGCCATGGGGGCTGGTGCTGTGGCTCACTTGGTTAATCCTCCACCTGTGGCGCCGGCATCCGATATAGGCACCGGGTTCTGTCCCAGTTGTTCCTCTTGCAGTCCAGCTCTCTGCTGTGGCCCGGGAAGGCAGTGGAGGATGGCCCAAGTGCTTGGGCCCCTGCACCCGCATAGGAGACCAGGATGAAGCACCTGGCTCCTGGCTTCGGATCGGTGTAGCTCCGGCCGTAGCGGCCACTTTGGGGGGTGAACCAACGGAAGGAAGACCTTTCTCTCTCTCTCTCTCACTGTCTATAACTCTACCTGTCAAATTAAAACAAACCAACCAACCTGCCGTGATGCAGGCATCCCATACAGGCACCAGTTCATGTTCCCACTGCTCCACTTCCAATCCAGCACCCTGCTAATGGCCTGGGAAAAGCAGTGGAAGATGGCTTAGGTGTTTGGACCCCTGCCTCCCACATGGGAGACCCAGATGAAGCTCCTGGCTACTGGCTTTTGCCAGGACCAGCGCTGGCCAAATAGCGCTGGCTATTTGGGGAATGAACTACTGCATAGAATATCTGTCTCTCTCTTTCTCTGTCTCTCCATCTCTCTCTGTAACTCTTTCAAAATAAATCTTAAAAATGAAAAAACATCTACCACATAGATGCATAAGTCAACAATGACAGGATAGATAATAAGATACATGTAGGGGGCTGATGCCATGGTATAGTGAGTTAAAGCCCCAGCCTGAAGCACCAGCATCCAATAGGGGTACTGGTTCAAGTCCTGGCTGCTCCTCTTCCAACCCTGCTCTCTGCTACAGCTTGAGAAAGCAGTAGAAGATGGCCGAAGTCCTTGGGCCCTTGCACCCACCAGGGAGACCCAGAAGAAGCTGGCTCCTGACTTCAGATCAGTGCAGCTCCAGCCATTGTGACCATTTGGGGAGTGAACCAGTGGACAGAAGACTCTCTCTCTCTCTCTTCTCTTTCTATCTCTACCTCTCCCTGTAATTCTTTCAAATAAATGAAAAAAATAAGATACAGGTAGAATTTAAGGACTTTTTATTCCTTTTTTTGTATGTGTGTTTCTCACAAATAAATATGTATGAATTTAGTAATCAGGGTAAAATAATTAGAGATATTTAAAAATAAACAATGCTTGAAATATAATATTAAATACTGATAACCTACCATAATATGTATTCCCCAAAGACAAATTTATATCACTTTAATATTTTTGAATATGATAACCAATTAAAGTGCATAGTAACTGGCCTTGTCTCACTTAGTATAGAAAAGTATGTTGAGTTTTAGCAATGGTTGGCTAAAATTATTTGAATATCACTGGTACTTTAAGTTGTTTGCAACTTAAAAATTATACACTATTGAGATATTCTCCATGTAATGTATTGTATACGGTGACAAAGTATTAAAATCTAAAAAGAGATAATACTGTAGAATGAATAAAAACGTATAATTTAGTAAGACTATTTTCTGTTATGTCCATACAACTCAGAAGAGCAAAAAATGCAAGTTCCTATATCACATACAGAATTCAGAAAAAAATAGTGAAAGAATTCAGAAAAGACTGATTTTCTAAGTGTTGTATTTTTGTGTTTTATACATTTTGAGTGTCTCAGATTAGTATTATTTTTATTTTTAATTCATAATTCGAATTACATATAAATAAGTACCGAACATGAGAGGTAGGATGAGGGAATACCCTAAAGTATAGAACTCTAGGTTTAATCTTAACATTAAAAAAAGTTTGTTTTCACATTACTAAAAGAAAGTTAGACCCCATTATTCATGCTGGCAAAAGCTTGCCTTTGCATAAACCATTTCTGTTCTCACTGTTATAAAACCAATGACTTTGGAAAGAGAAGAAAACACAGAATGACGTGCAAAGTAGCACACACCATGCTACTGCAGCTGGAGAGAGAATATGTCACTAATGACTTTCTTTCTACCCGTCAGTTATAACTTGAGTTTCTTCTTTTTTTTCCAAAATAGCAAACGGCCTTTATGAGTACAAAACAGAATCAGTGAAATTCAAAATACTACCAAATTTCCACTTGATTTTGACACTGTATCAGTTAATGGAATGAGTTATTAATTATGCATTGGGAAAAAGACCACTTCCTTTTACTGTTCAGCTGAGTTGAACATGCCTGAAGATTACACACTTTCTCTACTAAACCCAAAATAATATTTTCGGCAGATGCTTATTGTGAGATATTATCTATAACAATAGGAAGATTCACTTGAAGCAGTTTTATAAATTCAGAAAACTAATGTAATTATGTTTCCAAATTGTTACTGCAAATCAGGGAGATGACCATCTGTAGGTAAGGGATGACTGGTAGAATTCATCAATGGACATAGATTTTATTCATGCTACAAAAAATTCTAGTAACATACTATAAAATTCTAGTAATATAATACTTCATCTCCATATATGAATCAACAAGAGTGAATTTGGTTAACCAAGAAGTATAATTTCCTAACTGTTAGGCTAACTTATTACTGGAATAGATTAGGGTTGTCCACTTCTTGTTATGCTTTAAAAAAATAACTTCAAACACATATATCACATATATTCAGAAATGAAAATATTCAATCTCATCTGATTCAGAGATAATAAAATGTTAGATACTATGAAAGATGTTTGAGATTAATCAACATATGATCCCTCAGGCACATTAATAATGAAAACAACTTACACTCATGAGTACTTTAAGTGCCAAAGTTGAAAGAGCTTCACATGTATTAACTCTCTTAATAAACCAATGAAAAAGGTACTATCATTATCCCCATTTTAGAGATTAGGAATATGAAACAGAAATATTCAATGGCTTCTCAGCATCACTCACCTAGTGAGTAATGGAGTAGTATTTAAACCAAGGTAATACACCTCAAAATGCAACCATTTAACATTTAAATTTTTTAAAGGTGTGACAAGTGACCCCTATTGATCAAAAGGAGTTAAAATCAATAATTTGAATTCATAAACTAAAGTAGTCTGATTTTGAGAGGAAAAGCTGATAATCTTTAACTCAATTTTGTCATCTTTTGGTTGGTATAACATTTTCTTTTTCATATTTTTAATTAATGAGTCAGTATATCCAATAAGTTATATGTTTAAAGAGCAGGCAAAAATTTCATTCTATAAACCGTACAAAGAATCAAAGTTCAGGGACACATTACACTCATTTACAATCAAGTGTTAGAACTAAGGAATTATTGTTATGGTATAGAAGATCAGCAAATACGTTGTTATACAAAATAACCTCTCTGCACTGACATGCTTGACATTTTCCATATTGTACCTTTAATTTCTCCAAGAAGTTCACTGGTATTTAGTCTTTCCATTTTTTCCTTCCAATCTTTTGAAAGTAGTTTTTCCATGCAGGAAGAATCTATGAAAATACAAAAGTTAAGTATTAAAAATATGTGTATCTCACAAGTTCAGAAGTCCAGCTTATGGAGGAATTCTCTCATTTAAAAATGCACAAAGCTACTTTTGCTGGTGTTGTTCTAACCCTAGGCTGTAAACAATTACATTATTCTATCTACTGTAAAGTACCATAGCTAAAATAATTTTTTCCAGAAGATTATTTAAACAATTGTCCAGGGGAAGAAAGGAAACGCTGAATAATGTTTTCTTAGTACTATAATTCTATCAAAATTTTGCTGGTATTTATCATTTCTTAAGCTGAAAGGACAGAAAATGGGCCTCTGAGGTGAAAGTTTAAATGTTATTCCTTTTCATTCAGGTGACTTTTTTTAAATACAAGCAAAATTTACGTGCTTTGCAAGGAACAATGACAAAGCTTCAAGGGCAGAGAGACCAATCAACCTGTAACCACTTAGTCCTTTAAAATGAAATACAACTTTTGTAAAACACCCATTTAGGATGAAGCAAGAAGAAAATAAAGTCAAGATGTTCTCTGTCACTAAGTGGTGAAAGCTGCTAACATGTTTCTCACATAAAAAGTGGTAAATATTTTTATTAAAGAAAATATATTTATAAATATTATTTGTGCTGCTGCAAATCTAAATTGCACACTAGATTATAGGAAGTAGTTACATTTGTTTTTTTTAAGATTCATGAAGTTTGAAAATATTCAAACTTCATAATGTCTAAATAATTACTACAGTTTTCTCAATGAGTTACTTTTTCTCTCCATTCAGATGTATTTGAAAGTAGGGCTACTGTTTGCAACTATGTACTTCCATCTTTTCAGTCTCAAATCTTAACAAATAGGTCACATTTCCAAAAGGGAATGCAGATTTAGTTTCTAAATTCTTAGTGTAAATTATACTCCCCTTAAATTTCAGCATTCCAAGTGTCAAAATTCTGATAACTTCCTTTAAAATTCTATTTTAAATGATTACTCCGATTCCAAATGCCTTTTCTCTCCCATATCAGCACCTATCTCTTTAGCATTTTCCCTTTCATTTTTTTCTCCAGCTTCTAAATCCTCCTTGAATTTTTCAGAATGACAGTAAGGTCAAGATGGATCTAAAGGGCTTTAGAAGATAGATAAGCTTTAGAAAAAGGCAGTGAGCCCTGGTTAAGAGATGAGAAGACCATTACATGGTCAGAAACTACTGGCAAAAAACAATTAACATCTGTCCCTGACATTATCAATCAATCAAGAAACGGATGGAATCCAGATCAGTGTATTGTGAAAGGGCTGATGAAGAACAACCACGCTAGCTGACTATCACAGAAACCAACGCTCTTTCTAAACAGAAGTCAGCTTGATTCTATTAAGTGAAAGTTCCCTGCCCTTCCCTTAGTTCTTCCCCTCCTTCTTTCTTCCTTCCTGTCTTCCCTTTTTCCTTCTTCCATCCTTTCCTATTATTTTTTTCGGCTTCGATGACTGATCAACCAATGAGGTTCAAAATTTGATTCTTAGTGACCTTCATTGGGGCCTGCATGCATGTGCGTTTAATTGTTAAAATGATCTACTATTCTTTATTTCACATTCAAAAATGAGGTATATTTTGTTCTACACCTATTTTCATGCTAAAGGCATTTTAAAAGTGCTGTTTAAGTGTTAAGAATCCATGCCTCTCAGAGATTACTTTTTCTCAAATTAGGTTTCATTAAATATTCAATTACAGATAGGAATAACCTATATAATGTTTTGAACTTCATCTGCTACCTAGTTTAAATTCTTTAAAAAAAAAAAAACATGCTGTATCATTGCACTAAACTGATAATTACCAATAGAAATGCAAAAGTATAACTCATTTGGTAAAAAAACTGAGTTGAGAATACATATTATAATAATCAAAGATAAAAGCCTGGGGGCTGGCACTGGAGCATAGCAGGTAAAGCACTGCCTGTGACACCAGTGTCCCATATGGGTGCCAGTTTGTGCCCAGGCTGCTCTACTTCCCAGCCAGCTCCCTACTAATGGCCTGAGAAAGGAGCGGGAGACAGCCCAAATGTTTGGGTCACTGTCACCCACATGGGAGACCTGCAGAATCTCTTGGCTCTACACTTCATCCTGGCCCAGTGCTTGCCACTGTGGCCATGTGGGGAGTGAACCAGCGGATTGAGGTGCTCGATCGCTCTGTGTGTGTGTGTATGTGTGTGTGTGTCTGTCTGTCTGTCTTTCCCTCTCTCTGTAACTCTGACATTCAAATAAATAAATAAATCTTTTTTAAAAAGATAAACCCTAATTTATTGGTAATGATCACGAATCCAGAGAAACTTCATACACTAGGATTAGATACACACTAGATGTAAAACAGGCTAAAATATGTCTCTCATTTCTATAAATAGACCTGAAATCTTTCAGAACTCCAAGAAAAGAATGCTGAAACTTCATGGGAGAAAAATAGAACTATATGGACAACAGGAACACATACTTCAAACATAAGTCAACCACATGGACATAGCTTTACATAAACACTACTTGTTAATAATATGGTTAATAATTTCAAAGCATTGTACATTCATATTAGAACATTAATCCTTACTGTAATGAATCTGGCTATATGAGTTCAGTAGCAGAAACAGGGAAAAAATAAAGCACTCTTACCAAGTCTACATTTATAGCCATGAAAATATTTAGTAACAATCACTAATTGCCTTTATCTACAGGACAATAAAATTAACCACATACAACCTTATTAATGTTTAACCTCAATTCTATGATATTGCAGGAAGACTCAAAATTGTAAGGAAGCCTCTCTGAAAAAGTCTCCACTTTCTCTGCTAAATATCTGTCTGCCAAACATCTAAGGACATAACCGCAGTCGGCGCTTAGTACTCCATGCTTTAAGGTAAAGCAAGCAGAACAAGGAAGGAGAGGACCAGAAGGAGATTATTATCAAATACTAGTCAAGTCTAGACCTTGAGCCTCACCAAAAGGGTTCTGATTTGAAATGGGAGAATACTTAATAGATACAAAATTATAAGTAAAAATCTAATTTTCCAACTTTCTGCTCAAAACAATACCCAGGTAAAGGCACTAATTAAAAAGATTCATCCCAATTGTACCGCATTCTTCAACTACATTAATAGGGCATTAGTTGTACAGAGGCAATTGATTAGATCATATTTTGCCCAGTTATGATCTAGTACTAATGTGAAAAACAGAGGTTAAACACAAGTAAGGGCCAGCACTGTGGTGCAGTAGGTTAAACATCTACTTGAGGCACCAGCATCCCACATGGGTGTTAATTCGAGTCCCAGCTGCTTCATTTCCAATCTGCTCTCTGCTAATGCACCTGGGAGAGCAGTAAATGATGGTCAAGTGCTTAGGCCCTGCAACTACTTGGGAAGCCTGGAGGAAGCTCCTGGCTCCTGGCTTTGGATCAGTCCAGCTCCAGGCAGTGAACCAGCAGACGGAAGATCTCCCTCTTTCAGTCACCCCCTCTCTCTGTCTGTGACTCTGCCTCTCAAATAAATAAATAAATCTTAAAAAAAAAATAAAAGTAAAGAAGGCTGGTTCGTGTAGCATATATGGAAAGAGTAAGAACATAACACAGTAGTCATGTGGGATTCCAAATGTAAAAAAAAGGGCTGGACATCTCAGATACTCATGGATTATTTTGCACTATAAATGTTTTACATGATTCATTTAAAACAACTACATAGTCATGGTGCCAAAGTCATCAAAACAGAAAAACAATATATAGAGAGTAAAATTTATTTTCTTACTTTGGATACTCAATGTTTAGTGACTGTGAGTTGTCTTTAAAAGAAAAACAAAGAGGAACCATGTGCTTTCGGGAAGCTGAGATAAGGAATCACAATGCATAACACAGAAATGTGATCACAGGGGTGGACCTTCAGCGGGGGTTAGTACACAACTTGGGATGCCCACATCCTGTATCAGAGTACCTGATTCAGTCCCAGATCCTCTGTTTCCAAACCAACTTCCTGCTAATGTGCACTGACAGTGGCAGCAGATGATGGCTCAAGTACGTGGATCTCTGCCAGCTACAGGGCAGACTAAGATGGAGCTGTGAGCTTCTGGCTTTGGCCCAGCCCCAACCCTGGCTATTGCATGCTTTGTGTGATCCAGTGGATGGAAGATCTATCTTTCTCTGTCTCCATGTTTATCGTTCAAATAACATGAAAACTGATTTTAAAAACATCTCCCATAACATATACATACTAAAAATGAGCATAAGTCATTATGCTTCAGTTTTAAAGTAAAATATGACAAAATCAACTCATCCTCTTTTGAAAGAATTTGCTTCAATTAACCAGTACCTACTCAGCAAAGCATAGTACTTTACATCTATCTTGTCTAACTTTTCAAAATCACAGTGACTGAAATAGGACTATTGAAAATGAAAAGTTGTACTTCAAAATTCTCCTCCATCTATATCTTAAGCATGGATGTAAAGGTCTTGATATGTTATATGAGCAATCTTCAACAAGTTTGTAAAAAAAAATGCATATTCCAGGGAGCCAGCATTGTGGTGCAGCAGGTTAAGTCGCCACCTCTGATGCCTGCATCTCGTATTAGTGCCAATTGGTCTGAGTTCCAATTGCTCCACTTCCAATCCAGCTCCCTGTTAATACGCCTGAGAAAGTTTTAGAAGATGGTCTAAGTGCTCAGGT
The DNA here is from genome assembly GCF_033115175.1 of Lepus europaeus. Classification (NCBI taxonomy): domain Eukaryota; kingdom Metazoa; phylum Chordata; class Mammalia; order Lagomorpha; family Leporidae; genus Lepus; species Lepus europaeus. The sequence continues at coordinate 48,977,408 of NC_084833.1, read as the reverse complement.
CCCTGCCTCCCACTTGGGAGAGCTGGATGAAGCTCCTGGCTCCTAGCTTCAGCCTGGCCCAGCCCCGACAGTTGTAGCCATTTGAGGAGTGAACCCCTGGATTGGAAGATCTCTCTCTCCCCCCTCTTTCTAAAACTCCTGACTATAAAAAACTAAATAAATCTTTAAAAGTATGTGGGGGGATAACACAATAAATTTTTTTCAAAAAATTTATAATATGAAAAAAACTGGATGGTTTCTAAATTTTTTGCATCAAAAAATTATCTTTTCATCCCATTTTCCACAAACTTTTTGAAGAATCTTTGTAAATTAGTTCTCAGTTGTATAGTTTCTGATTTTTTCTTTCCTATGTAAAATGAAATGGTTTTCTTTCAAGAAAACTTTTCTAGGGAACAAAAAGGAAATATACAATTCAGAATAATTTTTTTCAAATATTTATGTATTTATTCATTTTAAAGGCAGAATGAGATTGAGGGGGAGAGAGAGAGAGAGAGAAAGGTGTCTTCTATCTGTTGGTCAAAACAGCTTAAAGCCAGGAGACTAGAACCCTGACCAGGTCTAAAAGGGTGGCACAGACCCGAGGACTTGGGCCATCTTCTACACATTCCCAGGATCATTGGCTCAGGGAGCCTGATCAGCAATGGAGCGGCTGGGATTTGAACCAAGGTTCATTTGGGGTGCTGGTGTCACAGGCAGCCTCTTAGCCCATTGTACCACATGCTTACCCCAGGAAGAGATTTAAAAAAGAAAAGACCCTGTTTAATGGATAGCAAAGTGATGTTTGTGCTTATTAAGTACCTGGGTTTCAGGTTGAGTAAGTCAAGAATGCTTTACCAGGGTTTAGTAACATTTGTGCTTGCTAATGATTAATTTCATGATAAAAAAGAAATGCAAAGTGGGAGTATGTAAGATATTTATTTCCTAATCTGTATAATGATGTTTTACGAACAATTTTAAATTACTCCTAAACAAAGCCTCAGCAGAATTAACTCCTATTCTGCACAAAACAAAGGTCCTTCAAATGGATAAAAGAGAGTAAATAAGTTATCATTAAAATTAAAGCATCAGGAGGACAAAAGGATAGTGGGAAATTTTTATTGTACTTTAAAACAATTTATAAGTAAACACTTATTATTTCTTTTGCCTCAGAGATATTTAAAGTTAAAAACGTTAAAATATTAGAAACATGACATAGCAAATACCTTTAAAATATTTTAGCAAGGAAAACGATGACTGCTGACTGTGTATGAAGATTTCCAATTGCTTTTATTGACTCTAAGAAAATAGTGAAGAGATCCTTTTTCTTTTTACCATAGGAATCACCTTTTCAACACAACAGATTTTATATTCGTCCAGGAACAATGATAACTCCCAAAAAGTAGCCAGGATCTTAGTGTATAACTAAATCCACTATACACTATATATATACATATATATATTTGTATCCTATTGATCATCCATCCCACATTTGTATAAGGAAACATGGAAATGCACATGCCAGTTACTGTACATTTTTCCACAGTGGCAAGCGCTCCACAATGCAGTGGGATAAAATTGGAGCTTGGAGAGCTTGAAGAGCACTCTTAAATTTTAATTAAAACCCTCCAAGCTCACTAAAAATAATTAGACACTAAAATGTGCCAGTTTTATTTTGAAGTCACTATAACATACAAAGCGTAGTCCCTGCTTGCGTCTTCCTTCCTTCTCTCTCTCTCTTTCTCTTCCCCTCTCTCTCTCTCTCTCTCTCTCTCTCCGCTTTCCCAGCACCCGGTCTCTGCGTCTGCCTCTGCCTCCCACTCTGCTCTGCCTATGTCTTTGCCATCCCTCTCCCCCCCTTCTCTCCCCAATGAAACAACTGATTTTCCAAATAAGAACAAGGGTATATAAATAGAGGCTGTTTTCAGGCCTGCTCTTCATGCTGGGAAGCTGACAGAAAAGACAGCAGAGTGGGTTTTTCAGACTGCACCAAATAAACCTAGAATAACTTCTCTAACCAAGTGTCCAAATCACTAACAAACTCTAGATAAAATTCAGTCTATAAAGAATACCACGACTTATATCACTGATCTTTTTTGACCCAAAAGTTAAACCTTTAACCTCGTAAATGTTTTTACTATCTTAAAATATCTCATACAATGCTATATTCCATCCTATTTTTAGCCAAGCAGCAAGAGAAAGCATGCCTTTCCCATACTGCAGGGCAGTGATATAAACATCAACACAGATGCTCTGCCAGGAAGAGCTGGACTTCTCAAGCACTTGATCATTAAGGAATGCACCAACTGTTTTGGATAATCTCGTGCCAGCTCCCCTTTTGCTCCACACTCCCCTCTGGGAGTGGTCAATCTTGTCCTGGTCCTAATTTTTCATTTTACTCCTCCATAGTCGCCCCCACCATCTTCAAAAAAGATGAGAAATAGCATTTATGCCTAGCAATGAAAAAGCAGGCTCACTTCCCCAAACAGACCAAAACTTTAAAACAATTAACCCTCCCCTCTTCTTTGAGATAAATTACTAAGTATAAAATGCAATCTGTTTCCTTTGTTTACTCAATATGAACAATTTGTAAATGACTCAAGGATAAAATTCAGAAAATGTTGTGCTAAATTAGAACTATTATAAGCATGCTAATGACTCAATGCTCGGGTAAAACATGCATGATCGGTATGAAGAAAGAGATTTAGTTACTGTGAAATTCTGTTGTGCTGCCTTAAAATGATTTGGTCATTAAATCAGATATATTCCTTCCAGGAAAAAATGTTAATTCTACATCCACTTTACTAGATGATATACTGCTAGTAAGTGTGTGTGTGTGTGTGTGTGTGTGTTGTGGCAATGGGAGTCAGTGGAAGTGTCATTGGAACTGTTAGATGCAAAAAAAAAAAAAAAAACCAAAAAACATACCTATTAGATAAAAGACTTTACCCTTAAGACAAAAAAGCCCTACATTGAAACTTACCAGAAACACATTTTCAGCTAAAAACATATTAGGCACAAAATTCTCTTTCTACACTTTTGATCAACCAAAATCTGATAATTTTTCATTGGCATTCCTTAAAATTGGTACTGTACATACACTCATAGATACTATATTGTTTTGTATGTGCAGGTTAGAGATTTATCTCTTATCTGTTTTCCAAGGCTGCCTGACAACTAAAACAGTAAACAGAAAGGTCATTCAAAACCAAATTTTTCTTGCATATCCATTAAAGCATAACCACTCCCAGTGCCACTATAGAAAAAGTAGAAAACTTGGGGCTACCATCGTGGCATAGCAGGTAATACCACCACCTGTGATGTCGGCGTCATATATGGGTGCCAGTTCATGTCCTGGATGCTCTATTTCCACTTGGTTCCCTGCTAATGGCCTGAGAAAAGCAGCAAACGAAGACCCAAATGTTTGGGCCCCTGCAACACATGTGGGAGACCCAGATGGAGCCCCCGGTACCTGGTTTTGGCCTGACACAGTGCTGGCCATGGCAGCCATCTGGGGAGTGCACCAGCAGATGGAAGATCTCTCTCTCTTTCTCTGTAACTCTGACTTTAAAATAAAGAAATTTTATACTTGTAAGAGTAACATACTTAAGTAAAATATTCAACCAATAGTAAGGAGAAAAAAAATACCCTGTTCCTCAACAGTAGAGACCAGAGCTTTAAACAGTCATGGAATCTCAAAATGTCAATTTCACACCTATACATTCCATTTTTTGGTACTCTTTTAGTTACTATAGATCAGAGAAAATACATGGAATTTGTCTTTTTGGGACTAGCTTATTTTACTAAGCATAACAGTTTTCAGTTACATCCATTTTGTTGCAAAAGACAGGATTTCATTCTTTTTTACAGCTGAGTAGTAGTCCATACTATATATATATACACACACACACATACTATATATATATATATATACACATACCATATATATGTGTGTATATACATATATGTGTATATATATAGTATGTATATAGTATATATATAGTAGTATATAGTATATATATATATATAGTATAGCTCAATACACAATAGCTAAGATATGGAATCAACTGATGACTGGATAAAGAAATTGTGGTAGATATATATATATATGTATACACACACACACATATATATATACATACTATATATACACATATACATACTATATATGTATATATATATATATATACATACTATATATATACACATATACATACTATATTTTCCTTGGGTAAATGAGTAAGATTGATGGGTAATATGGTAGATCTATTTTCAGCTTTTCTAGGTATCACCATAGACTGTACCAGTTTACATTCCCACCAATCATGGGTTAAGGTACCTTTTTCCCCAGATCCTCACCAGCATTTATTATTTGTTGATTTCTGTATGAGAGCCATTCTAACTGGGGTGAAGTGAAACCTCATTGTGGTTTTCATTTGCATTTCCCTGATGACTACTGATCCTAAGCATTTTTTCATGTATCTGTTTCCCACTTAAATTTCTTATTTAAAAAAAAATGCCTGTTCAAGTCCTTTGCCCATTTCTTAATCAGATTGTTTGCTTTCTTTTTGTTGAGTTTCTTGAGCTCTTTACAGATTCTGGATATTAATCCTTTATCAGTTGCATAGTTTGCAAATATTTTCTCCCATTCTGTCTGTTGCCTCATTAATACTGAGTGTTTCTTTGCAGTGCAGAAGCTTCTGAGCTTGATGTAATCCCCCTTGTCAATTTTGGCTTTGATTGCTTGCACTTCTGGGGTCTTCTCCAAGAAATCTTTGCTGATGCCAATGTCTGGCAGAATTTCCCCAACATTCTCCTTTAGTAATTTGATAGTATCAGGTGGTAGATTTAGAGCCTTGATCCATTCTGAGTTGATTTCTGTGTAAGGTGTAAGGTAGGGGTCTTGTTTCATACTTTTGCACATGGAGATCCAATATTCCCAGCACCATTTCTTTAAGACACTGTCCTTCCTCCAGGGATTGATTTTAGCTTCTTTAACAAAGATTACTTGATTATAGATGCATGGATTGATTACTGGAGTTCCTCTTCTGTTCCATTGGTCTACACATCGGTTTCTGTACCAGTACCAGTTTGTTATATTTATAACTGCCCAGTAGTATGTAAATCTGGTATTGTGATGCCTCCCAGCTTTGCTTTTGTTGTATAGGATTGTTTCAGAGGGCCAGCGCTGTGGCTTAACAGGTAAATTGCTGCCTGAAGTGCTGGCATCCCATGCGGGCACCGATTCAAGTCCTGGCTGCTCCACTTCCAATCCAGATTTCTGCTATGGCCTGGAAAAGCAGTAGAGGATGGCCCAAGTCCTTGGGCCTGTACCCACATGGGAGCTCCTGGCTCCTAACTTCAGATCGGCTCAGCTCCAGCCATTGCAGCCGTTTGGGGAGTGAACCAGCAAATGGAAGTCCTCTTTCTCTCTCTCTCTCTCTGCCTCTGCCTCTCTGTAATTCTACCTTTCAAATAAATAAATAAATCTTGAAAAAATTTTTTTAAAAGATTGCTTTAACTATTCGGGGTTTCTTGTGCTCCTATATGAATTTTAGCATCATTTTTTCTAGATCTGAGAAGAATGTCATTGGTTTTTTGATTGGGATTGCACTGAATCTGTAAATTGCTTTTGGTAGTATGAACATTTTGATTATATTAATACTTCCAATCCACAAACATGGAAGATTTTTCCATTTTTTGTGTCTTCTATTTCTTTTTTTAATGTTTTGTAATTTTCATCATAGATATCTTTCACTTCCTTAGTTAAATTTATTCCAAGGTATTTAATTTTTGTAGCTATTGTAGATGGGATTGATCTTAGGAGTTTTTTCTCAGCCATGGCATTTTCTGTGTATACAAAGTCTGTTGATTTTTGTGTGCTAATTTTATATCCTGCCACTTTATCAAACTCTTTTATTAGTTCCAATAGCTTCTTAGTGGAGTCCTTTGGTTTCTCTTTATATAGAATCATGTAATATGCAAATAGGGATAATTTGACTTCCTCATTTCCAATTTGTGTCTCTTTGATTTCTTTTTCTTGCCTAATGGCTCTAGATAAAACTTTCAGGACTATATTGAATAGAAATGGTGAAAGTAAACATCCTTGCTGGTTCGACATCTTAGTGGAACTGCTTCCAACTTTTCCTCATTCAATAAGATGTTGGCTGCGGTTCTGTCATATATTGCCTTTATTGTGTTGAGGATGAAATGACAAATCATTATTTGGACTTTAATTTTATAGTTGCTACAACATAACATCTAATAGTGGAAAATAAATAACTTTATATTTATTATTAATTGCTTCAGATATGGAATAAAGCATTATAATTCTTTGGTGAGTGGTGATAACAAGTCAAGGCTCACAATGAAAGTCAATAGTTTTCAATAGCCAATTCTTATACACATATTCAATGTTGCTGATGCTCCTGTTCCTCTATATTTCCATAATGCTTCATCTTGTTTGAAATAAAATCTTTCCTTTCATGAATATCATCCACTAAGCAATGTGTAAGATGTTGCTTAAAAATACTATTGGACAGCATCCCATATGGGCTCTGGTTCACATTCCAGCGGCTCCTTTCTGAGCCAGCTCTCTACTTATGGCTTGGGAAAGCGGTACAAGATGGCCCATATGGTTTGGTCCCTGCACCTGAGTGGTTCCTGGCTTCAGATTGGCCCAGTACTGGCTGTTGTGGCCATTTGGGGAGTGAACCAGTGGATGGAAGACCTTTCTCTGTGTTTCTCCCTCTCTCTGTAACTCTACCTCTCAAATAAATAGATTAAATCTTTAAAAGAAAAAAAAAAGCCCAAAAAATACTACTGGACTCAAGATGTAATTCCTTCAAAGATAGGTTTGACTTTCCAATACAGAAAGTACGTATGCAAACTGAAGCCTTTGGGCCCTATATCTCATGGCCCAGGAACTCTCAAATGTGCTACAATTTTAGTAGAATAAAAATGTTTCATTAGGAACTGTGGTTGTCCATATTGCTAAAATCTTACTCATCATAATATCTCTACCTTGTTTTCTTTTTTTATCCTTTTTTTTTTTTTGACAGGCAGAGTGGATAGTGAGAGAGAGAGACAGAGAGAAAGGTCTTCCTTTTGGCCGTTGGTTCACCCTCCAATGGCCACTGCGGCCGGCGCATCTCGCTGATCCGAAGCCAGGAGCCAGGTGCTTCTCCTGGTTTCCCATGCGGGTGCAGGGCCCAAGCACTTGGGCCATCCTCCACTGCCTTCCCGAGCCATAGCAGAGAGCTGGCCTGGAAGAGGGGCAACCGGGATAGAATCCGGCGCCCCAACGGGGACTAGAACCCAGTGTGCCGGCACCGCAAGGTGGAGGATTAGCCTGTTAAGCCACGGCGCCAGCCTTGTTTTCTTTTTTTAAAGATTTATTTATTTATTTGAAAGTCAGAGTTACATAAAGAGAGAAGGAGAAGCAGAGAGAGAGAGAGAGAGAGAGAGAGGTCTTCCATCCACTGGTTCACTCCCCAGTTGGCTGCAACAGTGGGAGCTGTGCCGTCTGAAGCCAGGAACCAGGAGCTTCCTCGGAGTCTCCCATGCAGGTGCAGGGGCCCAAGCATTTGAGCCATCTTCTACTGCTTTCCCAGGCCATAGTAGAGAGTTGTATCAGAAGTAGAGAAATCAGGACTCAAATCAGTGCCCATATGGGATGCTGCTGGCACTATAGTCAGCGGCTTTAGACGCTATACCTCAGCGCCAGCCCTTTTACCTTGTTTTCTGTTTCTGCTTCTTGCATTCCAGAACTGCTTATTTTATTTTGTGTTTTCAAATACATATTAAGAAACTTTTTTAAAACCCATATTTGACTACAGAAACAATACTATTATATACTTTATTTTTTCATATTAATATAATTAATACAAAGAGAACAGATTCAATGTAGTTCATAGATACTATTCTAAGAATATAATGATATTCCCCTCCTCCCTCTGACCCTTCCCCTCCCTCTCCTTCCTTCTTTCCTCCCTCCCTTCCTTCCTCCATCCCTCCCTCTCCCTCTCTCTTTCCTTCCTTCCTTCTTTCCTTCCTTCCTTCCTTCCTTCCTTTCTTTCTTCTTCCTTCCTTCCTTCCTTCCTTCCTTCCTTCCTTCCTTCCTTCCTTCTTTCCTTCTCTTTTAGTTTTTAGATAACATTTTTAATTAACGTTATAGTCAGAGGCTTAATGTTCCACTAAATAAAGAGATCGAAAAGTAAAAAATAAAAAGACCCTAGATCAGCAGTAGTATATAGACAAGGGCTATAATAATAATCAAATGGAAAGATGACCATTTCATCCATATCTGGTAAGTTTTAAAATAACCACAGATCATTAAAACTAGGCTAATGTAACATTCTCAAAGATAAAAGACAAAATTTGATAAAAATATATTTGTAGCAATATTGATACTTACTGAGCACATTACATCTCTTAGGAAATGTGCTTTAAGTATTCTTTTAGGTGTTGGTGTTGTGGCACAACAGGCTAAGCTGCTGCTTGTGATGCCAGCATCATAAATCAAAGTGCTGGTTCGAGTCCCTACTGCTTCACTTCTGATGTAGCTTCCTGCTAATGTGCCTAGCAAAGCAACAGAATATGGCCCAAGTGCTTGGGCCCCTGCCAGCCATGTGGGAGACCCAGGTGGAGTTCCAGGCTCCGGACTTCTATCTGGAATAGCCCTGGCTGTTGGGGAGTGAACCAGCAGACAGAACATCTCTTTCTCTCTCTCTGCTTCTGTGTGTGTGTGTTTGTGTGTGTGCACGGCGTGTATATGTTTATTTTTTTTATGTTTAGTGCTTCCTGGGTCCTGTATGAAATCTTTGTCTTTACTAATTTACAAAGATTTTCTCCTATATATTTCTTTCTGTTGCTCTTTCAAATAAATAAGCAAAATCTTAAAAAAGGGGGGGAGGGGGAATTTCCTCCAAACATAACAAATATCTATGTGCCTGTTTTTATAAGAAATTGCCAAAAACTTTTTCAAAATGGTTGCATCATTTTATGCTTCCATTAACAATGAATCACAGTGTTAATGACTTCCTATCCTCACCAACATATCTGTTAGTACTTTCATTTTAGTCATTCCATGCCATACACAGTGATATCTCTGAGATTTTAAATTACATTTCCTTAATGACTATGATACTGAGCATAATTTGTACACTTATTGACCATTTATATATCTTATATTCTGAAACATTCAAACGCTTTACCCATTTTTATATTGGGTTGTTAATTTTTTTATAGTGACTGCTAAATAATTATATTTTATATTATGCAATTATACATTTATATTAATATATTATGTAAATATATTTAAGAATATACTTGTGGATATGTCTCCCTTTTTCCTTTAGTTCCACCAACTCTTTGTTTCATGTATTGTGATCTTATTTTATTAGATGCCAACACACAGAGAAAAGTTATATCTTTTTGATGAATTGACCCTTTATTCATGAAATGTCCTTTTTTTATGTGATAACATTCTTTTTAATGAAGCCTACTTTTATATTACATGGTGATTTCCACTTTCTTATAAGTAGTGTTTTCATGGCATTATCTTTACCAATCCTTTCACTTTTAACATATCTATGTACTTATATTTCTTATGTTTCTAGTAGTCAGCATATTATTTAAGAATGGATTTTAAAATACAATCTAATAAATCTGCCTTTTTAAAGTTAGTATGGTTAAACCTATTTAACCCAATGTAATACTTGTTAATGGAGTTTATGCCTACCATCTTTCTATTTTTTTCTAATGTATTATCTGTCCTTTGTTCCTTCTTTCCTCTTTTTCTGATTCTTTAAAATTATTTTTAAGAATTATATTTTATTTCTTCTATTGGTTTATTTGCTGTATATCTTTTTTTTAAAAAAAAAAGATTTATTTATTAGCAAGTCAGTTACAAGGAAGGAGAGGCAGAGGTAGAGGGAGGGATAGAAGAAGAGAGAGAGAGACACAGAGAGAGAGAGAGAGAGAGAGAGAGAGGGAGGGAGGAAAGGAGGGAGGGAGAGACAAATCTTTCATTCGCTGGTTCACCCTCCAAATGGCCTCCATGGCCAGAGCTGGGCCAGTCCAAAGCTAGGAGCTAGAAGCTTCATCCAGATTCCCACATGGGAGCAGGGGCCCAAGGATAGGCCATCATCCACTGTTTTCCCAGGTTCATTAGCAGGGAGCTGGACTGGAAGTGGAACAGCCAGAACTTGAACTGGCACCCAAATGGCAGGCTAGCACTGCAGGTAGTGGCTTTACCTGTTACACCATAGTGCCAGCTCTTGCTATATCTCTTCATTTCATTGTTTGAATGTTTGACCCTCAGTTTATAATTTACATCATAACTTACAATAGTCTAGAATGCACCATTCAAACATAATGTAAAAAATTTACAATGCCCCATCTTTTTTATTATTGTTGCAATATCCTCCTACATGTTTTAAAACCCATAATACATTTTCTTCATTGTTTCTATAGTGCCAATTTGTTTTAGTTAATTGATTAGAAATATAAACATCTTTTATGCTTACCTTCAGATTTACTTCTAATATATTTATTTATTTATTTATTTATTTATTTATTTTGACAGGCAGAGTGGACAGTAAGAGAGACAGAGAGAAAGGTCTTCCTTTACCATTGGTTCACCCTCCAATGGCCGCCGCGGTTGGTACGCTGCGGCCAGCACACCGCGCTGATCCGAAGCCAGGAGTTAGGCGCCTCTCTGGTCTCCCATGCAGGTGCAGGGCTCAAGAACCTGGGCCATCTTCCACTGCACTCCCGGGCCACAGCAGAGAGCTGGACTGGAAGAGGGACAACCGGGACAGAATCCGGCGCCCTGACCGGGACTAGAACCCGATGTGCCAGCGCCGCAGGCGGAAGATTAGCCTATTGAGCCGCGGCGCTGGCCTACTTATTATTCTTTTTTAAAATCTAACTTTTTCATCTACCATTCTTTTCTTCAGCCTGAAAAAGCTTTTTTTTTTTTGTTTTAATTTTTTAGTTTTTAACAGACTCAATGTGCTTTGTAGATACAATTCTAAGAATATAATGATATTCCCTTCTTCCCCTCTCCCTCTTTCCCATCTCCCTCCCACCCTCCTTCCTTCTGCCTTTCTTTCTGTCTATTTTTTTAGTTTCTGAGACAACATATTTTAAATTTATATTATAGTAAAAAGGTCTGCACTTCAGTGCAATGGATTAAGCCTTGGCCTGCCTTGCTGGCATCCCGTTTGGGAGACAATTCAAGTTCTGGCTGTTCCACTTCCAAACCAGCTCCCTTCTAATGTGCCTGGGAAAGCAGTGGAAGACAGCCCAAGTATTTGGGCCCCTGCCACATATGTGGGAAACCCAGATGAAGCTCCTGGCTCCTAGCTTTGGCCTGGCTAGCTCCAGTCATTGTTGCCATTTGGGGAGTGAACCAGCAGATGAAAGATCTCTCTCTCTCTCTGTCTCTCCTTCACTCTCTGTAACTCCGCCTTTCAAATAAATAAATAATTAATTAAATCTTTAAAAATAACAGGTCCTAAAAACTATTTATTTAAGGCCGGTGCCGTGGCTCAATAGGCTAATCCTCTGCCTTGCGGCGCCGGCACACCAGGTTCTAGTCCCGGTCAGGGCGCCGGATTCTGTCCCGGTTGCCCCTCTTCCAGGCCAGCTCTCTGCTGTGGCCCGGGAGTGCAGTGGAGGATGGCCAAGTGCTTGGGCCCTGCACCCGCATGGGAGACCAGGATAAGCACCTGGCTCCTGGCTTCGGATCTGTGTGGTGCGCCAGCCACAGCGCACTGGCTGCGCTGGTCATTGGAGGGTGAACCAACGGCAAAGGAAGACCTTTCTCTCTGTCTCTCTCTCTCTCACTGTCCACTCTGCCTGCCAAAAAACAAAAAAAAAATTATTTAAATGTCTTATAACTAGAAATAAATTTCATGAACTTTTGTTTGTCTTGAGTGACTTCATTTTGCCTTCATATGTGAAGAATACTTTTAGTAATTATAGAATTCTAGGTTGATTACTTTTTCTTTTTTTGATTTCAAAGTGTGAGTATATAATTGCAGTATCTTGCGATTTAAATTATTACTGATGTGAGGGGTCATTTCTATCTTTGCTCCACTGTAAATAATATATTTTTGGCTTGTTTTGAATTTTTCTTTCATCAGTTTTCAACAATTTCATATCCATATGCTTTGGTATATATTTTCCTTTGTGTCTATTCTTTGTGGATCTGAGGGTTTATATTTTTTGAAAAATTGGAAAATTTTAGACATTATTTATTCAATTCATTTTAATGTACATTGTTTTAAGGCACTCCAATTACATGTATGGTATACCATTAGTTCTCACAAGCTAGGAGGCTATCTGATTTTTTTTTTTTTTTTTTTGCCTCTTTTCTCTCTGGGTTTCTATTTACACAGCTTCTATAGAACTATCCTTAGTTTTACTACTCTCTTAATCTGCAGTTTATTATTTGTATTTAAATTCTCTATTACATTTTTCAATTCTTGGATTTCTAAATGTTCTTTTTCATTATTTCTTTCTTTACTAGATTCATGTTTCCTTTAAATTCCTGAATTTATTTATAATAACTTTCATAGTGATTGCTAATTCCATAATCTGTATAATTTTTGGATCTCTTTCTACCTGCTTTGTCAGCAGAGCTTTTGCTGGATACTGGAGCATATGAATGTTACATAGTTGAATATTTGGAATTTGTTCTCTTAAGGAGTTTTGACTTTTCTTTTGATGTGTATTCACTTACAGATCATCTTGGTCCTTTTGAGGCTTGTCTTTAAACTCATATAGCGGCTCTAGAGTAGTTTCTATTATGGGACTAGTACATATCTATTCCAAAGACGTGGCCTTTCTGTATCTCTAACAATTGTCTTCATTCTCACTGAAGATACTTAAACAAAAGTAATAAGCTAGAATTTAAATGTCTCCCAGTAACACATGAGCCCTGATTGTTTTCCAATTGTTACTTTTTGTTTCCAGGTAGTTGTTCTTTGCCCAGCCTCTTACAGACACACCCTAATGGTGTGCAGTTCACTATTCGGTCAAAGACTTCATGGGACTACTGAAAAGATTTTTACAGCTCTTTCTTTGTAGATCTCCTTTCACTCTCAGAATCCACTCTACAAATTATAGTTATTACAATTTTTTAAACTCTGATTGTTCAGCTTATTGAGGCTGCACTATTGTACTTTGGCTGCCTCTGCATGTATCAGGGTCTGATAAACGCCGCCGGGTAGAAAGCCACAGTAAGCTCAGGATTCACTCCATTTTCCTTCCCTCATCACTGTGACCTTACACGTCCTGCTTTGTAATTCCTTAAAACAGTTGTTAACAGCTGATCAAAATTTCTTGTTGTTTACGTTATGAGGCTAATTCATTACCAATTACTTTTTTATGGACAGAAGTTAAAATATAATATTGCTTTTTAAAATGTGCTGCCTCAGAACACCATTTCCTTTTTTAAAACGTGGCTTAGAGACTTTTTTCACTAACTTCCTATGAATATCTTGGTGTTTTTGAAAGCAAAAGAGCAATCAATCTTCATTAAAGGATTTCAAGTTTCACAAAATTTTATAAGTCATAATAAGAAACAATGACCATCTATCTTTTAAAATAATAGAGGTAAAGCCTAAAGGAGTTTTTTGAGTTTTACTAGAGCTAGGAAATTGTAAACTTAAAACCAGATATCAAAAAAGATATATAAATGGACTAAATATGACATATTACAGGTAGTGAAAACTGGATGAAAAACAGAACACAACTAGGTTGTTAACAACAAGTAAATTTTAAATATAAGGACACAAAAAGATTGAAAGTAAAAGAATAAAATGAGGTTATATGAAGAATTATATACTACTATGCTTTTAATGATCTGTGACTTTTTAAAATTTACTTCATATGAGGGGAGGTGAACATCTTTTCATCTGATTATTGTTTATAGCCTTTGCCTGTATTTCTGCAGAAATATGGTCTTTTTACTTTTTATTTGTAGAACTCTTTATTTAGTGGAGCATTAAGCTTTTTACTATAATGTAAATTAAAAATGTTATCTCAAAAATAGAAAAGGGGAAAATGTTTGAAAGTCCAAAAATACGGTTATATCATATAACATTAACCTGGAAAAAGCAATTGGATATCAAATAAATATGCTCTAAGGTAAAAATATCAAAAAGAAGGATGTTGCATAATGATAAAATATCAATTCAATAATTCTGTAATTATATATGACCAATAACATACACCAAAGCCACAAAAAATTAAACACAACCACAATCATAATATATTCTTTTTCTCTCCACAGAAAAAGAGACAAATCAAGAAATAAGTACAGTAATTGAACAATAAGATTAACTTACATAAACTGATATTTAGCAAACACTAAACTCAATAATTATTAAATACACATTATCTTTGAGTGAAAATGAAAAATTACTCATGGGGCTGGCACAGTGGCATAGAAGGTTAAGCCTCTGTCTGCAGTGCTAGCATCCCATATGGGCGCGGTTCAGTTCCCGGCTCCTCTACTTCCAATCCAGCTCCCTGTTAATGAGCCTGGGAAAGCAGCAAAAGATGGTCCACATGCCTGGGCCCCTGCACCCAAGTGGGAGACCTAGAAGACACTCCTGGCTCCTGGCTTCAACCTCTCCCAGCCCTGGCTGTTGCAGCCATTTGGGGAGTGAACAAGCAGATGGAAGATTCTCTTTCTCTCTCTCTCTCTCTCTCTCTCTCTCTCTCTCTCTCTCTCTCTCTCCCATTCTCTGCCTTTCAAATAAATAAATAAATATTACTCAAATCAACCACAAATTGAATGATAAAGTCTAAACATTTTGCAGCACTAAAACCACAGATAGCATGGTCTTTTATCACAATGGCATCAAAACAAATCAGTAATAGGAAAATAATTAGAAAATTTCCTAAATGATTAGGATTTAAAACAATCTAAGGGGGGCCGGCGCTGTGGTGTAGCAGGTTAAGCCACCGCCTGCAGTACCAGCATCCCATATGGGCACCAGTTCGAGTTCTGGCTGCTCTACTTCTGATCCAGCTCTTTGCTATGGCCTGGGAAAGCAGTAGAAGATGGCCCAAGTCCTTGGGCTCCTGTACCCACATGGGAGACCCGGAAGAAGCTCCTGGCTCCTGGTTTAGGATCAGTGCAGCTCCGGCCGTTGCGGCCAATTGTGGAGTGAACCAGCGGATGGAAGACCTCTCTCTCTCTGCCTCTCCTTATCTCTCTGTGTAACTCTTTTAAATAAATAAATAAATAAATCTTTAAAAAAAACAATCTAAGGGACAAAAAATAAACATAGTGAAAATTGGAAAATATTTTGGACTGAATTATAATGAAAATCTCAAAATGTATAATAAAAATCTCAAAATGTATATGTTAGCAAATAGAATTATTAGAATTATGTGTATATATTTATTATAAAAGCAGAATTATTAAAGTCAATTAGCTGTGCTCCATCCTAAATGCTAGAAAAAGTACAGAAAATAAACTTCCAAAAAGAAATAATGAAGGAAATATCAGAGATCATAAGTCTATGGACTAGATTATTGCAGTCCAATTGAGAAAAATCAACAAAACCAAACCAAAATATGATTTTTTGAAGATTATAAACTTTTAGCAAGACTTATCAAATAATAAAGAAATAAAATAGTACTCAGTCAATAATGAAAAAGGAGACATTGTTACATATACATATGTATGTATGTATGTATATATTTATAGCAAACATATTTTTTCATTTGTATTTATTTATTTATTTGAGAGGCAGAGAGATAGAGCATTCTCATATACCAGTTCACTCCCCAAATACCTGCAATGGTTAGGGCTTGCTAAGGCCAAAGCTGGGAACTAGGAACTCAATCCAACACGGTCCACATGAGTGGCAGGGACTGAACACCGGAGCCACCTGTGCTAACTCCCAGGGTCTTCATTAGGGGTCATCCGGAGTCAGGAGAGAGCTGTGCCTGGAACCCAGGTACACCAATATAGGACACAAGCCTTGTAAGCAGCATCTTAGCCGCTAGGTAGACAATATGCAGGAACACATGGACAATGTAAATAGAAAGATGGACAATCTAAGAAAGAATCAAAAATAGCTAATAGAGATCAAAGGCACTGTAGCAAAATAATGAAGAATGCCTTCGATGGACTGATTAGTAGACAGTACATAGCTGAGAAAAGAATATCTGAGCTCAGGGATATATCAACAGAAAACATCTAAGACTGAAAAGTAAAGGAAATAAAAGAGTATAATATTCAAGAACTACCAGCAAAGATATAATACATGTGCATAATGGAAAACCAGGAGAAGAAAAAGAGAAACAAGCAACACTAGAAGCAATAAATGATAGAGATTTTTCTCCAAAAAAAAAAAAAAAAAAAAAAAAAAGTTAGACAAGTCACAGATCCAGGAAGCACAGAGAATATCAAGAGTAATACATACAAAAAAAGAAAAGAAGCAGGTTTTGTTGCAGCAATTAAGATGCCACTTGGAAAACCTATGCCTGGTTTCAAGTCTTGGCTCTTTTGCTTCCAATTCCAGCTTCCTGTTAATGCAAATCCTGGAAAGAATCAGACCTAGAATCATGTGGTAGACCTACACTGCATTCCTAGGATTCTGTTTCCGGTCTGACCCAGTCCTAGCTGTTGCTGGCTTTTGGGGAGCATATGGAAGATCTCTGTCTGTCTCTTTCTCTCTCTGTCTCAAACAAATGAAAAAATATAAACTTTTTAAAATTTTAATTGAAAGAAAGAAAAACATACCATGTAATATCACATTCAAACCTTAGAAAACCAACATAAAGAAAAAGTCTTAAAAAAAAAAAAGTTGGAGGATAAAACAACTGATCTATGTAAAAACCAGGAAAAGAATTAAATCTAACTTCTCAGAAATCATGTCTGTTGGTTAATTATGAACAATGGAGGTTTATTTGTCTCATAGTTCTGCAGGCTGGGAAGTCCAGATTGAGGGCAAGCATCTGATAAGCACCATAACACAGTGGGAACCAAACGTGATAGCAGAGCATGAGAGAAAGCCAAGGAGTGTGAGTGGAGGGGGTTAACTTTATGCTGCTATCAGAAACACACTCCTGAGATAAATAACCCACCCCCACGATAACAGTATTAATCTGACCTCATCACCTCTTAAAGTCCCATCTCTAAACGCTGTTGAGATGGGGATCAAGTTTCCAAAACATGAACTTCAGGGGACACATTCAAACCATAGCACCATGTAAGAAAAAAACATGTGAAGTGAAATATTTAAAGTAATAGGAGAATAAAGCTATTCACTTAGAATTTGCACCCTGTGAAATTATCTTTCAAAACATGAAGTGAAGGGGCTGGTGTTGTGGCCTAGCAGGCAAAGCCACGATCTGCAATGCTGGCATCCCATATGGGCGCTAGTTTATGTTCCAATTGTTTTACTTGCAGTCTAGCTCCCTGCTAATGGCCTAGGAAAACAGTGGATGACAGCCCAAGTGTTTGGGCCCCTGCTATCCACATGGGAGAACCAGAAGAAGCTCCTCACTCCTGGCTTTGGCCTGGCCACGCCTTGACCCTTGTGGCCATCTGGGGAGTGAAGCAATGGATGGAAAATCAATCTCTCTCTCTCCCTCCCTCCCCTCTCCCCGTAATGCTTTCAAATAAATAAATAAATCTTTAATTTAAAAAATGAATTACTGCAGCAAAAAAGAAAATGATACAGTATAGGAACTCAAATGCATATAAAAAGAAATGCAGGCATAAATGAAGGTAAAATAAAAGCCTATTAGGGCCAGTGCTGTGGCACAGCAGGTTAAACCTCCAGCCTGCAGCATAAGCATCCCATATGGACAACGATTCAAATCCCAGACGCCCCATTTCCAACCTGGCTTCCTGGGAAAGCAGTGGATGATGGCCCAAGTCCTTGGGCCCCTGAACTCACGTGGGAGACCCAGAAGAAGCTAGTGGCTCCTGGCTTTGGATTGGCTCAGCTTCGGCCATCGTGGCCATTTGGGAGTGAGCCAGAGAATGAAAGACCTCTCTCTCTCTGTGTAATTCTCTCTCCCAAATAAAAATTTAAAAAATAAATAAATAAAATAAAAGCCTATTTTTCTTATTTTAATTGATCTAACAGATAACAGTTTAGTAAAACTAATAGCAACAATGTATTTGATATTATATATTAACAGGCATATATATTACAGACATATATACTTATAAATAAGAATCTCATTTTTAATATATATGCTTATGTATAAGCAAGAAAGATGACAGCAGTAATGCAAGTCAGAAGAGAGTAGAATTAGTGGTATTTCATTATAAAATATTTGCACCAAGTATGAAGCTGTAAACAGCTATTTGAAAGTTGATTTGGATTAGTTAGAAATGCACATTGCAAACCCTAGGCCAATCAATTAAAAAAGTTTTAAAAAAGTGTAACTATGAGAGAAGAGAAAATGGAATCAATTAAATCGCAAAACTATTATGGAAGACACCAAAAAGGTACTAAAATGAAAAGTGTTCCGTATTTATGGATATTTAAAGACTTGGCATTGTCAAAATGTCAATTCTTCCCAACTAAATTGATAGATTCAATGGAGTCCCAATCAAAATCCTGGAAAACTATTTTGATGATATCAACAAACTGATTCTACTTATATGGAGGAGGAAAAGACCCATATCAACTGAATATTGAAGGAGAACAAAGTCAAAGGACAGATACCATGCAAATTCAAGATTCACTATGAAGTTATTACAGTAAACCAGAGTGGAGCATTCTTAAGAAAACGGAAAAATCAATGGATTTAACAGAGAGAATGCTCAGAAACAGACCCACAAAACTATGCTTCCTTCCAACAAGAAAGCAAAGGCAAACCCATGAATAAAAGACAATCTTTTCAACAAATGGTGCTGGAACAAATGGACAGCAACATACAAAAAAAAGTCTAGTTACAGAATTTACACTTTTCACAAAAGTGAACTCTAAGTGGATCATAAATCTAAATAGAAAACCATAAAATCCTTAGATAGCAGGGGAAAACCTAGAATACCTTGAGTAACGGTAATGACTATTTAAACCAAATAACAAAGGTAAAATTTGTGAAAGACATGACTGGTTATATGGATTCCATTAAAATTGAAAAACTCATCTATAAAAGACACTGTCCAGAAAATGAGTTAACTAGCAAGAGAGTAGGAAAAAATATTTACAAGACATATCTGCAAAAAGTGTTATCAAAATATACAAAGAACACTTAAAACTCCACAATATGACAAGAGTCAATTTAAAAATGGTAAAAGGGGCTGGCACTGTGGTGCAGCCAGTTAAGCCACAGTCTTCATATGGGTGCCAGTTTGAGTCCTAGCTGTTCCACTTCCAGTCCAGCTCCCCATTAATGCACCTAGGGAAGCAGTGGCGGATGGCCCAAGTCCTTGGCCCCTGCACCAATGTAGGAGACCTGAATGAAGCTCCCAGCCCTGGCCATTGTGGCCATTTGGGGAGTAAACCAGCAGATGGAAGATCTCTGTCTCTCCCTCTCCCTCTGTAATTCTGACTTTCAAATAAATAATAAATATTTTTTTTAAAAAGTGGCAGAATCTTCTGTCAAGTAAGTATATGAAAATATGCTCAACATCATATTCTACCAGGGAATTGCAAATTAAACAACAAAGGCATATCCCTCATACCTATTAGAATAGCCAAGATATGAAACAACTAAATGCTGATGAGGATATGGGGCAACTGCAACTCTCATTCAATGCTTATGGGAATGTAAAATGGGACAGCCAGACTGAAGGACATTTTGGCAGTTTCTTACAAAACTAAACACTCTCTAACCATACAATCCAGTAGTCATGTTCTTCGGTATTTTCCCAAATAAACTGATAACTTATAGCCACACAAAATACAAATATTTGCTTTATCCATAACTATCCAAACATGCAAGCAATCAAGCAGTTCTTCCACAAGTGAGTGGATAAGCTATGCAACATTCAGACTATGGAATATTATTTATCACTTAAAGTAAATGAGTTATGAAGCCATGAGAAGACATTGAAGAAGCTTAAATGCAGATGAGTGAAAGAAGTCAATCTGAAGAGCTACAGTTCCCAGTATATGGCACTCTAGAAAATGCAAAACTAGGGAGACAGTAACAGACTGATGGTGTCTAAAGGATGGAGTTGGAGGTACTGAATAGGCAGAGCACAAAAGATGGCTAGGACAGTGAAAGTATTCTGTATGCCACAACGGTAAATACATATTGTTAAATATTTGTCAAAACTCATGGCATGTACAACACTAAGAGCAAACTCTAATGTAAACTGTAGACTTTGAATGATAATGATGTCAACATCGGTTTGCTGAATGTAATAAACGCACCACTCTGGTACAGGTTGCTAATAGCAGAGGATTCTGTGGAGGCCAAGCAACAGACAGATTATGAGAACTCTCTGTCCTCTCCATTCAGTTTTGCTGCTTACATAAAACTACTATAAAAAATGTTTAGTAATTTAAAAATCATACACAGGAGAAAATATGAAATAAAATTCATTATTAATTAGATTGTATAGAAATAAATTTAAAGCTTTAAGCTATTGTAATTAATTAGTATATTTAGCAAGATCATTGTATATGAAGATACATATATTCTCAAATATTTGAAAAAAAGAAATTTTAAAAACAAATATGTAAAATGTAAAAGATACACCAGCATATTTAAAAACTACAAAATAGTACTTAAATAAATTTTTTGAAAAATCTAAATAAATTTAGGGACATACTGTGTTACTCCATTGTAAATCATAATATTTTAAAGATATAAATTCTTCATAAATAGATACACTGCAATTCCAATGAAAATACCTGCAAGGGTTTGTTTGGTTTTTTTTTTTTTTGTTTGTTTGTTTTTTTGGAACTCAACAAGTAATTCTAAAATTTACATGTAAATATAAAGAAAATTTTGAACAAGAAAAAAACTAAGAGGGTAGACTACCATATAGATAAATTACAAACCTATGGTTATTAAGTAGTATGCATTGATACAATGATAACCAATAAACATAGAATCCCAAATAACAACAATTATAGCTAATGACTGCTTCAAGATTAATCTTGGGGACATTATGATGGGAGGAAAAAGTCAAATGCAGGAAAGTTTACACATTTATGATTCCATTTATATGAACTTCAACAACAGAAAAAATTAATCTATGGTGATACGGTTAAATACTGATTGTCCTTAAGGGGCTAAATTGGGAGAGAAAATGCGAGAGTCTTCTGGGATACTAGATATGTTCTTCATCTTACTATGCACAGTGATTATAAAACTGAGTGAAATATATACTTAAGGTTCTGCTTTTCCCTACATAAATGTTATATTTCAAGATACAAAATCTAAAACTTAAGAATTATTACCCTATGTTCTGGCTAATTTTTATGCAGTACATGTTATGTTGTGAAATGGAAATGAACACCATGTTGTAGTTACTTCTCCACTCACTGAGGTGAAATGTTAACCTCACAGGTCTCCACAGACCTCTCCAGGTGTGAATTCAGCTGTCACCTAAGCCGAAAAGAGAGCAACTCACAGTTGGTTCTGGACAAGTCAGCATCCTCTAAACAGAATAAAAATTGAATTATTAGTTCCCAAATCGTCTAAAACATGCGTATCTTTGTCTTGCTCTATAAAATGAATGGGAGACAAATATGTGTTGCTGTGGCTGGAAGCAAAGTGACATCTCTGAGACCTTTGCTATGTTAAGATCAGTAATTGGCAATGTATGAATGAGGGAGTTCCACAAATGTATAAGATTTCTCCAACCTTTGATTTCAAACCCTCAAAATTTCACCATTATTATAAAGTCCAAATTCCTTAATAGCGTTTAGGTCTCCCATGTTCTGGAACCCAGCTACTTCTCCAGTCATTCTTACCTCTCCAGACTATCTCCTTTCTACCACATTATCTTGTCATGTTGAAATTCTTTCATCTCCACCAAAGTGCCTGCAACCACCTGCTGAATGTTCTTTTGCCTACGACCCTTATATGTAACCTTCCCTCTGCCTCAAACACTCCACCACTGCCTTTTATCCAGCTAATTTCCTATTCATTCTGTCATAATTTAAAAGTAATTTTCTCAGGAGTGCCTTTAACACCTTCCATTGGAATATTAAACTACCTAAATCATGACTTCCATCATAATTTCTATAATTACTTCACCATCAATTCTGTCAGACTATAAGCACTCTCAGGGCAAGAGACCCATGTATCTTGTTTATTAGTATAGCCTTCACGTCTGTCATACCTAATAGCTTATAACAGATAATAAATTAAAATGTAGATCAATAAAAATTAGTAATCTCCAGTGTAGTAAGTTTTACTGGGAATCTTAGAACAAGATAATAGTGTTCTGTACACTTAATTTTAATTTTAATATTATTTTCTACAATTAATTATTGTTTTGTTCTGCCATAGGCTTCAGAACTTTTCTCATGTATCACCATTTCTTGGTTATACGAAGGACACCAATGAACACACATGAAAAGAAGTCAGAGATCCCTAATGCTCCATGTACTGAGCAGTAGAGATTCAAATAAGAAAATCCTAGGGCAAGATGTGATTTAAGGAGAAGGAGCCAGGACACTTTGTAAACCCACACACCTTCACCAGGAAATGTCCCTTCTGGAGTTTTGCATAGTTTTTCTTAATAGTGGAATGTTTCCCTTTATTAAAAAAAATGACCGGAGATAGCACTGTGGCTTAGTAGGTAAAGCTTCTGCCTGCAGTGCCAGCATCCTATATTGTCACTGGTTTTAACCTTTGTTATGGCCATTTGGGAAGTGAACCAGCAGATGGAGAATTTCTCTCCCTCTCTCTCTCTGTAACTCTGCCTTTCAGATAAATAAATAAATCCTTTTTAAATGGCCTAGAGTTGAATGATAGCTTGTAAATTCAAAGCAGGCTGGGTCAAGCCATTTGTCTATAGAAGAATAATTTCTCTTGGAGCTAAGCCAGTAAATTAAATCATAACCAGGACTTGAAAACTCCTACCTGAACACTATTTCTTATCCATTTTAACCTGGCTTCATTTTCTTTTTTTTTTTTTTTTTTTTTTTGACAGGCAGAGTTAGACAGTGAGAGAGAGAGACAGAAAGAAAGGTCTTCCTTCCATTGATTCACTTCCCAAATGGCTGCTAAGGCCAGCATGCTGCGCCGATCCGAAGCCAGGAGCCAGGTGCTTCCTCCTGGTCTCCCATGCGGGTGCAGGGCCCAAGCACTTGGGCCATCCTCCACTGCACTCCCGGGCCACAACAGAGAGCTGGACTGGAAGGGGGGCAAACAGGACCGAATCCGGAGCCCCAACTGGGACTAGAAACCCGGGGTGCTGGCGCTGCAGGCGGAGGATTAGCCAAGTGAGCCAAGGTGCCGGCCAACCTGGCTTCATTTTCAACATTTACATTTTGAGTGAAAGAATAACAATAAAAGCTAAAACATGCTTTAAAAAGGAAATATGCTGAGTCAAAGAAAGTAAGATTGAAACCTAAATATGTTCCCCTTTCTTATTTTGAAAGGGAGCAGAAAAATGATAACAAATTCTTGACTAAGTATTGTTCTGTAAAAATTCCAAACACTGACCGGTTCTCATGATTACAGAGAACAAAAAGGCTCTTTTAAAAGCCCTCTGCACAGCTTGAAGACAAATTCTGTGTGCCTCTTAATCCTCTACTCAAATTTGGCAACAGTTAGTGGTATCAAAGGGAATCCAGCCATGAACTAAATTGGAGGCTGGTAAAGTTATATATCTATGTTTTGGTTCTATATGAGCATCACATGTGGGTACTTTATAATTTCATACCACTAAACGGCAAGTCAAACACATCAACAAGGCAGTCTTGAAAATCAGTCAGTTTTCAAAGATTGTGTACATGTACATAATTGAATGCATAGTCGAAAAGATAGTAAAATATACATAGGCCAGATACCGAGGTGAAGTGAGAGAAACAATCACCACCAAGATGGACAGAAAACACTCTTAGGATGTCTGAAGCTTAAGCAGATACGTAGCACTGCTGAACAAATGAAAATAATGAAAAAGAAGCCAATCTAAAAGTGTACTCTTTAAAAGTAAAGAGCCAGGAGACAGCAGCTTGAGACATCGCCCCATGCCAGCAGACAGTACCTCATCACCCATGTCAGCAGGAAGTAGCTCTAAAGACAGATCACCATCCCTCTAGCCCTCCTGGAGTTTCGGGGCTAATGTAACCCCATACAACCCCTGCTTTATAAAAAACAAAAGGGAGGCTGGCACTGTGCCACAGCGGGTTAACACCCTGGCCTGAAGCGTCGGCATCCCATATGAGCACCAGTTCGAGACCTGGCTGCTCCACTTCCAGTCCAGCTCTCTGCTATGGCCTGGGAAAGCAGTAGAAGATGGCACAAATGCTTGGGCCACTGCACCCACCTGGGAAACCCAGAAGAAGCTCCTGGCTCCTGGCTTCGGATTGGCACAGTTCCGGGCGGCTGTTGTGGCCAGTTGGGGAGTGAACCATCAGATGGTTCTCTCTCTCTCTCTCTCTCTCTCTCTCTCTCTCTCTCTGTGTGTGTGTGTGTGTGACTTTCAAATAAATAAATAAACCTTCAGAAAAAAGGGGGGGGGCAGGAGGGATGTTAGTAAAATGGTGTGTTCTTATGTATGGCACGATCAACACCCCATACACCATCCTAGGCTCTAGCCCCGGCCGCCATGGCTGGAAGCCAGGTGACCCCATGGCCCAACCACCAGTGTCAGCTCCATCCCTACCCTAATGGGATTTGCTGCTCCTACTTTCCTGTCCACCCTTTGGCAAAGGTTTAAGAGGACCTGTTCCATGGCCCATGGCTGGCGCCTCAGCTCATTAGGCTAATCCTCTGCCTGCAGTGCCGGCACCCCGGGTTCTAGCCCCGTTGAGGCATCTGATTCTGTCCCAGTGCTCCTGGCTTTGGATCAGCGCAGCACACCGGCCGTAGCAGCCATTTGGGGAGTGAACCAACGGAAGGAAGACCTTTCTCTCTGTCTCTCTCTCTCTCTCTCTCTCTCTCTCACTGTCTAATTCTGCTGGAAAAAAAAAAAAAAAAAACCTTTTCCTGAACACGTAGCTCTTTCTCAATCTCTCTCTCTCTGTGTGTGTGTCTCTGTCTCTCTCTTGATCTCTCTCTCTCTCTCTCTCACGCTCTTATGCTTTCCTTCTCCCTCTTTTCCTTCTTCGCCCCTTCCTTCCAGTCTGTCAGGTCCCCCCCCCCTCCATAAACCCTTTTCCTTAAAAAGTAAAATAAAAAGAATAAAAATAAAGAGCCAGTGTCTCAGAGTGCAAGTTCTGTAAATCATTGGCTATCGCCACAAGCAAGTGTAATAGTTAGAGAGCCGCACACCACACCAATAAACAGCCACAAGAATGACAGTGTCTGTAGCAGTATTTAGAGATCTTCAGAGGAGTTACATTAGCCAAATGACATAGCGCATTTAACACATGAAATTATGTTTTCCATAAAGGTCCTGAAATACAGAAGCATTGCTTTTGCCATAATAAATTATCCTTGCAAATTACCACAGGAAGAAAAAGTGTGCTAACATCCTAGGGTCAAATCAGTGATGCACTGAGATCAAAGTACAGAGAAGAAGTCTTAGGTCTTTCCTGAATTGGATAAAAGAATCTTGAACAGCAAAAAAATTAGTTGCTGAGAAAGAAGATTGCATAACCTTTGTGACAGTTCCATACCTAGAAAACCTACCTCTTCAATCAGTTGCTAACTCTATATGTAACATACACTCTGTCCTCAAAAATCTCACACAAATCTCATCAGATTTGACAGGTGATTTTTTCACTCCCTCAAACCTACCTACCTTGGGTTTGAGGGAGGAAGGAGAGGAGGGGAAGAGAAGGAAGAGGGGGGAGAAGAAGAAAAGAAAGAAAGGAAGGAAGGAAGAGAGGGGGAGAGAGGAATGGAAGAAGGCAGGAAAGGAGAAAGGGAGGGTGGGACGGAGGGAGGGAAGGAGGGAGGAAAAACAATGGAAGGAAAAGAAGGAAAAACAATGGAAGAAAAAGAAGGAAAAACAATGGAAGATAAAGAAAACAAACCTATGAAACAATGCTTCAAGAAATGATACCAGGCAACAAAAAAAAAAAAAACTCTTTTAGAGACAGCAAACCAACCAGTAAGCCCTACTGTTGTTCCAGCTTACTACTGGAGTTTCCAGGCTGCAACACAAGGGAGAGGAACTGATATAAAGCCCAATTATTTTCTTAACTAAGAACCGAAAAGTTCAGCGAGAATGGTGGCTAGAATTCAAAGGGCAGAGTAGTGAGGAAAGAAGAGATACAGAAAGATAAATCCAGAGATCTTCAGTGGATCCCTGGAAATGTTCTACTGAGCACTGATTGATGCATACATATGAGAGAAAACTACTGGCAGCCATGAAAAAGAACTACCTGAAAGGATTACAGGAAATCGTCTCTGCAGCTCAGAACAATCTGGCAACAGTTCCTATCTTATCTTAAAGCCAAAGTAGAAAATGTTTAATTCATGGCCATCTCAGAATACCCAGATAGATTTTGCCTTACCTATGTGGTAACAGTAGATTAGATAAATGTTCCCTCATCCTGTTTGCCAAAGCTTAAAAAGAAGACCTGAAGGATCAAACTATTTCCTGGGGCTGGCAGAT
Source organism: Lepus europaeus (assembly GCF_033115175.1). Lineage (NCBI taxonomy): Eukaryota > Metazoa > Chordata > Mammalia > Lagomorpha > Leporidae > Lepus > Lepus europaeus. The sequence goes on along the minus strand of NC_084833.1, from coordinate 48,950,740 downwards.
GACATAAGTACTTGAGCCATTGCCATCCATGTGGGAGACTCAGAGTTCTAAGTTCTTGACTTCTGCCTGGTCCAGCCCTGCCAATTGGTGGCCATTTGGGGAGTGAACCAATGGATAGAAGACCTTTCACAGTCTCTGTCTCTGTGACTCTGCCTTTCAAATAAATAAAATAATACTTAAAAAAAAAACTTTTCAAGTAATTTAACAGCATCCCAGAACAAAGCTTACAAATATTGTATAGGATTACTAACCAAGGTAAAATTCATTATATCTGGTATCTAATTCAAAAAGGAAGGAAGGAAGGAAGGAAGGAAGGAAGGAAGGAAGGAAGGAAGGAAGGAAGGAAGGAAGGAAGGAAAGTAGGGAAGGAGGGAGGGAGGGAGGGAGGAAAGGAGGGAGGGAAGGAGAAGGAAAATACAAATCTAAAAGAAAACTGACACAAAGATATGGAATATATATAAATAAAAAATCAAACCTCTATATATTAAATAAAAATGTCTGAAATGAATAATACATTGGATGGGATTAAATACCAACTAACTATTGCAGAAGAAAAAATTAGTAATTTTGTTGACAAAGCAATAGAAATGATCTATAATGGAACAGCTAAGACAAAAAAGGCAGAAAATTAATAGTGCCTCATTGAACTCTAAGGCACCATCAAGCAGCTCAATATAAATATAATTAAAGTTCCTGAAGATATTGAAGTTAAAATCGTTAACTTTTTTCCAAATTTGATGAAAAATATAAACCTACAGATTCGTAAGTCCCAATGAACTCCATGCACAAAAAATATGAGGGTAGTTAAACTAGAACAAAGTACATATTAATTAAATTGCTTAAAATTGGTCAAATAAAGAGAAAATCTGAAAAGAAGCCCCACCAAAACATACATTATATACAGAGGAACAAAAATATGATGACAGTTAATTCCTTGTTGAAAATAACATGAACCAGGAGGAAACCATGTAATATTTTTGGTGTACTGACAAAAAAAAATCTAAGTATTTCTAGAATTCTATATCCAGCAAGAATGTATTTCAAAAGCAAAGACAAAATAATAAATATTTAGATGACAAAAGCTGATAGAATTAACCACCTGTATATCTGCATTCCAAGAAATATTAAAGGAATCACTGAAGCAGAGGAAGATTATATTGGAGGGGCTCTGAATCTATACAAAGAAATGAAGAGTACCAGGAATAGCAATTGTAGACATGTATTTAAATTATTTTGTTATAATTTAAATGTTATTTACAGCTAAAAATTGTTTAGAACAAAAAGAACATCAGTATATTATAGGACTTACAAAATAAGCAGAATTATAAGAAAAGGAAAAATCTGGAAGAAGTGAAATGGAAATAAACTACTGTAAAATTCTTACACTACAGTATGAATAGTATATTTCTTGAAAGTATACTATGATGAAGTTAATGATGTACACTATTAACCCTAAGGTAATCACTAAAATAACATATATAGTCATAAATAATATGCCAGTGAAAGAGATAGATGGAGTTATGTAAATTCCCATATATATGTAAATATATATCATATATAGCCCTTGCCTATTTTCATGCTGGACTAAGGTCTTTTTATTTTTTACTTGTTTAACTCTTTATTTAATGGAGTCATTAAACTTTTGACTATACTGTAAATCAAAAATATATTATCTTAAGAAAATAAGTTATTAAGTTGAAATTAAAATAATCAAAAGGAGACACCAACAAAGGAGAAAAGTGACAAATAATGGATTGTGCTCTTAAGAATCAATGGCAGAAAGATAGATTTTTAAACACAGTGATATCAAAATTCAGCCAGCGCCATGGCTCACTAGGCTAATCCTCCACCTGCAGCGCCAGCAACCTGGGTTCTAGTCCCGGTTGGGGCACCAGATTCTGTCCTGGTTGCTCCTCTTCCAGTCCAGCTCTCTGCTGTGGCCCAGGAGTGCAGCGGAAGATGGCCCAGGTCCTTGGGCCCTGCACCCACATGGGAGACCAGGAGGAAGCACCTGGCTCCTGGCTTTGGATCAGTGCAGCACGCCTGCTGCAACACATGGGCCGTAGCGGCCACTTGCTGGGTGAATCAACGGAAAAAGGAAGACCTTTCTCTCTCTCTCTCTCTCTCCCTCTGTAACTCTTCCTGTCAAAAAAAATTCATATAGGACACCCCAATTAAATGTAGAGACAAGTTGGGTAAAAAGGAAAATCTAATTATATGCTGCCTATCAGAAATCCACTTACCAGGCTTACAGTAAAAGAACCAAATATATACTCATTTTATAAGATTAGGCTGCTATATTAATATGAGACAAAGTTTTGTTTAGAGCAAAGACCATCACCATGGATAAAGAGAACCATTTCCTAATGATGAAAGAAATGAGACAGGATAAAGTAAGATGATGGTATATGCAAAGATATGATATATGATACATATAGATGAGAAGGAAATACCAAATGTTTGTGCATCTAATATCACAGCTTCAAAATACATGGAACATGAATTGACAGAAACTCATTAGGAAATGAAAACTTCACCATTGTAAATCCACGATTTCAGTACCCCTTTCTCAAGAATTGCTAATTGTTTCTCATCAATAAATAATAATTGTATCTCTTCATAGGCTTATGGGTCATTTAATTTTTTTATTTTTAATTGACAGATAAAAAGCATACATATTTAGGGGGTTCCATGGAATATTTTATACATGTATACATTCTATAATGTCTAATCATGACAAATCTCTCACTTCAACATTTTATATTAGCTTTTGCTTTCACTTTTAATTAGGAATTTTTTTTTAGCTTTTCATTCCAGAATAGTTTTAGATGTACAAAAAATCTGAAGTAGTACAAACATTTCTTACATATCCCATAACTAGATTCCCCTGTTACTAATATCTTTTATTCACATATTTGTCATGATCAGTAAACCACACCCAGCCTACCCTAGTGTTAACATCGCATATTAGCATGATATGTTTGTCACAATCAATAAACCACACCCTGCTTACCCTATAGTTAACATCTCATATTAGTATGATATATTTGTCACAATTAATTCACCACACCCAGTTTCCCCTATTTTTTAATCCAAACTCCGTCTATCCCTCCTGCCCCTCCTATTCAGTCTTTTTGTTTTTGTTCAATCAGATTTTCTGCCCCATTTTTCCCTCCAATTTTCAGTTATTTATATATGTTAGGGATATTAGCCCTGTGTCTTGTCTATATGTGCCAACATTTTCTCCCAGTTTGACAGCTGTATTTACTTTCATTCATCATCTTCTTAACATATAATATATGTTATATGTTCAGATATAGCATGCTTTTAGCATCTCTAGATTTTGAGTCATATTTATAAACACTTTCCTTATACCAATTTCAAATGGAATTTTCTTTTGTTTCCTTGGAATACTCACATAATTTTTTTTTATTTGACAGACAGAGTTAGACAGTGAGAGAGAGAGAGACAGAGAGAAAGGTCTTCCTTCTGTGAGTTCACCCCCAAGGGGCCGCCACAGCCAGAGCTATGCTGATCTGGATCCAAAGCCAGGAGCCAGGTGCCTCTTCCTGGTCTCCCATGCAGGTGCAGGCGCCCAAGCACCCGGCCATCCTCCACTACATCCCCAGGCCACAGCAGAGAGCTGGACTGGAAGGGGAGCAACTGGGACCAGAACCCGGCACCCACATGAGATGCCGGCACCACAGGCAGAGGATCAACCAAGTGAGCCCAAACGTCGGCCCCTAATTTTATTTTTTTAACCCTTAGATCATTGATCCACTTGTGGTCCATTCTTTTACATAGTATTTAGTATAGATCATATTGAAATGGCTACCCAGTTATCCCTGTACCATATGCTAAAATGTCTATCTATGCTCCAGTCAGTGATGGGAAATGTTAACTGCACCATACACTAGACTAATAAACATGGGTTTATTTAAACTTTCAATTATATTCTACTATTGTGTTTATTCATTTTCCACTATTATTTTAATTATAGAGACAGCATAGATTCTTAATATCTATTAGGGATACTCCTACACACACTGTTTTGTAATTTTTCTCTTTAAGTGTACTTCTAACTACTATTGTATGTTTTATATCCATATGAATTTTAGCATCACCTTGTCTAGCTCCATTCTAAAACCTTGATGGAATTGAGAATGTATTAAATTTATACATTAACTTAAGAAGAACTGAATTTTGTATGATGTTGAATTATCCTACCCACCAATAGGGTATGTCTTTGCACTCATTCAGATGTACATTTGAATCTTTTAGGAGTATTTAAAACTTTCCTCATATAGAATTTGCATATTTTAAAGTCTACTCTAAATATTTAATCTTCTTTTGCTGCTATTGCAAATGGTATTTTCTCTATCATTAATTATATCCTCTAATGGATTGTGCTATTGTAAATAACTGCTATTAATTTTAATTAATATTAAGTTTTCCACCTCATAACTTATTCAAGTCCTTAAGTTACTTGCAGAATTGATTCTGTAGGCATTTTCAGGTATACTATTAAGTCATCTGCAAATATAGATAATTTTACTTCTTCTTTACCAACTCCTATGGCATTAATTTATTTGTTTTATTGAATTTCACTGGCTAATAGCTCTACAACAATGAAGAGTATATTAGTGATAGCAGGCATCCTGGCCTTGTTCTTTACCATAGTGGAAGTGCCTTTAGCATTTCCATTAAGTAAGTTGCACACTTTAGGACTACTAGCATGATGAAATATATCATGTTAACAAAAATCCATAATACTTGCTAAGGATTTAAGACTACAATACATATATACAACAAAAACATGTAATTCAATTTAAAAATGGGCAAAGAACTTGAACAGACATTTCAACAAAGATTTACAAATGCTTAAAACTACATGAAAAGATGTTCAACATCAATAGTTATGGGGGAAATGCAAATCAAAACCACAATAAGATATCACTTCATATCTAACAAATGTTTATAAGGATGTAGAGAATCTGGAACCCTCATACACTGCTGGTGGCAAGGTAACTTGGTGCAATCACTGAAGAAAATAGTTTGGCAATTCCTCAAAAAGTTTAACATAGCATTACCATAAAACCCAGCAGTTCTGCTTCTTGGTATATATACCCAAAAGAAGGGAAAACAGGGATTCAGATACATGTTTATCAATGTGCATTGTAGCATTACTCATAATAGCCACAAGGTGGAAACAAACCAAGTGTCCATCAACAGGTGAATGGATAAACAAAATATCACACACACACAAAGGAATATATGCAATGGAATATTATTCAGCCATAAAAAGAATAAAGTTCTAATACATGCTATAACATAGATTAATCTTGAAAACTCTATCTAGGTAAAATGAGTCATACACAAAAGAACATATACTATATTATCTCACTTACGTGAAAACTCTAAAATAGATAAATTCACAGACACACAAAGTGGATTAGAGGTTACCAGGACAGATGAGGAGTTATCACTTGCTGATTATAGCATTTCTGTTTGAAGTAATGAGAAACTATTGGAAATAAACAGTAGTGAAGGTTTTGTAAAATTATGATTGGGATATATAAGTATAGATATAGATATATACATATAGCCACATTAAAAATGAAAGAATTCATCAATTTTTTTGCTTTTATTTAAAAAGTCTTTTTCAAAATCTATGAAGATAATTTCATGATTTTTTCCTTAGTTTCATCATATGAGGCATCTTACTGAAGAATTCCCTAATATTGAACAAAATTTGCACTATTGGGATAATTCCACTTAGTCATGGTATAACCTGTTATCTATGTGGTATTTTATTATGCTTGCTAGTATTTCACTTAGTATTTTCTCATTACTATTTATAGATGAAATTGACAAGTAATTTATTTTCATGGTTCTGTGTATTGTCTTATCAGTCTAACGACAATGTAATATTTACTTCATAAAAATAATTGGGAGGTTTGCTCTATTTTTAATGCTATCCATAATTATGGAACACTAGAAAAATCAGGTATTTCAATATTTGGTATCATTCCCCTGTAAATCTACTGTGCCTATTGCTTCTCATAGGGCATCTCTTCGATAATTTTCTCTATTTCTGGAGAGTAAATCAGTCCCTTGGGGTTTTATATTATTAATGGGGTCAATTTTGGCAATTTTTACTTTCCTAGAAAATTATACACGTTAGTTTTCAAATTTATTTGCAAGTCTGAAAATTGTTCTTATTTTTTAAATTTTCTACATTTTAATTGTTATTTCACCCTGTTAGCTTGATGTTTTGTGTATTTTTGCTTTCACCTTGAATTTCTTGATCAATTTTGCTCATATTTGTATTTTGTATAAATTATTTTTGAACGATATTTTGATTTATTAATTAGGTCAGTTGCTTTTTATTTTTCTAGTACATTAATTTCTGATATTATCATTGCTATTTTTTTCTTTGCTTTCCTTTAGCTTCTTGGTGGGTGCTTTGTTTACTTTTTTAAACCATAGAATTTGGGGCTGGCGCCATGGCTCACTTGGTTAATCCTCCATGTGCAGCACCGGCATCCCATATGGGTGCCGGGTTCTAGTCCCAGTTGCTCCTCTTCCAGTCCAGCTCTCTGCTGTGGTCTGGGAGGGCAGTGGAGGATGACCCAAGTGCTTGGGCTCTTGTAGCCACATGGGAGACCAGGATGAATCACCTGGCTCCTGGCTTCGGATCAGCGCCAGCTGTAGTGGCCATTTGGGGAGTGAACCAACGGAAGGAAGACCTTTCTCTCTCTCTCTCTCTCTCTCTCTCTCTCTCTCTCACTGTCTATAACACTACCTGTCAAATTAAAAAAAAAAAAAAACCTTAGAATTTAATTCACTTACTTTCATTCAATTTTTATTGATAAAATGATTTTATAAAATTGAATTTTCCTCTTATCACCACTTTAAATGTATTTCATGGACTTGAAAGTAGTGTTTTATTCACAATTATTTTTAAAATTTGTAACATTCAGTGTATATCTCCATTTTTATTCAACAGTTATTTAACAGAAGTCTTTTTCTTTTTCTAGTTTCCAGGTATAAAGGTCTCTAATTTTAAATCTTATTAATGGGCAAAGTTTCTTTATTTTACTCAAGATAATAAATCTCTCTCACCATAAAGAACACATAAACTAAAACTATGTAAGTTCCCTTACTAAACCAGCATTAACAGATTTTAAGAGCAAGGTAAGTGAAAAAAAGGAGAAACTTGGTCAACTATTCACTTTACAATTAAGCCCTGGAAGTAGGCAAATTCCAACTACGTCATTGCCCCTAGAAGAATTATTAGGTCTTTTGGTTCTCAGTGAAAATGAGTACCCTACTCTGGCATAAAAGTAGAATGCCAGGTAGACTAGACACAAGCTATTGAAACACAATATGTCTTCCTTTTCTTCTTCTTTTTTGTCTGTTTGAGAGACAGATATATCCAATGTGGTTTTTTTTTTTCAATTTATGAGAGAGAAAGTGAGAGAAATCACATACGAAAAAGAGTGCTCCCTTCCACTGTTTTATTTCCCAAACTCCTACAACAACCAAGGCCGGACCAGGCCAAAACCAGGAGCCTAGAATGCAATCCAGATCCCTCACATGGGTAGCAGGGATTCACTTACTTGAGCAGTCCCCATGCCTCCAGGAACTCACACCAACAGGAAGCTAGAGTCAGGAACAGGAAGGCAGGCAACACATCCAGCAGTCTAATGTGGGATACCAGTCCCCTAACTGGTGTCTCAACAATGAAGCTAAATCCCCACCTCTAGACATCTCCCTTTACAAACCTCCATATTATTACTTCAGAAAAAAATAATAAAAGGATAAGAAAAAAAAAACCCTCAAGAATATAAGAGTAGCAAGATACTGAAAATTCTAGCATCTAATTAAGGTTATAGAGGTCCATTATACCATTCTCTTTACTTTTCTCTATGCTCAAATTGTTTTTAATAGTACATTTTCTCGAGTCCCCCTTATATATTACACAAGCTAAGGATTATTTGCCACTTATAAGTTCATCTAAACCTTTCATTATTTAGATAGTTAAGCCAATTGGTCATTAACATCCAATTGAAATTTATTTTTATTTATTTATTTATTTACTTTTTGACAGGCAGAGTGGACATTGAGAGAGAGAGACAGAGAGAAAGGTCTTCCTTTGCCGTTGGTTCACCCTCCAATGGCCGCCACAGCAGGCGCGCTGCGGCCGGTGCACCGCGCTGATCCGAGGGCAGGAGCCAGGTGCTTCTCCTCGTCTCCCATGGGGTGCAGGGCCCAAGCACTTGGGCCATCCTCCACTGCACTCCTGGGCCACAGCAGAGAGCTGGCCTGGAAGAGGGGCAACCGGGATAGAATCCAGCGCCCCGACCGGGACTAGAACCTGGTGTGCCGGCGCCGCTAGGCGGAGGATTAGCCTGTTGAGCCACTGCGCCGGCCCAATTGTAATTTACTTTAACAAAATCTTTTTCTTCCTATCACTTGAGATCACTCGTACAGAAGGCTTCCTGATGAGGTCGAGGGAGGCAAGGGTAATTTCAGGGAATAGGGCATCTGAGAATGGGCAACCATAGATGGTGCTATAGTCGAAGCACAGGGAGCATCTTACACAGGGAAGCCAAAAACGCCTTTCACCTTCTTTAAAATAATTTTGTCTAGATTTTCTTGTCACTTGAAATCACTTCAAGTACTGTACCAGCTTTCCTCAGAGGGGACAGTAAATGCCATTGCAGACATTGTCTTAACAAAGGTCAAAAATATAAATGGATTCATACTGCACTGCATGACTGTAGTCTTCAGGAAGACTTCTGCTCTCTTTCTACCCATGGTGGTAATGATTATCAAACAGTTTTTGAGTACTTAATATGATAGCACTTGATCATGTACTTTGAATTATGTACTTTAAATGGTTGATTTGCATTAGTATTTGCAAGACTATGGGATGAGACCAGAGATGTTGGGAAACTTCAAGAACAGACAGCTAACGTGTAGCAGAAATAGCATTCTAATCCATAGCCTAGACAGCATGAGTCTAGACCTATGCTTTGAATCACTCAGTTCGTTTCCACTATTTCTGTGCTTTCATTCAAAATTCTGTCAAAGAGTAAACACAAAAATATGACTCCTCAGATTTTCAAAAATATACAGAAGTTCTTCCTCGATAAAGTAAGAGACTCTGCCCGAGAGGTACCAAAATTAAATCAAAAGACCTAAAGTAGAATTGTAATCCTATAGGAAACTGGTTGGAAAGCAATCCAAAAAGTCATTCAGAAACCTCTTTTCCCCTCAATTTCGTTCCACTGGAGAAGCTGGAAAAAGCAAACATTAGCTATATTAGTCTCATTTGCAGCCAGGGTCTTCCACCATATGACTTTGTTTTAAGACAATGAGAGATAGAAGGAAGCCAGTTATGTACAAGGCTTCTGGAAACGATTATTTTACCTCAATTCTAAAAACAAAAACAAAACAAGGTGCACATGGAAAAATGTTAATGCACCATCATTCTGCTCCCTCTCCTAGCATATGGGACTACTGTAGCTGTCTTACAATGATGAATGGAAGGCCAGAAGATTTGCAGGGATGAAGATCAACAAGTCCAAGCATCATTAGCCTTTTTTACTAATACCAGAAACCATTTATCTCCAGACTTCTTGTTATGGACAAAAATTAAACACCTATTTCTTTGAGCTATAGTGTCCTGAGTACTTTGCTTTCTTTTTCTTTCTCTCCTCCCTCTTTCTGTTCTCTTTTCATAGATCCTTGCAGACTAAAATATTCCTAACTGATAAAAGTTTCACACTTAATAAGTTTGCCATCTGAGGTATAACCGAGTCACAATTTCCTCATTGGCTGCAAAGACAAAATGAAATAACATTTAAAAAACACTTAGCTTTTCACAGTGAACTGCTTGTGTTTAAAAAAAAAAAAAAACAGGTAAATCTAAAACAAATGTAAATATAATCACATTCACCAAAGAATCTTTGCTGTAAGGGAAAGCATTTTCAAGAGGCATAAGAGGAATATGAGCTACTGGCTGGACTTTATTTCCCCAAAATTCTTATGCTGAAGTCTTAACCCCAGTGTGATGGTATCTGGATATGGATCTTTGGGATTTAAGTAGGATTAGGTGAGATCATGTGGGTGAGGCCCTCATTATGGGATTAGAGCACTTATTAAAAGAAATACTAGAGAGCTCCCTCTGAAGCTGTATGCCCCCCTGCCACTAGTCAGATGAAGATTGATAAAGGGAGAAGACATTTCTGCACGCTAGAAAGAGAACCAAACCAGTTAGCACCTCAGTCTTGGACTTGTCAGCCTTCAAATCTATGAGAAATAAATTTCTGTTGGTTAAGCTAACCAGTCTATTGTATTTTGTATGGCAACTCAAGTTAAGATACTATGTGATAAGCTACTCTTACAAAGAAGCAGATAGGACAGAAATGGAAGGTTGAATCGCTTTATAAAGTCAAACATCTTCCACTAAGTACTTAACCAAAGGAAAATCCTCCAGAAGGCCACTGCAGCCTGTAACTGCATCATAGCATCCATTCTTTGGGTTAGGGGCAAAGAAAGAAAACCCCACATTCATTTATCATCCTTTCCTCCCTGCCTAGGAGAGGGAGATGCAGAATCTCACAGCCAATTTTGCTTATAGCATTCTATATAGCCAGATAGCTAATCACAAGGGTTTGCGGTTACTCAATATGCAAGTTCAGGTGATACTAGTTATTAACTTTGTGACCTGTAACCAATTTTACAATTTGCAAAGGATAATATGTGTATAATAGGATTGTTGCGAATACTAAATGAAATGTGTATAAAAAGAACTTAGCCAATGCTATAGAGAGTATTTGATAAATACCATAGCCAAAAAAAAAAAAAATGTAATGGGATAAATGATGGGAAGTCCAGGCAAATTTTACCTAAATCTCAGGGAATTTTGAGTCAGCAGACTTCAACCAGTAAAGAAGACAGATGGGCTTCCTTCCATTCTACTACTGTTTACTGTTAGGCTTGGTTTATTTTCAAAATGCCAAAGAATCAAAAAAAATTATTTAAAGCATAGAAAACATGCAGTTCATTCCAGGTACCTTCTATTTAAATAAAATATTCCAAATGAATTCTAACTCTTAGTTTACCGGAGAGCTTTCAAAGTTAGACAATGTTTCAAATACCTCAACAAGACATAATTCACCTAATGAGTTTTTTATCCTACACCACAATAATTATGACCTTTAATACAAACATAAAACAATGCCATCTACTTTCTTCCCACAAACATGTACCCCATGTGATCAAATCTACACACTAGAAGATATTACTCACAGCTCATAACTTAGATGCCAAGTTTTCTAACAGGCCTTAACTTGTACTGCAAATGGTTGGTAAATGCTCCTCTTCCAAGTAAAAACTAAATCAAGCACAGCGATTTGGGGCCCCAGAGCACCAACCTCGAATTTACAGCTTCAAATAAAGCAAGAGGGGAGTTATGCAACCTAAATATGAAAGAAAACCTTCAGATGAAAATAATGTGCTTTCACCAATGTGAACATGGATGAAGATGAAAACTACGTAATACCTTATCAGGAAAGACTGAGGTCCTAAATGACAACAAATTCTTACAGATTATCAAATGAAGCTAGAATACAGACCTACACCTGATGCAGTAAAGAAAATTCAGAGGGCTCCAAAAATAGAAACTGAAACAGAAAACACCAGTAGCCTGAGATCTCCCGTTCTTGTTCTTATGTGCACAGGTTTGAATGGTAAATGATGAGTCAATTACATGGAAGCAAATGAAAGCACAGGAAGACTAATGTGAACTGAACCAAAACACTAAAAATTTATGTGAATGTCTTTTCTTTTGGAAGTTCTATCTACAAGGAACTTGCAGGGCTTCTTGTTCTTACACGAGATTGCTCTAGTTTCTCCATCAACATTCTTTCATTGGAAAAGATTTATTTTACCAACAATGAAAATGTTCCACTACTAAAATATTATAGTCTGGGGCCAGCGCTGTGGTGCAGCAGGTAAGGCTGCCGCCTGTGGCACCAACACCCTATATGGGAGCCAGTTCTAATCCCAGCTGCTCCTCTTCCGATCCAGCTCTCTGTTTTGGCCTGAGAAGGCAGTAGAAGATGACCCAAGTGCTTGGGCCCCTGTACCTATGTGGAGACCTGGAAGAAAACTCCTGGCTCCTGGCTTCAGATCGGCGCAGCTCTGGCACTTGCGGCCATTTGGGTAGTGAACCATTGGATGGAAGACCTTTCTCTCTCTCTGCCTCTCCCTCTCTGTAGCTCTGCCTTTCAAATAAATAAATGTTTTAAAAAATGTATTACAGTTGACACAGCCTAAATGCTACAAAGCGTATTAGTGAAAAACAAGTCCAAATGACAGAAACTGGATATTATAAAACTGAGATTTAAAGTCATTCAAATTCCTAGGAAATTTGTTTCTGGATTACTTCAAACCTTTATATAACCTTATCTTAACTTATACAATACAAAATGTAAAATAAGTCATGAGAACTTTAGAACTTTAGAATACATCAATAATTACTCTTTTCCCATTTTTTAGACTATCTTTTGAAAATAATACTGTGTAACTCTTTACTTTAGAATGACTATTTCTTAAGAATTTGGCTACTGGGGCCGGCATTGTGGTCTAGCATGTTAAGTTTCTGCCTGTGACCCTGAATCCTATATGGGTGCCAGTTCCATTGCTCTACTTCCAATCCAGCTCCCTGCTGGTGGCCTGAGAAAGGCAGTGGAAGATGGCTCAACTTGGAGCCCTGCACCTGCATTGGAGACCCAGACCAAGCTCCAGGCTCTGGGCTTAGGCCTGACCTAGGCCAAGCCATTGTGGCCATTTGGGGAGTGAACTAGCAGAAGGAAGATCTCCCTCTCTAACTCTGCCTCCCAAATAAATAAAATATAAATTTTTTAAAAAGGAATTTGGCTTTTGTAGCTATATGCTTTCATATGCTAAATATTATAGCATGTGTTTGATTTTTCAATAATTAAAATAATTAAAATGTTGCTTACTTGACATTTTTAACAGGGGATCCTTGACTTAACTTCAAAACGTCATACTTGGGGCTCTCAGAGAAGGAGATAAAAACTTATATTTTAAAATAGTTATAAAGTTCAGAATTTAAGTACTATCCAATAAAATTAATCCAAATCCTAATTTCACATTTTTATTTTAGTTTTGAAAATCATTCAATTTTTTCTCAATGCAGAAAGTTAAAAAGCCAGTTTAATTAACACACATTTTACACATTATAGCTTCATCACTGAGTAAGAAAACTCTATTGGTAAAAGACACAATAACTTTTGAAAAACATACATTCTGAAGCCATACTCAAATTTTCTTAAGATCACTTAAATCAAGACAGGATGAAGACAGTTTCAAAATGAACTAAGTCTTTAGTCCACCCATGTTGTTTGAACACAATGTCTTTGAATGTTAACACAAACAACAAAACCTATCTAGAAGTGATGTGATCAAATGGGAGCAATTTCTTTCTGAATGCATGATTCCAATAGCCTTTTTTTGCCACACCATGGACATGTGTATATGTTTTAAATGTTTGTGTAAAAGTTCAAGATTTCCTTAGAGATGCCAGTTTTGTCAAAAATGCAGATAAAGTAATTTTGATGCCAAAAATGGTATCAAATTCATTTTACCCACAAAAATTTTGGAGTTGGTCCTTGATTTATCAAAAACAGAGACTTTTGTGAGAGAAGGAGCACTCAAATTGGTTAGCCCACCAAAATGCTAAAATAAAACAGAAAGTTATAATACTCTATTTGAGCTGATTTTTTTATAGGAACCGTATGTATGACTTTCACTTTCTAGAAAGTGGTTTTCTCTTGAACACACATCAGAACCATTCATCATAATATAATTGCAAGTTGTCAGTCAGGGCCGCACCCTTAGCTTTGTGGCAAACCGCCAACACATCTGTCAGAAGCACTCATAAGCTTCCGTGTGTTATTGTAATCCTCTACAAAGAGAACAAGCCCATTCACCAATTTCACATTTTCCAAATGAAACAATGACTTGCTTAAAACCTTATCCAAATGAGATTGTTGCGTTTCCCCATAGACCATGGGCTACTATCTTCCCAAGTGACTGACTGTGCCAAAAAAGAGAATCATGTATCTTGTACACAGTTTAATTCTTTATGTCCTAGATAAGCATGTTCAGAAACCAGGAACAGGGTTTTATGTTGTGTGATTATGTATTTAAACATACAATATACATATATCTTAATTACTTACAAGAGAGATTATAATAAACTATTATTTCAATAAATTCATTTTCCTTAGCTGTCCTTCTGTCATGCAATCACTAGATAGTGATAAAAACCAAACTCATTTTCAGTGAGAACAAAATTTTTGTACTCTGGAATTACAATAGGTCAGTCAAATATCAATTATTATTCATTTAAATCATCCCTGCAATCTGAAATAATCAACTCTCAACAAGAGTAGCACAGTGGAAAGAGAATAAAATTCCTTGTAGCTACCATCGAATAAGCATTAAACAAAGACAGCTTTTTTATTCACTTTATGTCTGACCTTCCAAAGAAGTTTCCAAGTATCAGAAGTCTGCAAATTTTAATACCAACAGAATAAACCTCTTGCTGGGGGAAGGAGGGGACTGGATCCAAAGAGTCTCATGGTCACAAATCCTAACTATGCAAATTGGTTTTGATTGTAGGTACGTATTCATTGCTGTATTTGCTGCATCCTGGCTCTCTCCATGTAACAGAAACCAGAACTGCTATGTCAAAGCCTTTTCATGTTTATTTCTTTGCAAATTTTAATGAACTATACATGAATTATTGGTATCAAAAGTGTAAGGAACTTTCCCTACAAAATAAATCAGTCTCTACACATAGCTATTTCTATACATGGTATAGGAAGAAACTTCAAGAAGTTAGTGGAAAATTGAATTAATAATTGTGTTTATTTTGGTGCAAAAATATTTTGAAATCCACATATAGAAGAGTTTTTAAAAAGTTCACCAAAAATGCATATTAAGAAAAGACTTGTGTCCCCTCTAGCTTTGCCCTTCAGGAGCTGTGCTGCTCTTAGGGGCCCGAACGGAGAGGTAAAGCAGCCCTCAGCGGCCCTGGGAGGCAGAAGGCTGTGCCGAGGGCTACGTGAAGCATGAGGTGCTACAGGGTGGTAGTGGGGGGAGATAAAAATAATTGTACATTGATTCCAAAAAACTTTTGAACTTTCAAAATTGTTATTATTTGAGAAACAGAGAAAGACAGAGAGACAACATCCATCCACTGCAACAGCTGGGCCTGGGCCAGTATGAAGCCAGGAAGCAGGAACTCAATCTCAGTCTCTTACACGGCTGCCTCATGGGTGGAACTCGGTCTGCTATATGGGTGGCAGGAACCTAATTAGCTGAGCTATCACTGCTGTCTCCCAGGGTCTACATTAGCAGGAAGCTGGAGCCAGGGCCCAGAATGGTGCATTGAACCCAGGCAGGCCAAAAAATAATACAGGCATCTTAACCACTAGGCCAAATGCCTGTCCCTAAACTTTTATTTCAATTCAATTTTCCACTAACTTTTTCAAGTGCTCTCACTTATATCTATTTTGATAAATGCAATTTTCCTACTGTGTTTCTCAGACAATATTAAAGCTCTCAGAAGTAATGGGGAAAAAAGTCTCCAAACGCTGTCAAACTTTGTTTCTGAGTTACCCACAACATACAAACATACTTCAGAAAGTTTGGGGAAAATGGAATTAAAAGATAAGTATATTTTGGTGCAAAGAAACTGTTAAATTCAAGTACATTTTTAATAATATATATTTTCCATGAACATTTTGAAGATCTTGAATACATTACCAGTCCCTATCGTAACTTTACCAAACACACAATTCTATCTTTATATTTATTACTGTAGTACTTAAGTTAAGCTGGTGACTTCAGTATCTCATCTTAATTAATCTTCATTTAATTTGCTGTTTAATGGTGTCAATTTGATGTCAACATTCCAATATTACAAAAGATTGAGAAAGGTTAAATGACTTCCTCAAAGAAAATAAACAGTAATATTCCTATCTCCAGATTACAAAAAGTCATAGTACTTGTATTATTGTGTGTATTTCCACCTAGATATACACACAAACAATATAAACATTTACAAGCAAACTGTAATATATAAATAAGTTATATGTATTACATAAAATATACACAAAAATATATGCAATTTATAGAAACATTTATACGCCCTTACACTAAAAAAGATATTGCAGACATAAGAAGTGCAGGACAAATAATAATGTATTGTAGTTTCAAGAAAAGAAAATGAATTTAGATTGCCTTATATCATAAATCTCAACTAATGATTTTAGCACCAGTATTTTCTTTTTTCTTTTCTTTTTTTTTTTTTTTTTTTTTTTTTGACAGGCAGAGTGGACAGTGAGAGAGAGAGACAGAGAGAAAGGTCTTCCTTTGCCGTTGGGCCGTTGGTTCACCCTCCAAAGGCTGCCACGGCCTGCACGCTGCGGCCGGCGCACCACGTGCTAATCCGATGGCAGGAGCCAGGTGCTTCTCCTCGTCTCCCATGGAGTGCAGGGCCCAAGCACTTGGGCCATCCTCCACTGCACTCCCAGGCCAAGGCAGAGAGCTGGCCTGGAAGAGGGGCAACCGGGACAGAATCCGGCGCCCCGACCAGGACTAGAACCTGGGGTGCCGGCGCTGCAAGGCAGAGGATTAGCCTATTGAGCCACTGCGCCAGCCAGCACCAGTATTTTCATATATTTATTTCATCATCAAATTCATATTCAGGAAACTCAAAATGTCTCATATCTATTCCTTCCACTGAGATGAAGGGCTACAATCAAGATACTCTTTTAATGAATTTTATAAAAAAATGATAAAGTCCACATATTTGGTAAAGGGATAATGAAACCATGCCTGCCAGTCTTTATAGGAAAGACATAGATATTTATTTGTTTTACTGCTTTTCAATAAACTAGCAGATAGTCTAACACTATGTTTATAAGATTAATTACTAGGACATTACAAAAGGATTGGCTGTAGATTAGAGACTAATATTTTCTTGAATATGGGAAGTAAATCAAACTGACCAGCTGTTAACTACTTCTATTCTTATTTTAAATGGCTGTTTTCTTAGAAATTAGTTTTCCAGCAAAAAGTCATCTGTTATTCTAATGTTAATGAAAAAAATGTTTTCTTTGTCAAAACATCAACATGTTCATTTTTCTAACATCTATTATCAATCAATTGCTTCACTATCTTAATATTTTAAGAAAAAGTGTGGGAAGTCAAAGCAAAAATTACAAAGCACCAAAAACTATCATCTCTAAGCATAATAAACCTTATCCAATACTAGACAGAATATTTAGGTATGTGATATGAAATTACATAAATATCTTTTAAGGTAATGTCTGTTTGCTTTATGATAAAATATAATACTTACAAATAATATATATAATTAATTTATAAATGCCTCATATTTTTCTAAAGTCCAAAAATAGATGTGGAAACATTCCATATGAAGACCACAAGGTAAGAGCAACACTGTTTGTTTTTTTTTAAAGTATCAGCTAGAAAACTTCATTCCTGTAATAAGAACCTTTGATCCTGAGCAGTTTTTGAAAGCCTGTCATGTTGAAAATATGTTGAAAATATATAATCCATTATTATTTAAATATTAGTTTTTATTACTATTTAGACTACAGCAACAACATATGAATTTAAGGGTTATTTAAACAAATTTTAAACTATATATCATTTGCCAAAATATACACACCAAATATATACACCAAAAAGCTAGATATTTTAATAATTCATTATTACTTTATCAGTTTCTATGAAAATTATGGGTATTTTAACCCACCTTCCTAAATTAATGCTCTCACAACTGGAATATATACATATATATGTTTCTGCAAGATATAAAATATAATCCTATAAATCATCCATTTAAATGGCAGAATCAAAACCTTTCTACATTATATAGAGAGAGATAGAAAGAAGCCTACTATATACGTATATGCTTAAAGTCAAACATAAAAATGAAAACAAGTATTTTGCTGCCACTCAGTTCGTATTAATTGAATGGCATTATCTAAACAAAATTTCAAGAAGTAAATGACTCAAATACTATTCATGTAAGAAACATAAATTTTTATCTATAAATAATAAATATAATCATCTGGTTTTCAAAAACAGATTTGATTAAAATATTAAAATAAAATTTAATATCAAACCCTTGCATAGAATTCTTAAATGACTTTATAACAAGAAGTAGATAATTTCTGTTGCACAACAGAAGTGACAAAGATAATCATACTTGAAAGAAAAAACAATTAACTATTCCAAAAAGGTCACTTCTTGATAGTTTATAAGAAGGTGTTATTCTTTAAGCCACAACTTACAAAAGGGATCAAAAACTCATATACACATAAACATATAATACTAAAATAAGAAAACCCCTCCTAAAAAATGCTTAAAAAAACTATTTGTGGACTTTTATATCAATTAAAGCTGCTAGAATGTATCTAAAATATTTTTTATTTTGGTTTTATGCTTTTAGTTACCACAAAACACAATACGTTCCCTTAAGTAAATGATACAATCAAATCTAGAACAGGAATGATTATATTTGCAGCATATTCTTCCTATGCCAAAAAGGAAACTTCATTCAACTATGGTAAGTTTTATAATGCCAGTGACAAAGAGAGAGAGAAAGAGAGAGAGAGAGAGAGAGAGAGAGAGAGAGAGAGAGAAGGAAGGAAAGAAAGAAAGAAAGAAAGAAAGAAAGAAAGAAAGAAAGAAAGAAAGAAAGAAAGAAAGAAAGAAAGAAAGAAAGAATCTTCTGGATCCTTGTAATTCTCCTTTTAAATGGCTACATTTTAAATAAAGTACTCCTGATATTTTGAAAGAAAGATTCATTGATAAATACAAAGGATGACAAAGTTCAGGTAATAATTATATAGTTACTGATATTTAAATGATATGCTTACACTTAATAAAGAGATAGAATACTTCTTTCTTCTTGGGCTAATATTGAACAAGAAAATAATGTTACTTTCAACCCTAAAATGTTGATTCCAATTACCTAATACAACAGATTTTGTCTCTCTCAAACAAACCAAACTGCCTCTGGTATCTATTACAACACAGAATTTGGTGTCCGTGCTAATCAAACAATCTAATTATCAGCGTTATATATTTATAATACATGGGTTATTAATTTTCACAGAATTTAGGTTATTTGCTACCAACTGTAATTTATCTTTTATTGCTTCAGAAATTATTTCATATTTGCAAATGTCATTGTTATTTGTCAGTAGGCACAAATAACTGCTAAAAAATGTACAGAGGAAATACAAGTCAAGCTAGTTTTAAAGCTATATCTAGATTCAGAAGTGTTTTCAAGTTTGCACACATCAAGGAAGATATTTTAGTTCTCCTATATTTTAGTTCTCCTACTCTTCAATCTATTTTTTTCATTCCTAATCATGCTGCTATCATAGAACTAATAGAAGTCTTTCTAGTCACTCACCCCATAGTTATTTATTGATCACTTCCTATGTCCAGGCAATATGCTAGGTTGTAGAAAAAAAAAACAGATGAATAAATAAGATGTCCACTCTGCTGGAGTATCAGATTGGTAGAAAATACAGGCACATGATCAGGCAAACACAAAAAATCTGTTAAAAGTGCCACGGTATGGTAAGTACCACTGTTATAGAAACCTACACCTCGTACTAGGGCGAACATTATAGCACATAGGCACCGGTTCAAGTCCTGGCTGCTGCACTTCCAATTTAGCTTCCTGTTGATGTGCTTGGGGAAGCAGTGGAAGATAACCAAGTGCCTGGGCCCCTGCCACCCACAGGAAGCTCTTGGCCTCTGTCTTCAGTTTGGCCCAGCACTGGATGTTGTGGCCATTTGGTGAGTGAACCCATGGATGGAAGATTCTCTCTCTCCCTCTCTCTTCCCCTCTCCCTCCCTATCTCCCTTCTTCCCCCTTTCTTTTTCCCTCTCCCTCCCTCCCTTGTAACTCTGCATTTTAAATAAATAAATTAATCTTTTAAAAAAAAGAAACCTGCCCCCTGTTACTTCCTTGGTCTCTTCTAATGTAGCTATATTTTATTTAAATGTTTTCCTCATATGTCTATTACTAAGCTTATTTAACTTTTTCAATATTTTAAAATATTGTCAATAATGATTAAATATATTAAACACTTTCTTATCTCTTCTTATGTATGAGCACTAGCAAATACCTAAGGATATAAGAAGCATGGAGCACGTGATTTAATTTTTAATTAGATTACAAATTATAACATATTGTATTAAATAGATCATGTCTAGGTTTGTTTGGAAAGGTGACTGCAGTCAAACGAGGCTAACTGAACTATACACAAAACATACCTGCTGGTTTTCTTTCATTAAAAATGAGAAATAAAATACATGACATTAAGATCTCAATTAACAATCACAACAAACATAACACTAATTAACTGGATTTTTATAATGAACTGGTAGGAAATAATAACTACAAAAAATTTCAAAAAGAAATTTGAAGTTTCCGGTGTATTGCACTGTACCTAATAGAAACTCAGTAAATGTGAATAAATTAACAGCTCACCCAGTTTGCTATACATTCCATCATGCTCTATCTTAAGTGATAATCATAGACTTAATGATATCTCTGAGATATTGTCTGATCCTGAATCAATAATAACTCACCCAATTATATTGCTTACACTTATCTGCCACAGCAGGAAAAAAAATCACCTGAAGTTTTTGTAAACATTTTAAATATGAATTTTCTGATGATCTCAAAGATAATAGCCATCTATTTGTATTTCTGATCCTAAAGTCTCCTAATAAAATTTTAGTGCAGAAAAGTTACATGTTATTTTCTATCATATGCTTATAAAATGAATGTTTCAAAGTAAAAGTATTCACAAATTCAACACGTGGGTTTATATCATAGTTTTTAAAAGTCAAACAAAATGATGAATGCCCATTGTCTTCTTTAGCGTTTCAGGAGACAGTGCCCTTTTCTAACCAGTAAATATCTTTTACAGACTTTCAGGGTCCACAGTGATTTTCAGAATAAGGTGCTGGACAAAAGCATCTTAATATGTACTAGAATCAATGCAGCTTAGCTTGTGGCTGAGCACTGGCAACCACAAAACTCTAACAAAGTTTTAATCACTGTTGGTGACTTTGTAACAGGCACTCCTGAAAGCAAGAAAGTGATAGTGTATATCAAGAAGAACAGGAATAACCCAAGACATCCTTATGACCCAAATGCAGGTCAGGCTGTCTTAACTAAGATATTACTATCTCTAATGAGCCATGTGAATTGTTATAATGTTGCCTTATTAAAAAGAAATGCTCTCTGGCCTATTCTGAGAAATTATAAAATGCTTTGCTGTATTTTTCCTATTTCATTTACCCTGTGCCTATATTCAGTCTTTCAATTATGACAGCTTCATGCTCATGTCTGACATAAGCAATACAAATAAAAATGTTAACATATGCTAAATAACATTGGTAGAAATTTAGGTGTCTATTTATAATTTCTCTATGCTTGACATATTTCTTAATTTATGTTTTTTAATTTGGTGGATAAATGAAATAATGATGATTTTTGGAGCTACACGATGGCTCCATAAAAATTATTCATACCATTCTTCTCACTTTTGTTAGGTTTAAAAATTTTTCTGTAACAAAAGTTTTTTCACTAAAAAGAATTGTTAAATAAGGTATAAAAAATTAACCTTACAGTTTTCAAGTAGCACATAAAAACAAACTTTCATGTTGCTGTTGTTCACATGGTTATGTAGGTGAATATCTGAAACGTAAAATGAATCACTCAAAAGAACACTAATTTATTTTATTAGGAATTTAGTGACAGAGACATACTACATAGTACTATACCATCTTTTTCTCTCAATAACTCTCTCCCTCTCTCTCTCTCTCTCTCTCTCTCACACACACACACACACACACATATACACACTTCCCCCAAACTGACTACTCCTGTCCTGAAGAACCAACTCACCTTGAAGACAAATTAACAATGGCCAAATAAAGTACAGGCCAACTTCATTTACCTGCTCCTAATTAGATAAGCCTGTAACACAGATAGCTCAAACACAGGGCCCCATGCCACTTGGCTACTCCACCTGGACACCTTATCATGCTTATTATGATGAATGGCAATACTGACGAATAAAGAGAACAGTGATGTACCAAGTCACCTAAATTTTTACTCCAGCTCCCTGTTTACTAGCTATTCACTACATTAATCATCAATTCCTTCATTTACAGAAGAGTATACCTGCCCTTCTTCACACTCAAAATTTTTATTAGACTCAAATAATGCATGAGAAAGCTCTTCACCAATTGTAAACTGCTATTTACAATTACAGCATCATTAATCTAACAGAGCTACAGAATTCCTGGTGTACTCGTTTATAGGAAGTCAAGTCATTACCTATTTCAATCCACACATAGAGGCTTTGTAAGGTCTTGGGCACTACCTGGGGGTTTCTCAGTTTCCCATTGACTCTGAAATAGTGATCAGAGGAGAAAAAAATGTGGTGCAATGAATGTGGTGTAAATGAAATCTAAAATCTCCTAACACTCACATACATTGAAGCTGCATGAGAGAATTTGAGCCAAGCTGCCTAGCAACGGTGTCTCCCATCTTCACATCTTCATATACACTCCTTAAGCTTCGTGCTGTCATACTTTATGGTTTCACTGGCTAATCATTAACCTGATTTCACCAGGAAAATGTTCAAGTGGAGGAGTAGGAAAAAAAAAAAAAAAAAAAGCAGAAACACAGTGCAATTTCCCAAGGGTTCAATATTCCCTGGGGATGGCTCTAATTCAGACAAATTGTTTTCCCATCATATCCAGTTTCTTGAAAGGCTTGTTCAACTCTAGTTATGCTAAGGCCCGAGGTATCAACACATTTGAATTAACAGTTATATGACTCAGGATCAATCACAAATACTTCACTTAATCTCTGTCCACATGGCCTGGTGTTCCTGTGCTTTCTATTTGCTTTTTAGTCCCACCATTACCATTCCCAACCTTGAAACAAATACAAAACCCTTTGAATGTGTTTACTTGGACATTACATACACTACCTATAAGAAAAAGTAGTTATCAGAATTAGTTATCAAAGTAAAAACAGAGGATATGATCCAAAGGTAGAATTTTCTTCAAATCTTTGAATTGTTAAGCATTGCTGCATTTCCTAAATATCTTTTAGATGTTTTAGGACTCATTCATTCATTTATTAACTATCTTGAAAAATATTTTGGGTACATAATACATGGAGCCTATGATGGTTTGTCAATGCTGTGCCAGGCAGTAAAGTCTCATAACATTTCAGCTATAAAAAAGTACAGCCCTGATTCCCCCATAGAAGAACATAATGACTCTATATGGAAGCTTTCCTTTAGTAGTATGTTCTTTTCCAAAACATATACAGAAATCCATGATTCAGATTTTTCTTACACCTATTTCTCAGTCTCTATTAAATAAATCATCCTTAGCATTAGTCTATCTGATGTATAATTTTTTTATAAATTAAGATAAAAGCTAATTTTTTATCTTTTTTTAAAAAAACCAGTCCACAAACTCATGGGTGTTTAAGGTCAGAAAAAATATTATATTAAGTTCTGAGCATTAAATATATTCATATTAATGGGCTTACTGAGAAAAAATTTAAGTAATGGCATCAAAACAAATGGCAGAGAATTAAAACAAAATCATAATTAACAAAGAAAAAATTTTCCACTAACTATTAGTATACTTAAAAGCAATTATTACTCCCTTCTAAAATCAGTTACATAAAGTAAGATTAAGCTTGTTCTCAACATTTTTAAACAAGATCATTTAACAGTAATTGAATAAACATAATTTTATTTCACATACTTCCTAGACTGTGTGAATGAAAATTGAGGTGCAGGGTTTGTGACAAGATGTGTATATATGAAGTAAATGACGAGTTTGGCATACTTTGGGGGCTTCTATAATCTACTCTTTGAGCATGGATACATCAGGATTTTCGTCTTTTAAATAGCTAAGCTTTTCAGCTAGCAGTAAATAACGTGAGTTTGGAAAGAACTGGGATATCTCACTTTTATCTTTTAAATCAAGAGTCAGATTGCTACGCCTAAAGACATTTTCCCTCTTCAACTTAAAGAAATGAACATGTCAGATTAGATAAATCACTAGACAGCTGCTAACAAAAACCCTAGGTGTGCCTCTTACTTTACTAAAGACCAGATGCATCCAAATCAAAGGATAAAAGAGTACATAAATGACAACTCCCCTAGAAAAATTTCTGGGTACATTCGGGCTTTATTCAGAACCTATCACTTCTGGATCTGACAAACCAGTTTTGGGTTTAAAGTCAAAGAAGAAATGAAAGCAAAAACTGATTGGCCCAAGAGGAAACTGGAGTTCATCATGGGTGTGAAGTCCACTTGAATATGCTATGATGGTTCTGTCCCAAAGAACACCAAGAAAAGATTATAATGATGGAAATGGACTTCATGCACTGCTACAATGGCTCTGCTGGGAGCTGAAGCCTAACTAGGGTGATTAAATATAAAGTCTTTCAACAAGCATAATTCATAGTAAAGCCTAAAACCTGAAATTTTATACATCTGCAATTATTTGCCATGCTTCAGTTTCAATGAACATATTCACTACACTTATTTCAGTTACTACCTATGGAATGAAGTAAGTCAACCCAAGCCTACTGCCAATTACAGTATCAAGAAAGTGTCTTCCTCTAGGGCCAGGAATGTTTACTTCTGACAAACACAACCAAAGCACAAGATCTCTCAAAACTCTCAGTAAAAATAAAACAGCTCAGAATCATCAGGAAAATAAAATAGCCTTCAAGTTTTCATAGTTTGTGAATTATTTCCATCTGAAACTTGTGAAGTCATCCATTTTTATGACACTGTTAGTAGTAATATTTGGGATTATTAGCATGATAAACTTCTCACCTATTCATCTTTTACTTTAAAAAAATGCTCATCTTATGACTAACACCTTGGCATTCAAACAAATACTATGCTGAGACCGAAAAAATAAAACCTGTATAAATGACAGAGTGTTCAACCATGAACACATTGTCTTTTATGAATATTATAATCACAGAATCAATAAGCCTACAAAGAAAAAACAGGACACAAAACGTGTTTTGTCATTTCTGACGAAGTTATAAAAACAACAGACATTCAATATGCCAAGTGTTCTTCAATCCTTCATAATCATAGCCTTATTGAAGTGAGGACAAAAAGGGTCTAATTGCATAGGAGCAATCTCAATGTAATAGGTTATACACCCAGGCACTGCTGCACAATACAACAAAAACAACGTTCCCTGTGTATAGCAGAATGTCATCTCTCATTTTCAGGCAATTACCTTCTTTCTTGTCAACAGTTTTAATAACCTCCATCATCTCTAAAAGACTTTTGCTTCAGTTAAATAATTTTCAGCTTTTTAATATGCAAATGTGCTTGTTCATATGCATGGGTGAAGTGGCACTGCTACTTGAAATGTGTCAGTACATTGTGGAGCACCTGCACCTCGGGGAAGCTTGATTTAATTGACACCTAATACTATTCATTATTCCACTTAGTGAGCAACTCCTATTAGTCACCTGTAGGTTTTCCTATAAGCAGTGCTTTGGCCACCAATAAAAATATGAATATTTCTATAAATAGAATGTTCATATTTAGTAAACGGGGTTCACTACTGTCAGATTTGGGGGGAGAGAGAAGATAGTATAGAATCAATAGTTTTTTCAGGAGGCAGTTTATGAACTTTCACCCTTAATTTATAAACTTCTCATTTTTTTGCAGATTATTAAATATATGAAGAGTTCACTGTCTGGAAAACAAGATGCTATTTTTTGTAATGTGGCCCAATAAGTAATATTCAGCTCAATGGATTGAATAAATATATAAATGGGTGGATGGAAGGATGGATGAGTGATAAACAAACAAACAAAATCTGCCTTCCAGAATGCACCATTAGATTTACTTTGTTTTCTTAAGTCAGGTGTTTTTCAGTTAGGGTGTTCTTAATTCAAATGACTCCAGCCTAAAGGTGCTATTTAAACTGAGTTCTTTCCCATAATATATAACCTACATATGCCACAAAGTTAAGACTATAGCACAATCTTGCCAATAAACAAACATTTATTGATGTTATCTTCTGCCTAGGAGAACTCTGTTGTGAAGCATGTGTGAGGATATTTTAAATGACTTCAAAATATCAGTGAAGAGAATTATAACACATAGGGGATTTGTGTACTTGTTGGTATTAATGTAATAAACATGTACTGCAGATGATTATAACTTAAATCTATTAGTCTTTTTTGCCTTTATGAAATGGAAGGATTAACCAGAAAGACTATGTTCAGATTTAATAATATTGAGGATGCTTCTTTACCACATGGTCTGTGACCTTATCGTCCAGGCCACATTTCTTTCTGGCATTAATGCATTTGTTAGTCCCAGAGGCTTAAACTACAGATGTTTAACATCCTGCTTATGGACAGATCATCTGGAATACGAAGTGAGAAATCTATACTACTTATTAGTATATATTATGAGTGTAACAGAGATTTAATAGCCCATTCAAACAAGATTAGTGAAACCATAGCTCAGGAAAAGAAGTATCATCTTTACTGAGATATGCTCTCAAACCTGCAGGGGAAAACAAAGAACTGAAAGCACATTTTCAGCTGGAATATGTTTTAGGACATCAAAAGAAATTGCCACTAATTAATGTTGTTTATATAGTAGCATAAGAAACATTAATTATAGCCTTCAATGTAAACTTAAAACCTTTTTATGGAAAAGGGATTTATAAGTAAGGTGGTAATCTGGCTCTCTGGAAGGTTTATCTACAACATACTGAGAGTGATCATAAATCATGTTAATGTCTAGGATCCAGAGAAAAGTGGGGTGATAGTGGGAAAAGACTGAGTTCTCTTAACCCTCAAGCCCAATCATTTCTGCAGAATAAGAGGGGGAATAAAGAAACAAAAAAGCAGTGGTCAACTAGACCTTTGTTGGTATCCCCCAAAATGTAATCTCTAAACTGAAGAATGGCAGCTGGCAGAACAGCTGGTGAATAGGATTAATGTCAGAAGAAAGAAATAAAACTCAACATATGTCCAAGCCTGCGGTGCTGGGACTGAGCATGATTATACCCCGACGGATAGGCTGAATACAGCTGGAAAGTGCCACTGTGCCATGCTTCTCTACCCCACAAGGTCATTGCTAAGAAGTAGAGCTAGTGTCTGAACAGCAAACTCAACTTTGCCTGAAGAATTCAGTAACCGGAAAGGAGAGAAGGAACCCAGAGTTTTAACCCTATCCGGGCACTGAAGAGTTTAACCCTCTGTGCTTAATTTGTTATACCACAAAGCAAATCGAAAGACAGATTAGCATTGAATCTAACAGATTGCACTAAAGTAAATATAATTTTTAAATCATTTAAACCGCTTAATCTCATCTCAATCATATCAAATATTTAGAGCAAACATATTTCCATCTTTCATTTAGAGTTTAAAGAGGCACAAAGGAGAAAAAAAAATCTAATTAAATATGTAACATTAGATATGGTTTTATAAATTGTCAATGCTATTCAAAGGTAACATTTTAAAGTTACTGCATCACAATTAGAAAAGTATTTGAAATAAGTGGTTTTTTATAGTACAACATCACTATTCTCACACTGTATAATATGAGAAAGTTGTGTCTTCCTGCCCTATCCCCATGTCGTAGTTGGCTCACTTCAGCCTTTTGTAATAGTAGATGAGAGACACCGGAATTTAACTGTTGGAACTAGTTACGGTGATAAACAGCAACCACGTGGACATAACTGATAGATGAGAAAAGGCTTTGTTATTTATAGAAACTTGGGCAGGATAAATTCTATCCGATTGTCTCCCTATTAAACAACTACAGTAAACATTTTAAAAAGAGATCATTAGGAGAGTACTGCCCTACTTGTTTCTGCCATTTATTTCTTTAAGAAGCCTGAGCTAACTTGAACAAGCAGATTATCAAAGGCAACAAATCACCTTCCCATCTAAAAACAGCCAGCACTTGTACTGTGTTCTTCCGGAGAGATGGAGAATTTTATTACAGAGGAGAAGGATGGATATGGAATCTTTTGAACCTAACAGCACTGTTCCACAGCCTCAAAGGAAACCTGTGAAAATCTCAGCAACAAACAAAAGCCACTCTCTAAAGAAATTACATTTTATTTCTCATATTCAGGATTGTAGGAGAAGGGCCTCACAGTCAGAGATGGCCAGGCCCTACAACTCAGCACTGTTCTGAGACTGTCAGAAATCTAGAGCAAGGTCATCCTCTGAACTCAAATGTAAACTTACCACCAACTTACTTTCTCTCTCTCTCCCTCTCCCTCTCCCTCACTCTCTCCCTCCTTCCCTCCCTCCCTCTCCACATAAACAAATTACCAGTTTATACATTAAAGTAGGCCTGATGAAAAAAAAAATCTAGAAATTACAAAATAAAACTTTTAAGAGTTTTAAGTGAGCATACAAATAGTTTGAAATTCAAGGGACCAATCAATCTGATTTTCTTTCTTAAATGGTATTCAAGTAAGTGTGGCCAAATTTATCAGAGGTATCTTCCTGGGTAAGATGCTCAGTAAGTCCTTTCAAATGACTTTTCAGATAATCCATCAAGATAGAAAAATTGTCATATGATATCGCTGTTTTGTCCAGGAATTAATATTTTTCAAAGCTTGATGTTAGAACTGGGAGCAAATGACAACTTTGAATGCCTGTAGGCATTTGGACATCTTTATTTTGTTTCTAAATTTCTACTCACATGTTAAAAGTCTCCTTGGTATTTGGAATTTTTAAAATGTTAATCTGGTGTGGTTTATAGCTCTATGAAATCTCAAATCATCCTACATTAAATGTTTAACACTAAGGAAACATTCATTTCTGCAAAACTCAAACGACAGAAAAGTCTATGTATAGTGCAAATAAATATTTAAATGGAGTTGCCAATTTTAATGCTGTTTTAATGGCTACTGCCATTTTATAAAATTCCAAGATTGCATGCTTTGAGGTTTAATGGCATTCAACATTTTCTAGAATCTTTAAACGCTGAAAAAAATATTTTTATTTGTCATTACAGAATATGGAAAGAAACCTACATAGCTTATTAATGTCTTCTGAATTGTTTAAGGGGATTTTAAGATATGAGTTAAAAGAATTTCATAATCTTAATTTCAATTTCTCCTTTTCATTTAATAGTAGACATTCATTAGGACCCACACACTGTAATAAATTATAATAATTTCAAACAAGAATTAAATTACTAGGTACCTAGTTGAAAGAGCCATTTTTTCTTAGGTACCCTGTAATCTAACTGTCAGATTTAAAATCTATTCCCAATCAACTCTTCACAACATTCACATTTATTCATCTATGTTAAATTAATAAAAGGTGTGAATAATACTGACAAAATTGATCATTATTGTTCATGTAGATTTAGAAAATTATAAGGTAATCTAAAATGTAAAAGGAACTGAGAGAAACTATTAAGGTTCTTATAAATAAATTCATCCTATGTTATTTTTTCAAATCAAGACTGAAACTTCTATGAGACTTATTTAAATTGACTATAGAAGCTACTTGATAAATTGTACATTTTTAGAGCATAAACCATTTTCATTATATTTGACAAATATCAGTTCAAAGACTCTACAGTAGCATTAGGGTTCAACAAACACTTTAGGAAGCTATGCCAGAATGATGTTGGAAATGAAAACCTAACAGTAGTCCGAGACAACTTATAGCCAATGCAGTTTGATGAAAAAAACACCATCGCAACAGAACATCAAAAAGAGATAGCCTTCCCAAAAATAAATATCATTCACCTCATTTTTCCCCTGGAAACGGTACTGTGGTATAGTGCTTACCTGGACTACCAAAGAGAAATACAATTCTATTGACTAATGTCCCCAAACAGAACCCCCTTTAAAGAACAAGTTTGCACACTTACTATGTTTCCTACCATCTAACCTTGTTGACCCTCTCCTCTTTAACTGGGATCCCTAAAGATAAAGCAAAGCATGTCAACATCTGTTCCCATTCACACCGATTTTAATTTACTAAAAGAGCTCTGCTATTTTCAGAGCAGACTCCAGAGCACAATGACAGATTTAGGGCCTTTACTGGGGTTGCATTTCTAGTGTGTCAGCATTTCCTACCACCAAGAGTAAATTCCAGGGGGTCACAACAAAGGAATAGCTGAAATTCAAACTTCATTATAGAGATTTTTTTCCCACCCTTACTTATTTCATCATAATTTAAGCTACCAAGATGCTGTCCTATTTAGCAGGGCATCATCGGTGCTGCAAAGTAATTGGACTAAAATTATCTAGTCCTGGGGAAAAGATGAAGGTCCTTAAGGCCCTCCCTGTGAAGCTCTACATACCTAATTACCTCTTCCAGGCCTCTGTATCTGACTGAAATTTAATAACCATAAGATAACAAGTTTACAACTCTTTACATTTGTAAAGTACTATATGCTTTTTGAAACATTTCCATGAATTTAATCTCTGTTTCATAATTTTATCACAAATATTGAGATTTAAGTTACAAATATTCTTTCCAATCTAAGAGTTCCATAGTTTTGTGCTTTTTACAGGGTGCTTTGTTCAGATAGATATTTTCAACATGTGGAGAGAAAGTCACTCTCACACCATCTCAGTTTCTTTGGGTAATGCAGAGTTTTTAAGACACAATATGAAGAGCAACTTGGAGAAACAATGCACAAGTTGTGTTGTAATCAAATAACAACTAAGATATGAGCAGCTGAGCAGAAGGAAGATGGGCAACGGAATGCCGTGCAGCAATCAGCACTGTTGACTAATCAGAATTTGAGACACTGGAAGGTAATAAGGGTATTATAAAGAATGGCTTATTGAAGGAGCAGCTGTTTATGTGTAGCTCACTGTTTAAATGAGTTCCACTAGACTGCCATGGTATGTTTTGGTGAAAATGTTTAACTCCTTTCAAAATGATCATTAGGAAAGAAACAGCAAGTTCCAAGTGGCTAGTTTGGAGATATCAAAACACCAACTAAGATTTAACAGCTTTAGGACAGTTAACTGGCTGTTCAGAAATTATAGAAAATGCCAATTCCAATGTCCTTTTAAAATAAAAATACTTAAGTACTCAATCTTCTCTTAAAAAACTTGAAAGTTAGGGTTATACCACTATCACTACTAGGTTGCTATGGCACAAAGATGAGGTAGCAATATAATGGGGACTCTTCAGGGGATGACAATAAAGAAAATGTAGAGGAAAAATAGCCATAAGTTAGAGAATGTCATAGAATTAGAAAATGTGTTCATCTTCTCAACAAGCAAAGGGAATAAGATAGTAAATTAAATTTCAAAATAAAGTTTTAAATGTTTTTGGATAAAATATAATACTAAAACCACTCTCATATATTAACTTAGAGGAAGAAAATAATTTTAGAAACAAAGAGAATACAAAATAACATTTAATTCAGTAATGCTATTTGCACAAAGCACTAATCATCTTTTTCAAAACAATTTGTTATACAGTTGTGTTGGCTTTGTAATCAGTGATTTAGAGTTTTGCCTTCCTTACTTTCACCCAAAAAGCAATTGTCTATTGTTTCTTCTGCCCCACCAAAAAAAAATCCATAAATTACAACATAAAGGCACCGAATAATACTTCACTGAATTTATCATAATATAGTATGATGAATATTTCATTTTGACAAGTGTTCAGTAATATTTTAAAGCAGCCAGCAAGCGGTCGAAACTCTGCTATCTTTTGTAACAGTTCACATGTCAAACTGGCAAAGTGCCCACAGTGTAAGGAAGAAAAAAAAATCTATTTAATGTCTGCCCCACAAGGCGACATGAGGTTTGATTGGCAGAAAGCAGAGAGTGGCTTTTGATCATGTGTCCTAACAAGCAGTTCCAGCTCCTGTCTTTTCAGCTGATGGGCTCCACATTACCCATTCAAACAGAAGTGACAGACCACTGCACTACTCTCTGGCTCTAGTCACACGCAGTGGGAGCTATGCTGGAGACAGAGTCACTGATTAAATATATCACTTTTTCAAGACAAGCAGGTTGTCTGAATCAAAGTTGGACAGAATAGACTCAACATTATTAAAAGGGGATATAAAACTGGGATTGAGTGATGTTCAGCCAGTTTGCACAGCCTCAGGGATTCCCAGGCTGACAGGAGGAATAAGGAACAGCAGAACTCATAAAACAGGGTCAGAAATTAGCTGTGACACCTTGGCTATTTTCCCATCACTTCAGGACCACTGGGTTTCAAAATTCTGGAGTCTCTTTTTACCTTTCCTACTTTCGTTATTTTTTTTTCTTTTAAATGAATTCAGTAAAGGGAGAAAAACACATAAAAGCATGATTACTGCAGTTTGTCAATTACAGTCTTAACGGGAATAAAATACGGGATGCAACCCATTGCATCTCATTTTCAAATATACTAACACAGGTTTTTCTAACTAAGACACTTATTTCTGAATTTTATTGCATTTATTGGTTTGGCATTATAGTGTAACCTTAAAATCTAGGAATGTTAATCATACAAATTGTACAGTTTAAATTTTTTAAGTGCCCTGACTACCAGACTTCTATCCAAGTGCTAGTTATCATATATTACCAACCTATACTCTTCATTATATAATGCATATTATTTAAATCTTTGCTGAATATATACATAGACACACAAACATTTAAAGTTATAGAGATGTTAAATATAAATTTTCTTGTCTAGATTTTATGCATTTTTAAAATTGCTGAACATAGCTTCTTATAATCTGCAGTTCATGATTGGCTACCTATGTAATGCAAACAAATAAAATCTAAAGTTGTTCCCTACTTAGGAAAGTAAAAATAAATATCGAAAAAAAAAAGTAAAAAAGACAAAAAAGACATCTGGCTATAGAAACTAAAGAAATGACCAAAATAAAATTAAGACTCTGAAACAAGTCATTTGAAACACCCATTCAGATGTTAAGACAGTCCTTCCCTAAGATTTTAATATCTTCTCAACTCTGCTGTGAAGACTTAGTTTTATTTATTTTTTTTAGTGTTTTAGAAGCGTGCTCCAGCTATTCCTTGGAACACTTTTGTCGTCACTGTTAGTTTTGGCACTACTATAAATATTTAGCAGCAACCTGCTCGTTAGATGTTTAAGATATGATTAAAAGATTAAATATTTCGAGCAAGATAGTTTTATTAGAGAATAAGGAATTAAAAGAAGCCGTGAAATAAGATACTAACTGGAGATAAAGGGGAAAGGGATTTCATCTGTGAGAAGATGGTAAAGTTACAGGGAAACAGTGAGTGTTAACTCTATGAAAAGTAGTATTTTGTTACTCATTTAGTCAAATATTGTTAAATTTGAAAGTTACTTTAACACTTGAGAGTTTATGTGGGTTAAAGGATGTACCAATTCTCTCAATAATCTTAAAACAAATAGTATTTGATTTGTGTTGCATTATACCATAGAATGTTATCAATAACTGATAAATGACTCCATATTACTCAAATATGTATTTTACTGTGTGAAAAAAATAAAATTACATGTCATCTGGATTCTGAATTCATTTCCTTAAAGGTCTTTCAGGATGATGAAAATGAAGATAATGATCAATTTTATTCCAAGGTACAACAGATATGACCAAGCAATTATTTAGAAATCAGATTTTAAAAAAATTAAGAAATAGTCTTGAAGAGGATAATTTGATATGCTGTATAAGGCCAGATAAAAATTAGGGGAAAAATATCCTTATTGGCATTTTATTTTTTCCCTTCAGAAATGGCTTATATTTAAACTCCCTTTAAAAAAAAAAAAAAAGCACTACTACCACCATCATCATGTACCTTTTGAGTTTGGTAGGAAAAAGGATTCGAAATTGCTACAAAGAGTGGTCAACTACTACAGGTAAGAGATGACATGTGTATCGCCAAGAAAAACATAGTAGACTAAGCAAACCTGAAGCACTCCAAAATAAGACACGTCTTCTACATTCTATGCCAGGAGCGGCCAAAGAAACGAGGGGGCAAGGGGCTGTAATCTGCAAAATACTTTACAAAACCATAAAAAAGAATACTTTCTTTTTAAAAAATCCAAAATAATTAATTATTTTAGCCACTATATTATTGCTTACAGTAATACACAGCAATAACATTTACATTGATTGAATTCTGTTTCCTTAATGTGAAATTTGTTTGGGGTTAATTAGCACGGCTGAGGAATAAGCTTAATAATTTTATGTTGTTTACACTGGAGGCAGTTTTCCACGAGCACTGCTCAGGGAGGAAGTGACATCTAATTTCAGACAAAACATGGAGGTGAGGGCGGCTGCTCCACTGTTGGGGTGGCAAGCCAGGCCCTTCTTTCAGCAGACCTCCCGGCTACTTGGGGTATGTAACGGCAACAATGCAAAGTCGTCGAAATTATTTCTCAGGCATGATAAGTTTTTAAATCAAATACTGAGCTGAGCAGGGAGAAAAGAAAAGGACTTGTACTAATGGAGAAAGTCTACAATATTAGACATTTTTACTGTGCCTTCTTTAAGAAAAAGCAGGTCTAATTAGTTGCCTTCCTAAAATGCGTACCTAGCATTTTTATTATGTATTATAACATTTTGCTCAGAGCTGACATTTTTATTCTGACAAGCACTGTCTGGAGAGCTCTCAATAAATAATACATTGACAATTTTCAGTAAATAAGCAGTGGACACAAATCGTTATCCTTACTTACAGCTGCCCCACTCTAATCGTGCTTTTACAAGTGAGGTGACTATTCAGTCTAATGCAATCCTCTCAGTGCTGGAAAGACATTTTCATTCATTACCACGGTCACAAGCACTTAAAGCACTTTTAAGCCCTGTTGCAAAACAGCAGGAATGGCAGAGCAAGGGAGGCAAGCGAAAACTAAAGTTCATCACCAGAGAAACCTCAGGCTGTCCACCTAAACAGCTAGGAAATTCACTTCTACCTAGGCCACTTCACCACTCTCAGATCTCTATGTCTAACAAAAATACAAGATTTTCTTCGGCAATTAAATAGTAATTTTCTGAAAGCCTAACTTCTGTGGGCCTTGTTTTCCATAAATTTTGTTCATCTAATAATATTTATTAAGCACTATAGGATAAGGGCCTATGCTGAGAACTTTGATAAAGGTACAGAAACTCAAATAAAATCTGAATTCAGATGAATACATTTGAAAACACACAATACATTTTCTTCTTTCCCTTGTCAGCATTTCTTCCCTAACAGCAGCCCCTAATACTCCCACCTTAACTAGCCACCACTAGTAGTACAGAACTTCCCTCTTCTTCGAAATATCACAAGGCTTTGATTTTCTCACCATGTGAAAACACAAGTTTTAATATAATAAGATGAGATTTAACATAATAAGAATTAAGAGAGCAATAAAATAAAAAGGTAGTATCTATTATATAAAAAACTATGCATGGATTTCAATTATTTTGCACAAAAATATATCTTTTTACCCATTTTTTTCCACAAGTTTTTTAAAGCACCATCATGCTTTTATTCTTTCTCTTATCAAATCAATTTGTCAATTCTCACACTTGTTAGACAATTAGTTCATCATGTGGCAGGCTAAAAACATGTTACCCAGTCAGAAGTTGATTTCAACGGATGAAATTAAAGTCCTACACCCCACTGCACCACATAAGGCCATTTCAGTCAGTGACCACCCGTACACTGTTGTGGTCTCATAAGATGATAATGGAGTTGAAAACTTCCCATTACCTTGTGAGTCATAGCCATTGTAATGTCATAGCACAATGCATTACTCAGATATTTGTGGTGATGTGGTGATTCTGGTGCAAACAAACCTACTGTGCTGCCAGTCACAGAAAAATATAACACAGATAATTACATATAGCACATAGTAATTGATAATGATAATAAACTATGTTGCTGGTTTATGTGTTTACCATGCTTTCCATCATTATTTTAGAGTGTGCTCCTTCTACTTATTAAAAAAAAAAAGCTTACTGTAAGACAGTATATTGCATTACACGAACAGCAGCCTCATACATCTCATGTTTACCTTGTCTACTGATGTTGTCAAGAGGCCACATCGAGTTGATTGACCTGTACCACCTAGATTTGTGTAAGTGTACTCTATGATGTTCACACAATGACAAAACTATTCAGTGACGCATTTCTCAGTGCAATATCTTCATCATTAAGCTACACATGACTGTATATGGGTAGGGCTATGGTATATTACAGTACAGCCACACAATTGTTAGTGTGGATCAGAAACAACTGAAGAACTTGTTAAACCCAGGTTGCAGGCCCCTTCTCAGAATTTCTGATGCAGTAAATCAGGAAAGAGACCCAAGAATTTACATTTCTAGAAAGGAACATATGATGCCAATGCTACTGACAATTCGAGAACCACTGGGCTACAGGATTAATTGAATTTGTCTGAAAAGAAGCATATAACCTGTAGTATGGCTAAGCCTATACACACTTTGCTCTTTTTGTATGAATAGAATCACAGATTACAGAGCTTCCTAGTTCCATATGTGGATCAAATTTGAAGGCACCTGGAAACAATGGGGACTCACTGAAATGAGTTCACTAAGAAGATTCAATCCATGTCAATGGATTCTCCTACCTCCAGAGCCGTCACTCATATAACTGCTGGATGTATTTCCCCTTCACAGAGGGACTACTCAAATGCAGTATGTCTAAACCCAAACCTTTCCTTAACTCTTCTTCATCTATCTCCATGCACCATCTTAATAGCCTCACCATTAAAGATCTCTGCTAAATGTCTCATCAGCCTCACAGCCTACACCTAATTGGTAACCTCAACTGTATCTCTAAAAGCTGATTCCTCTTCTCTCTCTCTTGACCCTTGCCATTGCTCTAGTTGTCTACTCTTCAGCACATATCTGGACCATTAAAATAGTCTACCAACAGATTTTCCTGCATTGCTCTCTTTCTAATTGATAGTCAAAATGTCACCAAAGTTACTTTTCTAAGGACTGTGTTGAATTATGTCATTCAACCTCCTAACTTGAAAGCTCTTTACTGCTACACACATCCCAATGGGTAAAATTCAACCTCTTCAAAATGGTCTGATATATTTGTGCAGTCGTGGCTCCTGTACCATACCAAACCTTATGATATTCACCAAACTCAAAAGTTTATTCATACCATTGAAATGTTACACATGCTCTTCTCTCTTCTTGGGTTTCCATTTTATCTCTTGTTCACTATGATGAATCTATGGTCCACCAAAACCCAGCTAAAATGTCAACAAATCCCTTTCTAGATTTATTAAACAAAATGAGCGCTCCCTCTTTTATAATACCACAGTATTTTATAGCATCTTCTACTACCGAAAGTTATAATAATTATTCTATTTAAATGAGTTTCCCCCCACTAAATTACAATACGTAAAAATCTATTCATCCCTGTGTTCATCATCTTCTCTTCTTTTTTCAATTTTTCCTTTCCTCACTCTAGGTCTGCTACAATACCAAGTGAAAGAGCTTAATAATTTTTATGGAATTAATAAGCATATATATATATATATACATGTGAGTCAAGCATGTGTAGGTATGTTTCACTGTGTATATATGTATGTTATATTTAGATATTCATCTAAAAATTAAATCTATTCATCTTTTCATCATGATATTATTCATCTCTCTGAAAAATTTATAAATCAACAGCTTTTTAGGTTAATATATACTTGCTGCCAAGATCTATACTAGACATTGTGAAGGTAGACTAAAGATGATATTTCTCCTTAAGGAAATTAAAATTTTCTTGGGAGGCAAGATCAATAAACTAGCAAATAATATATTTCACCTTTTTGTAAAATTCAGTTGAGCATATTTTTGAGGTATTATGTGCGGGTTTGCTATATTGTTCCATTGATCTATGTGTCTATGTCTCTGCCAATACCACATTGTCTTAATTACTATAGCCATAAGCTAAGACAACATTGAGAAAAGTGATCTGTAACACTTTATTCTTCTTGTCTAGATTGTCTCAGCTATTCTAAGGACTCAGCCTTTCAACATACATTTCAGAATGCATTTGTTTATTCACATGAAAGTCTTACTGGGATTTTGAAAGGAATTGTATCAATTATATAGATCATTTGGAGAAGAATTAATATCTTTATCATGTTGAGTCTTCTAATATATAAACACAGTGTAGTTGCCATTTATTTAGTTCTTCTTTGTTTTTTATCAGCATTTTATATTTTCAGCATATAGATCCTGTACACATTTGTTAAGTGCATACCCAAGTATTTCACTCCATTTGAAGAAATTATAAATAGTATTATGTTAATTTCCATTTTCATTTGTTGCTAGGGACTGACTATTTGTGTCCTCCCAAATTCATAGCTTGAACCTAATTTTCAATTCGGTGGTATCAGGAGATCAGACCTCTGGGAAGTGATTAGATCATGACGGCTCCACCCTCAGGAATGGGATTGGTGCCCTTATAAAAGAGGTCTGAGGAAGCTTGTTCCCCCCTCCTGTATATGAGGACACAAAGAAAAGGCACCAGTTATGAGGCAAAAAGCCCATACCAGGCACCATAGCTGCTAGTGCCTTAATCTTGGACTTCTTTTTTTTTTTCCCTCCTAATATACCATTTTATTTTCACTACCAAGTCTGCACATTGTGTTTGCTTAAATATCTGGTCACCATCAGTCCCACATTCACTGGTGTGGGTCTTATAATGCTTTTTTTTTAACTTTTATTTAATGAATATAAATTTCCAAAGTACAGCTTATGGATTACAATGGCTTTCCTGCCCCCCATAACTTCCCTCCCACCCGCAACCCTCCCCTTTCCCACTCCCTCTCCCCTTCCATTCACATCAAGATTCATTTTCAATTCTCTTTATATACAGAAGATCAGTTTAGTATATATTAAGTAAAGATTTCAACAGTTTGTACCCACATAGCAACATAAAGTGAAAAATACTGTTGGAGTACTAGTTATAGCATTAAATCACAATGTACAGCACATTAAGGACAGAGATCCTACATGATATTTTTTAAAAATTGATTAATTTTCTATGCAATTTCCAATTTAAAACCAAGGGTTTTTTTTCATTTTCAATTATCTTTATATACAGAAGATTGATTCAGTATATAATTAGTAAAGATTTCATCAGTTTGCACCCACACAGAAACACAAAATGTAAAAATACTGTTTCAATACTAGTTGTAGCATTACTTCACATTGGACAACACATTAAGGACAGATCCCACATGAGAAGTAAGTACACAGTGACTCCTGTTGCTCACTTAACAATTTGACACTCTTGTTTATGGCGTCAGTAATCTCCCTAGGCTCTAGTCATGAGTTGCCAGGGCTATGGAAGCCTTTACGGTTCGCCAAATCTTGGACTTCTAGCCTCCAGAAATGTGAGCAATAAACTTCTATTGTTTATAAATTACCCAGTTTTTGGTCTTTTGTTATAGCAGCTTGAACAGACACAAACATACAAAGGGGCTTGAAAAAGTTCAGCGAAGAATGCAATTAAAAGAGGACCTAAATGAAAGATCTCTGCGAGTGAGATCCCAGTAGAAAGAATGGGCCATCAAAGAAGGAGGTACCTTTCTCTGAAGGAAGGAGGGAACTTCCACTTTGTCTATCACCTTGTCTAAATAAGATCGATGCCCGCGAACTCAAAAGACTTCCATAGCCTTGGCAATTCATGACAAGAGCCTAGGGAGATTACTGACGCCATAAACAAGAGTGTCAATTTGTTAAGTCAACAACAGGAGTCACTGTGTACTTACTCCTCATGTAGGATCTCTGTCCTTAATGTGTTGTTCAATGTGAATTAATGCTATAACTAGTACTCAAACAGTATTTTACACTTTATGTTCTGTGTGGGTGCAAACTGATGGAATCTTTACTTAATATATACTAAATCGATCTTCTGTATATAAAGAGAATTGAAAATGAATCTTGATGTGAATGGAAGGGGAGAGGGAGCCAGAGATGGGAGGATTGCAGGTGGGAGGGAAGTTATGGTGAGGGGGGGGAAGACATTGTAATCCATAAACTGTACTTTGGAAATTTATATCTACTAAATAAAAGTTTGTTTTTTTTTTAAAGTTCATTTGGGGCCGACGCTTTGGCTCACTTAGCTAATACTCTGCCTGCGGCGCCAGCATCCCATATGGGCGCTGGGTTCCAGTCCCAGTTGCTCCTCTTCTAGTCCAGCTCTCTACTGTGGCCTGGGAAGGCAGTGGAGGCTGGCCCAAGTCCTTGGGCCCTGCACCCACATGGAAGACCAGGAGGAATCACCAGGCTCCTGGCTTCGGATCAGCACAGCGCCGGCCGTGGCAGCCATTTGGGGGGTGAAACAACGGAAGGAAGACCTTTCTCTCTGTCTCTCTCTCTCTCACTGTCTAACTCTATTTTTCAAATAAAAAAAAGTTCATTTGGGGGCAAAAATAGATATTTAAAAAGTTCATCAAAAATACATGTTATGAAAAAAACAATACATGGATTTCAAATTATTTTTACTCCCAAACTTCTCTCTTACTTCCATTCTCCTTAAACTCTCTGAATTACCTTCATACATTCATTGCTACTATACAGTAAAGCAATGAATTTTTATATGTTGATCTTATATCTCATGTCCTTACTGACTCAGTTATAGGATGCTGGTTTTTTGTTTTGTTCTGTTTTGTTTTTAGAATCCTTGGAATTTTTGCATAAATAATCATGTCATTAGCAAAGTAATTCAGTGGAGAAAGGTTAACCTTTTTAACAGATAGTGCTAGAGCAAACTGGATATCCATACACAAAAAATATTTTTAAAAATGAACCTGGCCTGAACTTCATCCTTTAAAGAGGGATTTACCCAGAATGAATTACAGACTTAAATGTAAAGTATAAAACTACAAATAATTTAGCAAAAAAGAACATAGGAGAGAATGTTTAGAATTTAGTGTTAGGAAAAGTGTTGGAAATGACACTAAAAACATGATACATAAAGTGAAAAATTATTCTATTGAACCTCATCAGAATCATAAACTTTCATCTAGGAAGGTCTATGTAAAGAGGATGAAAAAGATACTCACATATCTAACATAGGACTAGTATCTAGAATAAAGAAGAACTCTCACATGTCAACAATTAAAAAAAAAATTAGAAAATGGACAACAGATAGGAACAAGCATTTCACCTAAAAGGATATACAGATGGCAAACAAGCACATGAAACAATATCCAATATCATTATCCATAAAAGAAATGCAAATTAATCCCACAGTAAGATACCACTATATACCTACCAGGATGACTAAAATAAAAGTGACAAAATCAAATATTGGCAAAGATGCAGAGAAACTGGATCACTAACAGACAACTTGGAGAAAGGTAAAATGGTACACCTACTGTGAAATACAGTGTAGTGTAGCAGTTATAAAATTAAACTTGCAATTGCCATACAACCCAACAACTGCAATCCTGGGAATTAATCTGAGAGAAAGGAAAATTTATGTTCACACAAAAATCATATGCAAATATTTGTAGCAACTTTATTTATAATAGCTAAAAACTAACATGCCCATATGTCTCTTCACCAGTGAATAATTAAACAAACTGTGACACATAAATGAAATGTTTACCACAGAATGCTACTTTGCAATTTTTGAAATATATGAACTATTGATGTGCAACAACGTGAATGATTTCCAAGAAATTATGCTTAATTTTTAAGCCAATTCCAAAAGCTTGCATTGTGTATGATTCTATTTATATAATATCTTTGAAAAGGCAAAATGTTAGAAATAAAGAGTATATTAGTGGTTGTCAACAGTTAGGTACTGAGAATGATGGGTCTAAGAGTAGAAGGAAGGTAGCATTAGTAATAAAAGAACAACACAAAGGATCTTTGCAATATTGGAATTGTTCAGTATTTTGACTGTGGAGGTGGTTACATGAACCTAAATAGGTGTTTACGGTTGACAAAATTGTTTAGAACTTAATACACCCACACACAACTGAGTAAAATTAAGACTGAAGAAATATGAATAAGATCATTAGATTGTATCAATGTCAACAACCTGGTTGTGATATTATACAACAGTTTTGCAGACATTTCCCCTGGGGAAAATGGGCAAAGTATACACAGAATATCTCTATATTATTTCTTACAGATGCTTGTGAATCTACAACTACTTCAATAAACAGCTCAATTATTAAAACAGCAAATAATATACTTAGGGTTACAATCTGTTGATAGAGTAGTACATGAGGTACTACAAAAAATTCATGGAAAACAACAGATAAGTTTATTTTGGTGCAAAAAAAGTTTGAAAATCATGAAAATCTGTATTATGAAAAAACTATGCATGATTTTCAATTTTTGCACCAAAATAAACTGGTATTTTAATTGCATTTTTCCATGAACTTTTTGAAGTATGCTCATATCCTTTTTTTCCTTGAAAGACAGGGAACCAGCAAAAGAAGCAGTAACAGACAAAAAGAGATCTTCTAACTGCTTTCCATCTGCTGATTCACTCCCTCAAGTGCCCACAACAGCCAGAACTGGGCCGGATCAAAGCCAGGAACCCAGAATTCACTCCAGATCACCCATATAAGCAGCAGAAACCAAGGATTTGAATCATCCCTCCCGTGCTGCTTCCCTGCTCTCCATGATATGTATTAGCAGGTAGCTGGGATCAGAAGCAGAGTCGAGACTTGAACCCAGGCACATTGATATGGAATACAAGGGTCCAAGCAGTGTCCAAGCTGATATTCCAGACACTTGCTCCCAGTCCCATATCGTTTTTTTTTGTTTGTTTGTTTGTTTTGTTTTTTTTCTGACAGGCAGAGTTAGACAGTGAGAGAGAGAGACAGAGAAAGGTCTTCCTTCCATTGATTCACTCCCCTAATGGCCGCTATGGCCAGCGCTGCACCGATCCAAAGCCAGGAGTCAGGTGCTTCCTCCTGGTCTCCCATGCGGGTGCAGGGGCCCAAGCACTTGGGCCATCCTCCACTGCCTTCCCGGGCCACAGCAGAGAGCTGGACTGGAAGAGGAGCAACCGGGCCTAGAACCCAGCACCTCTGCAGGCGGAGGATTAGCCAAGTGAGCCATGATGCCAGCCCTATGGTTTTTTTTTAAGAGATACAATATGGTATTCTTTATCTTTTTAATTTAAAAAAAAATTATCTTAATTTTAGTCCTTATCAGATAGTGAAGAATACTCCCTACCTTTGAATCTGGGGTCCAGGAATTCAACCCAGGTCCCTTACATGGGTGGCAAAAGTCCACCACTGCATCCCATGGTCTACCTAAGCAGGATGCCAGAGTCAGGAGCCAGAGCAAGGTAT
This sequence comes from Lepus europaeus, assembly GCF_033115175.1. Taxonomy (NCBI): domain Eukaryota; kingdom Metazoa; phylum Chordata; class Mammalia; order Lagomorpha; family Leporidae; genus Lepus; species Lepus europaeus. The sequence goes on along the minus strand of NC_084833.1, from coordinate 48,907,233 downwards.
TGAATCTGGTTGCTCTAACTTGGGGTACGGGGATCTTAACTGCTAGGCCAAACACTCAGCCCAGTGTTACTTTCAGAGTGGCTATTAAAGGAGGAAATTATTTTTTTTATTTCCTACTGACCCACGATATTATTAATGACAAAGTTACAGGAATGGGTATTTGGCCTAGTGGTTAAGATATTAACACACTCGCTTCTCAAATTGGTATATTTGGATCCAATCCCTAGCTCTGGCTTGTGACACCACCTTTTGGCTATTGTGGACCCTTGGAGGTAGCAGTAATGGCTGGAGTAATGTGAAACCTGGATTGATTTCACAGCTCCTAGCTTCAGCACAACCCAGCTCCAGCCTTTGAAAGCATCTGCTGAATGAACCAGTGGATGGGAACTCTCTTTCTGTGTGTATCTGTCTCTCTTTGTCTGTCTCTCAAATAAATAAACACTTTTTTTAAAACAACAAAAGTTATACCTAAAAGAAACCTAATTGTGTGCTGGGAAAAAAAAACAAAGACAAAAAAGGGCAGAAGTAAAAACAAGAGGAAACATCCCATACCATTAACTAATCTTAATTTAATCATTCAACCAACAAACATTTATTAAGAATCTTATTGTAGGCATTGGGAATACAGCACTGGACAAATTAGAGAGGGACTAAGCATAGTTGATCACTGATTAAAATACCAATGTTCCAATACCTATAAAATGCCTAAACCTTGTGGCTATTAGATAACATTAATAAGAAAAAAGGAGGCAAAATTCTAGCCAACTGAAGTTAAATCCTAAAGTTTTTATTTTACTTGAAAGTGATACCAGACTTTCTGAAGAGTTAAATTAAAATTAATTTTTTATAATATTTGGCAATATTATCAAGTAGTATTTTTTAATATCAAAGAATGATTTTAGGACTTTGTACACTGAGTACTAAAGGTATTTTCCTCAGTCATCCTCTTCTGCCTGAAAGCAAAGAACATGTAGCTTATACATTAATTCGTACATTTTCCACCATTTCCTATCTACAACATAAGCAAGTACCAGACAGGAGGTATTTCTGAATGGTAAGCTACAAAGTTTCTGTTGAGCCAGTTACTGCATTTTGGAGTGGAATGGAATCCTAGTGCACAAACATATTAGCCACTCTTTAAAAACTGCCTTTTCACAAAAAGTATATATTAGCATTATAATTCTGGTTCTGTTGCAGCTACCATGATGTTGTAAATAATTCAATACTTCATCATATTTTCATATTCTTCAGTATACCATCATCAATTTTTTCTAGCCATCTATTTCTATTTATTCACTTCCAATTTATTATGTGAAAGCAATAAAGGAAATCCACTGGTCTCTAACTTTTGCATCCCCAACGCTAGTAGATGGCCTCTAGTCCATGATTCCATCGTTGGATTACCTGTGTGGCTTCTCAGTAATAAGTATGGCTCCTCAGTTAAACTCTCCAAACATCAACAGAGACTGAAATGCTGGAGCTAAGTGTCACAAATATTCAGCACTAAGCCATGGCCTTGTCTCATTGTACTTCATAGGGCTATGATTTTTTTCATAAATCAAAATTGTGTATCAGCTGCTATCTCTATCTTTATAAAGACTCTAGCATCATGGGGTTAGTGCTGTGGCATGGCGGTGAGGCCACCGCCTGGAGTGCTGGCATCCCACATGGATGCAGATTCGAGTCCCAGCTGCTCCACTTCTGATCAAGCTCTCCACTGTGGCCTGGGGAAGCAGTAGAAGATGGCCCAAGTCCTTGGGCCCCTACACCCACATGGGAGACCCAGAAGAAGCTCCTGGCTCCTGGCTTTGAATCTGTGCAGCTCTGGTTGTCACGGCCAACTGGGGAGTGAACCAGCAGATGGAAGCTCTCACTCCTTCTCTCTCTGTGTAACTCTGACTTTCAAATAAATAAATAAACCTTTTTAAAAAAAAAATAAAAAGACTCTAGTATCAGAAAGAAGACTGGGAATGGTAAAAGACACTTGCAAGCATAATAAAAAAAATCAATCATGAGATCAGTCAGAAGACTGATTTAATCTGAAAACAGTATTAAGGAGGAAAGTACTGAATAGTGGACTCTGAAATTAGGGTGCAAACTCCAAAAGAAAATAAAAAATGGCATGAAAATTTTGGAAGTTCTCCTTCAATTCTCATTTTATAAGTTAAAGAGCCAGTACTTTGATTAATTACTTTATTATCAGGTACTATCTACAGTAAGTTCTCAGGGACAGGACAAGAATGTACATTAAGTCCATAAATTAAATATTCTAAGAGGTAGGTGAACATTTCCAGCTAACAGGCAACTAAAAAAAAAGGTCTATGTTCATGGAAAAGTATAGTATGAAAAAATTGCTTGAATTTCAACACTTTTTTGCACTAAAACAAGCTTATCTTTTAATTCCATTCTTCCACAAACATTTTGAAAAAGTAATCTCATATACAGTAGCAGTAAGGCAGTAATCAACAGGTTTGTTATGTTAAATTTGCTGAAAGCATTTAAGAAGAAGTGATTGTGACCTTGATATTGTTAGAGATCAGGAATCACGCTAATACTAAAACCACACCCTAAGCTGAAAACATCAATAAAAACCATTAAAGCAGGAAAAGTGTTTCCTAACAAACCTAGTAATCATGGTCCAGTAGGAGAATAACAATACACTTGTCCTTATTGTTGAAAGAAGGGCTGAAGACATTCTATTAAGATACAACAAAAGAAAAAAAGGGAAATTGCAGTGAAGGGTCCATCAGAGGCTCTTGTTGAGTTTCTGAAAAGCTTAGTAATAAAAGAAACCTATACTAGACATTTTGATGAAGGTGGAACCAAAAAGTATAGACAGTTAAGTTAAAGCTTTCATGAATTATAACAGACACAAATTCTCTCTCTCTTCCTCTCTCTCAAAGCAACTTCTTTGTGTAATGTTTTCAAAGAGTTGAAAAAGAGTACAAACTTTTTTCAACATCATTTCCATCCCTAGAGAAACAACTCAGAGAATAAATTTGCTCACATGTGTATCAGAAGACAGGTACAAGACTTTTCATAACATTATTGTTTGTACGAACAGAAAACTGGAAAAAAGGCCAAAAGTCAAAAGACAGAAGAATTTATTCCTGAATAGCATACCACAGGTCATTATACAAAATGAAATGAAGTAAATCTTCACACAGAAAAACTGACTTTAGAACCCAATTATGAGTATAAAAAGCAATTGACAGAAGGTTACAGTGTTACATTATTTTTACCAAACAATACTAAACATTATATTATTTAGGACACATGCAAAATTATTTTAAATAAAAAAAAGGAAAGGTAATGATAGATATAAAGTCCTGGTAATAGTCTAAGTGAAAACAAAAATTGGGCAAGTGAAGAAAATTTAGTTAGATTCAATGTTAGCAATTTTTATCAAATTAGTGGATGAACTCACATGTGTTTGTTCTGTTTTTATTTTGTATATGTACAAATATATAGATAATATTACATAATAAACCAATGTTTAAGTTTACCACTTTTATATTCATTTTTTCTTTTGATTTTGTACACATTTGCAAGGATAAATAATGTAAAATTGTCTACTATTTCTTTTTGAGATTCCTAGAATAAATACTGAAGTAGTCAATTTTGTGAATTTTCAACAGAAAAATACAAAATGCTAATGATCCACTCAAACTTCACAAGTTCAAAAAGCCTATGAGATTAGGATGTACTTTCATCCAGCCATTAGAAAGCTGTATCTTCTTCCTAAACAATGAAATGTTAGGCGAGCCCCTTCTTGCTTCCTACTTTTCTAAGAGGAAAAAAAAAAAAAAATTCCCTGCTTCACATCTCAACATTCATAGAAAGTCTTAAGGAATTTTTAATCCTGAGGAGACAGAAATGGACCAAGAAATTGAAGTCATCTTTTTGAGGCAGAGTCACACAAGCAGAAGTTGAAAAGAAGATTCAGTGAAAAATGTTAAAAATAGTTAATGCTTTAAAAAAAGAATGTGATTAAATGCTTCAGTAATAGTGAACTCGGAAATAAATGAGTAAAAATATGAATAAATATACAAATAAATAAAAATAGAAAAAAGAGAAGGGAGAGTTTATAGTTAAACCACTGGCAGTGTTATGTTCAGTAGTACTTTTTTATTTTTAAAATTATCTTTAAGGTTCTAAAAATTATATTAAAATGATATAAACTCTTAATTTAAAAAAAATCAAACAATTCAGAATAAAGAATAAAAATTTTCAAAAAAAGTATATTGCCTACACTGTAAATGGGATTTGCAAAACAACAGCAATAGAAATAAGCAAAATATTTCCAGAATATCTGGGGCTCAAAGAATTCTGGTTCACTGTATGTTTCATAAAATTGTAGAATAGGATGACCAGTTTCTAAAACATTAGAAAGCAAATGTACTGTATGGAAAATATACTAAACATAATTTTTGCCATATTTCAAAAATTCTTATATTCCTGATTAGAGTCCCTAAGTATAATTCTATGATATTTTCAGGAAATACCTGTTTATTTAAAACTAACTGTCACAAGACAAGCATTTTCTATGAATACAAATTCTTTAAAACTGGAGCAAGGACATTAATATCATTGGGAGGAACAATTTATTTTAAAAAGAAAAAAATAATTTAAATGAAGTTGCATCAGCTTTGCTTTCAACACCTGATTGATTCTTTACCACGAGAATGAGTGGTCTTGGGGAACTTCAGTATTTAGATGACTTAAAACTTACAATTTATTTGAAATAATGATTCTGGGGGGTTTGCAATGAATTTTTAATGCATTTTTATGCTAAAATCCAAAACCTTTTCTATTTCTCCCATGAACATAATGAAGGATTTAGATCTGGGATATTCTAAATGCTTAACCAATACAACCTTTGATCAGAATAGTGATAAAAGCCTAATGTCCATAAGTTGTACCTTAAAGTTTTTTTGTGATGTTCTAGCAGGAAGGGAACATTAAAACTTTTAAAATGTACATTGGTATTTAGACTTTTGTGTTAGTAGGAACACACTACTCTTAACTGGGTACTATCTAAAAACCTCATCCAAAACTTCACCGACCTCCCTCACTGACAACATTACATTCCACATACTCCTCAGCAGGGAAGATTGGCTTCCAATGGGGAAACTTTAGTATCAGCTTTTCCAGAGAGGCTGAAAAGAGAGTTAAACTGAATTGCTCTTCCAGAACACGAGAACATCATTGCTGCCAAATGCTAAATCCCTTAACACCATGGGACATTTCCTATGATTCTGTCTGTGGTGCAGTAAGAGATTCCTGTAATATTTCTCGTTAGAAAAAGTTTCTTCAAATAACAACAAATAACAGTAATATTAGTTACAATAGTAATAATTATTATAGAAACTATATTATGTCAAATCCTCACAACTCTGCATGGTATCAGTTATCCACTTTTACAGTAGGACTTAAAGCATAAAAGATTAAACAATTTGTACAAAGTCACAAAACTAGGAAATAATGCTAGCCACATTGATTGCTTATGATGGGCTAACAATATTCTAAATGTTTTATTTGCATTAACAAATTATTGATCTTCTTAATAACCTGGATTCTTATGTCAGCTCTGTAAAGATGCCCATTTTTTTGTTGAGAAAACTGAGACACAGAGAAGTTAAGTAACTTGTCTGTTATCCACCTGATAAATGCTGAACTCAGATTCAAACACAGGAAACTCAGCTCTAGAGATCACATCCAAGTACAATACAGTACACTATACTGTCTATATTGTACAATATAGTATGTTATATTGTCTTTCTAAATTATAGAGCTTAGATTCAAACTCAGATCTAGCTCACTCAAAAACATGCTCCAAAAAATTGTTTTTCTCATTGTTTGAACTGTACCGTATACCTTAAATATAGCAAAAGTTTTCAGATAAGCAAAATATACCAACATATATGCAAATTAAATATTGCAATGAATATATATGTAGAAATACAAATGATTGCTTAGAGACATGAATAATGATAATAATCCATAAGATACACACATAAACACACGCTCAGTTTTGTGCTCAGAAACAGCTGCATAATCCATTGGAAAGCCTATCCCACTAGGAATCCAAAGCTCAAATGCTGCTGCCCTTTCTCTCCATGCACAGCAAAATGAATCCGCATACTTTCATCACCTTAATAGCTTGATGCACACAATTCCACCAGACAAATTCAGACTCTAATTTCTGACCAGTGTATGTCCTATGGATTGTACCTAAGCTTTGCATATTTTCCATTAAGTTGGCTCTACTAAAAGAGTTTATTCTATTTCTACCTAACAAGCTTCCTCACTCCCTTCAAATCACAAAAAAAAAGTTACTAAATAACAAGTCTTTCAAAAGAGCCAAAAGAATCAGAAAGTTTCATTTTGTCAGACAAGTGAGTTTTATCATTGTATCCCTTTCTCTGCAATCTCAGAGAGCTCCAGAACCTGACCCAAACCAGTTCACTCTGCCTAGGATCATATACTTAGTAGTATGATACACAGACATGATAGTGGCTGAAGAACTATTATTAAAGAGAGATTAAAACAGCTGTACATTATGCTGAAACACTCACTCTTCCCTTTACAAACAGACGGTCCTGGATTACAAGCAGCACTTGACCATTTAAATCACGACAACAACCAGATTTAACCAGCTGGGCCATATTCTCCTAGGCAGTGCCTGTTGACCTCCTCAGTCGCAGCTGCTCAAATGAAATTCTCATTAGACAACTTATTTTCAGAAGCCAAAGGACTCTCTGATTAAATATATGTATTTAGATATAGAAGTCCTTTTTAAAGTATTCATTTTCTGACAACTGTCGCTTATGTTAGAGCCCAGCTACACTGACAACAAGATGGGTGATACAAGGATAACTAAAACTCGTCATTTAATCACAGCTAAAAGATTTTTAGCTTGGAAGCATTTTTAACCTGAATCTATTAATCAAAGCCTTTCTGTACAATCTACCCACCCACATCAACAGCATTTTTAAAGGTAGATTTGGAAATTCAGTCATTCGATCATTCAATCCACTTATGCATCTATCTATCTACCTATGACTCTAAATCAAAGTTAAATTTTCAAAAGACATGTCTTCTCATAAGCCTCGCTTTCAGAAGGACATTTCAAACTTTGTTCATTGGTGCTTTCAGCAATCTAGTCAAATCACTGCTCAGGGGAAGGCATTTCTTGAAGAAATGGCAGTTTAAAAACTGAAAAACTATTTGGCTGACCAAAGCATCTGCCTGCTGTTATTCTTTGATTGTTTGATTGTCCAAAGCATCAACCTGGAGAGCTACTATTTTATCATGTAGACATTGTTTCTAAATGGACCATAATCATCTTTATAGATGAGTTCTTGTATCTGAGGGCAAATGAGGGAGGAGATATTAAATCTGATACAGAAAATCAAAACATTATCCAAGACAAGAATGTCTCAGGAAAGATCACCATTTATTATGTCAAGCACACAAGCTTGTCTATCAATTAATCATTAAGTTGCCCCTCAAATCATGAATCCAATAAGTTTTAGTAGGTAGTTAATCCATTTGAAAGTTCTCATGTCTCATGACATCACATGTCCCAAATGAGGAGACGGACATGGAGCTTTAAAGCGTCAAAGCCAGGTCTCAGAATCAGCCCTTTAGGCATTCGGATCCGGCTAAAAAGCCCATGAGAGTTTCTCAGGTATGGAAAGCCAAGACACTGTGGCAAAAAAAAAAAAAAACTAAATAAAAGATCTCTGTGAGTGAGACCCCAGTGGAAAGAACGGGCCATCAAAGAAGGAGGTATCTTTCTCTGAAGGGAGAAGAGAACTTCCACTTTGATTATGGCCTTGCCTAAAGAAGGTTGGAGTTTGTGAACTCAAGAGGCTTCCATAGCCTTGGCAGCTCATGACAAGAGCCTCGGGTGATTACTGACGTCATAAATAAGAGTGTGAATTGTTAAATCAACAACAGGAGTCACTGTGCACCTACTCCTCATGCAGAATCTCTGTCTTCAATGAGTTGTACTGCGCAAATTAATGGTAAAAATAGTCTTCAAACAGTACTTTGTACTTTGTGTGTCTGTGTGGGTGCAAGCTGTTGAAATCTTTACTTAGTATATACTAAGTTGATCTTCTGTATATAAAGATAATTAAAAATGAGTCTTAATGAAGAATGGGATGTGAGAGGGAGTAGGAGATGGGATGGTTTGTGGGAAGAAGGGTGGTTATGTTGAGGAAAACTGCTATAATCCAACAAAAGTTGTACTTTTGAAATATATATTTATTAAATAAAAGTTTTCTAAAAAAGAAAAAAAGTCAAAGCCAGGAAAATACCAGTGAAGCTATTATACCTCCTGATACTTAAAATACTGTGTTAGAATCAGAAATTTATTCAAAACATTTTAATGATCTTTTTGTAATTATGTGTTCTATTATGCTGTTACTACAAACTATTCCCACAAAATGTTGACTAAAATTGGGACTCAAACTCAGGATATCAAATTCTGATTAGGAAATAAAAATCCTCATTTCTCCCATCTCCAAAACATATTCCTCTACTTCTTTTTTTATTAATTACATTACTACCCTTCCATTCTCCCAGAGTTTAAAATTTCAGAGCTACCTTTGAACCACTTCTTCCTCTTTCTTTGTCTCCAAAGTTAATATTAAGTCCTAACAATTTTCTACCTTAATATCTTTTCCATATGCACCCTTCTTCTTTATTATTTCTGCTGCTTTAGTGCAGGCCCTCATTATCTCTAGTCTGAAACAATTTCCTTAATGTCTCTCCCTGCTCCCATCCATCCTCCATAGTGCTGCCAGATGAACTTTCCTGAAGGGAAGCTCTAATCCATCACCTTATTGTTCTAAAAAAATAGTCAGTGGTTCTTCTATCAACTTCTATAAAAATTCAAACTCCATAGCCAAAAACTAAGGGGCTTCTAGGATCTGAATAGTAATTTTTCATTCATATTTCCCACAAGTATCCTAGTAAGTTATAACCTGACTTGTTGGCTGTTTAAAGTTCTCTACCTATTTCTGCTAACTGAAATGTCTATCCCCACCACTTCAATCTATATAAAGCTTTTATTCTCCAAAAACCAGTTAAAACCCACTTCCCTACAGAACATATCCATGGCTTCCTAGACAGAAGGCATCTCTCAATCTTGTAAACTCCCATATTTTATTTATCTAGTTCCCATATATATTAGACATTACATTCATTACATATATGTATATATCTTATCACTCTTACAAAAAAGTTATTTAAAAATTATTGTTTTATTCATTATTGGTATTCCACGTATCTAGAATAGGGGTTCCTAACTTTGAGTTTACAGACCAAGAGACATGGATAGATTCAGGGAATCTATGAACCTGGCTGGGAAAAATTATTTTTTATCAACTTGTAATTGAAATTTGCATTTCCTTAAACTATAGATTCGAACAACAAACCACAGGGTATCCATTATACCTGTGACATTGTCACCAATCACAATGGGTTTTTCTATCACAGTATTTTTTTTTTTTTTTGACAGGCAGAGTGGACAGTGAGAGAGAGAGACAGAGAGAAAGGTCTTCCTTTACCATTGGTTCACCCTCCAATGGCCGCTGCAGCCGGCGTGCTGCGGCCGGCGTGGTGCGGCCGGCGCACCGCGGTGATCCAAAGCCAGGAGCCAGACGCTTCCTCCTGGTCTCCCATGCAGGTGCAGGACCCAAGGACCTGGGCCATCCTCCACTGCACTCCCAGGCCACAGCAGAGAGCTGGACTGGAAGGGGGGCAAACAGGACCAAATCCGGCGCCCTGACCGGGACTAGAAACCGGTGTGCCAGCGCCGCAGGCAGAGGATTAGCCTAGTGAGCCACGGCGCTGGCCAATCACAGTATATTTTTTGTAGACATCCCAAAATATCTCTTAAATTTATCACTCATCAACATTCTGGTATTATAGACTGGGCATTGTGGCACAGAAAGTTTGGCCACCACTTTGGATGCCTGCATCCACAAATAAGAAAGAGAATTTGAGTTCTGGCTATTCCACTTCCAATCCAGCTTCATGCTAAGGCACTTGTGAAGGCAACAGATGATGGCTCAAGTCCTTGGGTCCCTGTCACCAACATGGGAAAGCTAGATGGAGTTCCTGGCACCCTGATTTCAGTCTAGCCCATCCCTGATTGTTGTGGGAAGTGAACTAGAGGATGGAAGATTCTCTTTTTCCCTCTCTCTCTCTCTCTCTCTCTCTCTTTCTCTCTCTCCCCCGCCCTCCTTCCCTCCCTCCCTCTATTCTGTCACTTTGCCTTTCAAATAAATAAATCCCTTTTTTAAAAAAAGTTCTGCCATTTTAGTCCCTCCACTCATTTTTTTTCATGCATTAGTAAGATAAACAGCACATTCTACTATATCACAAATTATTTTAAAGATTGATTTTTTGAAACTCAGAGTTACAGAGTGAGGGAGAGACAGAGAGGTCTTCCATCCACTGGTTCCTTCCCAGATGGCCACAAAAGCAGGGGCTGGGCCAGGACTAAGCCAAGAGCCAGGAACTTTTTCCGGATCTCCCACGTGGGTAGCAGGGGCCCAAGTACTTGGGGCATCTTCCACTGCTTTTCCCGGGCCATTAGCAGGGAGCCAGATCAGAAGTGGAGCAGCCAAGACACAAACCGTTGCCCACATGGGATGCTGGCATTGCAGGTGGTGGCTTTACCCACTATGCCACAAAGCAGAACCCTCCTTGTAACTTCTTACCACTGATTTTCACTTTACCCCCAGGGGGTTAGATAGAATAAAACCAAAATCCTTTTTCTATGTAACTTTAATCTTTGAAGAAACCATCATGCCATCCTTGATCCTCTTTTCTCTAGGGTTAATATTACTAATTCCTTCAACCATTCCTTTTATTAAATAATCTTAATAATCTTGTGTATGTGAACATGCCAACTGTTCTCTAAGAATATCTTAATACTTTTGAGTCGCTCTTAAATGTGGTAATTCTGAACTCAACACAGTATTTCAAATATTGAAGTAGGGAGTTCAGTGGGAGTGGGACTACCTCATCTTGAATACTACAATCTGTACTTCTAACAATGTCGACTGAATAACATTGACAATTTTTTGGCAGTATTCACCACACTGACTCCATTGTGCTTTCTGTTACCTTTATTCATAGGGCTGTTATTTTAATTCTCTTCAATAATTACTTGTGCAGCTGGGAATTCTGGTTACAATCTGTGGACTGGATAATAAATTCTATTAAATTTTACCTTGATAGGTTGGCTTTAATTCCTATTTCTAGTTTGTTAAAACCTTTTGAGTTTTGTTTCTTTCACATATCATGTTTACTGCTCCTCTCAGATTTGTGGGATTGGTAAATATGAGGAGCAAGTTTTCTACAACTTCATATTTGTACTTTATATATTATGTATACTACCATACACTAAAAATTCCTGATTTTCTGATGTCTAAAACATAAGCACTATTAAAAGCAGCCAAAATGTGTATAAAGTATGTAAAAAAATTCTTTGCTAGAAAATATATAGTGATAAAGTACTTTTAAGTTAGCAGTCTCATCTTGCAAGTGTTTCTTTTGTGCAAAATCAACCATACGACACAGTAATGAAGAGGAAGAATAGAACATTAACCATATTTACAAGAAAAAATTCCCTTGTAATGCAGAAAAAATCACAAGCAAATTTCTCTAGTTTTACATTAAAGATATCTCTCAAGTATTTTCTCCAAAGTATTTTGAACTTACAGTTAAACTGAAAGCATCTTTTCATTGAATTGCCAAATAATCTTGCAATCTCACTTACTCAGAGGTGGCTGACCTAGCAACCTCAGTTACCCAGAACACCACCAAGAATATGGAAAATGAGGTCTGAGGTCTCTGAAAGGCAGGAAGGGTCAGCATGAAGTTCACATGCTGAACATCATGGGTATTACCCAGAATCTTACAGAAACTCACTCAAAATATTTTTTTTCATATTTCAAATGTGGTCCAGAATGTCCTGCTTGCCTAATTTCATAATCTGCAGATGCATATAAGGAACAAGCTAGAAATTATTAACAACCACAGAAGAAATAACATGCCATAAGCTGATATTGAATGTGGAGAAACCAATACACACATAGCAAAATAGATAGGTGGTATATCTCAAGTGGACACGAGAACTCTAAAGTTTGTAATGAGAGAGAAATGGCCATAAAGTCAAAGACTCTTAATTATTTCAGTCATCTCTAGGGGTAACATTACTTTAATGCACAGTGAAAAAATAATTGACATTTATAATATCATAATTACCATAACACTTCAAATTTATATAGTCTACATTCCATTATTATAGTTAATTCTCAAAATGTTTGAGTTGCCAAATCAGGTATTGGTGCCTTACCAAATTTTGAATTCTGTGGCTCAAAAAGATTGAAAACTCACCCAAGGTCCATAATTGTTGGGTAAGTATTGTAATTCCTAGTCTATATCATAATGCTGAATTGTCAAAAAGTATTTACACTTTAAGGTTATATAACCTGGTTAGTAAAACAAGGAAGCACGCAGTACATTTAAAAAGACTTCCACACAAAATTGAGTTGAAACTTTTAACTTTCTGAGTCCTTAAGTAAATAAAATTAAGCTACAGAAAAAAGTTCTTTTATATCAAATACCAATTTCCCAGAGGTCTGAATTTAAAACTTACAATGTGAATAATAAATCCAGAGCCATTAACTAGCCTACATTTTAAGGCTTAAAATATGTACATAAAAAACAAAAGCATATACAAAGGATAGCAATCACTTAGACTTGATTTACCTTGTTTAACAATATTACTGGAGAATCCTCTTTTATCTGCCTTTAGACTTAGGTGAACCTGAGTGGACTTTTGTGCAGAGGAGAGAAGGTAAAAGTGGGAAGCTATAGCAAATGTCAAGTGTCAAAGCTCTCACCCGTGAACATTTAATTTTTAACAATATCAGAAGCCCTTAACTCTCCATTCTACAACATATGGAAGTAAAATAATCGAATTCTTATAAATGTATAATGTTTATTAAAACAAAGGAAAGGAAATTAGAAAATCTTTTTTTTTTGCTTTGAAATAAATTTTTAAAACTTCTTATTTACTTTTTTAAACAGTTGGTATATTCACTGTCTGCCAAAAGAAAATAAGGGAGAATAAATGACAAAGTTGCAGTGAGGAAAATTCCCTTACTACCTTTTTCCAGGGTGAAGCTTACAGTCAGTGTAAAACCTTGATTTGTTATCATAAGAACCAAATAAAACACACAAAGTTTTAGAAAAATGGAGCTATCTGCTTAACACTCCTAATGGATCACAATCTGCCATCACCATGGTAACCGCAGAGTAACTTTTGCCTAGCTAGTGCCAATTATGCACTTCTCTGGCCCTTGAAGCTGCACTCACTTCTTTTTAAGAGCTGAAATCTTTAGAAGAAAAAGGCCCCGACAGTTAAGGGCACACATACCCTCTTGTTCAGTCCGAGTCATTTCCTCCAGCTTCTTCTGCTTCAGTGTGTCCACCACATCGGCCAGACTCCCTTTGCGGCGCTCTGGAGTTCCAAAAGTAACACTGGTCATTATCTCGCGGTCCCGACTCCCCTCGTCAGGCTTATGTGGTGAGGTAGAGGTATTTCGGAGGGAATATAGGGAACATAACTTATTATTCTCTGACTCCTAGAAAAAAATAAAATAAAACAAAGCCATTAGAACACAGGCTTCTTTGCATGCCATTGGCAGAAAATCTTAAACTCAAAAGGACAGTACATGATGCTCAGTAGAAAAAATAACTAACCAAAAAATAAAAAAATAAAAAGATAATAGTAAGGCAAATAAAAAATACGATTCTGATTAAACAATCCTCAACATTCAAGAAGAAATCATCAAAGGGGCTAAACTGAAACTGCAGATTCACACTGTTCAGTTCTTTGAAAAGCTGCCTAAAATTCAAAAATGGACATTTCAACCTCTTGTTCACTTACACCCTTCATTTAAAATAGTCTAGATTTAAGGAATAGTTATTAACATTTTAATTAGCATAAAGTTTGTCTTTTAATTGGGCACTTTTGTTAGCAATACTCCTCCCAAATCTTAAAATTATGTGTGTGTATATACATATATATATATATATAACTTTAAATCAATTTCCTTTGATATGAAGCCAGCAGAAAAGTTAGTCTTAGAATCTAATATCCATTGTTCACCAGGAAATCTACAAAATATCTAAATCAGTACCATAAAGTGAACCACCCTAAATATTTTTTGTATGCTGAGGTTTGGGGAGAATTGTTTTTTTGCTAGCTACTCATCTTTCCTGAGCTACAGAAACCTCTTTGTATTCCCTATCCTTACCACTGATACTTTAGCACATAGGAGCACAGTTTTCTTATAGCATTTTAAACTTTTTTTTAACCAAAGCACCAGTTTATTAAAAGAAATTTGCACAGTAATTACTTCATAGTACAGAGACGTTAGCTAACTGGTAAGAGGGTCAGAGCCATCAGCTGAGGAGAAAAAGCAAATATTAGGTCGAAAATAACAAACACTTAAAAGTTTGTAGGAAGAAAAAAACTTTCTTTTATCACTTTGAATGAGAATCCAGGGTTTGAATGCAACTGTTATTTGGCCCTTGACATTTCCTGTTTGCACAAGGGTATTCTCTCTCCTTGTTTTTTCTTTTTCTTTTTTTTTTTTTTTTAAGTGTAAAGGAAAGCATCTAGGCTTTGTGATTCTCACCAGAACCTTAAAAATCCCAATTGCTTCTATATCTCCCTTTTTCAAAAAAGAAGCCCAGCAAACTTCAAAATCTAGAGCGATGTCATAATTTTCAGAGGATAGAGGAAGAAAAGAGTCCAGAAGAGTAAGTTTCTACATCAGTTAAATTAAATATTAATTGAACTGAATAAATGCTAGGTATTTGGATACTATTATATATAAGGTGGGATGAAAGTTCTTTTCAGGATTATTGTGAGCATAAAATGAGATCCCTTTGTAATGCACCTCGGCACAGTGCTGAGCTCACAGTGATGAGGTGGTGGTTTGCAGATCAAAGGTGGTATTATTCTGAAGGAAGGAGAAGATCTAGGAATGGGGCCAAGGGGGTTGTTCTTCCCTCTGGACCCGAGGAATTGTGAGGTAAAAGCATTGATGTGAGTCTTGGATCTGAAATACTATGAATCCTGTTGAATCTACTTTAAAAAAAATCATTGGATTGTATACATTAAATGGGTAAATTAAGTGATGGGGGTGTAGTATCTAAATAAAACTGTTTAAATATTGTGAGCAAAATATTAATCTATTCTGCATTCCCATTACTAGCATAATGCCCAGAACAAAACAGCTCAAACTGAAAAGGACAAACTATGTGAGGCAGAGCAAGGGAGACAGTTCCTTTTTACCTTGCTCCTAGATCTCCTCTTTCCTTCATTATTTACTTTAATGTTGACAATAATTCTGTGGAGTGATACAGAAGTCCTTCTTTTAGATGCCAGTCATGGTTAGTACATAGCTCCTTGGAATGGCCATCTCATTCTCCACTTGGTGCAAATGAAAACTCAGAGATATGTGTGCAAAAGGATTTTGACTGAGGCTTTTAGGAATCAATAACCACCATTTGATTAATCATGCTTCAGTTACTTCCTTTTCAGAAGCAAATTATCCTTACATCATATCCCAGAAAGAAAACCCTGATTCAACCTAAGGGATTAAACACCAAGCCAAAACAGTATTATGTGGAAGTGGTTACCTACAAATGACTCACCATGGGCCATAATAAGGAAGGTTTTCCATCACTCCCAGATTGCAATTGAAATATGCTAGGAGAAGTTCTCCAGCCTCATAACTGCAGATTGTTCTTAGAGTATGTAGGCTCTATGGAGTACCACTTCTTTGTCTATTTATCCATTGTTACTTTCTTGTAGTACCATGTTCCTAGCTTTTCACTGTTGTGAATGCATTCATAGTCACTGTCAGTCTGCGCCACAGACAACAACCACAGGTTCTTTTATCGCAGTGATGACCTGCACTGGGCTCAGACCCATAATCTAGGCAAAGTGGCTAAGGACTACTGAGTAGCAAACAGTAAAACACTGAAAAGTCATGATTTTCCCCAAGAAAACCACCAAGAGTTACTTGCAATATGTCACCAAAGCACCAACACAGGCAATAAATAAAACCACGTATTGCTTAAGTTATTGAGTTATAACATCCTTAGGAACAATACAAAGGAGTGAAATCTACCATTTCTGGACCTTACTTTTTAACTTTCTAAAACTTAATAAATGTTGGTCTTTTAAAAGAGGCACATAATTCAATATATTTACAGCAGGTTACTATCTTATATGAAGTCATTACTACCAAATTTTTAAAAAGAAAATTGACAAAAGATCTGTAGGTTGCTGTGTAATGTTTATGTAAAATTTCTTAAGAAAAAAAGAGCTTATTTTTAATTTTCTAAAAACGAAGTAGATCCTAGGAAACACCAACTGAGGTGGGACACCTAATAATATTAACAGTCAAGTCCTGATGCAACGTTGCCACATAGCTATAAAGAGATTTGAGAAACTATTTCCCTAAAGCAGTGATTCTCAAACTTCAAAGTGCAGAATTTCCCGGTAAGTATGTTAAGATGCAGATTCCCTTGCAGTCTCCTTAGCCTCTCCCTGGACCAGGAATATGAATGTTAGTGGACATTCAAGTAACTAGGATGCACAGGCCCTGGCCCCAATCTAAAAAATACTACTTCCTGAGCAGGCAGTAAATAAGTGGGCTTTGCCTTCACATTATACTGGGGACTTCATTATATACAAATTTCAGAAAGCTGTTCAGTTGTGACTTTTTAAAATAATGTAAAGGAAATTATTTCTCTTCTTTTGATCTTCCTTTTGAAAATAACCACTATAAAACAGGGTTGAATACATGAACATCACAAAAAAGCAGAATACATGGGCATTGAGTTAATGAATATTAGTTTATTCAAAGGAAATTTAATATAAATTTGTTTTCCCTCAATCCTAAACCTCAGCTGCCCCATCAAATCTAATAGTAAACAAAATTTTCTAAATATTATTTGAAAAAGATCCCAGTCCCAATACAAGAACTAAGGCATTGTCAACTCAGACCATTTAAAGACAACTTCACTGGAAATTAATTAAAAACATTACATAAGGCCAGCGCCGTGGCTCAATAGGCTAATCTTCCGCCTTGCGGCGCCGGCACACCAGGTTCTAGTCCCGGTCAGGGCACCGGATTCTGTCCTGGTTGCCCCTCTTCCAGGCCAGCTCTCTGCTATGGCCCAGGAGTGCAGTGGAGAATGGCCCAAGTCCTTGGGTCCTGCACCTGCAAGGGAGACCAGGAGAAGCACCTGGCTCCTGCTTTCAGATCAGCGCGATGCGCCGGCCGCAGCTTTCTCTCTGTCTCTCTCTCTCTCTCTCACTGTCCACTCTGCCTGTCAAAAAAAAAAAAAAGAAAGAAAGAAAAAAAAGAAAAGAAAACATTACATAAGGGGCCAGCGCAGTGGTGTAGTGGGTAAAGCCGCCGCCTGCAGTGCCAGCATCCCATGTTGGCACCGGTTCGCGTCCCAGCTGCTCCACTTCAGATTCAGCTCTTCGCTATGGCCTGGGAAAGCTGTGGAATATTGCCTAAGTCTTTGGGTCCCTGCACCCACGTGGGAAACTGAAAAAGCTCCTGGCGTTGGGGAGTGAACCAGCCATGGAAAACCTCTCTCTCTCTCTCTCTCTCTCTCTCTCTCTCTGCCTCTCCTTCTCTCTCTGTGTAACTCTGACTTTCAAGTAAATAAATAAATCTTTTAAAAAAACAACATTACATAAACTATATGCAGATGTTGGATAAAGCAGAATAGTACCAGAAAGTGATAATCAGACATTATTTTTAGAAAGAATTCACTTTTCACAGTGAAGATATTTCCGGTGTGTGAAAGCATAGAAAAAGCAAATATTAAAAACAAAACATACTGCAACAAATATTGCTCAGATGTTTCAGGATTGTTATATAGAACTGGTTGTCCGGCAGTGGCAATCAGAGGACTTTAGACAGTTTTATTATGTTACAGTGAAAATATTAAATTACTCAAAGATTTGAGCCTTTGTTTCTTTTGTTCCTTTCCCCCAGAATGTCCTACTTTTTAGTTTGTTTGATTGTTTTCATTTATTATATTTGAAAGTCAGAAAGAGAAAGAGAGAAACAGTATCTCCCATCTGTTGGTTCATTTCCCAAATTTCTGTAACAGCCTTGCTGGGGCCAGACTAAAGCCAGAAGCCCAGGAATTCCATCCTGGTCTCCCTATGGGTGGTAGGGACTCAAGTACTTGAGCTATCTCCTGCTGTCTCCCAGGATGCAGGTTTGTTGGAAAATGTAGATGGACTCAATCCCAGTCATTCCAACACAGATGTGGTTTTCCAAGCAGCCACTTAACCAACTTTGCCACAATGCCCCATTCATCCACTTTGAGGATGATCCCAACCTGCTTTCGAGAGTTCAGAATAAACTGCACTTTATCCTAGCAGCCCTCCCTGTTTACATCGGGCCTTACCATCCTGCTACCCACTCAAACTATGCATTGAAGCACTATTAAATAAATAATAATAACATTCATCAATAGTTTTTTAGGTAATAATACTCCTTGCAACTAAACTTTAATTCTTAGATGGTTGAACTACTTCTCATGTTTCTTCCATATGCCTCCTCCTTCTATATGAACTTGAAACAACAACTACTCATCAAATATGTCAAGAAAAACTAAAAACTAAGACTAAGAGTAAAGATTTGCTCTAACAATGACAGGATTATTTAAGCAAAATATTTAGAACTGAGATATTAAAAAAATAAAGGATTGATGATATACTGTACAACTCAATACTACACAGCCATTAAAAATAATGTTATATATGTTGAATATGGTATTGTTTACAGTGATGAATAACTAGATGCAACCTAGATGTCCAATTATTTGAGGTCATTATGGTTTCATTCACATGCTAGAATCATTGAAAATCAAATTATAGTGAAAATTTATGACATGGGGATGAACATTCCTAATGTACCATTAGCAAAAAGAATGTTAGTAAAAAAATTAATATAAATTTTAAAGAAAAAATGTACAGAAGAAAAGAGACCAGCATATCCAACAAAATGTTTATGTCCCTTACTTGTTGAGATAATAGATTTTTTCTTTTTGAAGTTTTCTACATTTCTAAATGTTCATAATAAATATATTTTAATCATAAAATAAATACAATTTTCAAAGTTCAACGTGAATACTCAAAAATGTTTTAAAGTAATTTATTCACCAAAAAACATGTTTTAAATGAAAAAAAGGATACACTGTAGTACGTAGTCTTTACATGTATGCATAAAGGTGAGTGTGCTCCCCTACACACACACAGATGGAAAGATATATACTAAAGTATTTATAATGATTTCTAAATCATGGTAAGATTATTGGTGATTTTTATTTCCTTTTTTGCTGATCTGTGTTTTCTAATTTTTCCTCCACAAACATATTTTTGATGTAATAAAAAAAAACAAAAGTCATTTTATAAACAGATGCTTATGGAAAGCCAAGACACTCTGTCAAAAAAAAAAAAATGACCTAAATGAAAGATCTCCACGAGTGAGATCCCAGTGGAAAGAATGGGCCATCAAAGAAGGAGGTACCTTTGTCTGATGAAGGGAGGAGAGAACTTCCACTTTGACTATGACCTTGTCTAAATATGATAAGAGTCAGTGAACTCAAAAGGCTTCCATAGCCTTGGCAACTCATGACTGGAGCCTAGGGAGATTACTGATGCCATAAACAAGAGTGTCAAATTGTTAAGTCAACAACAGGAGTCACTGTGCACTTACTCCTCATGTAGGATCTCTGTCCTTAATGTGCTGTACATTGTGATTTAATGCTATAACTAGTACTCAAACAGTATGTTTCACTTTGTGTTTCTATGTGGGTGCAAACTGTTGAAATCTTTACTTAATATATGTAAGATAAATGAAAATGAATCTTGATGTGAATGGAAGGGGAGAGGGAGCGGGAAAGGGGAGGGTTGCGGGTGGGAGGGAAGTTATGGGGGGCGGGGGGGAAGCCATCGTAATCCATAAGCTGTACTTTGGAAATTTATATTCATTAAATAAAAGTTTAAAAAAAATAAAACAGATGCTTAGGGTAGTAAAAGAAAAAAACAAGAGAATAATGTTAGGCCTTCCTGAAGATGTCTAGAGAATCAGTACATTACAGTAACTGTATCAAGTCCAGAAAAAAATAGCTAGCAGCTTTCTCTCCTTCATATTTCTGCAGTTGAAGGAACTCAAAGAATATTTTCTAATAAGTCCAATTATTTAAATGAGAATGTTCATGTTCATATAAGTTAAAATCTAGATTCTTATTGCTTTGATTCTAATGTACATGTTCCCCAAAATTCATATGCTGGAACCTAACACCTAGTATGATAGCATTAACAGGTGTAGCCTTCAGAAGGGGATTCAGCGATGAGATCCGAGCCCCCATGAAAGGGATTAGTGGCCTTATAAAAAGGGCTGGAGGATACTACACAGGCCCTGTTTGCTATGGCACCTGAGGAACAGCTTGTGAGTCTCTTCCAATGGATGCAGCAGTAAGGTAAAAACAGAAACTGGGCCCTCACCAAACACTGAGCCTGATGGAGTCTCCAGAACTAAGATAAATACATTTTTATTGTTTATCAAGTATCCACTCTGTGTTATTTTGTGATAGTAGCACACAGGAACTAAGACACTTATAATTTTAATACATTGTTTCCTGTTTGCCCTGAAAAGACACACAAAATTAGTCTACTTCCTCTTCTACAGGTTCAAATGTATTAAAGTAAGGGCCAAATTAACTGTCTTTTTCTAGGTGAAACTGCTTCATACACCCATTTCTCCAGACTATTCACCACCCTCCTCTGACACACTCTGGCCCTTAGGTGTTATTCTAAAAATGTCACCAACAACTAAATTGTGAGTTCCGCATTTTCACTTTCAGCAAGAAAGAAACCAACTCTAAGAAAGATTAAGTGGTTTCCCCTATGCTTCACAGGTAGAACTGGCAGAGCTAAAATCTAAGTGCAGGTTTTCTGACATCAAATCCAGTGCTTTTTCTATTCCACAGGTTTGTTAAAAATAAAAATAAAAATAACACTCTCAGCAGTAAAAGATGTTCTAATTCCAATCATGTCTTCTAAATCTGGAAATCTTTGTTTCCTTACATTTTCAGAGAGATTTATCTACTTTTGAGGCTAAAATCATACTTTGTTAGTAATCTTAATCTAGAACTACCAAGAAGTAGCTTGTATTATCTACTTATTGTTGCATACCACGTCCTCTCAAAACAAAGTACTTAAACAACAATAATTTACTACATTTAATGGTTTTTGTGGGTCAGGAATTTGGGGCCATCTGGGCTGGGTGGTTCTGTCTCAAGATTGCTCATGAGATTGCAGTTAAGTCGTGGCAATGGTTGGAGTCATCTCAAAGGCTTCTTTACTCACAGATGTGGTGTCTGGCCTGGGAACACTTCAAGAGCTCTGGGCTGGAATAGCTAGGATTTCTTGGACATCTTCCTCTATCTCTTTGTAATCTCTCCATATGGTCTCTTCTCCCCAGTGTGTTGGTTTCTGGGTAGCTGGACTTCTTACATGGTGGTTCAGGGGTCCAAGACAGTCAGATGAAAGCTGGATCACTGTTTCTAACCTAGCCTGGGAAATCACATTGTACAAATGTCACTGTATTCTATTCAGTAATGAGTCACCAAGACTTGCCCGTAGTCAAGCAAAAAGGAGGTGCACGCTGTTGTTTTTTTTTTTTTATAGGACAGAGTTATAATTATGTCCTCAAATAGTTGCTGTGAGAAATGAATCACACATAAAGCCCTTAGTACAGTGCCTAGTACACAAGTACTCAGCAAATGATAGCTACCCTTATTAAATTCAAAGGTCTCTATCCAATTGTCCTTTGTTTCAATCTTCAATTCTGGAAATACATTCAAAACAACTGGTACTATTTGCAATATTTTGTTCATACTCATTCATCTTTGTGTGATAGTTAATACTAAACTACATTAATCTCTTCATTATTAATGCTCATCCCAAACAAATTCCATAAAATCTGGCTCCTAACAAAGCTCCTTAGTATTTCTAACTACATATTTCTAGGAACATTATCAATTGTCATTTATCCTATCTGCATATAGATTATTCCCCTTCTGTCCAGGAGCAGTTACAGTACATTACTGATCTGATTCAGCTGGGTTGTCAGCCACACCTAAACAAAGAATGCAGATTGGCAACCATACTGCAAACAGGAGAGCAGTAGGCTGGGGTTGCAAAAGTCAGATAAGATGTCAGGAATCGAAAGTCAGAGAGCATAGGTCAAGAATGGAATCTTGCACATACAATGGAGATGAAACCCACATGCAAGTGTAAGTCATGGCAACTGGGAGAAATGAGTGGGAAATGGCCTCTCCAAGTAGCAAGAATCAATTTCCCTACAGGTGGCCCAATTTGATTGTGAGACAGAATATTATCCTTTCATGAACTTTCCTTGCACCCATGAGCAAGACAATGAAAAACATTCATTCTTATTGCCTAGTATGCTGTCAGTTTTTCATCTGGTTTGTTGGTTGGTTTTCTATTTGAGTTAGTGGTCTCTTCAATTACAACTTTATCTTTGTGCTAGTTCACTCTCCTTATGATGTTTATGAAGACAAAGCAGCACAGATTCATTACTGATTTCTAACAGCACCCAATATACAGCAAACTTCACACAAAGAAAGGTCAAATCCTGAAATAGGTTCAATCTAATACTCTCTTACAGACAGTTCATGGTTTCCTGTGGTATGTATCCCCTTTAACTAAAGTGAATAATGCACCCAATTTGCTTAACTGTAGGTATGTCCCTGGTATTCTTTACCTGGAGGAAATTAAGGGGATTTTATGTCTGTAAAGAAGTTAAAAACAGTAATAAAACCAACAAAATGTTTTTGTTTTAAATCAGCATGCACTGGCAACTTGACCATGTGAGTGACCATGTCACTGGTGAATTATCTCTGCCAATGCTGATGGCTTCCATCTAGCCCTTCCCACTTTTATATTTAAGTTTCAGATGAGTGCTATTATCATATTATGTGAGTTATGTATATATTTTTACATAGTCTATAGATGTAGGGTTTTTTACTCCCCACTTTAAATAACTTTATGAACAAAAACTATAGTACAAAACCTGTACTATAAAAGAGACTTCCTGTGCTATAGTGTTATTAACTGACAGAAAAGATTTACCTAATCTAGGTTCCAAATCATTCTTGCTAACAAAGGAAATCTAACCTTTTTTAGTATGTTAAAGACTAAATTGCTAATATCCATAGGTTCTTTCCCAGAGGAAACAAAGTATGCTTTTCTCTAATATGATACATTTTAAGGAAGAGCATTAGCTTAAAGAAGATCACATTAAAAAAAAATGCTAAGTAAGGGGTAACCACCACCTGCAGTGCTAGCATCCTATATGGGCACCGGTTCGAGTCCTGACTGCTCCACTTCCGATCCAGCTCTCTGCTATGGCCTGGCAAAGCAGTAAAATATGACTCAAGTGCTTGGGCCCCTGCACCCGCATGGGAGACCCAGAAGAAGCTCCTGGTTTCTGGCTTTGGATCAGCACAGCTCCGGCCGTTGCGGCCATCTGGGAAATGAACCACCAGATGGAAGGCTTTATCTCTCTATCTCTCTCTCTCTCTCTCTCTCTCTCTCTTTCTCTCTCTCTCTCTCTCTTCTTCTGCCTCTCTGTAACTCTGCCTGTCAAATAAATAAATCTTAAAAAAAAAAAAAAAGAAATGACCTCATAAGGCTGTTATGAGAATTACATGAATTCCTAAAAATAAAACACTCAGAACAATAACTATTATATAACAAGTGTTCATTGGGTGACAGGGGTTGTGGTGGTTACTTAAAATACTCCTGACGAGTAACTTTTTGGCCTCTCTATGAACGCTTCCATTAATAGAGGACTTAGCATCCCCCATAGGAGTCCTTTCTATCTTCAGAGAGTGAACAAAATTCCCCTTCCCAGGAATTAAAAACGTATTTTTTGACTTACAGTTCTGTCTTGTGAAAACATTCAGAATGTTAGCCCTTTCAATATATGTACTCAGCTATTGTAACACCTTTGGATCTTCCCTTTGTATCTAGGAAGGAAACATCCCAGTTTCCTTCATTTCTTCCTCAGAAGCCATGGTTAAGCCATTCTAATCATTCTCCTCTGACTATGATCCAATTCCTTTCTCTCTTTCTTAAAGAGTAGTACCCTGAACTGAAAGTACTCAAGATAGTCTAAACAGGGGCAGATGTTGTCTTGTAATAGGCTAGGTCTCCGCCTGTGGCGCCAACATCCCATATGGACACAGGATAAAGTCCCAGCTGCTCCACTTCCAATTCAGCTCCCTGCTATAGGCCTGGGAAAGCAGTGGAAGATAGCCCAAGCACTTGGGCCCCTGCAACCATGTGGGAGACCCTGAAGAAGCTCCTGGCTCTTGGCTTCAAGTCTGCCCAGCCCCAGCCGTAGTAGCCATTTGGGGAGTGAACAAGCAGATGGAAGACCTCTCTCTCTCTCTGTCTGTCCCTCTGTCTGTCTGTAACTCTGCCTCTCAAATAAATAAATATAAAAAAAAAGACTAACAAAAATTAAGGCTCACTATCTCTGTCTTAGACATACAATGTTTCAAAGATCTAATGCATGAGTAGGGAAACAATACTTAGGAGGCACTTTAAGGCACAGAGGCCTGATTATGAGTCTCCTTGCAACATTCTATCAAGGTCCAGTGTTGGTTGATGGATGTGCTAACCAACTCCAGGTAGTTATTCTCACCTGGAAATTCATTAGTAGTCAAAATACCTTATATGTGATACTCAACTGAAACAAGGCTATCAGGTTAGGCTAAAATTGGTTAAAATAATTTTAACGTTGAAACCAAGAAATTTAGAAGTGGCAACAGACTTCATAATTATAGTTCAAATCTTTTATTTTTGAGATAAGGAAATTACAGTTCGGAGATAGAGAGTGACTTCCCTAAGGTCACGTAGCAAATTGGTGTTGACAGAAATGAACACAGGCTCTATGCTAATCCTTTCCTCTAACCTCCAAGTAATGTCAGGGAAAATATTTCCACTGAACAAAAAAGGAATGTGGTGGTGGTTTGTTTTTTGTTTTTTGTTTTCATAAAGGCATGGTAGGGGGTAAGGTTAGGGATTTGCAGAAGTTGGAAAATGTTGGACAGTTCTTACAGAGGAAGTTTCTGTGCATAGGGAGTCTCAAATGGTTCCACAGAACTTCTCTTCAGGGGTAACTACTTTCTCTAGACCAATCCTAGAACCTGTTCCAGCTCTCCTCCTTTGCAGCTTTGTTTTCTTCCCATTTGAGACACAACAATACATTACAAAAACAATTGTTGCTGTTACAATCAACAAGGCAACTAGTATACTTTAAATAAAAAAAAAATAGCTCAGAGTATGCTCTTCACACTTCACAAATCTTGACATTGGAAAGTACCAGAGCCCAACTGAGGTTTGTCAAATCTATTTGTTCTTTATGGGTGTTAGTCTACCAACAGGGAAGCCCTTTCGTGGTCAAGCTTGCCTGGGAAAGAGAGATGAGAAGACAATGGCTTCATATGTAATTATGATGAACCCTCAAAGTCACTCTGCAAGCTCAGCAATCTCTTTTCATTAGCTCTTACCCAGGAAAGTTACCAGTTTTGAGGACTGTACTGCAAAGAGCCCTCAAAATTCTTTCGAATATGTCAAATACGTATGGGCTTAACGGGGAACACTTCAAAATTTAAAAAATTGGAAATGAACCTCTGGCTCTCAAAGTTCTTACAGCTAGAACAAGTAGAACATAAATGATTCCTTCTAGCCCATGTTGCTTATAAAACAACCATCTAGGGCTGGCGCTGTGGCTCACTAGGTTAATCCTCCACCTGCAGCGCTGGCATCCCATATGGGTGTCGGTTCTTGTCCCAGTTGCTCCTCTTCCAGTCCAGCTCTCTGCTGTGGCCCGGGAGGGCAGTGGAAGATGGCCCAAGTGCTTGGGCCCTGCACCTGCATGGGATACCAGGAAGAAGCAACTGGCTCCTGGCTTTGGATCTGCGCAGCACCGGCCGTAGCGGCCATTTGGAGAGTGAACCAATGGAAGGAAGCCCTTTCTCTGTCTCTCTCTCTCACTATCTATAACTCTACCTATCAAATAAATAAAAAAAAATAAAAATAAAAAAAAACCTATCCACCTACTCATTCACCTGTATCTACCCTGTTGTATTTGTATTCCCAAGATAATGGAAACTAGGTACAAAATGACACCACTTCAGCCCAAAGCAGTAAGCAGCCTAAATCTGCCATCAGGTGGCTCCAATTTCTGAAAGCTATTCATTTCCCTACATGAAGGCATTTTACACCCTTAGACTGAAAGCTCAGTTACAATCATAGACTCTATGCTTTCTCTCTGGAAAGGGAGAGGAAAGGTCTGAATTTTTCTTTTTCTGTTAATTTCCAAACACCAAAAAGATTCCTTCCTTGCCCTATTATGTCATCCAGGAGAATAGCAGTCAAAAGAACAGGCAGTGCCAGCACCTCCTAATGGGCTCTGGTTCAAGATTTGGCTGCTCCACTTCCAATCCAGCTCTCTACTGTGGCCTGGGAAAGCAGTCAAGATGGCCCAAGTTCTTGGGCCCTTGTACCCACATGGGAGACCTGGAGGAGGCTCCTGCCTCCTGGCTTCAGATCGGCTCAGCTCCAGCCGTTTCGGCCATTTGGGGAGTGAACCTGTGGGTAAAAGATTCTCTGTGTGTGTGTGTCTCTGACTCAGCCTCTGCTTCTCTGTAACTCTGCCTTTCAAATAAATAAATAAATCTTTAAAAAAAAAAAGAGGTGAACTATAATATTACTGTCAATTTCAGAAAAAAATAATAAAATTACACACAAGAAAATCAGTAAGAGAATAAAAATGAGTGGTATCTTTAATAAAAAGCATTCCAGGTACAAAATAAATTAATACAATTGAAGGCCAATTATTAATTTGGAATTCAAGAGTAAAAATTTTCTCAATTTATTCATAGATTAAATTTGTTTAATCCTGAATATTTCAGTTCTTATTTAAAAAAAACTCCTCAATAAAAGTTACTCGCCATATAAATTTACAAATCTTCACATTTCTAAGCAAATCTCATCTGTTATACTACTGTGATTGCTCTGTGCTTGAATGAGGGCATATTTCCTCCCAGAAGTCTGTTGGATTTGAGAACATGGGATTTTGAACTCTCAGGACACTGGCAGTCGAAACAAATCAGAGTTAAATTATAGTGAAAGCAAAAAGTTTGCAAAATAATTTCCAGTTATTTTATTAAACAACATTTTCCATTTTCTCAGGTGCTAATGAAATATAAAGAAGATAAATGGAATGCATAAATATTCATTTCTAATTTCAACCTGGTTGTAAAATTTTATTAGCAAAGGTTTGCAATTTATACTTTGGATTTGAGAATGTGGTTTACACAAAGATATACTATTGAACTCAATTTGCATTGCCTAAAAAAATAATGCCTAAGGGTCATGGGAATGTGGTAACTCCAAAATAATCCTTAAGAGGTTAATATGGTAAAAAATAAATATGTCATCTCATTAAAACCTGCATTAACAAAAGGAATAATAGCTTGAAGTTGTTCTTTTTAGAAAGGTTATATTTCTCTTATAAAGCAAGCAAAACTTTGTATTGCAGAGGACAATCAAACAATGGGATAATCTGCATATTAAGATAATTAAGGCACATTCCTTAGAGTCCTTCAAGAAAGATTAGGTATGTTTGTGGAAGGGACTGAGCAGGGTCTTTCCTGCTTGATGTGGGTGGCTTCACTTAATAATCTGAGACAGCTCTTTCAGTCTCATCTCCCTAACTGAATGGTGCAAGCAGGACTCATTATGTTAAAGTTTCCTCTTCGAAAAGCAGCTCTCTCCAAATTAAAGAAAGAAGGGAGATCACAAGGAGGACACACGTAAGCCTGGCTTCTTCCTCCCAGAGCAGTACCCTGCAGGTCACAGTTGTCACCACCCTGTTCCTGCTGAAGGAGAAGGACCTTGAGATGCTTATCTCACTCTAATCATGAAAAGTTCAAATTAGTCATGAAATCACTTCATGCTGCATGAAGGAGTCTTCAAAAAGTATATGAAAAATATATAGAATGAAAAAACTATGCACAGATTTCAAATTTTTTTGCACCAAAATAAACTATTTAATTACATTTTCTACAATGGTTGGAAGTACCCTCATAGAACATGTACATTATTTTCTACATCATGTTGCTTAGGAGTATTATAAAAATGTTCAGATTTCATTATTCTAATTACCATATTTCATTATAATGAAATATCCAGAAGCCAGCCAAGAAGGTATTGCGTGAAAGAATTCTATACAAAAAAGGTGTACAATAATCAGAACCACCTATAAGCTAAAACAGGCTGTGGAGTTCTGCTTTAATCAAAAAAGTATTGATGTCATGAGATCAGCTTCCACTGATTAACACTGACCAATTTTGAAAAATTCAAATGACATTTGAATCTGCGAAAAAAACAAAGTTCTGCTCAAACCGTTTATGTTAGATGAGATTATAGCAAATTTTCAATAAGTAATCAATCATATTTTAAATAATTACCACAAAGTATATATTCTTGTGTCTGGAAATGCTATTGATCCCAAGCTACATTGTGATCACAGAAGAGTATTTCCATACCGATAGCCGACAGGGAAATTCAAACCACAGGAACAGCATCACTATGAGGTACACAATAATATTGGTGAGAGAAATGGAAACAAAATATTTGTGAGATATAAATTGCATAAAACTTAAGCTAATAAGGGTTATAGTGGCAGAATTCCAGAAACAATAATCCTCATGAACATGGAGGAATATTGTAAATTGTAAATGAATAGCAGTGATAGGGTTGATTAAGAAATTCAGATTATAGGCCAGCGCCGCGGCTCACTTGGCTGTGGAGGATGGCCCAAGTGTGTTGGCCCTGCACCTGCATGGGAGACCAGGAGGAAGCACCTGGCTCCTGACTTTGGACTGGTACAGCGTACTGGCCGTAGCAGCCATTTGGGGGGTGAACCAATGGAAGGAAGACCTTTGTCTCTGTCTCTCTCTCACTGTCTAACTCTGCCTGTCAAAAAAAAAAAAAAAAAAGAAGAAGAAGAAGAAGAAAGAAATTCAGTGCCTCTGCTAACTCCAGTCACTGGATCTTATACAGCATGAAAGATCAAAATAAAAATAAATATTATAAGCACATATTTTTTGGGGAAAAAAAGGAGAGACTGGGGTCTGATTTTCCTTGAACTGTCAAAATATTAAAGAAATGTAAAGAGTCTTGCACAGATGTAGCAAAGTACTAGATTTTTATATTTTGGCAGGTGCTCAATATGCAGCCCACATAATCACATGTTAATGACTGGAGTGTGTTAATCAGCATGCATACCTGATTCCTTCTTGCCCACAGGGGAAAAAAAGCCAACTACTCCAGATCATTTTAATGTTTCTACTTTTGGTGAAAATTTTGATAATATGCCAGCTAAGAAAGAAAACTTTTCCAAAAAGCGTCTTTAGAAAGGTGGATTAGATCATTAAGAATAGTGATAAAATAATTCATAGTTCCATAAACACCAAGACATTTTGAAGTAGCATACCAGTAACCATTTCCTTTTTTATTTAAACAACTCAGATATGGGGAGGTTTTCAAAATATATCCTTCTTTTTAAATAACAAGAATGAAACATTGCACACAAGCAGCGTGTGAAAATGTAAAGGAGTTCAATGTGTTCACTTAGTTGTCTATTTCATTACCCACAGCCAGAGTTTTGTCAGATTCCATGCCAAAAAACAACAACAACAACAAAACTGGTTTTGTATTTTAGCTGAAGTTGTAAAACAATTCTGTCATTGAATCTCTGAAACTGACTTCACAACAGTACTGTGTGCTAACAAGGTTTCAGATCTGTAAGAAACAGGAAGTCCCCCAAAGGACTGTCTAGAGCATGTTGTTCTGTGACTCAGGGCAAAGATAAACATTTTCACATTAAATAGAAACCCAGGTTTTAACTTCACTTAAATCAAACGAACTTTCAATATCTGAACATTAGAAGATTTCTCAAGAAGTGTTAACCTTGCCTGTTTATGGATTTTTCACATCACTTCATAGAGCAATCAAGTGCCACCAAGGATGTACATAAACCTTACATTAGGTATTAAGACTCTAAACTAGTTAGGACCACACCAATTAGTGGGTTTCTCTACACTTTCTAACATACAGTCCCAGTAAAAGTCAGGAAATAAATTTCAGTTGGGCGCTGCCTACTATCTGAAATGAACTTAACAAATCTGGCAAAAATTCAAGTTTTAAAAATCTTTTAAAAACCAACAAGATGAGAAATCTTCTAAAATTCTGTCACAACATAAAGCATGGCTGAGGATTAAATCCTCACTAAAAATTCCTGGACTATGCTATCATGCAGTGACAACAGCTCCATTCCCAGAAACAGTACAAAGTCTACACCAGTCGCTTTATGACTCCAAGTGAACTACATGAGGCACTCCAGACACGATTAGCAACCTCACTGGACTGAAGGCAAGATACGCAGGGAGAAGAAATTGTTTGCAAGCAAGAAAACATTGTTAAGAGTGTTATTATTAAATATGTCAGCATGCCTAGTATTATTTTCTTTCAGTTACAGCAAAGGACATTATTGGCATTTTGTGTGTGTGTGTGTGTGTGTTTACAATGGAAAAGTTATTTTAAAGCTTTTCTAGAAGCTAAAACTCACCCAAGGGACTATAACCAGCTCCCTAAGGAAAGAGTTCAGATATTCAGGGACTGAGGGTCTAATATGGTTATTTCTACATAATTAGACTAGCAGTTAAAAGTCAGATGCAGGGGCTGACATTGTGGAGAACCAAGTAAAGCCACTGTCTGAGACACCAGCATCCAATATGGGCACCAGTTCGTGTCCTAGCTGCTCCACTTCTGATCCAGCTTCCTGCTTAATGGCCTGTGAAAAACAGTGGAAGATAGCCCAAGTGGTTGGGCCCTTGCCACCACATGGGAGACCAGGAAGAAGTTCCTGGTTCCTGGCTTCTGCCTCTCCCAGCTCTGGCCATTGCGGCCATCTGGGGAATAAATCAGCAGATGGACGATCTTGCTCTCTTGTCTCTCCCTCTCCCTCTCTCTCTCTCTCTAACTCTGCCTTTCAAATAAATAAATAAATTTTTTTTTCAAAAAAGTCAAATGCATATAGTACCAATTTTGCCTAAAATAATACAAGGGTACATCAAAAGGTTTGCAAGGAAAAAATGGAATTAAGTAAAAAGATTTTCAAAATCCATACAGAGTTCTTTTCATAAGACACACTTTTATGAACTTTTTGAAAATTTGAAGAGTCTTGGTGTATCAACACAAAGTTCCATGTAAATTTACCTGCATATGTGAGTATAAGGCCCCACTTAAAATTTTGTTGTCATTTTGCCTACTCCAGAAGCCACCTACAGTTAGTTGCCTCTTAAGCAAAAAGCTTCTGTCTCTCCCTTGGGACCATTCTCTGGGCCAGGAACATGTCTATTTCATCCTCTTCCTCACCTTCCCTCCACACCTTGTCCTCACCAACCTCATTTCTTCTCCATTTTTTACTAACTTCCTGCCCTCATGTACACTACTCTTTATATTCTTCCCATATTTGTGTGAATATTGTCTTCAAAATCTCTGGAAATTGATCAATGAACCACCTTCCTATCTGCTCACTCTTCCACTCACAATCTCAAACTCTTTTTTTTTTTTGACAGGCAGAGTGGACAGTGAGAGAGAGAGACAGAGAGAAAGGTAGAGAAAGGCCTTCCTTTTGCCATTGGTTCACCCTCCAATGGCCGCCGCGGCCAGCGCACTGCGGCCAGCACACCGCGCTGATCCAAAGGCAGGAGCCAGGTGTTTCTCCTGGTCTCCCATGGGGTGCAGGGCCCAAGCACTTGGGCCATCCTCCACTGCACTCCTGGGCCACAGCAGAGAGCTGGACTGGAAGAGGGGCAACCAGGACAGAATCCAGCGCCCCGACTGGGGCTAGAACCCCGTGTGCCGGTGCCGCAAGGCGGAGGATTAACCTGTTGAGCCATGGCACCAGCCACAATCTCAAACTCTTATCCTGTCCTACATCCTACTGCAATGGTTTCCTAATAGGTGTCGCTGTTTCTGATGTTATCTCCCACAGCCAATTCTCTATACAGTAGCAATGCCATCTTTTAAAAACATAATCAAATCATGCCACTTTCTTGTTTAAAATCTTCTAACAGCTTCCTCCTGCACTTGAAATAAAGTCCAAACACCTCTCTGAAGCCTATGAGAGACCCCACAGTATATGCCTTCTGCCTGCTTCTTTGAGTTCATCCCACACCATTCCCTCTTGGTGCTCAAACATTCTAACTAAAATGTTTTGGGGTGAGGTCTTCCCCCAGACCTTTGTACAGTAGGCTTCTTCTTGTCATTCAAATTTCAGCTCAAAGATCACTTCTTCAAAACAAACTTCCCCCACCTGTTCAGTCATTCTTTGTCACATTTTCTTATTTAACTTTCTTCATAGAATTTATCATTGCCTGAAATTGTCAAAATCTGTGATACACCTTTATTGTCTGTCACACTACTGGACTCTAAGTTCCATGATAACAGGATCTTATCTGTGTTATTCACAGGTAGTCCCTGGACCTGGACCTTAGTAGACACTATTTACTCAGGTAATTAGTAATAATGGTAAACCCTCTCTTAAAAAATACTCTAAGTTAAACAACATAAAGAGAGAAAGTACAAAATGGTGTAAATGTGTCAGCTTACTGATTTGAAACAAGTAGCTATATATAATTTACACCCAAAAGCTATGTATTTGCAAACAAGTTCACTAACAATACATAGAGTCGTGTGTCCTTTCTACAGGTGCAATCTTTAGCAGGTAGTCATTACACTCATTATCACATACAGAGCACTAAACATTATCATAAAAAAATTCTTCTATGTTTACAAACATAAAAAAGAATGATACACTACACATTTTTTCATGAAAACAATAGAAATTTTGCCTAATGGACCAGTCCTAATGAAAACAAAGCAAATTTCAGTTTATTGTGTCAATATTCCTCTGCAAAAAAGGCCTTGGCACATGGTGCCTTGATGTCAAGGTTAGTGGTGGAACAATAGAAAGGAGCTATTACGCTAACTTGTCAGCTTTCAAACTGACCTCACCAATAAATATAGCACTTTAGATGTAAAATTGAACAACGTGGTTTCAATAACGTAAATAACTATATTTAAAATAAGAGCCAAAAATTTAAAATTGGCCCTAGAAATTGTCTCAAAAATTTATTTTCTCCTTTTTCATTTACAACAAATTCTTCTCTTTGTTTGAGATTATATGGTCTCATATTTTGTTGGAGAGCAACTAAAAATAATCAAAATTTTAGCATTTGAAGATACTCTTTCTAACCAGGAAGTGGGGATTAGTAGAATTTCTTAGCTTTATCTTTACCCTCTTACAGAAATACTTCTCTGTGGTCTTGATACTTTAAAGTAAAACCCTCTCTGAACCCAGGAGATAAGAAACTTTTAGGGTTTATTTCTAACTGCTCATCACAGAAAGTAAATAGCAATGGAGACTGAATAGGTACTGATAAAATTCATGTTTTTGTGTTTAAGATTTTCTTTTAAATTTTATTTCCTCACAATTATTTCATAGTATTCAATTACAGTAACTAAAGAATATGGATAATTAGAACTAAAAGTTTCTCTTCATTTCATCCTTTTGTCTCATATTTATTTTAAAACAGAATGAAGTAAAATGTCTATTAAGTATTACATTAACACAGTCCTTCTACTCCAATACACACACAAACACACACACACATACACAGAGTGTAGATTAACAGGTCTGCCCAGAAACCTAAAATCCTACTGTCTTTCTTGTAAAGAAAAATTAGTTGGTGATACGATACTTGCAGTATAAGTCATTACAGGTTTGATGTTATAGTTGTTACACATTATTGAATCTATTGAGTGAAAAGGGAGCACAAAGGGAATTTCCAAATGCAGCTGCTATTCCTCATTTGTTAAATCCTTTTATTACACTATATAAGTACACAGCTGGGAAATACTATAGAGTGGGAGTTAAAACAAAATATTTTGGCTTCCAGACATTCAGAATACACAAAGGCTCGAGAGGAAATCAATGCTTGATATCAAAAGAGAATAAAAGTTTGAAAACATTTCTAGCAAGTATGATTTCTTTTATACCAATTATAACATATTTGTAACTTTAAACTATTCTATACTATCATAAATCACATTTAATATAAATTTGGTAAGCAAATAATTATGTTTTCTAACAAAATTCTACATCATAAAAATTTGAGAACTTACCAAGGCAACTTGGCACATGCCAAGATAAAAACAGAATTTTACTATGAAAAATAAGTAAAGTGTTATTAAAAGAAAGTTTGGAAGTTTGAGTTATATTGTTTATGCCTCTACCCAGTATTTTCCAGTCCAATTATCCTAGTTTGTCCATGACTGTGTTTGAACCCATCCTGTTTCTCTATCTACTTTTTTTTTTTTTTTTGACAGGCAGAGTGGACAGTGTGAGAGAGAGACAAAGAGAAACGTCTTCCTTTTTCCGTTGGTTCACCCCTCAATGGCCGCTGCAGCTGGTGCACCGTGCTGATCTGAAGCCAGGAGCCAGGTGCTTCCTCCTGGTCTCCCATGCGGGTGCAGGGCCCAAGCACTTGGGCCATCCTCCACTGCACTCCCGGGCCACAGCAGAGAGCTGGACTGGGAGAGGAGCAACTGGGACAGAATCCGGCGCCCCAACCGGGACTAGAACCCAGGGTGCCGGCGCTGCAAGGCGGAGGATTAGCCTATTGAGCCACGGCGCCAGCCTCTCCACCTACTTTTGTATGTGTGTGTGTGACAGGCAGAGTGGATAGTGAGAGAGAGACAGAGAGAAAGGTCTTCCTTTTTGCCATTGGTTCACCCTACAATGCCCACTGCGGCCGGCGCATCATGCTGATCCAAAGCCAGGAGCCAGGCGCTTCTCCCGGTCTCCCATGCGGGTGCAGGGCCCAAGCACTTGGGCCATCCTCCACTGCCTTCCCGGGCCATAGCAGAGAGCTGGCCTGGAAGAGGGGCAACCTGGATAGAATCCAGCGCCCCAACCGGGACTAGAACCTGGTGTGCCAGCGCCGCAGGGCGGAGGATTAGCCTGTTGAGCCATGGCGCCGGCATCCACCTTCTCTTACTCTGTACTAATCCAACTCACTGTTATCTTTCACTTAGACTTCTGAAATAGATTCCCAACAGATCTCCCTCCTTCCACTCATTTTCCACCCATCCATTCACTGTATCACAGTCAAAATTAAGTTTGAAATGTTCTTAAACCCTTCAAAGGTTTTCCACTGCACTTAGATAAAATCTTACCTCCATAACATTATCTCCAAGACTTGTTGATATAGCTCCTGCCCATCTCTCCAACCACATCTAATATTAAATTGTATCCTCAATCATTATACTCCAGCCACAAAGATCATTTTTGATTTCTGAAAATTAAGTTATATTTTTCTCACCTCAAATACTTGATAAATTCTCTTCCCTCTGTAGTTTTACTATTTATTCCACTCCACCAGGCTAGTTCCTATCATCGTTAGCTCAGAGAAGGCATTACTAACCACCCATGCTAAATCAGATTTTTCCCAACATATTCTCACAATGCACTGTTCTTTTTCTTAACAGCATATATTCACAATTTTAATTATAAATGTATTTTGTGTATACTTATTAAGTTTCTATTCCTTCTGCTAGACAATAAACTCCCTGGAGGTTTGAATCATGTCAGTTTTGTTCTCTAATATACAGTCAGCACCTAGTTGAATATTTGACACACAGAAGGTACCCAATAAACATTTGTTGAAATAAAAATGAAACACAGCCCCATAATCTTTCCAATAAACAAGTGGCAGTGACTGGATATCTACTTTACCCATACTAACTTGAGATATAAAATGATCAACTAAAGTTCAATCAGAAAACAGACTTTATCTTCCTTTATTATCCCTTCTCCACTCCCACTATTCATGGAAAATAAATCTCCCCATGTATTGAATTTTTTAATATTGACTCCCTTCAAAACTAAAATTGGAATGGAAATCATGGCACAACAGGTCAGGCCACCACTTGGGATGCCCACTTCCCATACTGGTGTGCCTATTCAAGCCCCTCACTGCTTCCCAACTTTTCCAACCCAACTTCCTGTTGATGTGCCTGGTATTTGGGTCTTTGTCATTCTTGTGAGAAGCCAGATAGGGTTCTTGACTTCTGGCTTCAATCTGACCCATCCCTGGCTATTGTGAATATTTGGTCATGGAAGATGGAAGATATCCCTCTTCCTTTCCCTTCTCCTCCTCTTCTCCTTCCTTTCCCTTTCAGATAAATAAAATAAACTTTAAAAATGAGTTAGGGAAGAAGTTATGGCACAGTGGGTTGTCATGGCTCGCAACTCTAGCATTGTATATGAGGGTGGGTTCACATTCCAGCTGCTCCAATTCCAAACCTGCTCCTTGCTGATGTGCCTGCGAAAGCAGTGGAATATGACACAAGTACTAGGACCTCTGCCACCCACATGGAAGACCCAGGTGGAGTACCACACTCTTGTCTTCAGCTTGACCCAGACCTAGCCATTGCAGCCATCTGGGAAGTGAATCAACAGATGGAAGATTCTCTCTCTATCTCTTTCCCTCATTCTCTCTCTCTCTCTCTCTCTCTCTCTCTCTCTCTCTGCTTCCTCCTCACTCTCTGTAACTCTGCCTTCCAAATAAATAAAACAAATACTTAAAACATCACTATGGAAACATTTTCTTCCAGTCCCCTATTCTCACCCAATTGTTCCAGAGCACCATCAGTATCTAGAAAAGAACAATGCCTGCTTCCATAAATTATTGAATTAAGTTTCTGAGACATTAAGTACATTTAAATATGTATTATAGGGGCTGGCACTGTAGCACTGTGGCACAAGCGGGTTAACACCCTGGCCTGTTAAGCGGGATAACACCATATGGCATCCCATATGGGCTCCACTTCCAATCCAGCTCTCTGCTATGACCTGGGAAAGCAGTAGAAGATGGCCCAGGTCTTTGGGCTCCTGCACCCACGTGGGAGACCTGGAAGAAGCTCCTGGCTCCTGGCTTCAGATCAGCGCAGCTCCAGCCTTTTCAGGCAACTGGGGAGTGAACCAGTGGATGGAAGACCACTCTTTCTCTCTGCCTCTCCTCTCTCTGTATAACTTTGACTTTCAAATAAAATAAATCAATCTTTTAAAAAGTGCTATTAATAGTAAACATATTTAAAATATCACTTTGATAAGAATTTCCTCATCATTCTCTTAAAACATTCTTCATGTGATTAGTTAAATGCAAAACAGTTTCAAACTTCTAATCTAATAAAACACAGTATGAGGAAGAAGGGTTGGCACGTGGGTAGGAGGTAGGGTAGAGTGGGAAGTATTATGTTCCTCAATCTGTATACATGAAATACATGAAATTTGTATAATTTAAATAAAATTTTTAAAAATGCATTATGGTTTTTATGTTAAAAGATCTAAAAGGGTGCTAAAAATTAAAATATTTTTTCTTTAAACTAGATAATGTCACTTATGGTTTCTGTTTTGATGGTTAGAAGTGGACTTTAACATAGGAGCACCAGCTAATATACTACGTGTACTGGCATTTGATGTTATTTATACTTTTAGAAAAAAAAAAAAAACAAAAAACTCCTGCAGTCTGATTGAAACATACTCACAAGCTTTGCATGTCCTCTTGAAATGAAGATACATGTATACAAATAAGACAGTTTTTTAAATAAAAAAATGCCCATTAGAAGTAATAAATATATGCATTTACCCATTGAAGATGTATTCACAAGATCTCATTCAATAGCCAAATTTGCTTATTACATTGTTTCAGTGCTAATTCACAGCCACACTTATTTTGTAATATTACCAAGTTCACCTCCTTTAACTCAGTGATTCAGAGCATAAGGCAACAAAATCTCACCCCCAATAAATCAAGTATCTTTTAGCAAGTTGACCTAATAATAGAAATAAACTACATCAGAAACCATTAAAAAAAAAAAACATTTTTAAGTTTTCCCAGTTATTAGTGCAAAGATACTTCAAAGAATTCATGGGAAATGGAATTTAAATAAATTTATTTTACTGCAAAATATTTTAAATCCACACATACAAACGATGTTCAAAAAGTTTGTGGCAATGTATATTGTGGGAAAAAAGCATGGATTTCAAAATATTTTAGACAAAAATTAATTTATCCTTTAATTCTACTTCCCATGAGCTTTTTGAAGTTTCCTGGTATATTAGTTTTATATATATATTTTTATATATATATATATATATATATATATATATATATATACCTGGAGATTGTAACACAACAACTCTAATGCCATGTATTTTCAGCTTTCCCTAAAACACCAATTTATAATAAGGACATATAAGGACATATAAATAAACACGCTTAGTGTCAGTGGGCAGATTTTAAAAGCTCACCATCCTTTGCTGAGATGACAGAACGCTGTCCCAGTCAGCATCTTGTTGAATGGTATTGACAATTGTTGGTAGCTCCTCAGAGTGAGGTTTGTTGTGCATTATGGGGTGCAGAGGCAGATGGGAGGCCACATGTTGATCACTACCCTCTTCCTTTTCCCTTGAGGTCAAATCCTGGGTCATCGCTTCCTCTCCATCAGCTGCACAGGCAAATGGAGAGGTGGCTTGCTTGGAAGACATTCTTCTGCAGAAAAGGAAAAACATTGTGGATGAAAAGGGCCATCATCAACAACAACAAAAGTAAACCATCTCTGGCATTTGATTAATTCAGGAAAAAGGAAAGTTCTTTGGAGGTATGTATAGTCTACTCTAAACCACTAAGAAACAGCTCCTGGCTTATCTGTCCTTTTCTCTCTCTTTGCTTTTAACTGAGCAAACCTCTTTCCAGTAATAGCTGCATATTTTTCCTTTTACTAATCCACAAATGAATTTTTTATGGATTAAGTTTTCATAATCTACAGTTGTATACATGTGTATATTTTTTCTTCCAGTTCTCTCAACTACATTATAAACTTCTTCAGAGCAATTAGGTTGATGGTTAGCAATGAAAACAATGAATGAATGAACTGCAAATGAGCCACATTACATGATGACTTGAAAGCACAAATATCCAAATTTCTCCTACGGTTTATTTAGGAACAAAAGAAGTCTGTGTAGGAAAATACAATCAGGATGGTAAATAATCAGTAATAAAGGTTCTGAGTGAATCTAGTCCTGACTTCTAAGTGTTTACTTTGTATTGTTGGTTCTAGGCCTTAAAACTATTTAGTGTCCATTTGATGGTTTTGTAAAGACCTTTAAGATGTGTCAACTACTGTAACATAAGTTGTGACATATTGTTTCAGTGACTAATGTTATGTTAGGCTTAAGGCAATTTTGTAGCATTTGAATTGGGTATCTGAAATAACTATACCTCTGGTTCATGTAGGAAAGCACATTCAAGACTCGATGCAATTACTATGAAAATAGTAAAGTAAATTCTGTGCATACTTAAAAACCTCCTAAAATAACACTGGACATTCACTATGTTCTACAAATAATCACTGATGACACTCTGCATGACAAAGTCTCCATTCTGTGCTTTTATAAGGATACAATCAATATATCACTATTATTAAACAGAATTTCAAAACTTTTAGAGTGTTACTCTATCAGGATGAATTTCTCAGAAAATGCTTAATAATAAAACCATTAAGTTTGTAACTTATCAGAAGAAACAATTGAGTTTTTTTTCTAAAACTTTGCATTGTTTTTGGTTTATTGTATCTTTAGTTCTAAAGCTGCTGTGTAATGAAAGGAATAAAATCTCCACCTTAATTGCTCTTTAACATTAATTGATTTCATACCATTTTTTTAAAAATGCACAAATCAGTTAACATAGGAAACCACATGAGCATTTTTCAAATTAGCAAATCATTAACTTGCTAGTACTGTTTCTACAGACAAATAAATACTGATTAAAGGGTCTAGAAATCTGAGATTAACAGTTAAATTTACAAATCTGTCACATGCTTTCATGAATATTGCAGTGAAGGAAATATCAAGTGCAAAGAAAAATAATTAAGTTAATTCCAATTTAAACAGTA
This sequence comes from Lepus europaeus, assembly GCF_033115175.1. Lineage (NCBI taxonomy): Eukaryota > Metazoa > Chordata > Mammalia > Lagomorpha > Leporidae > Lepus > Lepus europaeus. Next base: position 48,866,894 of record NC_084833.1, on the reverse strand, counting down.
GTTTTTATGTAGCAGCCCATGCTTCACATAGGATTTAACAGCTAATGCTAAATTTCTCACAATTAATGAGGGGGCTCAGATTTAGTATCCTACAGTGAAAAAAAATTATTATAAGATCAGCTAATCTAATTATGCACAGTTCTAAATAAAAGTATTACAGGCTTTTGAAGTGCTTTGAAACATATTAAAATGCTGATACCTACTTATAATAATCATTCTACAAATAATAAAATTTCACCTATTACACTTGATCCTAGACAATAAAATAGGGGATAGGGAGTGCAAAAAGAATGCCTTCATTTTCTGTGAGGACAAAAAATGCTATATCCTAAAGAATATAATATCAAAGATCAGATAAATATATTCTTGATGAATTTCTACCAATATTAACAAATGGACAAATAAATACAGTTACGAAAACCGACAACCAAAGTATGCTTCTAACTATATAAGAATCAATGTAGAGCTTCCATTGCTGGTCCCTTAAATACGACAGTAAAACCAGGGAAATTATGGCTGATCTGCAAGTTTATCAAGAGCTTGCCACAAACACCAAGAATGTTCTCTTAGTTCACATAATGACAGTACCGATAATGCACTCATTCACATTAAAGACAAAAGAATGAATTTACTGTTGCTTTTTAAAAGAGTTAAATACAACTGAAAGTCATAATCCAAGATTCAGAGTGACTTTAGCTCTCTCAACAACATCCTCTTATTATAAAGTGAATTACCTCCTTCCAATAGCAATATCTGTGATTGTTGCTGTCATATAAATTAATCATGACACAAAACCAAAGTGAAAGCAGTCTCTTAAGAATAATTTCAACCATAAACTGCACCAGTGAACAATAGTGCACAATCCTAATTAAACACAACTATGCAGCTGTAAAAATAGACTAAATCTGTCCAAACCTATGAGTTGAGTTTAAAGGCAGGTTTGTTAAAGTGTTTTCTTAAGGAAAGCTGGGTCCTGGGTCTTAATCAGCCAATAAATTATTTCCTGCAATTACATTAAATAGAAAATTATCTTCAAATGGGGAGTGTTAATTGAAAATCAAAATTCAGAGGGAAGTTTAGAAATTACACGCTGAATACAATTAATGAGGAAAGGCTTCACCTCTACTTCATCAACAGTCTTCTGGTGATTCCTCCAGTGACCATTCAGGAAAGCTACCTATTTATAACATCACACAACCTGTCTCTTATTTTGCACCTACAAATTCAAATGTGTATCAAGGTTGCAAATAAAAGGGAGGCTGCCAAGAAAAATGCAATATTAGATCTGACTGCTCAACCTCAGTTCACACCATCATTAAGGGAAAAATGAGCAAGGAGTGGTAAGACAACAATGGTTAATGACCAAGGAAGAAAGCACAGTCAACTTGGATAGCCATCCTTTTAGCAAAGGAATTCACATTTTTCTCTACAAAAATTACTTTTCCATATCATATTTTGTTAAATTTCTTGTGTTTACTTTATTACAGATCTCAGAGATGTTGTTAGCAGAGCGAAAGATGATTTTCGTTCTGTTTGCAAAATATTTTCTTGAGTATTTCCTTTTGGTAACATTGTTGGATTTTTTCAGATTTTTCATTGTCGGCTTGTCTTTTTTTTAAAGTAAAGTTTGCACAAATTATTTTTAATGCATAGTTTATTAAATAAAACTTAGATTCACTGATTATTAGGCTCTATTCACTGGTTTTGTGTAAAATTACTTTATTAAATGATCCTTTGATTTACTGATTACATCCTCATTCACTTCATTCTTGTAAGCCATTTTTCTAGACCAAATAAACTGTATTCTAGAAGCTACAGACATTTGACTTTTGAGAATGCCTTTACTATATAACCACTACACCATAGCTTCTCTCCTTCAGAAACCTATAAATTGAACATGCACTTCTTTAAATGGTTTCTAAAGTCATGTAGGAGGCTCACACTTATTTTTAATGCTCATATAAGTAATTTTCCATTAAAATAATTTTCACACATCCTCTAGTGTATCAGAAGAGCACCTTACTTTAGCTGCTGCCACATGTAATAAGCAAAAGAAATTCAAAATCCTCATGAAAATGATCAATTTCTATGTGACTTTACTTTGTTTTATTTTTGCACTATTATGACTTAAAAATCATTCAAATGAATTGTTTTTTTAATTTGTATTAAAAAAAATCCCCTAGTTATACCCCCTGAAAACAGGGGTTTATAATGGAAGTGCTGACACAACCCTAACTAAAGCAGCGCAAATGTTGCCGCTATAATACACAAAATCAAGTTCTATTATTCTAAACTATCCTCGCTCATGGGATTTTTCTTTACTGTGCTCCCAGCCAAACTGCTGAAGCATGAAAAATTTAAATGCAATCAAATGCGCCCAATTCTACTTTACTAGAACAAGTGTCTACAGTGGTACAATCTTAAAAGGAGATGCAACAGATTTGTTTGGTGTTTTTTTTAACTGTTTATTTATAATACAGTGCATTGGAGATAAAATAAAAGAGGAAATTACACTCACATGGTACCAGTGTATTGACTACACAGAGTACATTATAATCAGAGAGAAAAACTACATTGTCAACTTATCACATTGGTTAAACAAGATGGTTTTCTGGGGCATAGCTATTATCAAGTAAAATCTCCAAAGAGAATTAAGTATCTTTGTGACACATAAAACTAAATTCCCATCATATGTTTCCTGAGTTTGAAATGTTTCTGCCCAACAGATCAACTGAATTCTCAGGATATGAGGCCATTGGGAAAAACTTTGGGAAACCAAATTGTTGGAGATAAAGCCTCCAATGATTAATAATGTTTTCTAGGAGCCCAGTAGGAATGCCTATAGAAAGGTGATGATTATTTTACTCCAAAACACTGTACAGAGAGAATGTTTAGGTCATTACAAACTCACACAGTAAGTTTACAGCCTGTTCTTCAATAAGAAATCAAAATTAGTTGTCCCAAGATTTTATAAAATAATGAGGCAGCTGGATATCTACACATTATGTTCTATATCATATATTTTAAAACTTTTCTGATTTAATGTTGTAACTTTTTAAAAGCTAATTTTTGTATAAGTTTAAAAGTTAGGATTATTTTTGAACAATTTTAAGCTTTTAATTTTTTTATAAAGCATAGTCATGCAACATCACATTTTTTAAAAGTATTGCTTAGCAAAAAATCCATCTCCCAAAAGTATCATTTGGTTTAACATAACTGTGGATTTATATACACTTGGTTCATCAAAATAATATTTTTAAAATATTTTCAATACCTTTATAAGTATTTTCAAATGGCATTCACTTTTCAGGCGTGTTACATTTATTCAAAACAAGTTCTGTTTTTTAACATAAAGCAACAATTTAACAGTTGGTTTACTTATAGAAAAAATAAGAAGGTCAATCCAACATTCGCATTCATTTTTGCAGTTCAGCCCCAGGCTACCAAGGTAGGCTTAGTTAAGTCATATAATTCACTGTTAATTTAATGCTGCACTTGATCTGTATGAGGAATAAACAACTAATTTTCCAAAAATACAAAACAGTGACTCTCATTTGAAGGAGCATGAGTAACAGATATGTTCAGTTGCCAAAAAGCACAATGCCCAGGAACCCCTACAAAGGATGCCAGTCCACCCAGCCTAGGGCAAAGAATGATTTAAAAACCCTCTTCCTGTACCTCTAATTCCCACGTTTAAGGATCTTGGGGAGAGGAAGGCTTGCAGGAGGGGCTAATTCTAGACATTAAAATGTAGATATTTCTTTTAAAACTTTCCCTGCTTCATTCTGGAAGTCTAAGGTTGATATTGATTTTTCTCTTTTCTTTCTTTCTTTCTTTTTTTTTTTTTTTTTTTTTTTTTTTTTACAGCACTACCATCCCCTCTTCCTCACTCCACCTCCAAACTTTCCTGGACATCTGCCAGATCCTTCTCTCTCTTCCATGTATTTAATAAGCAATCAAAAAAATTCAGAGGAAAATAAGGCAACTGCTTGCAGAGCTCCTTGGAAAGTTGTAAACCTATATCCTAGAGTTTGTAGCTGTTCTTTCAGAACACATGTGGTGACACATAGAAACAACATCTGTTAGAAGAAAACACTGATTTGAGTTAGCTGTCATATCAATAGAGAAGAGGCAAATGAAATACACTTGAAATTCTTGAAGTACGCCTAAGAAAGGGCTTAGGTCAATTGGTTTTGACTTCTCTAAGGCTTCTAATTTTTCACACTAAAGCACCAAAATTTGTATCCAAAGGCCCTCTGAGGTTCTTATTTAATAGGGACTACCTGGAACAGATTCCTCTCAAGTCATCAAAGTTTGTGTTTCTAGAGTTTATATTTAGCTGACAATATTGCTGTCACTTTATATAGCTTAAGACTGTTCTTTGGACTAGAGCTCATATGTCTTGGAATGCTTTGACTCATGAATTGTTTCTCCTGATAATGTTACATCACGTAACCACCTCTGTCTAATTGGTTAGTATCTGCTTGAAGAGACAGGCAACCAGCCTAATGGCTGGCCTGCTAACTGCCTATGGAAAACCTATAATTATTACATGTGTCCCTGAGTATCCAGTTTCTTCCGGGGATTGAAACAACTTGACTTCACATAACCTCTACATATACTTTTTTGTTTGACAGAAATAATACTGAGGTGTTTTGTTTTGTTTTGTTTTGTTTTAATAGGTCATCCTCCCAGTAACTTGTTGGGCCTTTTGCTTTGGAAAGTCAAGCCCAGAGTATATAAATAAAATCAGTGACTTAACAATAAAAGTGAAACCAAACAATGGCTACTATAAATATTCACCAACAGAGATCTTTAATCAAGTACAATGACTTCATAGCTCAACTGCAAGACCTCTATGTGGCATGAGGGAAAGAAAGCTGTTTAAAATAACAGCATAATGAATTTATTTATATATGTTCACTCTGAATCTCCTCTTCACACGAAATGAGAACCATAATTTTTAACATGAATAACAGACACATCTTTGTCAGCTTGAAACTGATACACTACCATAGAAGCCCAATTACAGAATATCTTATCCAATTATTAATGAAAATCATAAACCAGAACAATAGCTTCTCAGAGAAAAGGCATAGGAAGCTGTCAGTGTATACTTTTCCATTCTTATCTCTATTTTCACTTTGTTTAATACTGTCAGTCAAAAAAGAAAAATGAAAATTCATACTATATAGACTGCCTCAAACTATAAAAGTTCATACATGGTAACACTGAATGAAATTAAGTAAAGAAGCTAATCTCGGCTAATCTCTTAGGTTCTCCATCAGCTAAGCAAAGCAAACTAGCAATTCTTTTCTTTCATTTAACGAAATAAGGTATAAGTTTCAGGATCCTATCAAAAAAAAGGACGAGAAGAGGAAGAGAAGGGAGGAGGAGGGGAAAATGAAAGGGAAAGGAAGAGGAGAAAAGGGAGGAGGAGAGATGGTGAAAGGGGAGGAGAGGAGCCACCCTGGCTTTGCAGTTCATTTTCAGTTTGTCTACTTAATGAAAACCTCATTGTACAGCCCTGAAAACCATTTCCAGGAGGCAAAGTATTTCAGATTCAGCAGAGGTTACACAAGCATCAAAGCAGTTAAATATAGGTGCCAAGCCGCATTGCCAGGAGCTCTTAGTCCTGTGAGTTAGTGTTACCTGACAGCTTAGTGAATATAAAATTACTTGTTTCTCCAATTGAAGACAATCAAATTGTCACCTTCCATTGTAATAATGCACAACTAGTGATCAGCAAAGTGCAAACATAATTACCATGAAGAAAACAAAAAATCAAATCTAAATCTCTCTACAGAGTAAACACATTTATCTGGCATCCCCCAAAAAGGAGTGCATTTTAGTACTTGCTGCTATGATGCAATCTTTATGTTATTTAACAATAAGACTTATTAGTCTTACATTCAATAAAGATTAAAAGTAAAAAAGCCCAATTCATGGAAAGTGAATACATATACCAATAAAAGCATTATATGAACACGTAGTTCAAAGGCCTGCAAATTAGATCACTGCCATGTGGACTGATAACATTAAGTATGTCAGCAGCATGTCCATTTTAAAAATCCTTCTTTCAGAGATTGCTTTCCTGTCCAAGAAACCATTCTGGAGGTTAAAAAGGACAGGTAGGATCCAACCTCAAAAGGTCTTGTCTTAATTTCTTCCTAAAAGGTTATGCTTTATTTTTGTTATCTAAAGTGGCTTTTATTTTCTAGAGATTGAAAATCCACATTACTAAATCAATCCACTCTTTCTAATCAAGTCTAGAAAACAACCAAGGGTGGATAACCTATCCACAATTTTTTTTTATGATTTTATTTATTTATTTGAAAGGTAGAGTTACAGATGGTGAGAGGGAGAGAGAGAGTGAGGTCTTCCTGCCATTGGTTCACTCCCCAATTGGCCACAACGGCTGGAGCTATGCAGATCCAAAGCCAGGAGCCAGGAGCTTCCTCCAGTCTCCCACATGGGTGCAGGGCCCAAAGACGTGGGCTATCTTCCACTGCCCTCCCAGGCCACAGCAGAGAGCTGGATTGGAAGAAGAGCAGCCAGGACTAGAACCAGTGCCCATATGGAATGCTGACGCTGCAGGCAGAGGATTAACCTACTGCGCCACCACGCCGGCCCCCACAATTATTTTTGCACCACTCAGCATCTTGAATCTCTGTCCAAATCCAGTAACCAGACTGACACACTATCAAAATGATCTCAACAACCCAAGACTGGGTTAGTATGAAAGCAGTGAAAGTTTGACATGGTTTTCCCATACTAGGAGATATAGGAATCTATGATCAAATGAAAATGAATAGCATCAATGCAGATGGTGCTCCAAAAACACTGATTTTTCAATGATCTCTTATAAAAGTGATTTTATTTATATCTATAACTCAAAATTTAAAATTTTCACTTTAAAAACATTCATACATGCCAAAAACTCTTTCTCATTCTCAAAATCCTCCCAACATTAGGGTTTTTTTTCCTTTCATCAGTAAGGTCCCTCATTATTTTTATTGGAAAAACATGTCATATACTTAATGCTGAATTACTATTTTTACTTGATACCTCTGCGCTAAATCGTATCATTTATAATCACCTAACAAAAAAATGGAGCGGTTTGGAGTGAGGAGGGGATGGTGGGCACCACACCAAGGTGAAAATGGAACTAGTTACAGTCAATCGAAACATTGGGTTCCCTGAGCTTGAACCTCAGAATACAAATTTAGGCATTAATAATCAGATATCTCATTCCTTAGAATGACTTTTTCATTGTATATATAGAAATACGGACTGGCCAGTCAGTCCTATACTTTGTTTCTCTTTCTCCATTCCTCTATTATGCTCAAGAATGGTAAAGGAAAGAGTGAAAGGATTACATTGCATGGTCTTAGTGGCAAAAAAAAGAAGCTGGAAAAAGAATAGGGAGAGACAGGAGAAAGAGGAAGTCTGACCTCTGGTTGCAAGTTGTATTGTGATTTAAGATAAAATTCACATAATTAAGAGATGTGTTTGGATATGAGAAATAAAACTGTTTTAAGAAAATATATTTTTTCCTTGATCTGGTAACTTTCAAGTAATATAATAAGCTTTATTTCCAAGAGACCTTCCTTACAAGCTTGACACAATACAAACCTCCCTACAGAGGGGATGTAGTCAGCACTTTTTGAACTTTGATGCTGAGTAGTGTAATCCATTCCAGAAATGATACTCCTACAGAGTATTCCCTACAATGCTGTAATAATAAAAAGTATCAACAAGAGGAAGCAAAAGAAACCTCTTGTCTTCCAAACCCTGAAGAGAAAATGTTTGCATTTATATTATCATAAGCTTACAGAAAACAGAATAAAATAGAAATCATTAAAAGATTTTGTCTAATTATAAAAAGAAAAACTTGACATGTTTCTTGAGGACAGGGATCATATTTGTCTTACTCGTCACTGTTTCATCATTGTCCAGCACAGTGCACAACACATTGTCAACGATTCATAATATTGGAAGGAAAAAGGCAGATGGAGAGAAATGAGCTAATATATTTTTTTAATTAAAATAAATCTATAACCCAGAAAATGTCACTCACATGTTAATACTTTCAACATAAACATTCTTTGTCCATACTCATTTTACCCAATATCTGATTATTTTACATCTAAGCTACATGTTTACTACATCTATATCCCTAGAATTTATCTCCCTGAAATATAATAGTCCTCAAATGATGGTGAAGCATTTACACCAAATCATACTCTGCAATGTTGTATTAAAATAAATCTGAAAACTAGATTTGTCATTATTTTTCTCACTATTTTCCTTTGTTCATCCACAACCACAGAGAGTATCATTCCCAGGGTAATCTAGGTACAAAGTGTGAACATTCTATCCATTTCCTCCTCTTTACCCTTGCTCCTCACGCACAGCCTGACATTAAGTTCCAGCAGCTCCTCCTTAATATTTCTGCTGCTCATCCTTCTTACCACACTCATCATTACCTTAGTACAGCCTTTATCACACATCACACCTAAACTTCCACAACAGATTCTAAACTAGTTTCACTAATTTCAGTACCTCTCCCTCCAAATCAATCTCACCATCACTCTCTCCATCATGTCACCTTCCTGTAGCTGATGACAAAACAAAACCCAAATTCCTAACCCTGGCACTCAAGGCCCTTCATCCAGATCCAACCAGCCTTCTTCAACTTATCTGCCTGGAGTCTACACTCTCGTCTCCTATTCTAACTAGACTGACATAATTAAATTTCATTTATTGTTGCCTTCTCTTTCTATCTGCCTCACTTTCCCTTCTTATCACTAGGAAGCCAACTGGGACTATTCTAGGTAACCTCTCTTCACCTCTAGTAAGTGCTCTGACAAATTATGCCTTGTGTGTCATTTGCACATCACATATATATTCTTATATGTCACTATGTCTTGTTACCTTACATAATCACTTTAAAATGCATGACATCTTTATAGTATACAAGTAACCCCAACCAGATCACAAACTTTTAAAGAATAAGAACAAAACCTGGCCGCCGCCTTGGCTCAACAGGCTAATCCTCCGCCTAGCGGCGCCGGCACACCAGGTTCTAGTCCCGGTCGGGGCGCCGGATTCTGTCCTGGTTGCCCCTCTTCCAGGCCAGCTCTCTGCTGTGGCCAGGGAGTGCAGTGGAGGATGGCCCAAGTGCTTGGGCCCTGCACCCCATGGGAGACCAGGAGAAACACCTGGCTCCTGCCCTCGGATCAGCGTGGTGCGCCGGCCGCAGTGCGCCGGCCGTGGCGGCCATTGGAGGGTGAACCAATGGCAAAGGAAGACCTTTCTCTCTGTCTCTCTCTCTCACTGTCCACTCTGCCTGTCAAAAAGAAAAAAAAAGAAAAAAAAATAACAAAACCTTAGGTGTTTCTGTAATACGAAAGTACCTAGTACAATGTTTTGCATAAGAAAATGCCCAGTCAACATTGCCCAATTATTTAAATATTAGAGAATAAAAAGAAATAAATTCATTGTGCTATAACTTAACCAGAAAAAGAGGATTTTAAATGGTTCCGAGGCTACTTGGGACACGCTCATCTCATATCAGAGTGTCTGAGTCTGAGTCCCAGCTCCAGTTACAAGTCTAGTTTCCCACTAATGTACCCCTGTGAGATAGCAGGTGATGGCTCAGTAGTTGAGTCCCCAGCACCCATCTGAAAGATCTGGATTGAATCCCTGACTCTTGTTTTTGGCATGATCCAGCCTGGCTATTGTGAGTATCTGACAAGCAACCCAGCAGATGGAAGATCTCTCTATGTCTGCCAATTTCTGTCTTTCCCTATATTTGTGTCTACCTTTCAAATAAATGAAACAATTAATTGAACATTTTTTAAAGTGAAAAAAAAATACTGAATAATGTTTCAAGAAGCTACGTTAAATAACCTAGCAGTTCAGATGCCCATATCCAACATCAAAGTGCCTGGGTTTGTTCCCTAGCTCTGACTGCGGTTTCCTACTAAAGCAGAACCTGGGAGACAGCAATGATGGCCTAAGTAAATTGACTCCTGTCACCCATGTGGGGAGACCTAAATTGAGTTCCTGATTCCCAGCTTTATCCCTAACCATATGGGCATCTGGAAATTTGGAGAGTGAACAGACAAATGGGAGCATGCTCTCTTTCTTGCTCTCTCTCTCTTTGCCTCTCAAATAAACTATTTAAAATAAAATGATATAAATAATAAAAATAATAAAATAAAGCCACTAGATTCTCTGGTTATAACTTGGTTTTCCAGGGCTATCTTCTCTCCCATACACTATGGCCAATTAAGTTTATTTCATATTTTATAAGTTCCACATATTCTGGGGTGAATGTTTGGCCAGAAATTAAGATGCTTCTTGAGATGCCTGTATTCCACATCAGAATGCCTGCATTTGAGTCTGGTTCTGCTCCCAATTCAGCTTCCTACTAATGTGCACCCTGGGAGGCAGCAAGTAATAGCTCAAGTACTTGGGTCCTCACCACCCAAGTGGGAGTCTCAGACTGAATTCCTGGCTCCTAGCTTTGATCTGGACTACCCCTGGATGTGGTGGACATGGGCATTTCAGGAGTAAAGCAATGAATTAGAGAACTTGCTCTCTTCTCTCTTTCTCTATTCTTTCACATACTCTCTCTCTCCTGTCCCAAATGAATACATTTTTAACAACTTACATATTCCCTAGAAAAGAAAGCCAGAAAAATCATCAATCTACACTGTCAGAAATATTAACTGGGTGGATGGATGGATGGATGGATATTGTAGAAACAGTTGAAAAGACAAATTGTTTAAACTAGGTGCTTAGAATGTACCAGTCACTGTGCTAAGTGCTGCTGCATGTATTATCTCATTTAGTTCCCAATCAACCCTAGGAGTTAGATAATGCCATTATTCTTGTCTAACAACACAGAAATAAAGGCATAATATTGTTTGTTAAAAAGTAATAGCATGCCTAAGGTCATACCTAGTAAATATATAAGGCAGAATTTGAATTCAAATGGTCTAACTGTAAGGTAGATGCTATTACAATTAAAGGTTTTATAAATCCAAATAAATAACGAGCTATTTTACATCATTATCTGAATTATTCTTTACTAGTTTCCATCCTGCCCATAGAACTTTATTTTTATTTTATATTTATATTTATTTTATATTCTAGTTAGATATTCTAAATACTTATTTAATCAGAGCTTGGTCTGACAGCAAAAAAAGGATTTGCTATCTTTACTTTTTCCTTCCTTTCTACTTCTGGAGTTGGAGATATTTAATGATAATTAACACTTATTATAAAAAGAGAGAGAGAAGAAAGTGGAGTAGATAATCCTCTAACCAATCCATTTCACTCTCATTCTAAGCAGTTTGACAACAAAATGGGTTGAGGAAGTAATAAAAAGCTGTTGGCACATGAAGCTTGTAAATTCGCTGTAGTTTTTATACAATAAATTTTCTAACAAATGTTTGTTGGTTGGTAACTATCCTTGCTTTCCCTAATGTGCTTTTTCTGGTTAACCTGAATGGTCAACATTTTACTATATCCTTATATAGACATTCATTTCAAGGCCCAGAGAAGAAGGGGATAGTTTCTACCTTCCAGCTCTGACCAGAAAAACCACAACAGACATGTCAGACACAACTGGAACTGTTTCCTGATGAAAGTAGGTGTTGAGGCTAATCTTAAGGGAAAAAATTATTCAATATGCTGTCAATCTAGAGTTGATTTCAAGGATTGCAGAGTAATTTTCATATTCTTAAAATCTGATTTAACATGCAACATCACATACATTGTAACTTCTGAGGGAAAGAAATAGAAAAGCCTTCCACACAAAGACATGGATTTTTATAAATTTTAATTTTCTAGGAAGGCTGAAGAAAAGTTTTCACCATCAACCCAAATTTCTACACGTTTTTATGTACACTAAATAGTCTGGATTCACAAAGAATTAAAGTGCTGGTATCTTGTACTTCTCTCACTGCCTCTACCACCCCCTTCCTTTCCTTATATCTATTTGCTTTAAATTTCTCATTTAAATGTACTGGTAACATGTTATCACAAGCAGCTCTAGCAGAATTGAGAATCCAATTATTCCCATGAATCACTGCATAGAATTCTTTCAGTTATGACTATCCACTGTCTTACTAATGGAGTCTACTAGGTTCCTATTTGCACACCTA